>NC_139800.1:15892519-16492519 GCF_965231275.1 Zosterops lateralis | reverse complement strand
CAAGCAATGCACATCTCGTATTTGAGAACTGCTTATTGTTAACAAAAAAAATTAAAAAGATTACCCAAACAAAGGAGGGCTTGAAAAAACAGAAAAGAGGGAACAAAAATGTGCGGTGGTCAGCTCCAATGGGAAGCGGCACCGGCCAGCCCAGCTGCCACCACAACCCGGGGGCCTTTTTCCCAGAGGGCTAGGCAAACCCAACAACTGTCGCGGGAGCGCAAAGAAGAAAAAGGCGGGACTCTCCGGTAAACCAAGGGGTGCGTGGACCTCAAGGCTCCGTCCCAGAGAGACGTCACCGAGAGGCTGGCACGGCTTTTTATTAGCTCAAACAGGGGGTGGGAACAGAGGTGGTCTCTCTGTGATCCAATCAACTTTAACAAACAACTTCAACTAGTGGGGTGATAAAACTTTTATCCAATGGGGAGGAACTGGTTACATAACAGGGGGTGGGGAAGGTTATATAACTAAATGATTGGCATTTAACAGAAAGTGGTAAACAACTTATTATGGGATGTATGTAACCAGGGAAACAGGGAAAAGGCGGGAAAGTTCTGAGGGGACGGGAGGCCATTTTGAACAAAGGGAATAATTATAACTAATATAACAAAACTGGAAACACAACAACAAGAACTGGTTGGAACGAAACAACACACTACCACATCTCCCCCTTTTTTGTTTTTTAAATGAGCATTTTCAGTACCGGCGGACCGGTGGATATACTTCATCAAACCAAGGGCGTTCCGTGGGCCATCTTTCGTCTTCGTCCTCCGGAACGAAGTCCTCTGGATCTAGGTCCTCTGGGTCCATTTCATCATCCCTCCACGGAGGTAACTCAGTCATTTCTATTTCTTCGACAGGTGGTGCCGAAGCCCACACATTATTAATGCTCAAGGAGGAAGTGGCAGCAGTAATCGCTCGGGTCGTATAGCGTCGTATGATGCCAAATGCCAGTCCAACCAGGAACAATAGTAACAAAATTAACAGAGCAGTTTTTATTGCTGAGTTGACCCAGCCTGAGAGTCCCCAATTACCGAACAATTGGTCGAACCAGTCCTTGGTTTCCTGCTTGATGGTATGAACCATGTCCTGGATCTTTCTGATCGATTGCCGCACATTTTCTGCTTTGGAGGATAAATTAAAACAACACAAACCTTCAAACTCTTCGCAGGTGTGATGATGCAAGAGTAAAAGGTAATCTATCGCGGCCCGATTCTGCAACGTGGCTTTCCTAGTTATTTCCTCGTCCGCTAGGAGGTCTGCTATTGCGGACGACGTAACATTTGCCTGCTTGGCAACCCAGCACTCCAAACGGCCTAATTCTCCCAAAGATTTGGCGACTGAAATCCAAGGCAAGAAAATAGTGATGGCCATGGCCTTTGCCTTGGACCAGTGTATAACATCTGATTCACAGTCTGGGTCGAGATCGGCCAGGTCCCGTTTTTTGACTGTGTGAATTGACTGGTTTTTGAGGATCCAATCCATAATTATAGTTTTATTTGGGGTCAGCAGGCTCAATCGTCCGAGTGTACATGGACCTCCGAGGAGACGAGAGGGGATGCCGTTAAATGCCCGGTTGCCACAAATCAAAAATAAACCTTTGGGAAGGGTGAGGGGTTTATATAAAAGAGTGGAGGCCATTTTCACATGGGCAATTTGTTTGCACCATGGAGTGGCATAATATGCTTTTTTGACTTGGAGGAGATTATAAAACCTCTTGGCCTCACTGGGAGTAGGGACAAACACAAACTGAATACAATTAGGAGCGGGGGAGGACCCCAGGAGTTCCAGCTCCTGGGGCTCTTCAGGAGAGGTGGGGAGAACTCCGGAGTGGATCCAGTCCCTCCAGAGAATGAATGGATTGGTGATGGGGTGAGGGAGGACACGCTCCATAGAATACTTGCGTGACGCCGGGGGGAAGGGATTCTTGTTGAAGGATGCCTTCCACTGCAGGAGTTCAGGGGGGAGCTCTGACTCCTGCGCCGGGATCCCCACTAGGCACGAAGCGATCGAGTCCTTGGTCGATCCTTGGGACAGGCAGATATGGTCCTGTCCCATGGACCGAGCAAGAGTCCTCCAAACATTAGCTTTCGGTTGCGGCACGACCCAGGACATGGCAGAACCAAGGACTGTGAGGACGACCGCAAGCTGGAAAATGCGTTGTCCTCTCGGGGCTCTCAGCTGGTCCGGGGCTGGGTCAACCTGAAACTGAAACAGATAAGCAAAGAATTAATCAAACAGCCATCGAGGAAGCGGAAGGGTAGGAGCTGACCTCTCCTCCGAAATTGGACCATTGGGCTTCTTCTTTCTCCGCAAAGCAGCGCTCTTCACCTGCCGATCAATTTGGTCGGGGGCCTTGGGAACAAAAGGACGCACCCACTTGGCCGGCACCCATTTAACCCCGGTGGGTGTCGATACGCAGGCATACCCGCGTCCCCAAGTGATTAATTCATGTGGTCCCTCTGCTCTCATGGTCCCCGGATCTTTAACGAGAACCGGCGGCTTTTTCTCCAATTGCAAATTTGGATTCCCACCGAAATGCCGGATTATCGGGGGATTCATGAACTCGAATGAACAATTTAGGAAATTGATCGTGTAAAGTGCCCTGGCTAATCGAATTTGGGGAGTCTCCAATTTAAGAATTTGGCTCTGCTGTTCAAGGACTCTTTTGATGTTCTGATGAGTCCTTTCCACAATGGCTTGACCTGTAGGTGAGTAGGGGATGCCTGTTTTATGCTCTACTCCCCATCGCTGCAGGAAGTCACGGAATTCCCGCGAAAGATAACTTGGCCCGTTGTCAGTTTTGATCTCTCGCGGGATGCCCAGGAAGGAGAAAGCCTGAAGAAGGTGTTTGATGACATCTCCAGCCTTCTCCCCTGTGTGGGCGGAAGCGAAGACAGCACCTGAAAAGGTATCCACAGACACGTGGACGTACTTCAGTCTCCCAAACTGGGAAACATGAGTAACGTCCATCTGCCACACCTCATTGCTGCTCAGCCCTCTGGGGTTAACCCCTGCTTGCAAGGTGGGAACTGCATGCTGCTGGCAGCTGGGACAGGTCGCCACGATGGCCTTGGCCTGATCTCGGGTCAGCTTAAATCCCCGAATCAGACCTGGCACATTTTGGTGGAAGAGCTGGTGGCTGAGCTTGGCTTGCTGGAAAATCTCCGGCAACGGGGCCTTAGCGACAGGGGCAGCCAGAGCGTCAGCTCTCCCGTTTCCCTCCGCTATAAATCCCGGTAAATCAGTGTGTGACCTCGTGTGAGCCACATAAAACAATTGCTCTCGGTGGGAGATCAATTTTATTAACTTAGAGAGCAAGTCGAACAGGGTCTTGTTGGACACCTCTTGCAGTACGGCGTTTTCTGCTCTGGACACTACACCGGCGACATAGTGCGAATCGGTTACCAAATTGAAGGGTTCAGAGAATCTCTCGAAAGCCCTAACGACAGCGGCCAACTCAGCTATCTGAGGGGATCCCTCCACCTCAGCGATATCACTCTCCCACCGCTGAGTCTGAGGATCTTTCCAAGTCATGACTGACTTGTGGGACCCTCCGGACGCGTCGGTAAAAACTGTTAGGGCATCGAGCGGCCTTTTGCTCTGAACGCTTTTTAAACTCAATTTGAATTGAACATCCGAATTAAAAATTTTATGGGCAGGCCGAGTTACTGAAATTTGGCCTGTGTAGTTATCCAAAGCAAACTGCAATGCTTCATTGTCTTGAAGCAAGTGTTCCAACATGACCTTTGAAATTTGGCCCGTGGAAATCCGAATTGGTATGTGGATCACCTCGAAATCACATCCGGCTAGGTCTCTAATCCGGACTCTAGCCTTCCTGATCAGCTCCGCCATCAGCTCCTGCGGCCGACTCATCCTCTTGGACCGGTGGTGGCTAAGGAAGACCCACTCAATGATGATGAGTGGATCCCTCCCGCCGCGGTCCTTCCGGGGTAGGCTGGTCACCCCGCTGTCCCATTGAAAGATGACTCCGTGGAGGTGTGGCAGGTTACCTAAAACGACAAACCGAAAGGAAAGGTCAGTCCTGCATCGGTTTGCTTGTCTTGTGGATAAAAGCTGTTGAACCTTTTCCAATGCCTTCTCCGCCTCCGGGGTGAGTGACCTGGGGGAACTCAGCCCCTCTCCCCCTTTCAATAAATTGAAAAGAGGTGCTAGGTCCTCGGTGGTCAGACCTAGCCAAGGCCTCACCCAGTTCAAAGCCCCACACAGCTGGTGCACGTCCGCGAGGGTTTTGATTTCTGTTCTAATAGCCAATTTTTGAGGAACAATGGTCCTCTTGTTAATTTCCAGGCCAAGATATTTCCACGGTGGCATCCTTTGAATCTTGGATTCCTGTAACTCGAACCCTGCAGCGATCAGTGCATTGACTGTGAGGTCAAGGGCTTGTGTCAGCAGAGTGTCGTCGGGGGCGCACACGAGTACATCATCCATGTAATGGTAGATGATGGCCTGGTGTGCAGCTGCACGGACAGGGGTCAGCAAGGAAGATACATACCATTGGCAGATGGCGGGAGAATTCTTCATTCCCTGCGGAAGCACCTTCCAATGGTACCTCTTCCTTGGGGCCTCTCGGTTGATATTCGGAACCGAGAATGCAAACCGTGGGGCATCGTCGGGGTGTAGAGGAATTTGAAAAAAACAATCTTTTATGTCTATGACTGCCAATTGATAATTTTGGGGCAACATGGCAGGGGAAGGCATCCCTGGTTGTAGAGAGCCCATGTCCTCAATAACATTGTTAATTTGTCTGAGGTCCTGAAGAAGCCTCCACCGGGTCTTGTCTGATTTCTGAATCACGAACACCGGAGTGTTCCAGGGGGAGGTGGTCTCCTCCAAGTGACCCTTGCGGAGTTGCTCCTCCACGAGCTCATTCAGCGCCTTTAATTTTTATTTTGACAGCGGCCATTGTTCAACCCAGACTGGTGAATCTGTCAGCCAATTCAGTTTTTGGGTTGGGCGCTTTTCAATGGCTGCGGCATAAATAGAATTTGGAGAGTCCGGAAGTCCAATTGTGGCTCCCCATTGAGACAGGACATCTCTACCCCACAGGGGTGTCTTGTATTTCAACACAAAGGGTTTTACAGTGGCCAATCGCCCTTTGGACCCCTTAATTTGCACCATGTGCTTAGACTGTTTGGCCAATTGGAGCCCTCCTACACCTTCGACTTGCTCCACTATTGTTTGCAGTGGCCACTGTGACGGCCAGAGATGTTCAGGGATGACCGTCACGTCGGCCCCCGTGTCAAGGAGACCCTTGATGGTGGTGGTCTCCTCCCCCACCCTGAGCCTGCACACCTCCTCAGGTCTGTTCTGTGTGATGAGCATGACAGGCCTTACCTGAGGGTGGCAAGTCTCACAATCGCCTTCAGGACACACGCGTTCCGGCAGAGATGGGATGGCCTGGGCGATGATCTGTCCCTTTGACAGATACGTGGGTGGGGCTGTGCAGCAGAGCCAGAGCTCAAACCACTCTGGATCCGCGGGAGTGGTTTGGGGCGCAACCTCGATCTCTGGCGGCGTATACTTACAGTCCCCAACGACTACATACATCGTGCCAATCATGTGCCAGGTACCTTTGTTTTTGCCAACCGCCACGCGGCGCCACTCGCCATCCCGGATCCATACTCCTTCAGTAAGTCGCAGATGGAACGGGACGCCATCGCTGTTGGTCGTTAAAGATCTTTCTGTCAAAACAATAGGTACATTGATGTTACCATCGGCAGGTGAATGACTCTTCAAAGGAGAGTCCACTGTCACATCCGGTAAAATCCTCCTTGGATGCTGCAAAGAACCTTTGCGCCGCTCCTTGGAAGAAAGAGAAAAGTCCGTTAAATCATGTCCAATCTGGCTCAAATCTGCCCTTCCCGTTCCTCCTCCCCCGGCTTGGACCGCCCGATTTGGGTCGTCGCACTGGGCGGCCCCGCGCTCCCTTTTTAGTTTTTTGTGTGGGAGCCTCCTCCCCTTCCGCCTTCCCCATCTCCCCCTTTAATCTGTTTAAAGTTTTGGAATTCCTGCCTCAAAGGGCAGGCTTGCCACCAATGTCCTGGTTTATTACACAGGGCGCAAACCCTGTCTGCACGTCCTCTGGAAGGCTGCCTCCACAGTCTGGGTGTCTTTGGTGTTCTTGGAGCAGGCGTTGTGCTGGTCGCCTCAGCTGCTGCAACTGTTCTCTTCTTTGACTCTGGTTTTTCCGGCTTTGCAGATGACATCAGGGGAGCCACTTCTGTAACAACTTCAATATAATCTTGCAGGGTTGGACGAGGTTGTCGAGGCAATGTCAGCATCGCTTGCTTACTCACACTGTTAGCGTGTTTGAACGCTAAAGATGTAAGCATCCTTTGCCTAACGTCCTCGTCCTCCTCTTCCTGCTCCACAGCAATTGTTAATCTTTCAACAAATGCTATAAAACTTTCTCGTGGTCCCTGAAAGATATTCTCATAAGATTCTATAACACCCGCTGGTTTCATGGATGTGAATGCTTTCACAGCTATCTGAGCGATTTTTGTTAACAGAGGCCTCGGAAGGGCCTCAGCCTGCTTCTGGGGCATTTCCCAGTCACCTTCCCCTAGCAAATGTGGCAGTGTAATTAGATTTCCTTCACTGTCCAACCCCGTGTCCGAGTCTCGCAAAATCCCTGGGAGGGCGTCCTGCAAGCATCTTTTCCAGGTTGCAAACCAGAGCTGGTATTCCGTCCTGGAATGCAAGCACTTGAAAAGATACTTGAGGTCGTGAGGGACGACCACAGACCCGGTAATCTGGCCTTCTAACATTCCAAGGAAGTATGGACTGGAGCGTCCATACTCCTTGTAGGCCTTCATGAGCTCTCGGACCACGTTTTGTGACAGTTGCTGCCACTTGGCTTCTTCATGCCCTCCCCTCCCCCTTCGGTAGGACACCAGGGCTAGAGAAGGGGTGCGGGAGCCAACACTTCCGGAGTCCCACCCCTCCTCTTCCGGATCCGAAGCGTGGGAACCGGAAGAGGGAGCGTGGGAACCAGAAGTCAAGGGGCGGGACTGGTCACGCCTTTCCGAGGGGCGCGGTTTGGTGACAGGGGGCGTGTCGGAGCGTGGGAGGGACACGCCTTTGGAGGAGCGGTCAGGGGCGGAGAATTGGGAGGAGCGGTAGCTGGGAGGGTCTGGGAAGGAGGGCGGAGCCTTTCGGGAAGAGGGAGGAGAAGTAGGTGGGGTTTGCTCCTCTAGGGGAGGGGCCCAAAAGGGATTGTTGGGGGAGAGGTTCCACGGGAAGGAGGTGGGCAAGGAAGACATTGAGGAGGATCGCGCCACGCGGTCGGCGCCATTTTGTCTCCTACCCGACCACCCGCCATTTTGCGGAACCCCGGGGGTATCACCCTCACAAATAGAAAAACGGACTCGGGGTTTGTTAGGGAAGGAGCGGGGAAGGGAAAAATCCTCCGGAGCCTGGCCAGGGCTCTTTCGGACATCCCGGGCAGACTGCCTTGTCTGACCCGGGCGGGGGGAAGGCTTCCCGAGGGGGCCAGGGCTGTCGGGCTGGGGTTTGCCCGCTGCACCCCTGAGGATGCCACGACGGGGCGAAGGGGAACGGGACACACACTGGGGACGACAAGGGGAAACTGAACGTGAACGAGAAACTGGAGGCTGCCCTTTCTGCATTCCCTTTAGAGTAATCATTGCGGTCCTAATCTGTCTGGACCAAAATAAATGCTTTGCCGCCTTTTCGTCCCCTGACGCGGCCAAATCTGCGAATTTAGAAATCACAGGCTCCCAAAAGCGGGGCTCTGTGACAGCGTCAGGGGTGGTTTTGGGGAAATGCAGGAAGAGCTTGCGGACGAACCGCTTGAGCTCTCCATTAGAAAATTTAACCTTTTGAACTGATAGAACACCAATGAAACAACGATAAACACCTTTTTGCTCCGCGCTTAACCTGGCGCCCATTTCAACCAAAACTCGCCGAACACAAGTTTAAAACACAACGAAATGCAATGCCTTTAAATCCCGGTCGAGCGGCTTCCCTGTCGCCGCTCCCGCCCCGGCAGCACTACAGCACCAAAACACAAAAACTGTCGAAAACCCTCAGGCTGCAGCTAGTCCCCCGACCCGCTACCAACCTGTCCTCACCCGTGTGAGGAAGCGACAGAATACCCAAACCAAAGACAAACAACACAAAACAACTCAAAACAGAGACCCGTTCCAAAACCGACCCGAGAAGAGAATAAGTCTCTTCCCGAGCGCCGCGCGGCGACTCCCCCAGGCCAGCTTCCTCTTTCGAGGACGCCTGGGCTGAGCCTTCCAAGGGTAGGGGAGGGAACTGGGGACTCCTACCTACCTTCCCTGGGTCTCCGAAAACCAGAAGCGGCGAGCTTAGGGATCCCGCGACTGAAGAGGACCTCTTGGCGCAGGAGGCCGCCCTCTTCGTCCTCCCGGGAGCGCGCCCGCAAGGGCTGCTTCCACCGGGGAGGCGCAACAGCAATGATAATCCAAGCGGTACCGATGTACCCAGATCAGCACAGAGCTCTCCTCGGAGGGCTCTGCGTCAGAGCTGCTGCCGTCAGGCCGTCAGCTATTAGCCTAGCCTTAGGAGCCCCACGTTGGGCACCACTCTGCGGTGGTCAGCTCCAATGGGAAGCGGCACCGGCCAGCCCAGCTGCCACCACAACCCGGGGGCCTTTTTCCCAGAGGGCTAGGCAAACCCAACAACTGTCGCGGGAGCGCAAAGAAGAAAAAGGCGGGACTCTCCGGTAAACCAAGGGGTGCGTGGACCTCAAGGCTCCGTCCCAGAGAGACGTCACCGAGAGGCTGGCACGGCTTTTTATTAGCTCAAACAGGGGGTGGGAACAGGGGTGGTCTCTCTGTGATCCAATCAACTTTAACAAACAACTTCAACTAGTGGGGTGATAAAACTTTTATCCAATGGGGAGGAACTGGTTACATAACAGGGGGTGGGGAAGGTTATATAACTAAATGATTGGCATTTAACAGAAAGTGGTAAACAACTTATTATGGGATGTATGTAACCAGGGAAACAGGGAAAAGGCGGGAAAGTTCTGAGGGGACGGGAGGCCATTTTGAACAAAGGGAATAATTATAACTAATATAACAAAACTGGAAACACAACAACAAGAACTGGTTGGAACGAAACAACACACTACCACAAAAATGGAAAACAAATAGGGGGGAGAAGAGAGACAGGGACAGACAGACCGGTCAGGTTGGATGAACAGGCAGAGATGCAGGGCATAGCAGCAGCATCGCCTTACATATTTAATGCTGTCAGTTGGTGTCACAGCTATGGCACTCATTTTCCCAACAACATCGTGAATTAAATAGATTAAACATGGAACAATGCAGGGTAAAAATATCAGCATAACCAAACTGCTCAGTGTCTCCTGGTCTTCACTCTGCAACACAGATTCTCAGTCCTCCCAAAGCTGAGAAAGTAACTATAATTTCCAAATTGACAAAATAATCCATCTAGTGTTAATTTTGTGCTCTTTTCCTTATGCATCTCTTGCCCTCCAGGTGTATTTGTTCAAAGGGGTATTCCACACTAATGGTTCCTTTCTGATGATCAGGAATTCTGCCAGCCCTGTCTGTCCAGGATGGGTTGCTGAAGTGTTCTGAGCTAGTATGAACAGGAAGGATTGTGGGTGCTTGGGGACAAAAAAAAGCATTAACCTTGGGGCAACTATTCACTTCCCCATCTATTGCTCACAAACACCACTGCTTCACCTAATCGTTTTGCCCATTTTGGTTTTTGAGGTTTTAGGTACCTTTTAATTGTCCATTTGTCCTCTCAACTATCCCATTTGCTTGGAGATAGTAGGATGTGTGAAACACCCACTGAACTCACACCTCAGTAGCCCACTCTTCTACCACTCTTGTATCACTTTCGCTGCATGTCAGATTAGATAGCTTGGGGTGTGGGGAAAATCTCAAGCCATTCTTCTGGGGCCTTAAGGGTGCCTTTTCCCCTGTGGCTCAGGGAAAAGCCATGGCTTGGGTGAGTCCTGAAATTATTTCTACCCCTACTAACACATGTTGTTTTTATTCTGATCTCTTGAAAGGTCCAATATAATTGACATGCCAAGCCTCCCATAATTCTTAACCTTCTCTTAAATGTGGTGGAGGCTCTTCTAAGGAGTGTCAACTCAGACTTGACATTCCTCACAGGCTGGATTGTAGGTCCTGTAATTTTCCCTGATGACAGGCCAGCCTTGGGCATGCTCCTCTAGGTGTATGTCTAGTGTGGTTTCACTTGCCCCAGTGTGGTTTCAGTTCGCATTTAGCCACTCTAGGAGGCATTCCCTGTTGTCAGCTACTGCCTCCTGATGTAGTGGGGTAAGTGTGGCCAATTAATATACTTGGTTGTTCCATCTTCCAACCAGATCAACCCCTGCTTGGTGGGTTGTGAGGCCAACAGGCGGCCTGGAGGCCTCATAGTCATAGGTGTTATAAATAGGGCCAGGAGAGGAATCTCCTTTTTAACACCATTATTAGGACAACTTTGGGTGGGGAACCCAAGGGGTCGCACACACCGCCGCTTGTCGCAGTGCCTCCTTGCGTTGCTCGCCACGGCCAGCCCTGACACTGCGGCAACACCAGGGCTCTTAGTGCACAGAGCAGGGTCACAGTGAAGGCACGGAATAAAGAAGAGACAGGACTCTCATGATGAACAACCAGACTGGGTTTATTGCAGGGGGACCTGCTCGTAGGGTGGTGCCTCAGGAGAGACCCCAAACCACTGGGTGCAGCAACTTATAAAGGGGGGTGGATCCCAGGGTTGGGCAGAACATACAACCAATGAGAACAGACCAGGGAGTAGCTCAGGGGATGACAATCATGGGAACAACCAACAGGGGCAGAACTGGGAGGGGAACCCCCGGACCCTGACCAATCACCTGAAGCCTCTCCTGGAACTTTCCAGGCGTGGGGTGAGGCTCCAGAGTGACTGGCAAGACGAGCAGGTTATATAACATCTGATTGGCATTTAACAGACCAAGGGAGGAAACCAACATAAGGTAGCAGGAGGGGGGTACAAAGATCAAACCATCTGAAACCGTACTTACTGGAAACATCGCCATAGAACTTGAACTTATCCCAGACTCCCACATCTCCCCCTTTTGCTTTTATTAATAAACAGTCTAGAAGGAGGTGAATTGCAGTTGAGGAGCTAAATACTCAGACTCAGGATGTAAGTCCCCGAACCATTGTTGGTTCATCGGCCAGTCCTCAAAAGGAACTGGCCATTGTCCTTGGTCCTCAGGGAGAAAATCTTCGGGGTCCATCTCCTCTTCCTGAGGAAGCTCCTGTAGTTCAATTTCCTCTGGTGGTGCAGAGGGCATTGTGATATGGTTGATGCTCAAGGAGGAGGTGGCATTTGTGATTAGTCTTTAGGTTAGTCTCTTTATAAGTCCAAAAGCTATAGCAATGATAAGAATCAAAAATAATAAAAGGCTAGTTCTTCTTGTTTGGTTTGATTTTGTTCCTGATCATCTAAATCTAAAAGAGCCCTTAGCAAGTTCCCTCAGTGGGAACATTTGTCAGAACACTACTAGAAAAATAGTACCAAAGTACTATTTTTGCTACAAAAATACGACCAAAGGCAGTTGAGTTTTTTAATGCAGCCTTCATGCAGGGGTTTTGATATGTTCTTCAGTGGTCAGACCCAGCCGAGGCCTCACCCAATTTAAAGCCCCACACAGATGGTGGACATCCGCAAGAGTCTCTATTTTGGTTCCAATTGCCAATTTTTGTGGAACAATGGTCCGCTTGCCGATTTCCAGCCCCAGGTACTTCCAAGGCGGCATCTTTTGAATTTGTGACTCTTGCAGCTCGAACCCTGCAGCAATGAGTGCATTCACTGTAAGATCAAGCACGTGGGCCAGCACGTTGTCATTAGGTGCGCACATGAGTACATCATCCATGTAGTGGTGGATGATGGCCTGGCATGCGGCTGCACAGACAGGGGACAGCAGGGAAGAGATGTACCATTGGCAAATTACAGGGCTGTTCTTCATGCCCTGTGGTAGCACTTTCCAGTGATACCTCTTCCGCAGGTCCTCTCGGTTGATGTTAGGAACCAAGAGAGCAAACTGCAGAGCATCATCCGGGTGTAGAGGAATTTGGAAAAAACAGTCTTTTATATCAATCACAACCAAATTCCAGTTTTTAGTCAGCATGGTCGGGGAGGGCAGCCCTGGCTCAAGAGACCCCGTATCTTCTATCACATCATTTATTTGTCTGACATCTTGGAGGAGCTGCCATCTAGTCTTACCGGCTTTTTGGATTACAAACACTGGGGAGTTCCACGGAGACGTGGTTTCTTTGATGCCCCTTTTTCAGTTGCTCCTCCACAAGCTCATTGAGCACCTTTAATTTTTGTTTGGATAGCAGCCACTGCTCTACCCAAAGTGGTTCATCTTGTGTGCCAATTCAGTTTTTGGGTGGGGCGCTTCTCAGTGGTCGCTGCCCGAAAATTTCGTGGAGGGTCGGGTAGGTCAGTTGTGACCCCGCACTGGGCCATCAGGTCTCTTCCCCACAGGAGTGCCTCATATTCTAAAACGAAAGTGTGTAGGTTTGCTAATTGCCCTTTCGGCCCCTCAGTTTGGACCATGCTTTTAGACTGACGGGCCAATTGCAACCCTCCTACACTTTGGACATGCTCTACAATGGTCTGCAGAGGCCAATGTGACGGCCACATCCGCTCGGGGATGATCGTCACATGTGCCCCCGTGTCAAGGAGACCTTTGATGGATTTAGTCTCCCCACCCACTGTTAGCTTGCAAACCTCCTCTGTTTTTTTTTTTCTGATGACCCGAACTGCATTGACGTTTGGACCACTGCTTTTCATGACAGAATCAGTTGGTTCAGGGGCAAGGATCACCTGTGCAATGATTTGCCCCTTTGCGAGGAAGGTTGGTAGGCGTGTGCAACGCAGCCAGAGAATTAAATGCTCAAGGTCTGACATGATCTTCCCTGGACCAATTTCAATCTCAGGGTGTGTGAACTTACAATCACCCACGACAACGAAGTTTGATCCAAGTTTGATTGCCAGGTACCTCTGTCCTTCAAAACAATGGCCGGATGCCAGTCATGATCTCTCACCCACAACGCTTCAACAAGGCTGAGGCGAAAAGGTTCATTTCTGTTTGTCAGAGATGTTTCTGGCGGCGGCAAAAAAATAGGTTTTGTCATACCAGGTGTTGGATCCTTCAAAGGAGGATCCTGCGTCACAGTCGGGAAGTTTTCCTCCAGCTCGAGGCTCAACAAAGAGTCCCGAGGTTCTGTTGGAAAAGAAAGAGTCTGGTTAGAAATGTCATGTCCGGTTTGGTCCTTTTCCTGTCCCCTTTTCCCTATCCCTTCCCCTATGGCTCGGGCCACCCAATTGGTGTCTTTGCGCTGGGTGGCCTCGTGCTTGCTCCTTAGATTTTTTGATTCCTTGGGGGAAATTTTCTGCTTGAACCCCCTCTTTCTCCACTGCCTTGGCTGTTTCTAAATTTTTCAAATTCTTGTTTCAATGGGCAGGCCTGCCACCAATGTCCTTTTTGCCCGCACAGCGCACAGGGTCGGTTAGCAGGTCCCTGAAAGAACCGCTTCATCTGTCCTGGTGTGCACACCAGGGGCTGACGGTGCAGTGGGCGCTTCGGCTGCGACAACTGTCCAGTATTCTGTCTTCTTTCCAGGGTGCGCCGGTGCCATTGCTGGAACCATATCTGCTACTACCTAAAGGTAGTCCTGCAGCATGGGAGGAGGCTTCTTTGCTAGAGTTAAATGGCCGCCTTGCACTTTTCATTTGCTGGAGTGAAGGCCATTGACTCCACCACCTCCTCTTGGGTGTAGTCCTTCTTCACCTGTTGTTCCACGGCTGCAGTTAATCTCTCTATAAATTGCAGAGAGGGGCCCTGGAAAACATCTAGGTAGTATTGTAATGGCCCGGACAGCTGCATCTCCAAAAACACTCTCTTGGCTAGCTGTGTAATTTTTTCAAGGACAGGCCTGGGAATGTCTGGTGTTGCTTGGCAGCTGTTGCCCAATCACCCTCACCCATGAGATGTTTGAGAGTGATCTCGTCCCCTTGGCTGTCAACAGCAGTGTCAGGATATTCCAAAAGGCTCGGGAGGGCATCCTTGAGAAGATCTCTCCAAGTGGTCTCCCAGAGCTTATACTCTGTTCTGGAATGGAGGCACTGGAAGAGATGTTTAAGGTCAAAAGGGACAGCTACCATCCCAGCACGTTGGGCATTTAAGAGACCTTGGAAGTATGGACTTGCCTTGGCCAGCCCTGGCACCACGACATCTATTGCTATGATAACTGTGACATTTGTTTCCTTCCCTAGTAGTATTAGATTGACTCCAGCAGTGGCACTGATTGACACCCCCCCATGCATTTAATATAAGCAAGGGCTGTTTAGATGGGAGAACTCCACAAGTGGCAGAACCTACTTAGTCAGAGCTGTTATCTGAGCCTTAGTGCCAACTGAGAATATTAGTAATTGTTTTTTTGGTCTGGCAGCTACTGTTAATACAACGTCTCTGAGACTGTTATCAGTGAGTTGCCTAACATCCAGCCTCCATTTCCCCACCTACCTACGGGAAACAGAGCTTTTTGTTTACTTGCTTTGGTTTTACTTGGCATGCCTTCGCCCCCCCCTAGATCAATCAGGGGGTGCACTAGGACTTCTGTTACACTTTTAGGACATTTTGTCTGGCCATTCTGTTACCACCTTTTCCACTAGGTCTGAGGAGAGCCCATCCATCACCCTTTTTGGGATTCGCTTCCAGCTGGACCTTGTGCCCAGATATCCTTTCTGCTGAGCAGGAGGTTTCATCTCGCCTTGATTGGACTGGGGGAGAATTCTGGATGATAGCCTTGGGCTGAGATGTGGGCTGAGACTCACTCCATGAGTCTCCAGTCTGCTAACAGCTGCTTTTACATGACCATATTTTTGCCCCAAATTAATTAGTTTCAAGATGACATCCTCCATGTCCATACCTTGCATCCTTGGGTTGAGGCATCCCCTGCAGGGCAGGAGATTGTACCTTGCAATGCAGCAGTGACCTTTTCTAAGGGGACTAGAACCTGTATCCTTCCCTGCAATTAAATACCAACTGGTTTTAGAGAGTTGAGAAGTCCACGAACTAGAGGATTCGTTCTCTTGGTATATACCATAAGCATCATGGGGGATTCTTGGCAAGTACAAGAAATGACGCCTCACTTCTTAAAATTTTAACAAGGTGTATTGAACCACAACAAGGGACTGAATAAAGAAAAAGGGACAGTGCTGGGTGCTTAGGTGCAGCCAGAGGCACCCTGCCCACACCGATAACAACCCTTATATATGCTATTGGTAAGCCAACCACCTGGTAAGCCAAACTTCCTTGAAAGCCAGCCCCCTGGTAAGCCAACCCTCCCCACACTCCTGTAGATTTCACTTTTCTGACCCAGCTTCTCCTTCATCTCACCTCTTGGAGTCTGTGCAGTCTTCCATGCTTCAGCCCTCGCAATGGTCAGAGATCAACTTTCAACATTACAAAACTTACACACAAAAACCCAGATCTTAACAGAACTTCTTTCAACCTTATAACATACATTCAACATTTGCAAGAGCCAACATCACACTATCCATTTATTATAGAAGGGGACTATTTTGTGTTTGTACATAATTTGAAAACAGGCCACTTCGTGGACAGTTTCCAGTAGCTGGTCGGTAGTCTCTTCTATAGTAAGGAGATCACCTCTTTCTAGGAGGTTTAGACCAGCAGCCCAAAATGCAGCCCTCTGGGTCTGAGCCCACGGCAATTGGCAGTCTCCAGTAGTGAGGAAAACACCAGGACCCAGTAACCATTGCCTCCTTCTCACCGAGTAAGGTCTCCACCACCTAAAGACACACCGCTACACATATTTAGTTTTGATTTTGTGGGGGTGGCAACTGAGTTCTTGTTTCAGTTGAGCTAACTCTGCAGCTGTGAATAGCACCTCTTTAGTTGTGAAGGGGCTTGGTCCTGATGGTTCTCATGTTAGTATTTAGTTTTTATTAAGGGTTGAACACAGACTGTGGCTTCAGCCTGCGTACCAATGCAAGTTCTCTTTCAGGATACATGGGAGTGGTGGCTCTGGCTGTGGCATTCAGGGAGTGCCACAGTGACTGCGGGACAGGCAGGTCCAAGACTGGCAGGCACAGGACCAGTGGCTCTGGGACTAGCAGTGTGCTTTGCTAAAACGTCCCCCAAAACCTGCCACAAGTTGTCATTATCCACTCTTTTATCCTCTAGCTTTTCCTGCAGGTCCGTATTGTGGATCTGCAGGGACTGCACCAGCGCTTGCAGGGAGTTGATTGCCATTGTATCTGGAGGGCAGATACAATGGCCTATTTAGGAGACTTATTCAGAGAGTTTCTTGAGAAACATCTCTTAAAAACAAAGGAGTCCAGGAAAGATGAGCTTGCTTCAAAACAGAGATCTCGAGGGCACAGGAACAGACTATCCCTGTGTGCCAAAAGGTGAGTCAATGAGGCAAATATCCAGCCTGGATGGGCAAGGAGGTTTTGAAGGAACTTAGGAATAAAAAGAGGATGTATCATCTTTGGTAGGAGGGTCAGGTTTCTCAGGAAGTATTAAAGGGGGTTGGAAAAAAAGTAGGGAGGCCTAAGCCCAGTTTGAACTAAATTTGGCAACTTCTGTAAAGGATAATAAAAAATGTTTTAAAAAATGTAATAATGGTAAAAGGAAGAGCAAGACCAATGTTTGTTCTTTACTGGACACAAGAGGGAACAGCAGATGAGGAGAAGGTGGAAGTGCTTAACACTTTCTTTGCCTCAGTCTTTAGTGGGAAGACGGCTTGTCCTCCGGAAAACTGACCTCCTGGGTTGGTAGATGGTTTTAAGGAGCAGAATGGTTCCCCTGTTGTTGTGGTTGGGTTTTCATTTAAATGGCTCGCTCTATTGTTCCTCTGCTGTAATAGTTCCTCCCTGGTTGTAGCCTCCCAGTGAGTTGTCAGTTTTCCCTAGCTCTGCCTCTTATTCCTGATTGTTCTGTGCCAGTCTCCTAAATTGCCTCCCACCTCCCGTGTCAATCTTTGTTGTATTTGCCCCTTCCTCCAGAATGTTCTATGACCCTCAGGGGTCTATGGTGGGGCCATTTCTGTTCAATATCTTTATTGACAACATGGGTGAGGGTATTGAGTCATTCATTATTAAATTTGCAGATGACACTAAACTGGGAACATGTGTCAATCTGTTGGAAGGTAGGAGGGCTCTGCAGAGAGACCTGGAACAACTGGATGGATGGGTGGAATCCACTAAGATGACGTTTATTAAGCCCAAGTGCTGAGTCCTCCATTTTGGCCACAATGACCCTCTGCAATGTTACAGGCTGGGGATGGTGTGGCTGGACGGTGCCCGGGCAGAAGGGGACCTGGGGGTACTGGTGACAGCAGCTGAACATGAGCCAGCAGTGTGCCCAGGTGGCCAAGAAGGCCAAGGGCATCCTGCTCTGGATCACGAATAGTATGTCCAGCAGGAGCATGGAGGTCATTTTTCCCCTGTACTCTGCACTGGTGAGGCCACACTTTGAGTGCTGTGTCCAGTTCTGGCCCATCAGTTTAGGAAGGACATTGAGATGCTTGAGCATGTCCAGAGGAGGCAACAAGGCTGGAGAGGGGCTTGGAACACAAGCCTGCAAGGAACAACTGAGGGAGCTGGGGGTGTTTAGCCTGGAGAAAAGGAGACTCAGAGGTGACCTTATCATTCTCTACAACCTCCTGAAAGGTGGTTGTAGTCAAGTGGGGATCAGTCTCCTCACCAGGCAGCAACTGACAGAACAAGAGGACACAGTCTTAAGCTGCACCAGGGGAAATAGAGGTTGGATATTAGGAAAAAGTTTTTTACAGAGAGGGTGATAAAGTACTGGAATGGTCTCCCCAGGAAGGTAGTGGATTTACCATCCCTGGATGTGTTTCAAAAAAGACTGCACGTGGCATTCAGTGCCATGGTTTAGTTGAGGTGTTAGGGTTGGGTTGGACTCGATCTTGAAGGGCTCTTCCAACCTAATGATTCTTGTGATTCTGCAAAGTCTGCCCAGAGGCAAAGCTTCCCCCACCTCCTAGCTGCCTCCTGGAAGTGGCACATGTGCACTCCCTCCCCCACATGGCTCTGACAAGCAGGGTTGAGATAAATCAAAACTTAATTGGCTAAATCAGAACTAAATTGGCTCCTCACAGTTCCCACAGCTAAGAGTTAACATGGGTGACCTTTTAGCTGAGCCTTTGGGAAGGAAATATTAATGACTTACGTGTGCAGGGCCCCCAAGGCTTAGAATCTCTTGGAAGGCCCTATAGAGCACCTTTGGTATAACTGCCCAGGAAGCACCAGTTAAACCCCAGGTGTTTATAGTTGCAACACGCTGGGGCGTGTCCAATGCTCTACACACTTAGGAGAAAGGAGGAAACTAGGGGAAAAACAGGCATGACAGCATAATCTGGATGTCAGGATTGAGTGCACCTCAGTGAATTTGCACACAGTACCAAGTTGGGTGGGAGTGTTATTTTACTCAGGGGTAGGAAGGCTCTACAGAGAGACCTGGACAAACTCAAATCAGTGAACTAGGGGCAACTGCATAACTTTAAGTGAGATGAAGTACCAGATCCTGCACATGGGATATTACAACCCCAAGCAGTGCTACAAGTTCATGGAGGACAGACTTGAGAGCTAGTCAGCAGAAAAGGACTTGAGGGTGCTGGTTAACAATAGGTGAATATGAGCCAGTGTGTGCCCAGGTGGCCAAGAAGGCAAATGGCAGGAGTAGTGTGGCCAGCAGTACTGGGGAAGTGCTCATCCCTCATGTATTCAGCAGTGGTAGGGTGCTCCTAGAGTACTGCACTCACTTTTGGGCTACTCACTTGCAGAAGGAGTACGATGTGACGGACCTTGTCCAGAGAAGGGCAGTGAAGGGCCTAGAAAGCATGTCTTATGAGAAATGGCTGAGGCAGCTGTGAGTATTCAGTCTCAAGAGGAATCCTGAGAGGGATTTCATCCGAAGGGAGAGCGTAGTGAGGTGGGAGGTGGACTTTTCTACTGTGCCTACATTGAGAAGAAGAGAAGAAATGGCCTTAAGCTGAGACAGGAGACTCAGATCAGATCCCAGAAAAAATATTTTCACTATTCAGCTGCTCAGGCATTGGAGTATGTAAGCCAGGGAGGTGGTGGAGTGACCATCCCTGGAGGTGTTCAGGAGGCTTCTTGCTCTGTCTCTGGGTGATGTGGTTTAGTGATTTAGGGGTTACAGTGCTGGGTGGGCTGAATGATCTTTAAGGTGTCTACCTTGATAGTTCCGTGTTTAATACTAAGCGACTTATGAAATTTTCCTCAAGGTAGGAAAGTTGAGTTTGGCTTTTGTTCCTCACCCTCTAATCCAAGGAATCTGTTCTCTCTGGAAATACTTGTTTTATATTCTGGCATCAGATGGCTGTTCTATAACTCTGAGTCTATAACTCTGCCCTCTTCATACTCTCAGCATTGAAATACAAAAGGTATCCTACTGTCACATTCCACAGTGGAAAACTTTTACAAAAGATTTTTCTAGGGCGAATTTAAGCACAAACGAGGCAAACATATCTGAGAACTGTTCACTGGTAACAAAACGTGTGCTGCCCTATTAAAGAATAGAAAAGGCAGAAAAGGAGGAAGGAAAAGGAATAGAGGGGGACAAAGAGAGAGGTGTGAGAGAGAGGAAAAGTGAGCGTTACCAGCAGAACTTCAGAGTGCGGCAGTGAGAGGCAGGGGATGTGTGCACGCTGCCTGCCAGGGGAAGGCTGCGCAGCTGGCGGAGGGGCGCGGCCCCGAAGGCACAGCTCCTGTGGTCAACAGGCGAGGGGGGCTTGGGCAGGAGGTGCAGAACCCTGGACAGGATTGTGGCGGGATTGCGGCAGCGGGCTGGATCGGCAAGGCAGCGTGGGAACCAGGTGTCTCAGGCAGGAACGAGGTAGGCAGGGACAAAGCAGGTAGGGGCGTCGGGTAGGAATGCAGGGAGGTGGGACAAGCAAAGGCTGGAGCAGGAGAGGGAGAAGGGGTAGGGCAGGACACGGGTTTGGCACAAGGCTCAGTGGTCTCAGGTTGTCAATCAGTGAAGTCAGCAGGCCAAGCACTGTGCCTTGCAACTTTTGATGCAGTTCCTGTTATCCCCGGGGCATCTCCCAAGGTCTGCTGGCCGGCAGGGGGCCGGCGGCCAGTCCAGTGTTGGACTGCAGTCCATTGGTGCAGACTCTTTGCCCGTCAGTTGGAGAACCTTTCTAGAGGGTGCAGTGCTCTTCTCGCTCTGCTCCTCCTCCTGGATACTGGCTACCTATTCCATGCAAGACGTGTAATGGCTGCTAGAACAGGTGCAGCCCTCCCACACCCCTCTGGTAATCTTCAAATAATATTGAGGCAAAAATCAAAATTGAATTGTTTCCTCACATCTGTCTAGACTTCAGTTCTCATTGTGAGCAAGACCACAAGCTATCTAGCTAATACCTTTGGAAAATTTCAGGTTAATTTGTTTAAAATTCATATAATTTTTTTTTTCTATGAAGTAGTTTTGGGTCTTTCTTCTAGTGCTTTTTAAATTACAACTCAACGAAAAATATTGAGACCACATTGCAGTGGTGTAAGTACATTTATTCAAAGCCTGTTTAAGATTAATATAATTAATGGTGGTAAGGTAGTTGTGCTTATTACTTTTCAGTATTTTTATTTTAAAAAATTGCAGTACAAAGACTAAATTATTTGCTGTCTTCACACATTTGTTGTCTTCCACAGAGGGAAGCTTTTGCTCACAGGTCAGCCATTGGACCTAACTTCTGATCCAGTTAAAATCTTGCAGATGTAAGACAGCTTCATTCACCATGTTCATAATTTAATAATTCATGTCATAACAATTTTAATTCTGTAATATTACAAAACATGTATGTGACTGTAAGCATTTCTGGGAGACCCACACTAAATTGTTACTGTTAGCTAACTCAGTATATATAGCTCATCTCTAGAAATACCTCAAAATTATAACTCCAAAAAAAAGGTAGAGGAGACCTGAAAGAAAATACTTGAATATAATGAAAATATGTTAAGTGAAGTTCACTGAATGAATGTATTTCATTTTTCATGACAGTATAAACAGTAAAAGGATTAGCAAAAAAACCCCCTCTAATGCCAGCAGAAGTCCTTTTAAAAGAGAATGGGGACATATCACTAGATTGAACATTCTATAATAAGTAAATTTAGAGGATAAATGCAAGACAGATTATATTTTTAATTACATATGGATGCATTATAAGAATACATCACCTAAAGACTTAATATGCAGTAAGATCTTGAACTTAGTTGTTGCTGGCCAAGAAGAAAATTTCAATTTTATAAAGCTTTAAGTAAAGCTTTGTATGAAAGTTTAATCTCCACTTTCAGTTTGCATGTTGAAAGAGAATAATTTGGTTTTAGTTGTTTTCATAGAATGAATGTAATAGAAATTAAAGCAGAAGCAAAGAATAAAAATAGAAATTAAATTCACTAACCTATGCTGTCCGTATACACTTATTTATTCAATCAACCAAAATTTCATCACGTCAATATTTCAGAATCCTCTCCATGTGCATTTCACATTTAGAAGCTATTTTACAAAGCTGTAGTAAATTTTGTACTCAAATGGTCAGTTTGTCTGTTGTGTGAAAGGTATACTACTGGTCATATTTAAGCTGATACATTTATTCTTACTTTAGAAACATAGATGACAATATTCAACAACATAGTGTGGATGTAGCATGGTTTATATAATGCAACACCAAGTGGAAACAAGACTGTGTCTATTCAATGTAATAGATATTTAACCTAAGTATTCCCGTTGAGATGTTTTGAACTTCAGCTGAACATTCAGGAGGCCTTGGTGGGGGCATTGTATCTTCTCCCTATGATGAATTTGTTATGTTAACTCCCTTTTTTAAGACTTTGTAGTGTTAATATCTATATAAACACTGGAGCTCACTATCACAAGAAATCAATAAAATAGTTAATTTAATGCTGACACAGGAAACTGATGTCCATATATTGCTATATTAGAAAGCAGAGTTATACTTCAAAAGTATTGAATTTGTACAGGAGTAATAATTTACCTGGGGTAATCGTAACTGAAGACAACTGTCAGATAAATGAAACTCCCCATTTCTGAGCTCAAACCAGTCTGAGAGATTAGAATGAGATTTATGCAGGTTATAATGCTTTCTTTGAGATTCTTGCAGTCTTTTGGCACATTCATTTTTTCATGCTGTTACAAGCAGGAAAATAAATCTGATGTTTGGATCAGTTCTTGAATGGCACGTTCAAAATGAAAAAAACTCTTTCTTCCTTTAAGATAATGAGAAATTATCTAGAAGCTTAGTGTAGACTTATATGAGGCAGATAATTTTGTCTAAATCAGCCCTTCTAGGTTCAATGTATTTAAGGTAAGACTAGTATCAATAACAGCTAATTCAGAGTTATATCAGGAATTTCCCCAGTGTTCCATGGATACTGTTTTGTGCACTGATGTAACTGCAGTATGAAGTATAAGTAAATAGTTTCAAGAGCAGTTCCTCTTAAATCATTTCTAATAGGACAGTTGAAGCAGCAAATCCTCTGATAAAGGAAATACTTGAAGGTGAGAACAAACTGGGATAATTTATTCTTTGAGTTAATGCCATTGAAGGAAAGGTTATTACTGTGTTTATTTGTGATAACTCTTACTTTACCTCTTCTTTTTGTTACTTTGTCTTCTTACAGTTCAGGTCTGGAATTGCCCTATCTTTCTGTTCCTGTCAAAGATGATGGGTTTTTTGTAAAATATTTCCAAACAGTGTAGAGGGTACTTTAAACAGTTAGTTTTTTGTTTGCTTGTTTCACCTTACATTTTATCGGTGCTGCTCTGTGTCAGATCAGGTAATTCTCTAGAAAAAGAAACAAGAAAGGAAGTCTTTATTATGCAGTATCTGCCTTCAAAGTCCCTCTTCTAAGTGAACATTAAAACGTACTGATTTGAGGATCAATAAGCATGTCTTTTAGTCTTCTCTGATTCATTCTCTTTCTCTTCAGAATGCTTTGAAAAACAAATTATATATTGATGAAGAAGCCTGTGCAGCCTTGGACTGCCATTAGATGCACTTAGTGGAACAGAAGGAGTACCCTGCTGTCATGTTAAAAGACTAGGTACTAAATTTTGTTTTAAATCTGTTTGAGTCAAAGGATTTCAGTTGCAGATCAGATGCTATAATTCAGATGAGATGAGGTGTTATCTATTTTTTCATTCCAAAGGCATTATAGTTTGCTCTTTGTGAATTACAAATACAGCAAGTTTTGTTTGCTTTTCAGTAACTGGTGTCATTTTGGTGCCTCAGATGGTTTTATTAAAACATTCTAGTTTGGCTAATGCATTTGCAATAGTAGTAGGTTTCCTGACTCTCTACCACAGAACACTACAGTCCATACAGGCAAAATAATGACAGAGCAGTCAATAGTAGATGAGAGCAGCAACCATTCACCCAGCCTGATGGACAGAATACCAGGTCTAACTTGAGACTTAAGAGTCTTGAGTGTCCTATTTTGGAAAATAAAAATCAAATGCTCATTTTATTGCCATCTTCTCCTAATCTCTCACCCAATATGGCTTCAAGGCTTTACCTCTTCTAAAGACCTCAGCTCTGCAAGGTGCCGAGCAGTGCTCTTACCTAATCTGACAGAAAGCCTGAGTCTCAATGCCATGTTTTTGACAGGACTTGCTGGAGGCTAAAACTTTGTGTTTGCAAGTAGTAAATTAGCTTGCAGGGCTCTGAATACTGTGGGAAAGAGCCAAAGCCCTCATTCATGTCTAGTATTGTGATACTGTTCAGCTCACTGCCTAATTAGGCTGTTTTTCTTCATAGTTTTCAGGTACGTACAGTGAGCTGTGATGATTCCCAGATTTTCTTCAGCCATAGAAAGCATTTGCCTTAACCTGGTTGCAGCAAGAAACAGCCCCTTGTAGAAAGGTGCCATTCAGCTTGCACTTGAGCTCAGAGGAATCTTTTAATTCCTGTTACCTGAATGCAGTTTTGCAGACCTCCACAGAAAATAGTCTGTTCTAATGTGGCCTATTTACTTCATAAAATAGGAGGTCACTGTGGTTTTATATACATTTGTCTGTACTTCACCGTGTGGAGGAGCCTGCCAGAGGTTTCATTTGGTACATTTTCTTTTCTAGATGAGGTGCCAGAAATTGGTCCCAGAAGCTCAGAGATTCTCAATTTGCTGACAGAAGGAACTCTTGTTAGAAATAAGACCAGTAAAATACAATAGTTTGTTAAGTGGAAGGGGAAAAGAGAGGAACAATGAGGGGCTGGATAAAATGGGATGGGAAAAGAACTGGCTAACTAATTTGTTACTGAGGAGATTTGGTGCCTGCAGCACCTCCAGTATACCAGCTACCAGTTGCAGGGGAATAAGATTGGGTATGTCTTCTGCAACGTGCAGAAGACATTGCTTTTGAAGGGGCTCCCCAAAAGCTATTTAGAACCTGGCACACTATGAAGGACTTAGCACTTGTGAAGTTCAAGACTACCTCAAATCTTTTAACTGGTCAGACTTGCCCTCTCCTTCCAGATTTTCAGGTCGGGTATGACTGTTTGAGGGTGGAGAAAAGACAAAGCACAAACCAAGTGTAAACTATAAAAAAAGGTTGGTTTTTTTCATCCAAAACGTGTACAAGGAGGTGGCTCTTCACTCAGGGAAAAAAAAAAGCATCATTCAGCAGGGTCCTACCAAATGCCATCTAATGCCCTACCAAGCAGCTGACAAAATACTTGGGGAAAGGGTGTCCTCAGATACTTTTTAACTATTTCAAACTCCTCAGTGTCACAAGTGTGTAAAACTCTGATATAAAATCCAGCTCTACACTGTGTGTGTCATTAGCTCTCCAGAAAGTCTTGATGTAGGTTGGCCTATACTCTTGCATTTTCCCAGTCCAGAGCTTTACTTGGTTTACAATACAGAAGAAACTTTTAAAAGTTTGGGTGTGCCTTTTCAAAGCCAGGGAAGAGCTATAAAGTTCAGCAAATGGGCAAAGATACCACTGCTGTATGTGCCACATAGTACAGTAGAGTCTCATCTTCCAGACCATACTTCCAGAGAGACATAAAGCAGTACAGTGAAGAATGCATTATCCATGACTGTTTTTTCCACACCAACTATTTGTACAAAAACAGATGTCATGAACAGCAATTACAACAAAACTAATACTTTACCTGAGCAGTAGATTCCAAGAGTAATCTGTAAGGATCCCAAGCAAACTGTTGTGACAAAATATTGTGGAAACGTCCCAGTGTGACCATTCAGGAGGCACTCTGGGGGTCACACTCACACCTCCAGAGGCCCTTTTCACCATGGGAGGCTCCTGTGACCCGATAGTCCCTGCTGGACTGCTCACCCTACCATAGAGTAGGCAATTCAGGGCCTCTTGCCTCTGCCTCCTGCCACCCAGAGCTCAACCTGCATCTCCATGGCAGCTGCACCCAGATCTAACAACACCAAATTTATTTCTCAACCCCAAAGTGCTGGAAAAAAAGGCAATGGACACAGGAGCAATATGTGCACAACAAGCATCAAGCAGAGGCTCACAGATAACTTCTCCCTATTCTTAAAGAATTCAGAGTTTTAAATAACTGAATTAATAACAGTACTGCATGACGCTTATGATTGTCTAGGGACCCAGAGCTGCAAATGAAATATGTCACAGAGACTAGGTAAGGCTGCAATTGTAAATCATGGTGGCTTTGACTCCTGTTTCATCAGAGAATAAATACAGAAGTTGTACCTTCACCAAAATAATTTTATCAAAACCACTTTGCTGTTAAGGAGAAAAAGAAGCATACAAAAGATTCAAAAGCTGGTATGGTACCAGCTGAATCAACTTCTATAATAAAATTATTTGAACTGGGTACTGATTTATACTGTTACTCCTGTTTTGAATGTTGTTGCAGTATTTCATTGTTAAAAAGAACAAAATGTTCCTGAGTTTATATGATTTGCTTTAGGTTACATTTAGCCCTGTGAAAGAAATGGCTTAATTTGGCCAGGAAAAAATGAAGTGATTTGTTTATTCAAGGAAAGGAAATAACATGGTTTTTGATGAGGAGAAACTTCATGCCTGATGTTAAAAGGGTGTCTGAAAGTTTTAGTTCTAGGCTGGTAAATACCTAGAGAAATAGTAGCTTTTGGGCAAATGCCCTTCTTTCTGGTATTGGAGTCTCATTTGATTTATCTGCAGAGGGCAGAGCTTGAGAGGAGCACACAAGCACCTTCCTGGCCCCAACTGCAGGAGTCCAGGAGAATCTTGGAAAGGAAAACGTGGGCAATGTAGGCAATCTTCAGTCTAATCTGTACTGAGGTACAACTGCCTGAAGCAGAGCAAAAGGAATTCCAGGGAGAATGTATTTAGTGGGTTAGAATACCTGTACCATTTGTTTGTTTACAAGTGACAAT
The DNA here is from genome assembly GCF_965231275.1 of Zosterops lateralis. NCBI lineage: Eukaryota > Metazoa > Chordata > Aves > Passeriformes > Zosteropidae > Zosterops > Zosterops lateralis. The sequence goes on along the minus strand of NC_139800.1, from coordinate 16,466,011 downwards.
CTGATGAGAAGTTCATGTGGGGTTATGTCTTCAAGGGAAAGACCTAACTAGGTGAGGAACAGATAGAAGAGGTCACAAATCCCTAGAGCGACTGAGGACTGGATATTTCAATTACCACACTAGGTGTGTTTTTATAAGGGAGGAACTTGTGCCTTTTCTTCTGTGAAAAAGAATAACATACTTGCAATATTTTGAGCTATGCTAGGGCTGGTTTAGAGCAAGGTTAGCTGCATGGATCTGTGTAAGAGTAGTTTCCTCAAAATGTGTTGTCTGAAAAAAAAAAAAAGTCGTACTTGGAAATAAGTAGGAGGCGATGCTGATTCCCTCACTCCCTGTGAGAAGACTTGAACGTTCCATACTAAGTAAGGAACTGCACTACGAGGACAAGGACTGATAGATCTTGAAAATTAAGATAAGACACTTGTTCTCATTGTTGTGAAAAATTGATACAAGAGGTTCATAGCATTTTCTATATGTTTTAAATTAATTTTTCTATCCTCTTGATTTTTTCCTTTACTAGAAGTGTTGTGGATAGATACTAGCAGGACAAGGGTTGTTTATCAGATCAGAAAAGAGTTTGTACCAGTGTATCAGTGTGTAATGTGGCCAGCCACAGCTTTTGTTCTCATCTAAGTAGCTAAAGGTTTGTCCTTTTCCTAGAGTGTTACTCAAAAATAGCATGGGGAAAGGGTATGTGAATATTTAATTAATTACGCATAAACCTCTGTGTTTTGACTTTGAGTCATGCTAACAAGTGTACTATTTCTTGTGGTATTGGTGATAATATAAAAATAAGAGAACTGTGTTACCATAAGTCTAGTGTTCCACAGTTAGTGAAACCAGTCCTTGAGAAAACCCATATTCCAGCAGCCAGGAGTCAGAAATTAATTTTTATTTCTTTCCAGCTCGTCTACAGTCCTGCTCCTCTTATTTTAGGTAGCTTTCCCAAATCATTAGAAATCAGGCACCTAAGTCTAGAATTATGTCCATCATATGGATAAAGAGCCACAAACATTAAAACCTCCAAGCACTCAGCTGTGAAAGCAGTGTGAATTCCTTTGATGTCAAAGATGAAGACATGTCAGATTTACATCTCTGGCATCTGGTTTAATCTCCCCTTATATCTATCTTTTGTATCATCCATTTTGAGAAACCTGTAGATACAAAAAGAAGGAGCTACCTCAGCAAGGCAACTGAACTGCTTCTTGTGTCACTCGGGTTTTAGTTAGTGCCATTGACATACTGCAATATGGCACACTAAAGAATTAGCTTTATTGCTTATTCTTTACTTAATAGTGGCTGAATATTAGAGCATCAGGGAACAACAGCTATTAGAGGAGCAGAAGTAGTTTACGGAATATCTATTTCAGGTTCAAATCTCCAGCTGCTGCTCAGCCCTCAAATTCACTGATCATGTGTGTATTATATCTTACACTGTTTGAGCTCTTCCGAGTTTTGTGCTAAGTCATTGGATTCTTTTTGGCGTACCTTGGATTGTTCTCCTGTTCATGACATGCTGAATGAGATGTGCAAGGTCTTCTTTATACTTCCTCTGAAAGAGAGCACTTTTATCCTGCCAGATACCTTATTTTTCATCAAAATACATTAAAGTTGCCGAGGTACAGCATGAATCCAAAACCTTTTAGTCAGTGTGACTTTCCTGTCCTCCATATTTATGTAACTCTGGCACTACAAATTTAATCCATGTTTTCCTCGAAACATTAGCACTTTATGTGCTGTATGATAATGTTGAGACGTATGTTATCATAAAGAATTCAGAAAGAAGTAAGAAAGGCAAGTCCTATTTTCTGTTAGTACTCACAGAATTGCAGAGTAGACGAGATTGTAAGCGGTCTTTGGAGGTCATTTTAGTACAGTCCAAGAGTATATATACACAAGCAGTTTAATCTTCTGTGGGGTTAAAACTTTTGCATAATATTGATGCCTAAAGAGGCTTACTGGAACAGAGGCTAGACATTAAAGTAATAAAGTAAGTAATTATTTAAAGGTCTTTAAAGGATACACCTCGGGTTGTACAAGAGCCCGGCCGTGGCTCTACCAAGATGGACACAATATGGGCCACCGATCACAAGTTTTCCCACTTTTGTAAGTTTTGGTCCATTTGCATACTAGGGTTAATTTTCAAGTTGCAGCTTCAGGTTATGAAGTCCCATCCTCCCAGTTTGCTTTCTTCAGTTTGCTGTTGTTTATACTTCTTGGGCCTGAAACTGCAAAGGTGTACTTGTTTGTTTAACAAGTTTTTCTAACTTGTTTTGTGTAATTAAAGTATGAAGAGAACTTGCTAACACTTTGTATGAGGTTCAGAGTTACATACTAAGGCAGTACAGAATCTGATAATATGAAAGCTAAAATTTAAGGCATCAATATAATAGCTTGTTTGACCTGTCCTTGCCTGATACTGTTTTATACTTTTCAATGTCTCATTAGCTGGTAAGAAGGGAAGTGTCTCACTAGAATATGTAGTATCCTGTTTCACTTCCATTTGCAAACACATGTTGAAGCAGACTGACAGTTCAGATATTTTACCTACAGGTAAGTACCTGGTTGATTTAGGAGAAGAGCTTTTTTTCTTCTTGTGTTGTTTTCTTCTGCAGAACATACCTTTCTGCGGAATGTATCTTTCATCCATATGGTAGGCAACTGGCTGCTGATTGCTTCCTTCACACCTTTATCACAAGCAACAGTTAATTTTTTTTTTTCAGTTTCCATATTCTGAGTCTCAGCACAAGGACTGGTCTGTGTCAGGGTTTCACTTACACATATAAGGGATATTCTTCCATATCTCTACTGGATCTTACACCTGTAACCTGAAATAACGTGGTGCTGTTACTGCCTACAGAAGTAGGACTAAACTAGATGTTACCTGTTTGAGAATTTGTGAAGCCTTCATCATTCTGAAGTCTGTGGCTTTTCATGAGACCACAGCATTTAAAGGCTAAAGGGAACATGTTGTTTTGAAAGGAAGACCTTGAAAACAATCAGCAGCCTCTCCTCATTTCTTTCTTGGTCCTAGTTCATGCATTTATTAGTGGCATTAGTTTACAAGGAAACCTCATTAAGGTTCTTTTCCTTACCAAGAAGAAAGCCTGTAGGGACAGGAAGCGTGCTTTTCAATAGAAAACATTTAGTTTCAGTAATGAATGTTAGCTGCATCAGAACACACAACAACATGAGTGATATTTTAAAAGAAACAACAAAACGAGCTTGGGACAGAGGTTGAACAGAGGACATTCTCAGTCCAGACAACATATTTTGAAATCAGAATTTTTCTGAATTTTAAGGGGGGAACTTTTATCAGTTTCTCTTTTTTTATAATTTATTCTTTCCTTTGATTTTACCAAGTAACTGAATTGCAAAAAGTCTACCTATCATAATGGTCATTCTTGCAGGTGTTACAGGGGACATGGATCTTCCAGAAAAATTTAAATGTCCTCGTGGACAATAAAAGACACTGTCTGTTATGGGAGAAATAGAACAGCTGATTCAGTTCATGGTGAATTTGACATGAAAAATATTTGAGGAAAGACCTTAAACATCAGTTTGAATTTGACAAATTCAGCATGGAAGCTGCATACAACAATGGGTATGAGTCTGAAGTTGTTCTCTTTGTAGCTTTTAAATAAAGATCATAGAAAACCTGAGCACAGATGAACAAAAATCTCAGATGGGTTTCTTCTATAAAGAAATGTAAGAAGTATCTCAAAACTTTTTTGCTAAAACATTCTTCTCTTCAGTTTTTGTTAGGTATTTGTGTACAAGGGAACTTTAAAAGAAAGATTAGTGGCTTGTTTTCCCTTAGGATCCTTCTTGTAATGACTGATATATTTAGTTTCCTGTTTACTATAGAGGTTTCCACTTTTATAGCCAGCCTTTTCTCCACCTCTTTATTACTGTTGTTAGAACATAATGTTATGATAAAACTATGAAAAAAAAGTAAGGACAATAATATATTTATTTGTAAAAAATGGAGTTCAGAATTTCTGGGGTTTTGTCTGAATTCCTCTGAGTTTGTTCTTAATGAAATTCAGCAGAAGGCTGTGTGAGAGCGGTTTCTCATGCTGCTCTAATATTATACCTGAGGTGCTGCTTCCATTGCGCCATTTTGTGGCCATACCGGAAACCCAGCAACAGAAGCAGCTAACTTTCTTAAAGCAGGTGAAAAGTGAGATCCTTAGATCCCAAAAGTCCCAAACAGAAACAGCTTATTCAAATGGATTTAGAAAGGGAACTAACACATCTCAGTCATTGTCCTGCCACTGAATGGCTGCAAAATTCCCAGGCAAGCAAGCCACTGAGGCTTAATATTCCTGTTTCTCTTCTTGACCAAATTGGATGGTATTATCTCTATCTTTTACAACTGAGCCTTACAATAATCTAAAGTTTACCGTGTGTTTTGGCTGCAAATCAGTTGGAGTTTTGCTGTTATTTGAAGCAAGCAGATTTTATTCCAAGCAAAATAGAAACTCTATGAGAATGGAGAAGTAGCCAGACCACATGATATTTATTCCTTAACTGTCTCTGGTAGGTGAATGTTTAAAAGAGCACTAGCTGCCCCCATTGTGTCAGCATTGAGACTTAATTTCTAAAGCTGGACCTTAGGATAAAGGTCCGGCATAAGAAACCAGCCTCTTTAAACTATTTTTTGCATCTCATTTCCTATCAGCTGACTGATGCCATTTGCTCATCTTCCCTAAATTTTTAATTTTGTCCAACTAAAATTTCAGTGGATGTAATACTACTGTTGTTAGAACCTAGAAACACTACAGCTTTGTAACAGTGAATCTATTAAATATGTTCCAGTTAACCTGCTCTGAAGAACTTGCAGAGTTGTGGTATCACAGGAAGTAATGTGAAGAGATACATGATTCAATATCAATAGCATCATACATATTTCTATTCCTCAGATAATTTAGAAAGGGAATGGTAGTTTCATTCAAATAGGTAAAATGATTTTATGAAAAAAAAAAGTTAAATGGATTTTGTTATCTTAATCTGTGCTTCATTTTCTTCTTAGAAAGCAGTACAAAATGTTTACTTCCTTTTGGACTGCTTAGAACAAAGGATTGAATTTTAAGATGCCTACTGCATGCTTCTGTACACCCATGTCTTTGTCCGCTTGTACCTCAGATTTTTGGTGTATTGATGTGTAATTATTTCTCAGTGGGATGCTTTCAATATCAGTTGGGGAAGCAGGAAAAGAAAGTGCATGTATGTGTTCAGAGTTGAGTTTTTCCATGCAAGACTGAAGATCCAGATGGGTACTATATCCATGCAAATCAAAGGAATTGCAGAGTTATATCCAAACATGAAAAGCAGCTCCAAAATACTGCATGAACTTCCCATACCTAATTTTATTTCAGGTTTCCTTAGGGGCCTGAACTTCCATAATAGTGAAGCAAATGCTCCCTATTGTACTCAGATCTATGCCATTGATGCCATTGTCTTTGGCAATATTAAAGAAACTTCTGAGAAGGTAGCTTGTGAAGAGAAGTATGTTTTGGTTTGTGTATATGAAAACTTGATTGACATTGCATGTTGTTTTATATAAATTCAAGGTTTTTTGCAATGCAATAGTAACTGTTCAGAATACAAGAATGAAATCATGTCACTTATCTAGGTATTAAGTGATTGGAGCTGTCATTTTACTCTCTCAGTAAAAGTATAGAAACTAAAAAGATGTTAGTATGTATGAAAAAGATGGAAATATGTATGTTGTTGTTAAAGTTGCAATAATGCCTCAAGGATTTTGTGGGGAAAATGCAATGGTATGTACTACTAATAATTTTTACTGGCAATTATTATTATTAATATACACTGAAAAGAATCACATAGAAGTGTGTGCTATTTATTTGTTTTGTGCAAGAAAGAGGTGAATAAAAAGTAATTAAATTATGACATGTAAATTTATAACATGTAAATCCATGCATAAGTCATTTTATAGTAATATATTTGGGGGTTTTATTGTGAAAACTGGTATTCCTAGTTTCCTCTGAAAGGTTTTTGCATTTGAATTGTCATGACACTGCACAGGTTGTCAGCTCCATAGGGATGCAGAGGGCCCCCAGGATGGCCAGGCAGGAGCTTGGTAGCCAGGCCTCATCCCAGCATCCAGCCAGGGAGCTGGATAGCCCCAGTCACAGACATCAGACACTTTCCTGGATCCAGGATAGAGCTGGGGCCTGCCAGGACATTGTCCTGTGGGTAGGAATTGCATTCAGCAAGGTCCACAGTAACAGGGAGCGTGGACCTGTGGCTCTGGGTTTTGACAAATAGGATCCCAAGCTACAGTCAGGGATGCAGGCGATATAAAGTTAATGCTGGGTTAGGTTATAAGACCTGATGGTGCCCTCATGATCGTGTTATCCATAGGAAATCAGTCAGAATAAACAAATTCCCATAACACTGTGATATAATCATGTTTTAAAATTTAGTGACTTTGGAAGAATATTCATACTAATGTGTTGTCCCAACTCAAATGTGTCATAGATTTCAACAAAATATTCTGTCACTATCACTTGCCAAAAGTTACTTCAAATGTGTCCAAACTGTTTCAGGTGGAAACATTTTTTCCTATCATTAATGTTAGTGGTATTATAACTCCTAAACAATTGCATAAGTATAATATTAAGTCATGCATGTACCAAGAGCTCCTTGCTATGTTCATTTATCTTCTGGTAATATATTTCTACCATTCGTTATTCAAACTGTGCATCTCAATATCCTGGTGAAACTGATAGGCTTTTAGTAAAACTCGCTTAAAAATATGGAAGACAATTGAGCTTCTGGTTAGAAAATTCTTCAAGGACACAATATATCTGTATCATGTGCCAGCAGTAAGTGTTCAATTTTTTTTCACAGCAGCATCATCAGGACATACTATATAACTAATCTGTCTTGGCAAAGGAAAAAGCAAAAATGTTGAGTGCAAATGGCTTTTGACATGAAATCAAACTAGAGGGCAGTGCTCTACAGGGAACATTGCCACTTGGACTTGTTCATAGCAGCATTCCACAAAACCCATCTGAAGAGACTAGCTATGACCCCCATGCAGCCAGATCAGTGACCTCACTGAACAGACGGTTAAAGATGCAACATATTAAAATAAAACAAAATAGAAAAACAAGTGATAAGACCCAGTGATGAGGAAAAAGCATTTTCTCATAACCTTACCGTAGTGTGGATAAAGGTGGCTGTATCAGTCCTAATTAACTTTACATGGGTGCAAGCATCCGTGCTGAATGGAATATCACAATCAACAAAGATATTCGCTAATATTGTCATATTAATCTCTTTAAGATGGATTGGAGGCCGCAGTAGTTATGTTAAAAATCCTTCTAAGATGTAGCATTGCTCATTGTCTTTGCCTCAGTCTTTATTAGTAAAACCAAGTGTTCTCAGGATACCCAGCCTCCTGAGCTGGAAGACATGGTTGGGGAGCAGAAAAAAGCCCACATCATCCAAAGACAAACACTCAGTGACCTGCTATATCACACAGACACACATTGGTCTAAGGGGCCTGATGGGATTCACCCAAGGGTGCTGAAGAAGCAGGTGGAAGTCATCACTGAGACACTTTGCATTATTTATTAGCAGTCCTGGCTTTCTGGGGAGTTCCCAGGTTGGCAAATGTGATAATCATCTACAAAAAGGCCTGGAAGGAGGATCCAGGGAACTACAGGCCTGTGAGCCAAGCCTTGGTGCTGGGGAAGGACATGGAGAGTCTTGAGTGCCATCACACAGCACATGCAGGACAACCAGGGGATCAGGCCCAGCCAGATGGGGTTATGAAAAGCAGGTACTACTCATCAACACAACCTCCTTCTCCAGCAGGGCAGCCACTTAGTGGTTGTCTACCTGGACTTCAAATAAAGCCTTTGACAGTTTCCCACAGTGTTCTTCTGGAGAAGGTGGCTTCCTGTGGTGTGGATGGATACACTCTTTGCTGGATAAAAAAACTCTGTCTGTCTGAGTCCAGGGAGAAGTGGTGAATGGAGTTACTTCCTGGTCATTAGTGGAGTTCTCCAGGGCTCAGCACTGTGGCCAGTCCTGTTCAATGTCTTTGTTGATGAGATGGATGAGGGCTACAAGTGCAGCCTAAGTCAGTCTGCAGATGCCACCAGGCTGGGTGGGGGTGTTGATCTCTGGAGGGCAGGAAGGCTCTGCAGAGGGATCTGGACAGGCTGGATCAATGGGCTGAGGCCAGTGGTATGAGGTTCAACAAGGCCAAGTGCCTTGTTCACAACCATTCCAAGCTGGGGGCAGAGTGGTTGGAAAGCTGCCCAGTGGAAAAGGACCTGGGGGTGCTGGTCAACAGCAACTGAATGTGACCCATTGTGAACCAATGGAATTCTGGCTTGAATCAGTCATAGTGTGACAGCAGGACCAGTGCTTGTCCCCCTGTACTTGGCACCATTGAGGCTTCAGCTTGAATTTTCTGTCTAGTTCTCGCTACCAGGTCCCCAGACTACAGGAAAGACAGTGAGGTTTTGGAGTGTGTCCAGAGACTGGCAATAGAGCTGATGAAGGGTCTGGAGCACAAGTCGTGTGAGGAGCAGCTGGGAGAGCTGTGGTTGCTTAGACTGGAGAAAAGGAGGCCCAGGGGAGTCCTTACTGTCCTCTACAACTGCCTGAAAGAGATGTAATGAGGTGGGCATTAGCCTCTTTTCCTAGATAACAAGTACAGAAAGAGAGGGAACAGCCTCAAGTTGTTTTAGGGAAAGTTAGATGGGATTTGAGGGAAAATTTCTCCACAGAAAGAGTAGTCAAGCTCTGGAACATGCTCCCCAGGGAGGTGGTGGAATCATTATCACTGAAGATAGATTAAAAACATGTTGATGTACTGCTGAGGGACAAGGATTAGTGGTGGGCTTGCCGGTGCTGCCCTCTTTTTCATTCTGCCACTGGGGAGTTCATCTGCTACTTGGGAAACTTTGCACAGAGTAGAATTTATTGCAGTGTTAGGGCTTCCCTTAAAATTAGATCCCTTAAAATAGGTGAGATACTGTGGAGTGCTTAGCATTGTGAAATCAGATTTAAATTCACTTTGGAAGTTTCCTTCATTCACAACATGCAGCTTGGTGTAGAAGGGAAAAGCAGGCTCAGGCAGCCAGGAGAAGTACACAGGGGTGGGAAGGGTTTGGCAGCTAGAGACATTCTGTGAGAAAATTTCTGACTGGTACTTCACAGCATCGCAGAATTATTTGGGTTGGAAGGGACCTCAAAGTTCCAACCCTCCTGCCATGGGCAGAGATGTCACCTACTACTAGGGATCTTTTTTCTCGAAGGACAAATGTGTGAGAGTCAATCCACAGAAGATCATAAAACGCTCAGCAACAAGGACTTTTCTGAATGCTGAAGGCTTGAGCAGGATCTGGAAAACAGTTCTTTGGAGAACTGCCAAGTTACTGGGTTTTTCCCACTGTGAAGTCTTACAATCCTTAGTAATTTCTGAGGAACAGGACTTTGAACTCGTTTACTGGCTGATCATTATACATCAAGTCTGAGCAGCTAAAGTATTTGAGGTAGCCTTGAACTTCATCAGTTCTGGGTCCTTCATAGTCTGTCAGTCTATAAATAGTCTTTGGGGAGCCCCTTTAAATGCAATTTACCATATTGCAGATAACACACCCGATGTGATTCCCCTGTAGCTGGCATTCTGTGTGTACTGTGGGCACCACATCTCCTCAATGACAAATCACTGATTCCTGTTCCCATATTGTTTTATTCAATCCCTCATTTTTTCCTTTTTTTCCTTATCCCCTACTGCAATTGGCAGTTTAGGGGTTTTTGTGGGGGTTTTTTTTGTTTGTTTGTTGGGGGTTTTTTTTGTTTGTTTGTGTGTTTTTTTGTTTGTTTGTTTGTTTGTTTGTTTTTTTGGTCTTTTTTTTTTTTTTTTTGTAAAGCTGTTTTACAGAAAAACTGCATTTTACTGTCCTTGTTTCTAGCAAGAGTTCCTTCTGTCAGTAAACTGAGAAACAACCCCTGGACTCAATTTCTGGCAGCTCACCTAGATTTATTTTGTATTTTTTCTGGGGAAAAATAGTCTTCTGGATGGATGACTGGGCAGAATTTTAAATAATCTTCTAGATTCAGAAGCTGATAATGGAAAGACTCACATTACATCCCTCATTATACTCTGTCCTCAGGAATTTAATTTCTTAATTTACTTAATTCTAGGTGTATTCACATGTCTTTGTTAAGCTTCCAGATAATTTTATTGGCAGTTTAATTTTTTGTCCTTTTTTTCCCAGAAGGGTAATGTTGCCTCAGTGGCTTCTAGATAGGTGTGGGAGCCTCATAATTGCTGATTTTTTGCACAACATTTAATGTCAGGTCAGTCTTCACTTATCTCTAAACGGACCTCCTTTTTATCATTAACTGAATGTTATTTTTATTAGTGCTTCACTGCTAACAAAGATTCTCTGTATTTGCAGTTGCAGTGAATTCTAGACCCACTGTTAGCATTTTGCCAGACTGTTTGTTTTGTCTGCTTTAGTTTATTTAATGTATCACTTAGATGAAGCAAACGAACCTTTGCTCTGTTTTTCCAACTCATCAATGTTCAATTAATTGTAATATATATTAATAAATGATGAATGTACTTGCATTTTATCTTGTAATATAGGGAATTCTGATTATAAAACCATAAAATGTCATTTTGATTCTAGTGTCTACATAGAAACAGAAGTAATTTTTCCTACTTTTTGTCATGCTGTTAGCAAGTATGTTTAGAATTAATCGACTTCTCTAGTTGCCACTGTTTTATACAAAGCATAGAGAAATTAGCATTCAGACAGAGCCATGCTGAACTTAATTGACAATTACTGCTAGAAAGAAGTAAATGTTCTTGCTGACAAAAACAGGAGGAAAACATTATTTATAAGATGTTATCTATATAAGATTATTATATATAGGGACATTTTTATAGGATTTTCTGTATTTATAAGATACAGAAATAAATTTTAGGAAGGAAGGAAAGATAGAACGAGAAGAAAGCATGATTATGTAGAGAAGAAAGGACAGAGCAATAGCAGAGTCTTTTACCATTAGTGGTAATAAATAATTTAGTGGTCTGGAAGGAACCTTTGATTCATCCAGGTTCTGTTGACACATGGCACCATTTGCCTACACAATCACTATACATTCATTGTGAACAACCACTATTAGACTCCTTTTTATAGGCTGCTGGAGAATGTTTGGCAGCACCTTGAGATGGCAGTGGTGTCTTATGCAGGACAGTGCTCCTCCCTTATGTGTCAAATTTTGGGGGCCTCTTTCCATTCCTATGAAATGGTAATATGATGGTCATGCTTTGCTATTATTTACATGTCTTTTGCATCAAAAGAAATTGTATTCTGTTGATCACATCAGTGGCCAAAGAACTGGTAGGACAAATCAGTTTGTTCAGATAAAAGGAGTGAGATGCTACAAATATTTGTAGTCTAAAGGAGCTTATTCCAACATTATTTTACAGGCATTCATGGGAGAAATCCTGAGTCATCCCTTGGTTCAATATTTAACTAGAGCTGAAGGATCTTCTGCCATGCTTATGGAATGAAACTCTGTGCCATGCAATTGTAGCTCTGTGCTAGAAGTCTTTAAACACAGCAAGAAGTCAAAAAGTGGAATTCCTGAGTGTAATAAAGGCTGACAAATGAGCCGGTACAGCTAAGGAGGGCACAGCACGTATCTGTGAGCAGAGCTGTTATTTGCCTACCTTGTGTGCCAAGGAATTTCCCCAGTGCTTGTATTTACAGAAACATTCCAGCACTGTAAATAGACTAGTTTGTACAGCACTGGCTGTGGTGCATGCACTGGTGTGGAACTGTTGGGGACCACTCACAACTGGAGCTTCTTTTCCCACTTGAGTGGCTGCAGAGTGAAGGCTTCTAAGTGTAGAGTAGTATTTGCATGGGGAAGACAATTGGGTCTTTTCTCCGTGCACCCAAAGAGGCCCACTGACAGACTGAAGGGGTTGTAGCAGTTTTTTCATCATCATAGTCTTGGGTCTCCCTGTGCTGTGAGTCTCTGGGGAGTTCAGAACAGTTGAGGATTCAGTTTTTGCTCTAATCCACCTCTTAATATTGAACATTTTCTGATGTATCCCATAAAAAGGTAGTGATTGGAGTTTTTACTGTTCACTCTCACTGACTTTTATAAGCCTGTGAATAGATTGTGCCTTAATATACAACCCCAGTTCTCTAGAATTTCAGTCCTGAAATTAACCTTATAGGAGTTCCTTGTATTCCCTGATATTGGACACAATTCCATAAACAGCACTTCTCTTCTTTCATTGATTGTTAGTGCTTTAAACTGAAAAAAGTAAGTCTTCCTCAAGAGTTTTTGTGAAATTGAAATCTACTTCTTAAAATAATATTCCTTTCACTGGATAATCAGCTACATTTCAAAAAAGACAAACAAACAAAACCCTCAAACCAACAAATAAAAACCCTAAACAAAAAAATAAACAAACCAAAACAAATGAAAAACACCAAACCAAAACAAAAAAACCCAAACAAACAAAAAGAAAAAACACAAAAAACCCCAATCCCAAAAACCTCAAACCCAACAAACAAACAGAATAAAACCCACAAAACTCACCAAACAGCCCCCACCCCTACCAAAAAAACACCCCAAAACAATACAAACCCAAATAGGAATACCCAGTCAATGTGTCTTACTTGTTCATACTCCTATAACTGAGTTTTATTATCCAAGTCTTCATCCCATCAAGGTTTCAGCTAGGAACGAATTTGTCTTTGGCATTTCTTTCCATAGCTAGAGAGGCAGGTGACTAGCAGGATAAAGAGGCAAGAACATGCTTAAGGTTTTTAAAAGAAGAATTCCTTGTTTCTGTATAAGAGGACCTTACCAAGAAGGCTGTGCAGTATCACAGTTTTCCAATTACTTCCGTTTTAGGAGCCCTAAATTTGTTTTTTCCTCCCCAAATTACTGCCAATCTCCACTACTCCCTGCACTTTGGAACAGAATGATGTTACTGTTTTTAGATACGCCTCACTTTAGCTTCCTAAACTAATAACCTATATTATGTAATAACTTATTTAATATGGTTAAATAAATTGAAGTATTATTCTGACAGTTACAATAATGAATTTTTAATAAAAGTGATAGGATTGGAAAACCAAATGCTGAAAAAATTTGAAAGAACCAAAAATTCAAGTTATTCATTGTTTTCCTAGCAGCAGAGTATATCTTGTGGCCTTTCTGCTTAACATATATTTAAATTTAACTTTGCTGCTTGACAATGAGGAAAAAGAATTAAAACTATGCTTTTGTCATCTTATTCATAAATACGAGCAACCTAACACTGGAGGAACAATAATCATTACTAGAATGTCTTTATTTCCAAAGGTGGACTTTTAAAAAATATTTTTGGTTTTGTAGTAAATTTGTCTTTTATTTCCCTTCTACACTATTAAAGTTAAAGCTAAATCATTCATAGAAGGAAAATTAATTAGGATTGTCCATACAGAAAACAAACTGCAAAAGGAACCTGTTTTCTTTTAGGTGAGTCATATCGCATAAGCTAATTCACGTAATATGGACATACAATTAAAGAAATACATTCAAAAAGAGTAAACGCTGACAGATATGTGGGTGATCCAATCAAGGTGACCTGAGTTGAGTAACTGAATTTCAGTACAATAGTTTCATAAATGATAAAACTGTCCTACAGATAAATCTGTTTAAGGTGCGCATGTGCAATCTGGCATGTTACCAACACTGCGTAATTTTTACCCACACTCCACTGTAACTTTGATCTTTAGAGATTACATGCAGTATTATTAGTCTTCTGATATGTAGTGAGGGGTGTAATTTTGTGCAGTTGCCAATGTGCAAGTCAAAGGTTTCAAAAAGCTGAGATAGTGGACCTTGCACACAGTTACTGCTGTTTCCCAGCCTTGGAATTGCAGTTTGTTGAGAGTAACTGGGACACTGGCATTTGTACAGAAGCAGCATGCCTCCTTGGCAGTAAGTAACTAGAAATAATAATTTCTTTACCAGATAAAGAGAGGTTTTTTTCTGTATTTGATGCTTTGGCATAGGTCTTGACTGTATATTGTAAAACAAAACTGTCAAGGAGCAAAACTGAACACTGGAATACTCATGGTCCCCGTTGCTTGGTCAATAGAAACCAACCCATTATAGTTATGACTGTGCCAACCAGTCTTTGGCTGTCCTGTCTGTCCACTCTGCCAGCTGGTCTAGGCACAACTAAAAGGTCAGCATGTACCAAAGCTGTAGTCAGTATGGAAATTGCCCTCTAACCATTGTTGCTGAATCTTTAGATGCTTATATGGTCTCATTTTATACCCCTGGGCATTCAGCACATAATGTCAACTTAAGTTCTCTGTTACTGAAGCACTACTCTGACAAGTTGCAATACAGTCCTCATTCCTTTAGGCACTTTGAATTGAAAATGACATTATAATAATATCTCAGGATAGCATATATGACTTCAAAAAACTGTATGGACTGGGATATGCCTCTTATGACAGGGTCAGAATATGGTTCCTTTTGGTCATATCCTGAGTGTACACTGTCAGACTTGTGTGAGCTTGGCAGTTGCTGACTTCCCCAAGACAAGCCCATCTGCAGCACAGTGTGAAGAGGTCTCTTCTGCAATAGATGCTTGTACTGCTCCCCTGGAGTCTGTACTATTGACTAAAAATTGCTGTCCCTGCCCAGGCCCCAGCTGAGTATTGCGACAGTCCAGAAGGTTCAATGCGCAGGAGTAAGTAAATAAAGATACTGCAGTATTAGAAGCATTCACTTTGTCTGCTTTAAGTATCTGACTTTGGTGCCATTTTTGTAACATGACCTTAGTAATCTTTGTTTCCTACATATTTTCAATGGAGAGAGGCACTTTTATGAAGCCATCTGGATAAACTATTATCTAAAAACCTTAAATTTAAGAGGATTTAGCTTCCAGCTAAAGTTTGCAGGTAACGAAGAGTTAAGAACATATTTACAAGCATGTTTGCCAAGGCTAAAATGGAATTCTTTCTCTAAAAGTCAAAAATGGTAACAGACATTTGAAACTATGTACATCTCACTTAGTCAGTAGTAGCTATCGTAGATCCATAAGGAGTAATCAGTTAGGCATATGTCTGTGCTTATCAGTTGTACTCTGCCACTTACTCTGTGGCATTTAAACTTTGTCAGCACAAGCGTCTTACACTTTCTAAGGCCTCACTTTTTATGGCACATGTTCTCTAATTGCCATATGGGTCCCAAAGACTAAATGTTCATATGATGATGACAATGATGATGATGATGGTTCCAAGAACCCAGATGGTATAGCATGGAATACATCTTCCAAATCTCCCTAAATATGAAGCCAGACCAATTACAAAAAACAGAAGTACCAACTGAACCACTGGGTGGAACAGGAGTTTACACCTGGAAAATTATCCCATCAATTTTATTCAGGTGGGAAGAACACTGTGGCTGTAAGCCAGGTAAAAATGAAACTGTATAGTTATGACAAGTGTGTCTAACACTAGGAGATAGAATTTTACTAAATAGTGATGAATCCAATGGGATTTGGGGTAATGGTGTCTAAATTCTGAACCCAGATGCCCAGATGCTCTCCACTTGATAACAAACAAAGCGATATATGGGGCTGAGTGGATGGGATGAAGAGCTAAGAATCTCTGCTAATAACCATTAGGTCCTTGAATGGGCTCTACACAGCTATTGCAAAAGCTGCCTGTATCCAGGCCATGCACGGGCACTGCTCTATTAATGTTCCTATTCCAGCCTGTGAACTATGATCTACTAAACCCATTAAGTAAGGGAGCCCCTGACACCCTCAAAAGTTATCACATTGCAAAATGAGATGAAATTTGAGATACACACTGATTTCAGCACTCTCTGTTGGTTGTAATAGAGGCTGTTGTAGATAAGGGAGAAGCCGTCCACTATGCAGAGGAATCCCCATAATGGCAACATTAGAATACACTGTAATAAATTGTGGGTGAAAGTTGGGAAGGGATAATACATCTAGTGACAGCAAAAATACATGTCACAATATCAGACAAAAAATTCCCTGGAACAAGAAGTCCCTGATCATCCACCCAAGACTTAGAGGTGGAGACATCTGTGTAGTCAAGTCTCAGCATTAGGCATTCCAAGAGCTGTAATTCAGAGACAGTCCAGCAGCACCATCCAGGGTCTAATTCATGTGGTTCTGGGAGGAGCCCCAGTTCAGAGAAATGAGGGTAGCAATTAGAGGGAAGATAACCCAAAGACTTGTAAACCCATCTGCTGTTTAATAAGTGCTGCATTAAAATATAAATATAATATAAAATTATATAATAAATTATATTATAATATAATATAATATAGTATAATATAATATAATATATTAAGTAGAATGCACATAAAGGTATATATACATCTGTAACTGGGATATATGTATATTGGCACAATGCATATCGACACAGCAGGGATTAGCATAGTCTACACAATGCCTTCCACTACTCCTAAGATCCCCAATAAGAGAATTGAAACTCTATTTCCACAAATTTCTAAAATTAGACTCTATGCCATCAACTATACAGACCAGCAACAAGTTCTATTTTGTCCTTTATGGTCTATCAAATGAGTGCAATTATCAGTGCAGATAACCTCTGCAATTAAACCTGTTTACTCACCACTCCTGAGCACATCTTACACAGGATGGCCAGCAGGGTTGTGTGGATTGACACTCACCTTTCCAAAATGATCAAGAAGTGTGGCAGGCACCCTGGGAAAGATTAGGAGTATTAAATGAGTGCTGAACTCCAAGCAAACAAAATAATTCACTATCAAGTGATTTACATCAATTGGAACATCCATTTAGATATTCCTTATCATCATTAGGAACTAATCAGTGGCTGTTATCAGATATATTAACTCAGTGGGGAAAGATTGATGGAAAGAATCACCTGATAACAGTGGTGAGTGCTCTAGGTGTAGCACAAACCAGTAGCTCTTATCCTCTCAGTTGTATCAAGATCAGTTGTGAATACAGTTGACTGGCCCAGTAATTAAAAGTAAAGGTGATGAGTGCACTTTGCCTACTGAAATTTGTAAGTTATTCTGGGATAGTCCAACTAAACTTGAAAGGGAATTCCAATCTTGGTAGCATTTAGTGAATTTCACCAATGAACCTACTGTCAGTAAAGCCACAGCATTTTTTCTGACAATATGCAATGTTTATTGTCAACCTCATATATCAAATCATTGCCATGGGATTGAATCACTATGGAACTCTATTCTAAATTCAGAATTTAGACAGTTTAAAGCTGTCTTCCAGTTTCTTTTGTGTACCTCCTCGGTGGCGGAGCATGAGATAAGAAAAACAGTCATTGACTTAGGATAAACATGAGATAGAAAAAAACAAAACATCAGTGTGTTATCAACACCATTCTCATTCCAAATCCAAAACACAGCATTGTAACAGCTACTGAGAAGAAATTAAGTATATCCTAACTGAAACCAGGACTCACATGAATCACTTTCTGTAGGTGCCTCTTTCCAGTAAAATGCATTAGGTGAACTGGGAACCATTTCTTTATTTACACTTTCAAAAATAAAATTACGTCCATTTTTGTTGATTTTAAAAAAATGGGTTTTGAATCTGTTCTTGAATAAATACCTGTAGGGATACAGCTTCAAAATTAAATAAAACTGAAGCTTTTTTACCAGCTGATTGTGGGGCCACCTAAGTACTGCTGCCAGTCCAAGTGAATATATATATAACAATAGAAAAGAATTCCAGAATCATTAAGGTTGGAGAAGACCTCCAATGTCATCAAGTCCAACCTTTTACCAAATACCACCTTGTCAACTAAACCATGGCACTAAATATCACATCCAGTCATTTCTTGAATGCTTCCAGGGATGGAGACTCCACCACCTTCCAGGAGTTCAAATGCTTTACAACCCTTTCAGTGAAGAAATTCTTCCGGAAAAAAAAATGTGCCTTTTTGGCAGAAGCCTATTCAGATCCAGTTAAACAAGGTTTGCAGCACGTCATGAATATACTATTTCTTCTGTATTTATTGTGGCTTTTGTAATTGAGCTTATGGATGTACTGAGCAAACATATTTCATACTTTTGAAGAAAATATGAATAGACTTTTGGAATTCCATGTAGAAAAGGTTAAAGTTCATACCTGTATTTCAGTTTTCTATGTGTTTTCCAGATTAGCCTCAGCTGCTCTGTACTTGCTTCTTAGACTCTTAGCTGTCTTTTTTCAGATGTACCAGTTATTACTCTGCATACAAAGCATAGGAAGTGTGTGGCTTAAATGATTGAACTTTTCCAAAGTTCGTAATATTTAACATACCTTGAAGTCAATAATTAATTTTTTCTTAAAAATCTTACCCTATATTGAAATTAGCAGTGCTAAGCATATGAGTGAGACATGAAAAAAATTCTAAAGACCTGGGCATTGCAACATGTAGGCTATGCTAATTTCTAAGGATTTCTAGCTCTTTGCAGTTTAGAACTTCAGTGTCTGATTTTTCTCATCAGACCAGGGTATCTTAGTGAAGTTGGTGGTGGAAAAGGCAAAAACATCTCAGTAACTGCCCTTTTCTTTCTTATTACGTAAAGTTTGGGTTATCTGTTTGCTCTAGTTTTGTCTTTATTGTAGTCAGGAAGCTGAAAGCAAGAGAGATGATGCTTTGTTTGCAGCATAATGTGCAGCTTTAAAATAAACACGGTATTCAGTTCTGTGAAGAGGAGTATTTTTCTATTCCTTGATTGAATAATAGAAAAAATATATTACCAATTTCTTGGCATCTCTGAACTCTACTCTTTGTAGAGCTATTGGTTCACTGTCTATTTTGAATGCAAAGTTTTTAATTTTGGAGGGAATCTTCCTAGATGTTCCTATAGCAGAATAACATATACTAAAAACAACTACTTTCAAGACTATTTCACTCAACTTCCTTTCCATAAGTAATTAAACGATACCTTTTTACACTGAATTTTATAGAGAACTTAGTAGTAGAGACACATCACTTTGTCCAACTATAGTTTTAGGGAGTGACAATCAGCTGAGATATACTCCTTACTACTGCAACTAAGATGAGCTCTATGTGGTTAAAAATGTGGAGACCACTGCACACTTCCTGTAGTTAAACTGTAAAAATAAAAATACCATCTCTGAATAGCTGGATTGGAATGTGCTTCTTCAGCCAACCTGTGGCCATTACAAAATTATGCTGGACCTTGGCTGAATCTCAATTAGAAAGGCTCAAAAGGATTTATAAGATGTTAACTCAAGCTAAGCAAAGTGCAAAAAGGCTGCAGAATTTTTTCCATTGATTACTTCCTAGTATTTAATGAAGATAAAGTATTTTAATTTTCCTGTGTAGTGGTTCAGTTTCTGCTTTACAGTTTTAAATCCTAAATGCTGAAAGCAAATAGGCAGTTTCAGTCTGTAGAAAGACTTGTGCTCATTTTGTTTTTTCAGTCCATGTTTATGAATTGGGAAATGAGAGTATTACCTGAAGGTACAACTTCAATAAAACTGTTCTGATGAAGGAGTGCTAGCACACAGATAGCTGTATTGGTACAGATTTGCTTTGTATTGAATTTCTGAATTTTATATGTTGTTCCCATTTTAAGTTTTCCATACTATATCACCTCATTTTGATCTGGTTAAAGAGCAGTTGCATTGAATCAAACTAAAGTATTGTGGTCTCCGTTAGCAGCAAGTTATTAGAAAGCATAAGAGCAAACATGGACTGGTCTTTTCCTTGGCTTTATACAGTCAGTGGCTTAGGGACATGCCAAACTGGAGGCCATTAAGGGTAGATGGTCTGTGTTCCTTGAAGTGGTTCAATCCCTTTGGCCTCCTCGATGAGTTGGAAGGGTGAGTTGTATCACCAGATTCAGTGTAGTTAGAATGTATTCCTGTAGCCTGTATCAAACACCCTAAAGTGAAATTTCAGAGAAAAGCATTATTTATTTCTTCTATTTTAAGAAATAGTCAGTAACAGTTCCCCATTCACACACACTGTTTTAATTGATCTCTGCTGTGTCTCCACTAAGTCGAGAATTTTCAGCTCTTGTGAGGGGAGCAAGTAGCTGAGGCACATCCCAAAGATGTCTTGTTCATCATTGTGTGGCTAAGGTTTGAGTTAAGGTATTAATGAATATATTTGTTATGCAGTTTGTTTTTTATTCATGCTATTTCACCTAGAACATAATCACTGAATTTCACTTACCACTGGCTCTGGTTTTGCAAAGCAATAATGCACGTCCATAGCTATTATCCAAGTTGCTGCAAATACCTTAGCTGTTTGTGGGAACTGACAGTGGTCAGAACATGGATTCTTAGGCTTCAGGCAGAATCTTGAAGCCTGTGGGAAAACCAAGTACAGAATTCTTTCAGTCTGGCCTGGGAAATAATAAGGAGGAACCTAAAACAATCCTTGTAGATATCCTCCTCCTGACACCTGGTGTTTTTCCAACTTGTTTACTGGTAGGGATGATTACAAAAAGGTGGTGCCCTAAAGGACCAATCCTATTCATTGTACTGAAATACTGTATAAAAAGAATCCGTCTTTCAACAAACTTTGCTATAATGCCCTCCAAAGAAATTGGAGTCCTATGTGTCATTACATGAGCTGTCCTGAATCGTAACGACAGCTGTTCATGCCCTTTCCATTTTTAGAACAGCTTTTAATTTTCAAAGCAGATTTTCTATATCTTTCTTCTAGATCGTCACTATGTTTCTGTGTCTCAGGTATTGTTTTGCATTTCTCAGGACAAGTTACTGTTTCAAGTCCACTCTGCCTGTGCTCCCGTGTTCTACCGCTCCAGACTCTGATGATCCTGCTGTCTTTAAGAGTCTACACAAGTCCCACCCTCTTTGTACAGCTACAGCATAGACCATTCATCAGTCTCTCTATTTCTTCTATTTTCTCAGTTGGGTAACTCTCAACTGATGTGTTCAATTGGTCCATTTTCTTCCTCTCAGTGCTGCAAAATTCTCCATTTCACAGATACGTTGAAAAGAGCTCTTTGTGAACATTAAGTCCTTTTCCCTGTGTTTCCTGTGTCTTATATTGGGTTTTGTGGTATTGGGTATTGTGAAAACTTGCCTAAAACCAATCTGGTTTGTGTCTGATGCGGATCTCTCTATTTTTGTGTGTATAAATTTGATGGGAGGAGATGCGGGGGGTTGTCTGAGGTGGTTGTTTGGGGGGATTTTTGGGGTGTTTGCATATGTTTTTTATGATGTATACAGGAAATGGAAGTAGATTCTTCCCCTGGAATAGTTCTGAAAGTTCAGTGCATGGTTCCTATTAACTGGAATGCATTCAGAAGCATGGGATAAAAAAAGAAAATGCTGAGCATAATAAAATGATGCAGTTAAAGATGTGAATGTAGGCCAAATTGTACCACAAAAGAAAAACAGGTAAAATAATGAATTGTAAGAGTAGTGGCAATACCAAGAATGTTCAAACCTTATCTAGAAAATTTCTTCTCTCAATAAGGTGGTACCTGTGACTGGTTCTAGCAGCTAACAAACCCTGAACATTCACACATCCAGAGCTCTGTCTGTGAAAGCAGTGAGTGCGTTGTAGGTATTAACTACCACTTTGTCAGATACAACTACTACAAACTCAAGAATTAAATCAAAAATGCATCACATCTCAAAGCTGATGTAATAGATGGTAAATGAAGATCAGGATCATGACCATCTTTGAGCAGCCTTGTCTAGTGGAAGATCTTCGTGCATGGCAGAGTGGTTGGAACTAAATGATCTTTGAGGCCCCTTTCAACTCAAACCATTCTATCATTCTGTAACAATCAACAAATTTTGTTGTTCCTTATGTTAATTTTGATTTCTTTCTTGTTGCCCAAGCACCTTCAGCAGTATCTTTCCAGAGCATACATTAAGAAATGAAGATATCTTGCTAAATAACACCCACATTACCAAAAATACGAGCATTTTCATGCTAAGCACCACTCATCCTGTAAGGAGACTCCTCCATGTGTCAGTCATGGCTGTCCTGGGGTTTGGATTGCAGTTTAGTACATGGGATAAATTCTATGTCGATATTCCCATGACTTTCAATAATCAGGGATTGGGGCATTTGTGTCCCATCCTCAGACTGTGTTAGGCTGTGTTTTCCATCTCTTTTTTAATGTATACACTGTGCCAGTGCAGCAGATTCTGTTAAGGGAGAAAGTGGTTTCTGCCTGCAGAGTTGTGCATTCTTTCTGCCTTGGGAGGTAGAGATCCATGTTACTGGGAACAGAAACAGCCTGCAAATGCCAGGCTCTAGTCATGGCTACCTAACAGTTATGCAATATTTTAATGTTGTGCATGTGTTTAGATGTGGAATCTTTCTGCTTAATAAGGACAAGGACAATTAAGTGCTTTAGCTGCTGGTCACTTCTGTCCTGAGAGGACTAAACACATCTAAAGTGTGCTGAAGAACTTTCTGTGGGGCAATTTATTTCAAAGGCACAGTAGAACATATTAGAAACAATTAAATGTATAAATCTGGGGCTAGATTTCCAAAAAAGAAGCTTAAATGTTGCATTATGTGGTTGTTATACAGTTAACTTGGATCCATAGTCCAGTAGAATGAAGATCTATGCCAACTTTCTGCATACATCTCTGTTCAGAATTTTTCATATGATAAAGTTAGATACGTATTACTTTACCATCTCCATTTAAGATATGAAATTCAGAGTATTATCCTAAAAAGAAGAAGTTTAAAACCCCTTTTGTCCCAATGGGACAGGGATTACTCCTTTTAAATGCTTTTTTATTTTCCCATCCACCAAAGTATTTAAGACCCTCCAAAGGTTTCTGTAGAAATGCTCAGATTCAAACCTCTTTTCCCAAAGATAAGAACAAGCTTCATGAAATGAATTGCTTTTCTCTTGTATGCTTGCAGATGGCCAGGAACTGTTGCACAGATCAAACTTTGCTAATTGTCTTTTAGAGGTTTGCTGACCCTTATGGGGCTGGGGGAAGCGAAGTACTTCCCACCTGTCTTGATTTCAGGGTAGGATAGAGTTAATTTATTTTCAGTAGCCGTTAGGGTGCTGTGTTTTGGATTTGGAATGAGAATAGTGTTGATAACACACTGATGTTTTGGGTTTTTGCTAATTGTGTTTATGCTAAGTCAAGGACATCTTTCTCTGCCAGTGAAGGAGGTGCACAAAAGAAACTGGGAAGAAGCATATCTGAATGATATTTGAAGCATATCTGGTGACCTGAACTGACCAAAAGGATATTCCAGTCTACAGAATGTCATGCCTGGTATATTAACTGGGCCCTATTACTCTGAAGAGGGGCAAGTCTGAGTTAGGGAAGGGGATCTGGCTTCTATCAGTGGGTGGTGAGCAATTACATTTTGCATCACTTGTTTTTTCCTTGCTATTATATTATTTTCACTATTACCATATTTTTTACATTATTTTCAATTATTAAACTGTTCTTATCTCAACCTACAAGTTTTGCTTTGATTCTCCTACATATTCCATCAGGTTGGCAGGGGAGAGAGGGGCTTGAATGAGTGGCTACATGTTGTTCAATTTCTAGTTGGGCTTTAACCACAACAATGTCAATAAAGATCAGGTTTGTGACCACATGAAGATTGCAAATATACGTAAGTCCCAGGAACCTGATGTCTTGAGAGAGTTGGCTGATGTAGTTGCCAAGCCACTTGCCATGATATTGGAGAAATTGTGGCAGTCAGGGGGAGTCCCAAACACTGGACCTATCTTTACAAAGCCTTGAAAAGTGACCCTGGGAATGACTGACCTTCCAGCCTCATGTCTGTGCCTGGAAAAATCATATAACACAAGTTGTACTATCCTTTGGAGGACAGGGAGGTGATCTGAGACAGCCAGCACAGCTTCACCAAGTCCTTTTTGACCAACCCAGTTGCCTTCTTTAGTGGGGTATGACCACATCAGTGGATAAGGAAGGGCTACAGATTTATCTGCACTTCTGTAAAGTCTTTGACAGTGTCCCCCACAACATCCTTCTGTCTAAATTGGAGAGACATGGATTTGGTGTGTGGACTGTTAGATGGATGAGAAAGCAGGTGGACATCCAGAGGGTAGTAGCCAATGGCTCAGGGTCCTGATGGACATCAAGGACAAGTGGTGTCCTTCAGGGGTCTTTACTGTGACCAGTGTTATTTGATACCTTCATTAATGACACTGACAAAGGAATTGAGTGAACCCTCAGAAAATTATAGATGACACCAAGCTGGTGGTGCTTTTGACACTCCTGAAGGAGGGGATGCCATCCAGAGGGACCTGGATAAGCTCTAGAAGTGGCCCTTGGGAATTTGATGAGATTTAACAAGGCCAAGTGCTGGTGCTGCACCTGGATAGGGACAACCCCTGGTACCAACACAGGCTGGGCATGAACAGACCCAGAGCAGCCCAGAAGGACTTGGGGGTGCTGGTGGGTGAGAGGCTGGACATGCCCCGGCCATGGCACTCACAGCCCAGAGAGCCAGACGTGTCCTGGGCTGCATCCAGAGCCCCGTGGGCAGCAGGGGAGGGAGGGGATTCTGCCCCTCTGCTCTGCTCTGGTGAGACCCACCTGGAGCTCTGCATCCAGAGCTGGGGTCCAAACATAAAAAGAACATAGACCCATTTGAACAAGTCCAGAGGAGGCTACCAAGATGATCAGATGTCTGGAGAACCTTTCCTATGAGGAAAGGCTGAGATTATTGGGATTTTTCACATGGAGAAGAAAAGGCTCCAGAGTGACTGTGGAGGTCCACTGGCTTGGCCTGGCTGGTGAGACAGCCATAGCTGGGATCAACCCAAGCCCATGGAAGGCAACACCCTAGGTTCAGGGACACTTATTTTAATTATGGAGAGTTAAAGTTAGTTCAAAAAGGATCATGGAAGTTATTATGTTAATATGAGTTATGTTACTAGTTCCAATTGGTTAGATTGTTTCTAGAATGTTCCATGGTTAGTGTATGTAAGTTGGGCTCACCCGTCATTTGAGATCTTGGTGCTGGGCTGTATTCAGGAGCATTCCTTTTACTGCAGCAGAAGAATAAAGAATCCTCGGATTTTTTGCCTAAGACCTATTACCTACTTTTTCTTCCACACTGACCACTCACAGTTATTTTTGCCTGTCCTCACAGGTGTGGACAGAGCATGGAACAACACAACAGGTCACCTGATTGTGGCCATCCCATGCTTGAAGACAGTCTGCAAGAAAGACAGAGAAGGGCTCTTTACAGGAGCATTTAGTGACAGGACAAGAAGAAATGGCTTCCAACTGACAAGAGAGTAGGCTCAGATTAGATTTTAGGGAGAAATTGTTTATTGTGAAGGTGGTGAGGCACTGGCACAGGTTGCCCAGAGAAGCTGTGAATGCCCCATCCCTGAAAGTGTTCAAGGCCAGGCTGGATGGGCCTCCAAAGAGTCTGCTATAATGGAACTAGATGATCTTTAAGGTGCCTTCTAACCCAAATCATTCTGTGATTCTATGGTTATATGGTTTGAATCATCTGTCCTTATCTGGATCCGAGAGAAACACAAAGTGAGCTAGTTGAGGACTACAGAAGTGTTGGACCAGCAGACCTGCATCTTCCAGCTTACTTATTCTTGTGTTTTCCTACTGCAAGGATAAATCAAACCTGGCTGATGGCAGTCTAGTGTTATGTATTTGACTCTGGGAAAATCCATCTCCTACAGATGGGGCTGCATATGCTGTATGGATAAACATAACTATCAATCTATTCTGACAGGAAGAGCTATGAGTCATATGAAATTTAGCTTTTTCAAACAGTTAGATTAATGTGCCATTAGGGAAAAAAAAATCTATTGGGAATAGAATTGGGTATATAAAGTGATTTTCCAGCTAGAACAGGCAGGCAGCAGATGTTATTGCTAATATCCATCCTCTAGAAAACCCCACCTGAAGAATGACTTTTTATTGCCAAAGTCAAGATTGCTGAAGAAATCTGCATTTTCATGAGGAAAGAAGATGCTTCTTTCAGTACAGTTTTTTCAGAAATGTGAAAAAAAGAAACACAGAAATACAACTGTGATAAATTTTCTTTTTCCTTCTAAGTTTAAGTCTTCCTGCAGAGATTGTAATGTTTGTGTTGTTTCTATTGTTACCTAAATTAGGATGCAAGAAGCGTGTTTATAGATATATTTTTTATTATTTATATTTATTTCCTCTGTGGAAGAAGAGCTGGGCAGCTTTTGTTAGCATCTGAGCTAAATGCAAAAAATAATTTAAAAAATAGTATTGATTATGTTTGCTGCCTAAGTGGCGTTCATAATTTTTTATCATCTGTTACACATCTCCCTTTCTCCAGGCACAGAAATTCTCTTTCCAAAGCTCTTTCAGTTGCTCTTCAGTCTTTATAGTTCTTGTGTAGCCAGCCTGTGGGCAAATGTTGATATACCATGTTGCTTTTTCAGCTTTGTTTGAAAACTTGTCAGAAGACTGAATGGCCACTGATGTCTTAATTAGACTGTAATTAGGATGCCACACCTTAACCATGCTCTAAAATGGATTTGAGATGTTTTAGTGTCTTTTTAATTTCCTTTTGTCTTTACATGTTTATCAGCATTCTTTACTTCCCTTTAGTTCTCAGTTGGGGCAGACATTTTTACCACTTTTGTACTTGTAAAACATAAGAAACCTTTTTATCTATATGAGCCATCTTTGTACTTGTCAGTGTAACTAAAACTGAATTTGAACAAATGATATCACTGCTGCATAAATAACAAAATACATGAAATCTGTCTGTTTGTCTGATCACATCTCTGCAAGCTCGTGGCAACAACTTTTTGTTCCCTCAGAGTGACTTGAGTGAGTAAAGGGAAGACAAGAACCTCTTGCCTTTCAAGTGCAATGCATTTGAGGACATCTGAGGGTGACTCACCAAAGAAGTGAATAGAAGTATTAAGACAATAATTGGGAATTTTCCTTTTGAATCTCAGCCTATTGAAGTCTAATTATTCTGTTAAACCAGTGGAGGAATATATCTGATTCAGGTAGGAGGACTCACAACCTGCAGGTTGAGATCAAGACTGAAATGCAGACTGAACCCAGGGTGGAAGCCCAAGACAGGAGGCCATAGATTGCCAGCCTCTGGAATAACAAAATGCACAAAGATGGATGAGGCCAGCCAGGTGAGTGGACACACAGACACAGCAGGAGCTGGGAATCGTTGGCCTGTTGGATAACCAAGGAGATGAAGATGGGTGCTCCCAGCCAGCAAAGGAGGATGGACATGGAGAGGTGGGCAGGAGTCAAATATTCAGGAGGAAGAGCAAGACTTGCCCTTGAGTAGATTGTGAGGGTATAAAAGCCTAGGGGTTCCTCTGCTTGAGGTCCTTCTCAGCAGCACCTCACCCTCATCAAGAAGCTGTGTCTGTGTTACTGTGCTGTGAATAAATGGCTGTATGGAATGAGACATCTGAGACTCTGCAGGGGAAATGTAGGGTGGAGCCAGGGAGGAAACCTGGTCTGGGTGAGTGGGGTGTGCAGGAGCCGAGCAGGGACCCCTTGGGGCCCTGGAGCCGCCCTCGGTGGAGGGGCTTCGGTCCCGCACTGAAAGTCTCTGACCTTGGAGTGGGAGGGAACAGGCCCTGGGAACAGTCAGGCTGGGAAGTTTCCTTAGCAAATTATTGTCTTCAGAGCTTTGCTCGTGTCTCTTTACTTTCAAGTTACTTGCTTCATATAACTAACTTTTCTTTGTTGTGTGGGTAGCACAAATGAACCTGTTTCAATAAAAAAGATCAGTGTACTGTAAAGATCTGTACTGCACAGACAGAAAGCACAAAAATCCCGGAATTTAATTTTAAAAAGCAAATTCCCCTGCATTTTTCCTTTGGCCTTTGAACAGCCTGAAATGTTTCCAAGCTGTTAACTGAAATTTATATACAAAAAAGGAAGGTTGATCTTAATTTAGAGTTTCCATTTAAGTTTTCTTTCACAGATGAGTGTGAGGGCAACAGTTCTGTTAAAAAGAGGGAAAATTCTGATGTTTAGTATTTTATTAAATAGATATTACAAAAATTATGATATGCTATCATGGGCCTTACTGTCCACCTCTATTTGGAGGAGTGAGATATTGTATTTAGTTTGCAGAATAGACTCTTTGATAAATACAATTTTTTCAGAACAATGATTAACCTAATTTATCTTTTCATCCAAGTAGGTATTAATATATCTCTGGTTACAAGCTTTGAATAAATGAAAAATCAGACACATTTGTCCTGTTCTTCTTGATGGAAAAGTACTAACTAATAACCAAAAATACATCATGAGGGAATGCAATGAAGAGAGAAAATAATATCACTAAATATACTGAAATATAATTTCACTAAATATAGTGAAATAGAATTCAATAATTACTAAATACTCAGTAAATTCTGATCTGTTCTTTGAAAGTTAATTAGTACATAAGGACTCTATGCCTATACACCTAATAAAGTGAGTCTTTCATCCTTATAAGGTCTTTGGCCTGTGTGCTAGTTATTAGACATGAAGAGTGTCTTCTCTGTAAAAGCTAAAATGCACTCAATGGGGAATTCAGCATTAACACATAACATGTCCTGGAAAAAGTTAAACATTTCTTTTGGCTCACTGAAACAGTGAGAAGCTGTTAAAATCTTTCACATAACCAAAAAATTGAAATAGGGTGTCCACATGTAGAATCTCATCACTGTTGAAAACAAAGAGAGTATTTCTTCAAAGAAAGTTGATTTTTCTTTGGATAAATGAGCAGACAGGTAAGAGAGACCAGACATAGACATTGGTGGCTTAGCTATGAAGAAAAAAAAAGAGAAAAAGGAACTGTGCTTGCTTTAAGTGCTAATTCAGTGAAGAATATCTGAGAGCTTTTCCCCATGCTGGTGACTTTGAGGGGGTGATTACTGCCTGTTCTCTTGCTACCAGTAAAAAACAGTGAATAATGTGATAGAACTAAGTTTAAAGGCAGTAGCCATGCTGGTTGTATTTTTATACCATAGCAAGTAAAAGATTTAGACAAAATGGCTGAAGACCTTGTCTTAGCACTGAAAGGTAAATGGAAAGCTTCCTATTGGCATTAGGTGAAATCTGCAATATCTAATTTTTCAACATGCTGCACACCAAGCACATAAGAGAGAAAATGCTGCATGCTCCAGGGCAACTGCTTTAATCCACTCCAAACAAGCACTCAAGAGCCTTATTCCTTTGTATCTGATTTATATTCAATGGCTTTGTGATTTGTTCCTGCTTCTTCTCTGACAGGAAAGAGGGAGTGGAAGCAAGTGTATCAAGGTTCACTTTGAATGCCAAGTGCTGGAGGTAAACCATGTGAATGGAAGTATTTACCTTCAGACGTCATAAAGAAAATTCTTATCACAGTTCAACACTTAAATTTAGTAAAGTAAACCTCTCATCAACAGTGTACTCAGCGTCAGGTCTGGCTTTTCTGGCTTCTCAGTGAGGGAGTGTTTCTAGTTAACCATTTACAAAAACATACATAAATATGTTTCATATTTAAGTTGAAATCTAAAAACCTCAAGTAAAAACTGTAAAAGGTGAGTAACTAGTGAACAATTGGATTAATGTACTTTTAGGAACTGCTATGAGCAATGACCAACAGTAATTTTGTAATTTTGACTGCATAGCTGAAAATGCAATTTCATGCTAACATTTGCCATGTGAAGGGTTCAGAGAGCATTTAATCACCTGTTAATTAGTTTATGTTTATGGGAGACACAAGCATCAAAAAGTCACCCCAGGACATAGACGAAAGTGGGCTTTGAAGTTTTATTAGGCACTATTCCATTTAAATACATTTCATCACACAAAGCTTCTAGACAAACAAGACTATCATTTTTCTAGTTAGATATTTCTAAAACATACCTTCAAAAACTTGTGCAAATATAGTTCTAAGCAGGGAGGAGAAACAAAGTACCTGCTTGGTATTATCAAAGTATGAGGAAGGCAAGAAGCTGTCTACTATTATCAAAACTGTCAAAAAATTTGAATCATGGTAACATCCCTCATATCCTAATAAATATTAATCTTGGAATTTTGATCACCAAAGACAAGTACACATGTTTATGTCTAGATGGCAGTAAAACAGGATTTTTTTTTTTTTTTTTTTTTTTTTTTTTTTTTTAAATTTATTTATTTAGGTACCCACAGTGATAACAATGTATTTTAATGCTTTTGTTAATCCAACTGTTAGTTCTTTGTTTCTTTTCTCCTAATTTATGCCAATTCAAATGTAATATTTTCTATTTCCAGACACTCCTGCCACCCACTCCCAGTGATGACAATCAATGTTGCCTTTTTGAGCTGTATCTAGTCAATGGACTAGATTCAGCAAATATATTGCGTATTATACTTATTTCAGTAATTAAGTCGCAGTTCAAAAATAGAATATACAATTGCAAGGCACAAGTTCTTGGGGTTTTTTTTAATAGACACATCTCCAGTGTTTAAAACAGGTCCTCAGAAGCAATGTCTGGACATACATTGCTGGATATATGGGGATTGCCAGTGATTGTTCCCATAGGAACTGCACGTGGCCAACTTGCTTCTGCTCCCCCTTTGGACTGGATATTAAACAGGGATACTAAACCTTGTGTCATGAACTTTTTCTCTTGTCTTGTCTTGTCTTGTCACTTAGTGGGCTAACCAGAATGTTGAAGTTTGGTAATCCCATTCCCCATGTGAAAAGGCTCACCAAGCTGTGTGTCACAGGTGAGTTTTGTCTGTCTTTGTTGTGTTACATTACTGCCCGCATATAATTTATTCATTCTAGCCTTAAAACGTTTTGTTAAAAAACCAAAAAAACCAAACAATGAGAACTCATTCAAAAACAGTTTTGCAGTTCAGTCAAGCTGAATTACTTTTATTTTGATGACGTTTTAGAGCAAATATGGTAGTTTCCTTCTTGTTTGTCTAGTATGAATAGTATGAAGAAAAGTTCTTATGTATGGGTACTACCTCTATTGAATGCCATTTTTAAATTTCCTGTGTAGTATTTATTTTCCAATCTGGGTTTGTCCTGTGCTTACCACTAAAAAGCTCATCATTCTGAAAGCTTACAATTATGCTTTTGAGCAAGTGATCTATTAATTCCTGTGTCAGATCAGGATCTTTGCCAATGGTTGAAACCTATCTAATGTTTCTACAAGGAGTCACTATAGTCCCCTTTGCTCAGTGTTGGGGACTGGAAAAACAGCTGGGCTCCATTTTAAAGTTTTCTTGCACAGCTTTTTATTTGAGTGTCTGTTTCTAAATCTTCCTAGTCTTCAAATTATTATGACAATCATGTAATAAATCTTTGAAAAGTACTTTGAGAGAAAACCACCATGTAAATGGTAGGTACGATTCTCGAAATGCTATCTCCCTCATTTTTATTCTTGTTTTGCTTATTTATTCACTTTTTGACATCACTATCTCTGGGAATCCACTTGTAGTGTCAAACATGTTCAGTAAGAATGACTAAGGGGGAAAGAAGGATATTCAAAGCCCCCTGGAATACCAGAAGGTGGCCTTCCTAATAAACAATGCCCTTCCATGAAATGGGTGTAGTCATGGATTTGAAGAACAGAGGCCAAACTTCATCCTAACCTGCTGCAAAACAAATATTCATAAGACAATAGGTTTTGACCCAGAATTACAAATATCCAATCAATTATTTAAACTACATTGTTTAACTAACAGAGTGTACACTGTACACACACACTGATTATTGTAGCACTTGAAAACAATAACTCTTTTAGTGTCAGTTTGTAATTGCTGAATTCTATTATGCCTTTGAGGTTGATGAAGGAACCGTCTGGTATTAGAGATTCCTTTTTGTATGCAGTTACAGACCACTTCATCTTGTCCAAATGAGGTTAAGGAATGGATTTTCAGGATCATTCTTAGACTCATTTTCTAAATAATTTCCAGGTCTTCATCTCTTTTTCAGTTTCCTCTTACAGAAACAGACCTATTATTGAAGTTATTTGTAGCTGGCTAACAGGCCTGCAGAGGTACAACTGTGAAGATTTTGGCTGAGGTGGAGCTGGTTCTCCTCAGAGTAGCCCTGGGGAGGGAGCAAGCAGCTCTCTGGGGCTGAACTGCCAGCTGGGGATAAACCACAGGACTACTGTACTCTGCTCCATGAGTTCTGCAAGCAATGGGGTGACTGCCATGTGTGTGCACTGGCAAGAATAAGTACTGTCACCAGGCCATGTGCATGGCCCACAGAACCTCCATGTTGACATAAGATAAACAAGGAAGGGTGAGAGCTTGCTGCTCAAAACATACCCTTATTTTTCTTATCCAAATGCCATGCCAACCTTGCTACACTGCTCAGTGAGGTATGTTGAATATATTGGATACTGCCTTCAAATAATTACTGTGCAGAAAGATTACAAGAATAATCAAATTTGTTTCCAAACCAAATTATCCTGTATTAAGAAAAATGCAATCATTTCTGTCTCAAACACAAATGTATTCATGCTAATGAAAACTCCAGGGCAGCTTTTAGTAATTTCATTACAGTCTACCTTGGAACATGGTAGTTCAATTAGTCTCTGCAGCACCATGTTGCATTCTTAACTTTTTTTCCCAAACAAATTTCTTTGAAGTATTTGTATTGGATCTATGGGTTTTAGGTATTCGGAGCAAGACTAGAACATGATATGAGCTCAACATGACAGATGACTAAAAGCAAACAGGTATTTAAAATACCTACTCTCAAGTCCTCTTACGATGCATTCCAGACAAAGATTCCTATTGTGAGTATAAATACACTTTAAAGATCTTGTAACTTTCCAAGTGTGCTGACCTTATGCTCTTAGTTACTGTGGCCCACTCAATATGAAGAAATACTTATTCTCAGTCATAACAACTAAAACTGTGTTGGAGGTTAGATTTCTTCCTTTTTTGTTCGGAGTTTTTCCCCATAAGTTGCTAAGAAACTAATTTTTGGGTACTTAAGCAGAAAAAAAAAAAAAAAAAGCCAAAGTCAGGAGAGGAGGGTAGCATCTGGCTACACTTGTTTCATCTCTGAGAGTTTCTCTCTGGGTAGGGGAAGATACCAAGAGATTTGTGGGCAGGAAAAGGCTGGGGCTGGGGGGCAGCTGCTCTCTCACTGTTGGCATCAGAAGAAGAATGATCAAGCTGTTGTTTATTGCAGGGAGAATTCACTGTCACCACCAAAGTCCAGTCCTAAGGACTTATCACCTTCTGCTTGTGTTTCCAGGAATCCTGAGCTCGTTTTTCTTTCCTGCCCTGCTGGATTTGGGCGGCCGCTGTCCTGGCCCTGCCCTGGGCCTTTGCCACACTGTACCCTGCACCCCCTGCCCTGCCCGGACATCCCCACAGCTCCAGCTACCATGGAGCTTCTGACACATCTCCACCAGCGTGGGATTCCTGCTCATTCCTTCTGTTCCAGCTCAGTGCTCCTCAGAGTCCTGCAGGGCTTGATGCTCCTCAGAGTCCTGCAGGGCTTGGTGCTCCTCAGAGTCCTGCAGGGCTTGGTGCTCCTCAGAGTCCTGCAGGGCTTGGTCAGAGCCAGACTGCCCCAGGGTTCTGTGCAGCCTCTCCTCCGTCCCTTCCTGTCTGGGCTGAGAAGCCTGTCACGAGGTTCCTGGTTCTGTTTTGTTGTTAATGACATAGTTATTGTTGTTTGCCTTGTTACACATACTAGTAAAGAACTGTTATTCCTGCTTCTCATATCCTTGCCTGAGAGCCCCTTAATTTCAAAATTATAATCATTCGGAGGGAGGGGGTTTACATTCCCCATTCCAAGGGAGGCTTCTGCCTTCCCTAGCAGACATCAGTCTTTCAAACTGAGACAAACTGCTATAGTCAACAGACCTGCATTTGTGCATGCCAAAAAAGAAGAAAATACTCTCAAAGTGACAATTTAATTTTGAAGTCATGTTTCTGAGAGAGAAACATAGGGTTCCTCATGTCCTCTATGTCTGTGGCCCATCAAATGACATTTTTCTACAAGAATTTCCAGCCTTGTAGTCCCTTTCTCTCGCTCTTTAGGGCTTTGCTTTTTGTTAATCTGTTTTGATTTGGTTGATTGTCATTTTTGTTCATTTTCTGATAGCTAGGTTCTAATATACATTGCAACCATTTTGTCCTTATTTTGGACGTCAAATAACATATTGACTAATTCCATAATCCAGCATTTTGTGGTCATGCTTAAAAATCAGTTGACCAGAGAGACAGATGGTTGCTCTTTGAGGGATCCTTGCTGTTTACTTTCATGTTCTATTTATGCAGATATCTTATGAGTGTCATCATACCCACCTGTTTCAGAATAGTCTTTGGGGCAACAAAGCTCTGCCTTTCATTTGAGTATTTCTGCTAGGAAGGTTTTTCCCCCTCTGATGTAACTGAGGCTTTCTCAATCATATTTTGTGGTTTAGTAGGGCTTACTCACTTGTATTTACCAGCAGCTTTCCTGGTTTATCATTACAGCTGAAGAAAAGAAATACTTTTACCTTGTCACTTCACTTTTTCAGGTTTCCTAGATACCACTAATTTGTACTAGCCATTAATTTTCCCAACATCACATTTTCTATAGCATCCTAATTGTTTTACTTTGTGAGCTCTTTCATTATAGCTGTCTTTCTGGCATTCTCTATGGTCAAAAATGCTGCAAAAAGATATTTTTAGGCTACTCAGGGAACTCCCTTTACAGTATGGTTTATTAATTCAAGGGTGTCTCTAATTATGTGTGTGTTCTTTAGAGCACAGGACCATCTGTACAGTTCTTGAATCATTTAATATTCCTGATCATGAGTAGAGTTTCTCTAGCACTCCCTGACAAAAAAAAAAGAGGCAATGGAAAAAGAGCTCCTTTCCCTCTCTCTCTTCCCCCTAATCCCCCTGATATATCTTATTAATACCTTGTTCTTTGTCTGCATGTGTAAATGTAACAGGAACAATTTTGAAAGAGTCGAATTCTTGATCATAATTAGAAATATGTGGAGTTTCTGAGTGTTTTCTCTTTTGTAAATTGCCATGGGTTTGGGGGGCAGGTCCTTTTGAGGACTGACAGCTGATTGAGGAAGTAAGGACTGACAACTGTAGGAAGTAAGGGGTAGGGCTTTTCGTAGTGGAAACCAAGCCCCTTGTCCTGGTGAGGCACAGGTTTTATGCAGTGTTTTTGTCAATGATCTGGAGAAACAAGCACACAGTGTCCTTAAATTGTCTGAATTCTTTCTTTTCTGAGTATTTTCCTTTTTTTTTTTTTTTTTTTTCTTATTTCTTTTTATTTTAGAAATAGCAGGTTCTGAGCTCTTTTGCTCTTTCAGAAATATCTGTCAATACCAAGCTAAATTTCCTTGGCTTCCGGGATTCTCCAACTAAATGCTCTGAGAGATGGTGTTGGCACTGAATCTTTGTCCTTCAGACAGATCCAGAGCAAAATTCATCTGGCTCATTAGCTGACCATTAAAGAATGAAAGTGGTAACTTGACAACACTTCCTAGTGGCTAAAAGTGGATGTTTGCCTAATGGAAATCATTATCAAGACAGGTTTGGCTGTGCTTCTCAGATAAAATCTGGGCACTATTGTGAAGAGACAGGAAGGTTTGTCTCTGACCATGCCTTAGGGAAGCTGACAGCTCTTGTGTTGAGTAGTTTAACAGTTGCCTGTCAGCACCAACCTCTGTTTGCCACTTAGTTGTCACTTAACAAGTGAGGTCTGTCAAACTGAACACAAAGAACAATGTTTCCTATGGTGGAAACCCCAATATTTAGAGTTTATTTCTCTTTTATTGTATTGTGTTAGCACCATTCAGATTGATTACTTTCATGAAAGGATGATACAGGTATGAAATACAGGACAATTCCAGCTAGATCAATTACAAGTAAAGCAGGGTGGAATTACTTTTCAGTGTCAGGCAATTTCAGCCATTTAAAGATAACTATGCCTGTACATCCTAGATAAATGAAGCTATGCAATTATCATTCTCAAAAAGCTGCAGAGGCCACTATTTTGCGAACTGTCAAAGTGCTGTAAAAGTGTCACAAGCTAAATATCACCCTGCAAATGAGCTCACTGTCTCTCATCAGATAGTGAAAATAATTTACCTACATGAGTTATTTTGAAATATTAACTTGAATCCTAAACCAGGCAGCTAACAACAGGGTATATTGACTAATCCTGAAAAGGAGATAAAATGTCTTCACTGTTTTATTTCAACTCATTACACTGAATATTTTAGATTAAATAGATGTCCAAGCTAAAACCATAAAAACTGCCTACTCTTTATTTTTGTTCTCTCCTCTTCATCAGCTGCACCCCCAAACCCCAGTGAATGCTGTAAGATGTCATTAAATTTTGTTTCCCATCACATAATAGAATGTCTCATAGTGTCAACTGGCACAAAATGGATTAAGGAATAAGTGGCCATTTAATAGTTTTCAGTGCTTTCAAATCTGAGAAAAATAGTGGTTAGACAAGGCTAGATTCCACAGTCTTTGCAAGCGATGAGTATTATTGCTTTATGAATAACTTCTTTGATGGTTGTGAGAATTATCTGTGTTCTTTTTACAGATAATTCTGTTGTCAGGCCTTTTGCTGTTGTCAGGCCTTATCCTGACACACACTTTAGCACATGATTAATGTAATCACAGCTAGTGTAACTTTTTAAGTACTTGATATTTTAAGTTGTTGGTCTGGGATGAGGTATAAAAGTGTTTCATGGATTTTCTGTAGCTGATATTTCCCAAATAAGTGCAAATCAGGATACAAATATTGATCCACCCCAGACAGACATGTTCCTCTACCCAAAGCAGATTTCCAATTACATCTCATAAACATGTATATATTACCCAAAAAAAAAAAAAAAAAAAAAAAAAAAAAAAGGCAACAACCAAAAAAAACCCTCAAAAAACAAACAGATCAAGACAGCATAACAAAATATGGAGTTAAACAAAGTTAGAGCCTAATGAACAAGTCTGAAAAACTCTGTCTGCACTCTGTACATTTAAGGGCCAGTAGTAATTTGAAAGAAATACGGCAGACCTGATTTTGTGGTGGCCTTCTTTTAGGTTTTCTGTAAAAAAAAGACTAGGTATCTGTTAGTTTATGGCATCATAGTTTCATTCATAACTAAATGGACATCATTATAGGCACAACAGCTTGTTTAGCACAGGCCAGACTGGGCTTTGTGGTCTCTACAAGCAGGTAGGAAATAAAAGCTCAGTTTCTCAATTAATTATAAAGTTATTTTGGTGGTGTTTTTGTGTTATGGCACCAGGTATTTCTGTTTGAAGCAAAAATTTTGACAGATCAAATAATTATACTGCATTTATTAAATTCAGATGAAAACTAATTATTTGTATAGGTATAAGAAATCGAATACTCTGAAACTTTAAGTGTATTGAAATTGATGATGTGACCTGTATTTTAATTTATATGAGCTTGAAAATATTCAGCTCACGGGAACATAAATGATTAAGGGGAATACCTTAAATTTCTTACTTATCATTGAGAGATAAAACCAGTAATTTAAAGTCTAACCAGAATTTATAAAGACTAGGGCCATTCTCACAAATACATTTTCAATCTAATCCACAGTCAAGAAGGGACAAGCACATCTGGGGCCTTTAAGATTGCTGTTATTTGCAGATAAATATTTAGTACCGAATTTCAGTCTTACTATATATTAATAACCATTTAAGATAGGAAGTTGAGGGTGAGGAAGGACAGTAATGGTGAAGGTATAAGTGCCTTTAAAAATTTAATACATCGGTTAATTTTGGCAACATAGGAGATGAAACAAATAAACTGACTTGTCAGCCTCAAAATGATTTTAAAAGAAGAGTCTTGTCTGGATTCAGATTTACTTGGTGCAAATTCTAAATGTTTTCTAAAACATTCCTGAGGCCACTCATTTATCTCACCATGGACTGGACTTTGCAAGCTTTTAAGCACATAACCAGAGCTTCTTTTGTTGCATTATCCTTTAGTCAGATATGCCTTAGCTGAATTGGAGAACAGATGAGACAACAGTTTCTGTAAGGACCAATTCCTCCTCATGAATAAACAATGACAAATAGAAAGAGAGAAGATATGAAGAGAGAGGGACAAGAAGAAGGGTTATGCCCAGAAGAAAGCTGACTGAAACTGAAGTCGTGATTCTGAGTCACATTTCTTTCCATTCATATGTTTGCTGCTGCCATCTCTTTTGTAGAGGACCTTGCTCCTCTGTGTGCTCATCAGATTGTTTTTCACACTTCTCCCATCCCCTCTTACCTGAGAAGCAGTGCGTACAGAAAGAGAGGTTATATTGTAGCCCAGAACCACAGGTAAATCTTGTTCTGAATATGAAGCTTCCTGCATTTGTTGGTCAGGTCCCCAGTGTTGTGGTTTGAAAACAAAACGAGTGAGAGGCTCCGAGTCAGAGATATAATTTAATGAGAAGAAAGGTAAAAAGGTAAAAATAAAATAAAATAAAATAAATGCAATAACACAAAGAATCACTGACAGGGTCAGAATACAACCTAAGCAGGATGGTGGAAGCAGTCCAGGTGAAGTGCTCTTCCTGAAGCAGTGATCCTGTAGAGAGGTCTGGGAGCTCTGGTCCTCTGGGAATCCAGTGGGTAAGTGCCCACTGCACTGTCCCAAATCCCAGCTTATATCCAGGTGAGAATGCTTGGCTCCTCCCCCTGGGCAGAGCACCTCACAATAGCATGAGAAGTGTGAAATGTGTCCTTGATGGCCCATTAACAGAGATAACCCCTGGAGGGAGTTACCTGTGACTCATGGGCCATTAGCAGGAGACACCCCAGAAGTCATTAGCAGAAAAACACCCCAAAGGCGTTAATGGGCCATTAGCAGAAAAGGCAGGGGGCTTGGGAAAACACTAGCCCACCTGGTTTCAACAGTTCATGAAGATGGTGATAGAATAAATACTTTGTGTACATCCTACACTGCAACCCAGGACACCCAGTTCTGGAACCAGTTCTGCTTGGGGAGGAAGCACAAGCTTTAAAGAGATTTTGCCATTGGCAGTGCCTGTGAGAGTAATTTGCATGGGAAAAAGGAGAGAAGAAAAGCTCTTCCAGATTGACATTGTCTGAAAGGAAACAAGGTTGGATGCTCTTACTTCTCCCCACGTTTTGGGCCAAGGCACAGTAAATGGTGACAATAAAAAGGGCACTCAGAAACCAAAGTCCAGTATTTCTCACAGCCATCTGTTGCTTGTGATCAACACATTCTGTGATGTACTGCTTAGAAATCACTGATGAGTCTTGAATTTCTATCACTCCAAATGGCATCACCGAGACTTTCAGCAGCTAAAGGTCCTCAAAGGCTGTGGAGATTAAAACTCCCTCTTCAGTGTTTAGAATCACAGTTGACTCCTTTACAGTGCACAAGATTTGTCATGCAGAAAAAAAAATAGTATCAACAGTCTCTCCGTGCTACCAGAGAATCAGAATAAAATAAATCCAGAAGGAGATGCTGAAACATGTGAAGGTGTTAACAGCACATCTGTTGTATTTTTAAATTTATTTTGCACATTTTCTTGTACTGCTAAGGTTTAACCAAACCTGATGAGTACTAAAAGGTTGAGCCGTCTTCTGAGGCTGTCCTCCAAACCCATCAGTTATTATACAGCTTTTAATTTTAATTATCTATTCTTCAAAGCTCTCCTTTATCTGTTCAACCTGAATTGCTAAATCAAAGCATATATGTAAATTAACTTCCTTTTCTGCCATCTACAAAAGAAGAGATTAGATTGAGTGCTAAAACAATGGTTTGTATTTAAACATCTGATGCTTTTTAATGGCTTTAATTTGTTTTAGTTATGTTGCCACTTGAGAAATATTAACAAAGCAACAGAAAGCAGAGCTAAATGCTAACCATGCTTTCAAATGTTATGATGCTTCAATAATGGTCCTGTAAGTAAACTACAGGACGAATTATTTCTCTCTCTCTTAAAAAGTAGAGATTTGATAAAAACTGCACAAAAATATCAGCATAAAAAGAGTAAAGATGTCCTATGGTTTTCACAGAAGATAATTTCTTGTTTCATGACTTGTCACAAAATACAATAAAGACATATTATTACAAATAACAACTAGAATGTCGTATTGTTGGCTGGAATATTTATAGAACTTGTAGAATTGTTGTCTACAGGAAGTATGCAGGGCTTCTGGTGATAGTTTTTGTTCTTGGGTAAGAAGAGCCAGGTGAAATGTCTCAAAAGGTAATCTGGTAATGGAACATCTTGGCAGACCTTTTGACCTTTGAATATGAGGATAGTCTATTAAAACAAATCTCTGAATTGTCTATATTCTGAACAGTGAGGAGATTTTTTTTTTCCCTAGGTCATAACTGGATGATTTGGACTCCAACTCAATTGCCAAACACTCTCCAGGTGTTTGGTTTCATTGGTGTGATATCTCAACCTGATGAAGGTTGGCAGAGCTACTGCAGAGAGATCAGGTCTCAGGGCTGTTCAAAGCCGTTGCCTATGGTACCATCTTGGAAAGGGTTTAAGAAGCCAGAACTTGTAGGGTAGGATCTGCCAATTCTAAACTTTTTAACTACATATTTATCCCCAGTAACTTTCAAACAAACCTTTTTTTTCAACAGTTTATTATCTCTTTATCAAAGATATTTCTGTGTGGGCCATAACAATACAATAAATATCTGATAGCATTATAAAAATTGAATTAATGGGTATCAGTGTTCAGACACAGGCCTGATGGAAGTACTTTCAGAAGGATTCTTATTCTTTCCTTAATTAGTCAATCCAAATACTAATTATGCATATCAAAAGGATGTTCCAGGAAATCTTCAATGAAACTGAAATCTGATTCAAAACCTAAATTTTGGGAAGATATCAAAGCCAAGGAAGGGCTATAGTTACCTCTTCAGTGCTACCTTTAAGTCTAGCTGTGATGAACAAAACAGCAGAACCAACCTTTTTCATTGGCAGCAATTTCCACATTGAAGAGGGGAGTGAAAATACCCATAGATATTCAGACAATTATTTTGGGACTTTAAATGGTAACCACATTAGCTGTCTATGCTGAGATTTTAATAGCAACACTTCTTCCACTAAAAACTGTCTCCAAAATGTTTTTCTAGATTTACATCTCATTGTTCTACCCCACCAAGCTTTTCTTAGGTGTCATTTTTTTAAATGTGTGTCTAAAGTATCAGCCCACAAGTTGCTTCCTTCTAGTTTGTTTCATCTCAGTTCAGCTAGCAATATCTAGCTGTGAATGAAAAAAATGAAAAACAAATTAATTCCAGTGGATATGTCCACACTGTCTATCTGCCTTTCAAGGACTGAGCATTTCTTAAGTCAGTTACTAAGAGCTGTGCCACTTCTACAAGATTTGGTTTGCAACTTGTGCATGTGGCTGGTTTTCAGTTCACCCAGCTGTCAAGCTCTACTGTTGTAATGCAGCAGAAGGATTGTTTTTTGTGAGAGCTGTGTTGAGTGAATGAGAGAACAAACCTGTGCTTGATCAGCTTAATGAGATAAAAGGACATTTTGGCTTAGTAGAGAAAGGCAGAGGAAATAACTGAAATTGATTACCCTGTTTATCACTGACTCAATTTGTTGGTTCCCTTGGCAACTGACACTGAAGTAGATGAAGTTACTAGTAGCCTGAAGGAGATCAACATATATGATTTCTATCAGCCACATTAACTGTCTGCTGATGGTCAGAAGTGTGGAGAGAAAAGTGGAACTTAACTGGAGGGATTAGATCACTATCACTCCAAATGTAGCTAGTCTGACCTAATTATTTATTTGAATATTTTCTGAGAAGAAAATTGAGTGAATGTGATATACTACCACATTACTTTTTATTTATTGTTTTGTTGACTGATCCAGATAGCAAGCAAAGTAGTTTAGTCAGTGTTTTGTATGAAAAACCTTTTAAGAAAAAAATGCTATTTAGAGTTTCAGTGAGATGTGAAAGTGGGTTGTTTTATATATTACTTGTACACCCTGTTGTGTATTTGATGTAAAACTACTGCATTTGAGTTTTGGTGTGATTCAATATTTGTTGTGAGAAGTGCCTGGAAATACCTCTGAAATTCATAAATGGTGATCTATAAGACTAGAAATTTTTCAATAGGTCACAAATCCATTTGACAAGAGGAAATTCTGTTCTGTCTGTAGCCACTGTACTAGCTATAGATTTCCAGCAAATACACAGATTTTCCACAGTCTTGGTATATTTGGGTCTAGCTATCTCTCTTCCACGTATTTTTATTTTTGAATGCTCTCTCCTAAGCCTACAGAAGGGATGCCTAGGGGATTATATTGTTAGTTCTGTTTACAGGATGCTGTTCAACAGCTGTACCACAGCATTTCCTCAGAACTGTGTTTTCTCATGTGCTTTTCTTTATTGGTGGATGTTTTCTCCTCTGTCTCCATCAAGTGCCTTTTTTGTGTCCTTCTTTTGATTCTGAACAAACTGATTCACACGGACCTGAGATCTGGTATTTGAAGATTTTCACATCAGAATTCACAATTCTTTCTTTCCTGAAGATAGATTTTATCAAAAACCAGTGAAGGTTTTTAGGCCAGTTTTCAGACCCTTTTGGACAACTGGATTATGAAAACCAGAGAACTGAGGAGCCAGACCCTGTCTCTCAATGTCTATGTCTGTACTTTGGGATCTGGGAAATCTTCCCAGTTTCCAGACCTGGACACTTTCCCTGAGCACGTTGATTCCCTGTAGGACGAAATCGGTGCTGTTTTCCATTCACACACGCACATATATATGAACTGTTTCTAAGGAGAAAATCTGGGCATGGAGACCAGCAGGGAGACCTAACATATTCTCACAATACATCTCATCTGGATTCCCTGGGCTTGCCAAGAAGTCCACTTAGGATACAATCTAGTCATATTTGGAATTACTGGGGTTTAGCTGTTTTCTTCAGATTTAAAGCGAAGGCAACTATCTTTTAATCAGAATACTAAGAACAATAGCCTATTTATATGCACATGTGTAAAGAAGCCTTCAGAAGTTTTACAGAGCAGGGAGTAATTATATGTGAGAGGTTTCTGTTTCAGAAAGTTTTAGAGCATTTCAAGTTAATATAGGTCAGGAGAGCAGGATTCTTACATGCTGAATAGAAAGCATTCAGCTGCCCATATGAAACATATGCACTGTTGGCAGTAGCATAGCTGCAACTGTAGTCATCTTTGGCAGACTCAGCTTTTACTTGTTGTGTAAAAATATTTTCGGTCCTATTCTGTTTCCTTCTGCTGTTGAATATGGGTCTTAGAGTTTGTTGACTTCGCAGCGCACTTTTCTGCCTACAGATTTTAAACCTGCTACCTAAGGACCTGGTTCTAACTAATAAAATTAGAATTAAAAAAAAGAAAATCAATTTCCATTTTCTCTTTAGGTGCTTTTTTCGTTGTTCTTTAAATGAATAAATTGCCTTGAAGCTTTTCTCCGCCTTCAGTACTGAGTGCTTACATATTAACAGCTGCACACAGGGTAACCTTTAAAAATTGGGTTCTATTTAATTAAGCCATACACTAGAAACAAATCCTAATCCACTCAATTGTAAATTGTCACAGTTGTGTTGTGTGCTTCCTTCTGCTGAAATCTGATTTTCTTGGTTTTCTGCCATAGGGTATATATCTGAAATGAAACAAATTCAGAGGCTTAACGGGAAAGAAACAAAAAAGACCCTGAAACCCTATTTTGTCTGTTAGTCTGAGCTCACCAGAGAGATCAACAACATGACGAGTTCTGTTCCCGGGTGGAGCTTGCACACAAAGCACAGAGAACAGAGTCACAGAGAGGCTTCCAAGTGTGCTGAGACACAGACACTAAAACCATCCCATCTGGGAGCAATGTCTGAGCAGG
Source organism: Zosterops lateralis (assembly GCF_965231275.1). Lineage (NCBI taxonomy): Eukaryota > Metazoa > Chordata > Aves > Passeriformes > Zosteropidae > Zosterops > Zosterops lateralis. The sequence continues at coordinate 16,422,114 of NC_139800.1, read as the reverse complement.
CTGTGCAGAAGGTCAAAAAGGGGGAGGCCTCCTTGGCACTGGGATATCGGGGCTGTCTACCTGTTTTTCTTTTTAAGTTTTGTTCCATGGGTGTACGGAAATAAAGAAAACAGACATGGAAAGGAAGTAATACAGTACTCTGTAAGGTCATTTTTCTCTAAGAATCTCTTTTCCTTTTCTCTGTTGCTGATTGAAACAGACCAAATATTAATATGTATTAGATCTGTTCAGCCTCAATAATGCTAATTGGAATTTCTGCCAGTGCCACCAACAAAGCAACAGCAGAAGTGATTCATACCATAAATACAATGATAGACTGGTCACAATAAGTGGAAGTAAGATGAGGGCGTAATGCTGCTGCCTTCTTAAATATCATGGAAAAAAATTCTGCCCACTTGCCTGAGGACAAGATTTGTTCTTCATTTCTGGAATGCCACTTTTAAAGTTATTTTTTGCTTGCCCACTTCAGATAGGGAAATTTTATCATAAGCACTTTTGCCTCGTATCTCATGCAGCATAGAGGTTATTGAGCTTCCCAGCTATTCCTCTTTCCAAATCAGGAAAATAAAACAGATTTGCCTTCAGGGAGTCATTGTTTTCATGTAGTCTTATACAAAGCATGATGAAGTTAATGAATCACTCTTCCTTTCCTCAAATAAGATAAAGCCTCTACTGAGACAGAAATGGCCACCCTATTAAGTCAAGCAAGATTTAAGGAATTTAAATTAATTCACATATTTGTTTCTAAGGATGTTTGTGCCATCCTCTAGTTTTAAACCCTAAGAATACATAGTTAGTATTGCAGCAGACAGTTTAGAGATTTAGCTCAATATGTGTATTGATACTATAATTTATGCTGACCTGCTTTCAAGGAGCTTCCTGCAATTTATTACATGACTAACACTCCAGCTCCAGGATGATGGCATTGTGCAACCTCTGGATTTTGATTCCTCAGCACTTAAATAACATATTTCTTCCTCTACTCTTTTTTAATTTGTTCAGTTTATAAATTATTCTATTATTTAAGATGAGTGAATAGTTCTCCTAATTATTTACTTTTCCATGGGCTGTTTTATACAGATCTGTTTTATGAGAAATGTGTTTGAAGTGTTTTATTGTGGAGGTTTGTTGTTGCTGATTTCTGGCTTTTTAATTCAAATTGGTGTAATATGTATAATATGGAATAACTTTTAAAAAAGATCCTAAAATCCTTCCAACTAGTTTCCTAGGAAAAAGAAGTGTAGTCAAGAGATTTGTGTGAAGCATGTGTCTATTATTTCCAGGATTTCACTGCAAAGTGTTTTAACAGAGAGGGAAATAATGATATGATTACTAATACCAGGATTTCAACTGTAACTGTAACTTACTTTTCAAAAAAACATTAAAGGGCAACAGGTTCCCTAGACTTCAGTATCAGGACTCTGTGTAGAGTGGCACATTTTATAAAGGGTCCAATTTAATGGTAAAGGTTTGGTGATGATAACTAATTTTTGCTGTTAGCAGCTACACTTCAATAGCTTGATGTTTACAATCCCAGTTTTAGAGCATGTGTGTTTCAAAACAAATGGTATAGACTAGTAGTAAACTTTAAAGGACATTTAAGAAACAGGATCTAACTATTTCATGAAGGCTAGTGACAGGAGTGAGAAGATGACATTTCTTCACAAAACGTGTAGAAAACCTTTAGGTCTGGGTATAAAAATGCTTGTGGTGCTTTTATTGAAGAAGCAGTAAGAGAAGTGCTGCTGTCTAATTGCCCCGTTTCATGCCAGTAGGAGTTGCTTGTTGACCCAGAGCGATTTGTTGTGTGGCTCCGCAGTGAAAACCCACCCACCTTCCTACCAAAAGGGCAAATTATTGCCCAGGCCATCCCTGCAGTGCAAGGACTTGTAGTAAAGACTAGTCCAGAGGAAAGTGCCACAGAGAGTGGCAAAGGAGAAAGCGACAAAGACACCACTGTCGCTGTGGTAAAAAAGATAGGCTCAAACAGGCCAAAAGATTTCTGTAAGCTTTCTATGAGTGGGGAATCCAAACTCCTTAAAGGAGCTTGGGACACAGCTGCTGATGTGACGGTCGTCCCAGAAAGGATGTGGCCATCACATTGGGAACTGCAGGACATTGCCAAACATGTAAATGGTATTGGAGGCTTGCAACTAGCCAAGCAGTCAAAAAAGGCAGTGACAATTGAAGGGCCAAACGGGCAAATGGCCACGCTACGCCCATTTGTTTTGGATTTTGATGAACCTCTGTGGGGAAGAGATTTGATGTCCCAATGGGGAGTCACAATTAATATTCCTGACCCTCCAAAGGTTTTTCGGGCAGTGGTCACTGAGGAGCGCCCTATACAGAAACTGAATTGGCTGTCAGATGAACCAATCTGGATAGAGCAGTGGCCACTTTCTAAACAGAAGTTAAAGGCGCTCAATGAGCTTGTGGAAGAACAGCTGAAAAAGGGCCACATTGAAGAGACCACTTCACTGTGGAACTCTCCAGTGTTTGTCATTCAGAAAGCAGATAAGACCAGGTGGAGGCTCCTCCATGACCTCCGCAAAATTAATGAGGTAATTGAGGACATGGGATCCCTGCAACCAGGGATGCCTGCCCCAAGCATGCTCCCCGAAAACTGGAGTTTGACTGTAATTGACATAAAGGACTGTTTCTTTCACATTCCCCTCCATCCTGATGATGCCCCAAGGTTTGCATTCTCGGTGCCCACCTTGAACCGAGAGGCTCCACGAAAGAGGTATCAGTGGAGAGTTCTTCCGCAGGGTTTAAAAGTTTCGCCAGTGATCTGTCAAAGGTATGTTGCTTCCCTGCTCGCACCTGTGCGTGCAGCGGTGCCCCAAGTGATAATCCAGCATTACTTCGACAATGTGTTGATTTCTGCACCAACAGACGACCTGTTGGCACATGCCCTTGACCTCACCGTGGCTGCACTGGTTGATGCAGGTTTTGAACTACAGGAATCCAAAATTCAAAAGATGCCACCCTGGAAATACCTAGGGCTGGAAATTGGGAAGAGGACTATTGTTCCTCAAAAATTGGAAATCAAAACCCAAATTCAGACCCTTGCAGATGTCCATCAGCTGTGTGGAGCTCTGAATTGGGTGAGACCTTGGCTAGGTCTTTCTACCGAAGACCTGGCCCCCCTTTTCAATTTGTTAAAAGGGGGAGCTGAACTGAGTTCACCCAGGGCCCTCACCCCAGAGGCAAAAATTGCACTGGATAACATTCAACATGCATTGTCCACCAGACAGGCCAATAGATGCAAACCTGACCTGCCTTTTCGTTTCATCATCTTAGGAAAGCTGCCACATCTCCATGGGATGATTTTTCAGTGGAACAACAAAACCCTCAAAAATTCAAGGGAGGTCCAAGGCAAAGAAGATCCTCTCTCTATTATAGAGTGGGTCTTTCTGAGCCACCACAGGACCAAAAGAATGACAAAGCCACAAGAATTGATGGCTGACCTGATTCGGAAAGCCAGAATGCGCCTTAGGGAACTGGCTGGTTGTGACTTTGGGTGCATTCACATGCCAATCAAATTGAAATCTGGTCAAATTACAAAAGCTATGCTAGAGCATCTGCTTCAAGAGAACGAAGCGCTGCAGTTTGCCCTAGATAACTACCCTGGTCAAATTTCTATTCATCGGCCTGCCCACAAAATTTTAAATTCGGATGCCCAATTTCGATTGGAATTAAAAAGTGTCCAAAGCAAGGAGCCTCTTAAGGCTCTAACCGTCTTCACTGACGCGTCCGGAAAGTCCCACAAATCAGTTATGACTTGGCGGGACCCCCTCACCCAGAGGTGGGAATCAGAGGTGGTTGAGGTGGAAGGATCACCTCAGGTTGCCGAACTGGCCGCAGTCGTTAGAGCATTTGAGACGTTCCCTGGACCTTTCAATTTGGTAACAGATTCAAGTTATGTTGCAGGGATAGTTTCTAGAGCAGAACATTCTGTGCTGCAGGAGGTTTCCAATGTCACTCTATTTAAGTTGCTTTCCAAGCTGGTCAAACTGATTTCCCACAGAAAGCAACCCTTTTATGTGATGCACACCAGGTCGCATACAGAGCTCCCAGGTTTCATAGCAGAGGGAAACAGGAGAGCCGATGCTCTCGCTGCCCCTGTGGAGGTGGCCCCTCTGCCAAACCGTTTTGAGCAAGCCAGAATCAGTCATCAGCTTCACCATCAAAACGCGCCAGGTCTGGTCAGGCAGTTCAACTTAACCCGTGACCAGGCCAAAGCGATTGTGACTGGCTGTCCGCAATGTCACAGGTATGCCATCCCATCCATGCCCACAGGCGTGAATCCCCGTGGTTTGTCCAGTTGTGAAGTGTGGCAGACAGACGTCACGCACTTTGCCCCCTTTGGGAGGCAGAAATACGTGCACGTCTCTGTGGACACATTCTCAGGAGCTGTTTTTGCTTCTGCCCACACAGGGGAGAAGGCTGGGGATACTATCAAGCATCTCATCCAGGCTTTCTCTGTCCTGGGCATCCCCAAGTCCCTGAAAACAGACAATGGTCCAGCATACAGGTCCAAAGAATTCTGCAGTTTTCTGCAACAATGGGGAGTGGAACACAAAACTGGGATCCCCCACTCTCCGACAGGCCAGGCGATTGTAGAAAGGACTCATCAGAACCTCAAAAGAGTCCTCAGCCAGCAGCAACCGATTCTCAAGATTGAGCCACCGTCTGTAAGATTAGCCCGTGCCTTGTTCACGTTAAATTTTCTTAACTGTTCCTTTGAAACCATGAACCCGCCGGTGACAAGGCATTTCCGTGGGAGCTCACAGTTGGAGCCCCGGGAAAGGCCAAAAGTCCTTGTCAAGGATCCAGAGACTTTGAGAATACAGGGTCCCCATGATTTAGTAACCTGGGGACGTGGATACGCCTGCGTCTCCACTCCCACCGGTTTGCGGTGGATCCCCTCCAGAAATGTGAGACCCTATGTTCCCAAGGGTTCAGAAATGAAAGTACCCCAGGTCACTGTGGCCTCCTGGAGAAGGAGGAAAAAGGAGGAAGAGGATGCGGGCCCAGAGGCAAGTCCTCCCAGCCCAATTACTCTTCCCTCCTGGGCTTTCTGTCATGAAGTGGAAGCAGAAGAGCTGTTTCCCCCAGAGGAGTGTTTTCGATGGTTGTTTAACTGACCCCTTTCTTCTAAGTTACAGAACCGCAGTCCAGATGATCAGCATGGAGGTCCGCAGCACAGCAGTTTGTGCCCTTGCAGTGCTGCTCAGCTTCCTGTCGATAACCACCCCCTGGATTGTTCCATAGCCCAAAACCAATGTATGGAAAACGCTCGCAAAGAGTCTAGGTCAAGATCACATCTGCCTAGCCTCAGCAGCAGCCCAAGATCCCATGTCATCCTGCCTGGTAGGAATCCCGGTGAAAGAGAAGGAGTTTCCATTCTCACTCCTCCAGATACAACAAAAATACAACCGAAAACCTGTTGAAGCTAACCACTTTACAGAAATTGGTGATGCCCCTTCTGCCTTTGTTATAAATCCCCTTGCTTTTTGGAAAGAGTGGTTGCAGACACTCCCGCGTGCCCCCCAAGAGCCCCAAGAATTAGACCTTCTTGGGTCCTCAAAAGCTCCTTTTTGTGTTCACTTTCGTTACACCCCCCAAGACGAACACACCAGGTCATTTTATCATTTGTTGCAAATTAAGGATTCTTATATAGCAAAAAACTGGTGCACAAAAATTGCACATGTTACCACTCCTTCCACTGATGCGCACAGTCCCTTTCCCCGTTCCCTACCCAAAGGTCTTTTCCTTATTTGTGGTGACAGAGCTTTTACAGGCATTCCTGCTCGGCTGATCGGAGGCCCATGCACTTTAGGCAAGCTGAGCCTGTTTACTCCAAACATGACTCAAATCCTCAATTGGCACAGAAAAAATTCCTCTCTCCATGTACCAATCCAGAAAAGAGACCTAACAAGTCTCGACCCAGATTGTAATTCGGAAATCATCCACTGGTCCAGGGCAAAGGCCACAGTCCTGACAGTTTTTTTACCCTGGGTCTCGATAGCAAAATCCATGGGAGAATTAGGCCGTTTAGAATGTTGGGTGGCCAAACAGGCAAATTTAACAACTCAAGCTATAAGTGACCTCCTATCAGACGAACAGATTACCAGGCAGGCAACCCTTCAGAACCGCGCCGCGATTGATTATTTACTTCTACTGAACCAACATTCATGTGAGGAGTTTGAAGGACTGTGTTGCTTCAATCTGTCATCTAAGGCTGAGAACATCAAAAAATCAATCCAGCAGCTGCGAGGAATGGTCGAGTCCATCAAACAAGAAACAGGAGACTGGTTTGACAACCTCTTCAAAGGTGTTGGACTCTCTAACATCGCCAGCTCGTGGATCAAAACCGGACTGTTGTTTCTGTTCATCATCTTAATTGTAGCCATTGCTTCTGGTTTGGTCAAAAGCCTGATCATGAATGCAATTTTCCCCACTACTGCCCCCTCAGTGCATTCAGTGACACCTGCCATCGAATTCCCACCAGACTCTGACTCCAGCAGCGAGTGTGACTCAGATATATACACTCCAGACCAGTGACACAAATAAAAGAAAAAGGGGGAGGTGTGGGGGTGCTGGAATAGTATCATAAGTTTCTTAGTTGTAGGTTTGATGTGATTTGGACTTTAACCCTAGCCAGGTAAAGTTACTGTCTTGGAATGTGCTTATCAGAGGTTGATAAGAGTTGCCAAGACAACTCTAATCCTCTGCCCTGGGTTTCGATCGTCCTATTGTGTTTTCCCCCATCCCATTGTACTTCTCCCCCACATGTCCACCATCCCCCAGACCCCAGACCTTCAGGAGAGGTGTCTGACAGGGATTGGTGAGTCTCCCAGGGCCACATCCCAAATCCACCTGATTTGTTAATGTTGTGTATTGCATTTTGACCTTACCCACCTGGCTTTGTGTGATTGGTCTCTGTAACTTGTGTCCACCCCTGAGATTTTGGGGGAACAAAAACCCCCTGTAACCGAGGCCCGGGGTCACTCCCCAGAGGCACAGGCCTGGAACCAGGGGCTGCCCCCTGAGTTACCCGAATAAAACCTTTTCTCCCTGAGCCTCCGGAGTGTCCCCTCTTTCAAACCACGGCCGAGACAGCTAAGGCAAAGGGGCTGCGGAGCCAAGGACCCACGCAAGGGTACTGTTGGGCGTATCACAGCTAGCAGGGTGGCTCAGCTGACGCTGAGCTGACCTGAGAGACAGATACGCGAAGCAACAGCTTGTGTTCCCTGACTGTTCTACATTGCTCTCCTCCCTTTGCAAATATGGAGATATGTCAAGCAACAGAAAGTTTTTGTAATGAGCAGTTCATAGCATTCCTAGAAATAAATTGCTATTTTTCTTGGGTTGCCTTCTCCCTCAATCTGTTGGAAATCTCTGACTTTGCACAAGAGAACAAAAGGAATATGAATTACAAGACAAAAGTATTGGCATAAATTGTGGATGAATAAGTTGAAAATCTTCACAAGACAAGAAGAAAGAAATGCCATTTAAATTAAAAGGATATACCAGCAAATACCAGGAGTTAACTATTTTATTTCTGCAGGGATTTTTTTGGCACATAAATTTAATCAAGTACATCAAATGGATAAATGTGATGGGTCTTGCGTTATGTAAAGTCAATGAACAATTTCTTTTTCACCAGTTGCTGTCACTCAGGATAAATTTATGAGGAATCTCCATACTACAGTCCCATCCTTCTGAAAGGTCATTAAAAAATCCACTTCTAAAAGTAAGAGGAGGTCTATATATTAATATAATCTTTGAAGTTCTTGAGCAAGGGACTAACAAAGGTCTTGTACAAATGAATGGTTATTTGCGCTTCAGATAATTTTTCATTTCAATTGAATGTCAACAGGAAACTTTTTTTCAGGCCCAGCACACAGGGGAACTCCCTGTGCTAGTTCAAAGGGACATCACAGGTCTTCCTTACCAGAAAGATTTGAGATTCTCTTCTTGCCTCTTGTTGTCAAAGTATCATTTTGTCTATCACTTCAGCTTCACAGAGCTCAGTGCCATGGGGTGAATGAATCAAGATGCACAAAACTGAGTTTTGAGGCCTCTGTTCCCAGAATAGCAAATTTTTGCCTTTCTGAGCATTTCTGAATGTGTGCTTTAGTGTTCTTGGAAGATTAGTTGTTTTCAGGGTGCCAGGTCAACAGTCTGAAACTGAGAGGCACATAAGACTTAACCTTTTAAAATGCACATTTACACACTTCTGTAGTTCCTGGGAGAATGATTATTTCTGGTTTTCCATAAGTTTTGTGAGCTGTGCTGCCTTCAAGCTATCCAAATATTTTTAATTTCAAGTGCATTTGTTTCCTAGAGAAAAAGTTTCAGGTGTGGCTTCATAAAAATATAGAATACTTCTGATGATAGCCATGCTTTCAAATGGGAAGAACAAAATCTGTATTATTCTCTACCTGGGAATTTTCACTGATCTTTTGGACATTCTAATAGTTAAATGTCTTTTTTTTTTTTTGGCACCCAAACCTGCCCCCAGTATTCGAGGTGAGGCCCCAGCCCAGAGCAGAGGGGACAATCCCCTCCCTTGCCCTGCTGGCCGTGCTGTCCCTGATGCCCCCAGGACACTCCTGGCCCTCCTGGCTGCCAGGGCACTGCTGGCTCATGTTCAACATGTTCAACTTGCCCAGGGCCCAGAACCCCCACGTTACTTCTACATAACACCTCTACCTGATGTACAAAAATTTATATAGCTTTGTGTAGTATTAGATAGCTCCACAGGTAAATATCTTTTGTGTAGTATTAGATAGCTCCACAGGTAAATATCTGGGAAAAAAATTACAATTTCCTCATACAATCATTTTAAATGCCTGAATCTAAAACTAAATCAAATGTTCAAGTACATCTTCATCTCACAATGCAGTGACACGTACTGGGGGCAATATGCTTAGGAACAAAGCTGCATTAATTTTCTTAGACTGTTTTCATCTCATTCAGATATCTCAAGTATCTCAGTGTTGTGCAAAAACCTTCTTATCTTTATTTTTTAATAAAAGCTGTTGTTAATGTACTATAGAATCATAGAATTATATGGTTTGGGTTGGAAAGGACTTGAAAAGGTCCTCTGGTCCAACCTCCCTGGCAATCAGCCCAGACATCTTCAACTAGACCAGATTGCTCAGAGCCCTGTCCAACTGGGCCTTGAATGTTTTCAGGAATGAGTCATTCACCACCTCTCTGGGCAGCCTCTCCCAGTGTTTTACCATCCTGACTGTCAAAAAAAATTCTTCCTTATACCTAGCCTGAAACTGCCCTCTTTTAGTTTAAAACCTTTACCCCTTCTCCTATTCTTGCAGGACCTGTTAAAAAGTCTGTGACTACCTTGCTGTTAAAGCCTGCTTTAAGAATTGAAAGGTTGAAATGGGGTCTGTTTTCAGACTATCATAATATAAGATGATTTTGTGCATGTCAGTAATACCAGGCAGGGTGTTCTTTACACGAACTGGGATGAAGATGTGAAAAAAGCATGTCCTTTGGAGAATCAGATTGTACAAACACAGTAGAGTATATAAATACTTAGTGAGAAACTTCAGAAACACTGAACAGTCAGTTGAACAAGGGACTATGTGAACTTCTGAAATATTACATACTCTTTGGTTATTAAATAATAAAATCTAGTTATTAAGAAATATTGCCTCCATAACTAAAGTATCAAGTTTTTATAAATATTTTAGCATAATTTTCAAAATCTAGCCAAGACCAGAATTTGCATCTAAAAAATGTATGGCTATCTATCAGTTTACTTACAGTTCAACATCGAGTAGCAGCACAAAGCACTGACATCCAAGATTTTAAATGGTATCTGTAAATGACTAAGCCCAGATATTTCTTCAAAGAATGAAGCCTTTCACCCCCTCATTCCTAATTAATTCCATCAGAATTTCAGGACATCATCAAGAATTTTTCTGTTGCATCTTACATTTTCTGTTTTCCTTAGTCTTTATCACAAAATTTTATGCAACTCTGAACCATAAGGGATTTCAAATACAGCAGAGTTACATGAAAAAAATCTCTAATATTGCAATATATCAATAGTGTCTTGTCAAAGAGCGTTCCATAAAATTAGCTGGACAACCTTCTGGGACCCTGTGCAGTTCTGGGTACAATATATAACATTTTAAGATGTCCAGTTTGACTTACAGATTTTTGGTAGGTTTGTTGTTGCTGTTGTTTTGGACTTTTTTTTGTTTTGGATGGCAGTTTTTGGGGTTGTTTTTTTTTTTCAGCCCTCCTCAAGATTACCATGGTTAAATCTAACTGTGGAATAAAGCTATCCTTGGAGACCCAGGTTATTTGGAGCATATGCTTTAAATGCTGGATCTCTCTGCCCATTAATGGTCATGGGGAAGTGGATGGGGACAATCCAAACCTCTGTGCGTGTTATAGACTACAATGTGATTTGCAGCCAGTTCTCTGATTACTGGAAACCTCTCCTGTGTTTGCTGAGGATGTGAGACCTGTTGTTACTGCAACAGTTGTGTAATGTTGCTGCAGCTGCGGGTGGTCCCAGGAGACTGTCCAAAGGTTTGCTGTAAATACAAGGTATATGTTGGGATTGTACAACTTGTTCTTTCCTCCTCAGTGTGACCTTGGGTGTAGGCAAGCCTCATGTCCTGGAGTGCCTGATGTCCACTGCTCTGTGTGTGTGTTACTCGTTTGGCCACCCTCACTTCAGTCTTGACCGTGCTGCTGCCTTGGTTTCCTCATTCCTGGAGTCTGACCAATTTCCCTCACTGCTGTTGTACTTGGTTCTTCACTCTGCTCCTGTCACCTACTTGCTAAAATCTATTTGTTTCCAAGTCCTGTTGGATAACCTCCTGCCCCTTGTACCTGTCCAGGTGTTTGTCTTTGGGTATGTTTTCCTCTTGATCTTGGTTGGCTGGCCATGTTATCTAAAGTGTCTCTTGGACCTTTTCTCATCTCTCTTCTACCTGATGAAAATACCTGTTCCCTGTCTCCACTGGTAAAAATGAGGACCCCTCCAAAGGATATTTTTTATCAGTGCTATTTTTAAATGTTCAGATGAATTTGTATTCTCTTAGCATTTCATAATAGAAAGATTGTATCTGTTCTGATGTCCTGACTGATTCTACCTGGAGGACACAAGCTTTGATTAAGTTGTTATTTTACCAAGAAAATGGCTTTTGTCAGGCCTGAAGTAGTATTGATTACTTGAGGAAGGCCACCCAAAGTTCTTTCATGGCGTTTCAGGATAAAGATATCTCAAACTAGTAATGATTCTGAAACAAGAGGAAGATTTGGCACTGATTAGAGGAAACTTGGATATGCCTCAAGCTCATAAAGGTCAGCTGATATGAAAAGGATGTATTTGCAGCTGCAGATCTCCATGAGTTTATTTTCATATTTATTTTAATGGGGACATGCTATTACAGTAGCTTTCATGTAAAGAATCAGTGACCATGACAAAAGTGATTCTATTAGCGTAGTTTGTACTCCTTTGAATGCCAGTTGGTTAAGAAATTTAATATTGACTAGCATTCTATTGTAACATTGAAGGTTTTCATCATTTCAGTCACGTTAAATTGCTAATGAGATCCACCCTATCAATGAACAGGTGGGATCTGAAACCTCATCACAAGAAGTTCTCACTTTGTACAAAAAAAGGTAACCTTAAATGAACTGGTATTTGTGAAGAATTACGAAAGTCAAAGTCTACTCTAACTGAAAATCTTTTTATCGACTATCTGATTATTCTTTTACTCTTTTGTTTGCTCAAGGCACCAAGTCAATGCCGGATACCTCTGACACAGTAGTGGAAGCAGAGAACATACTGTACTAATAAATAGTAATGTCTGAGTTTCAGACAGACCTGTGATGTTTTAGACAAAAACAAAATCTACAGACAGAGAAAAATCTTCTTCATAGTTTCAAGAGGGACTAAATAAATACTAATATTTTTTCACTTGCAAAAAGTGAAATATATATACATACATATATATATATATATATATATATATATATATGATTGTATACAAACTTTGTTTGCTGTGGAAAATAGTGTGAAGTTTAAGCTTGTCCTTAACTGAAAGGAGTTAAATTTCAGGGAAAATAAAAATGAGGGAGTTTCCTAGGCAGAAATAGAACTCTTTTCAATAATGCACCAAACAATGATTTCTATTACCTTATGTAGATTTTGCAGAAATTTTTATTATCACTTTCTGGTGGTAACTGGAAGTTATATTGCTGGATACCTGTTCTCAGGCTCATAAAGTTATGTCTGTGCTCTGAGGTAGTTTTACTCTGTATTTCTTAATTTCATTTTCTTTGTCTTCTAGAATTAAGAAAGGCAGCAATGTCAATGACAGTGAATTATGTATAGAAAGCCCTGATTCATTTTAGCAGCATTCAGATCAAGGGATAGTGGCATGACAACAGCTGTAAAAAGCTGTTGGAACACTCTGTTGCACCATCTCACCCAGCCCATTTTCCTCTGACACAGTCCAAAAGATATGAGAACCCATTATCCCCTCTGGAAGTGACAGGGCTTAGAATCTTGAACATGTACCTGCATGATAAATTATCCTCTGATGTATGTTGCAAAGAACATGCTGGTGTGTTTCTCATGCTGTCAACGTTTTTCACTGAAGGGTAAGCAAGTTTAAATTACTTAATGTTTTTCATTAGACAATAAAACAGTTTATCTCAGGTAGTGTGCCTGTTTGTTGAAATTTTGCATGCAACATCTCAAGACATTTATTTCAGTATCATATTGGAAGACAAGGAGTGAACCTTCATCTCCTCTGAATGAAAAAGCATCTCCTCTGAATGAATGAAAATTCATTGAGTGAATAGAGAGGCAGATCACATGTACCTAGCAAATTCGGACTTACTTTAATCACAGTAAAACAAAGGTTCAGCAGAAAGACAGGCTTACCTTTATTATTTTTTTTCCAATATTCTGTTACACAAACTTGAGCTGATATTTCCCAATAGCTACCTCTTAGTGCCTTTTTTTTTTTTTTTTTTTTTTTTTTTGAGTGGTAATGTAATAATGGCATATTATGGTACTGTAATGAAAAGTTAAAATTGATTCTTCTTAAAGTATAGAATATAAATGGGAGTTATAGCTGAAATCATGGGTCTTTAAGAAGCTGACTTGAAGCTGTAACAATGTAAGTATATCCATTTTTTTCTTCTGGCACAATGAATTTATGATAAGGGTTTTCCATCTTTTACAACACAGTGTGTATAAATAAGTCATTTGCAGTTTTCACACAAGCAATATTGCCAAACAAAACTTTAGTCTCATTTATCCAGACATCTCACACAGATTACAGAATGCTTGGAAGTGACCTTAAAGATCATCTCCCTCCAACCTACCTTCACTGGGCAGGGACACCTTCCACGAGATCAGGCTGCCCAGGGCTACGTTCAGCCTGGCCTTGAACACTTGCAGGGATGAGGCATCCACAAATTCTCCAGGCAATTTGTTTCCATGCCTCACCACCCTCACAATATGTAATTTCTTTCTAAAATAAAATCTAAATCTACTGTCTTTCTGTCTAAAATGGCTACTTCTCATCCCATCATTGCACTTTCTGATAGAGTCTTTCCCATCTTTTCTGAAGCTCTCTTTGGGTACTGGAAGGTATCATAAGATCTCCATGGAGTTGGCTCTTCTCCAGGCTGAACTGCCTCAACTCTTGCAGCCTGTTCTTGTGATCCAGCTCTCTCTGATCATGGCCTCCTCTGGACTCGCTCCAGCAGGTCCCTGTCCTCCCTGTGCTGGGACCCCAGCTCTGGATGCTGAGGTGTGTCTGACCAGAGCTCCAGGTGGGTCTCTCCAGAGCAGAGCAGAGGGGCAGAATCCCCTCCCTCCCCTGCTGCCCACGGGGCTCTGGATGCAGCCCAGGACACGTTTGGCTCTCTGGGCTGTGAGTGCCATGGCTGGATCATATTCAGTCACCTGCCAAAATACCAGAATTTAAAGTTCTATTTGCTGTTCTATGAAACCATTAAATATATATAAATCTATCACATTGTTGTCTCTATTGATGTTTTAATTAACCCCTTGGAAACCTGAGTTCATCAAATAGAGCAGAAAACACATGGAGCAAAATAGGTATTATACAACTAGAAGTAAAATACATTAGATTCTGGAAGATTTTGCCTCTAAAAATTGGGTAAGCATTTCCTCCCTACCAACTATTATGAAGATGTGTTTTGTATTTATTATGCTCTCACTGTATACCAGTTAAGCATGAGTGGCTTTTATTGTTTAGACAGACATACATCGTAGTCCTTATTTCAGAAACTCTGAGCTTTTAAATTGTTGATCTTTGCCACAGATCTGGGCTACTAGTCCTTACTTACATATATCACCCCGAGTTTAAAATGTAAGCAACCTTTCTATTGGTCTAGACCCACCAATTTGTTTTTACCCCTTTCTGTAAAAGTGTTGACATACATGTGCTGAAAATCCACCCTGGCTATAACCACTGTTTTCGGACTTAAGAACAGCTTGTTTCATTCCTTTTGGCTCTGCTATAGGAACTATGTTTTTCTGATTACTTCTCTTCAGCTGCACTATTAAGTAGAACAAGAAGTTTTGAACACAAAATTAGAAAGGAGAGCAACATTATTATGCTTTCTGTGGGGTTTAAGGAATTCTGAGTGGTCACTCTGATCTAATTTAAGTGTCTTTGAAAAATTTACTGATAAATAGTTTTGATGAAGCAATCTGCTTTAGAGATGAAAGGCCTTGATAGGAATGCAAGTTAACAAGATGTTCTAGTAAATTAAACCCAGTTTTTTAATCTAGTATATAACTCCAAGACAAAAACATTTAAGTAGAAAAAAGGAGAAGAAACATAAGATCACACTATTCCAAAAAATACTGAAGTCTGAAATGTAGAGCTGGGGAACACCAAATACAAGAAAAACTCTGAAAGTCCAATTTCTCTATTAATATCTTCACAGGATTATGACTGATGGCAGCAGATGAATACAGACAAATCTGGACAGAGGTTGTTGTGCTGTCTGAAGCTTAATGTTTGAATGGGATAGAGCAGAAGAGGATCAGCTACTATCACCTGTGATCTTTTAGATCAAAG
This sequence comes from Zosterops lateralis, assembly GCF_965231275.1. NCBI lineage: Eukaryota > Metazoa > Chordata > Aves > Passeriformes > Zosteropidae > Zosterops > Zosterops lateralis. The sequence continues at coordinate 16,406,986 of NC_139800.1, read as the reverse complement.
CATACAAGCAAGATCATATTATGAAAGCTTTCGTGTTGTCCTTCTTACTCCTCATATACTCACCCCTGCCATCTGAGACAGAGCCTTAAAAGAATTTCAAAAAGCTGATCAGAGACTAAAGTTGGTCATGGAAGAAGCCATAGTAGAGACAAATAAATCCTGATATTTTTTCTCATGCTCCAGATATTTTTTGTGTATTTGAGTTATCATTAAAATTCCCAGCGGAGACACTGCCAGCAATGCAGCTGAGGCAGTTGGAAAGCTGTTGTCACTGAACATTTACCCAAAAATGCAAGATCATTGGAGTGTGCTAAACTTCACCTTGCCATGGGTTCACTGATACAGTAGCAGATACCTCATTGACAATTAGCCTGGATATGTTCAGTCACAGCTGTGAAGTTTTTCTCTTGCCCATGCCCTCTTTTCTCCTACCCAACTTTCCTACCTGATATACTTATTAAACTTACCAATGCTGAGATGAGCTGGACTAGAACATCAAGGCACAGTCTGTTCCCATACATCTATTTAAGACAGCACTTCATCATTGCCATTTTTCATCCCACAGATATTTGGAACCTCATTTCAAGCATGCTTGTTTCTCCATTGGGAAGTTTAACAGCTGGGTAATGGCACAACCTGAGGAGGCCATCTTCAGTAATTTTTTACTTTTCCAATATGAGCCTGGGCTTCCAGGAATGGGAGCTGGGGGTGAAATTGCACTTGCTTGAAGAGTTGCCTGTGAAAAAACACCATAGCTGCTCTTGGTTGAAATGTCATCTTTCTTCCTTTCTTTGATATTTCCTTTTTATCCACATGCTACTACGTATTTCTGCAAGTATGAAAGAAAAACTTGCAGCATGACTCCCAAACACTAAATTCCTACTGTCTCTCAGATTCTGTCATTGATATTTCTTGTTCTTGTCCAGCTTGACAGTTCAATCACTTTACCTAACATCAAATAAAAACTTCAGAAAGTTAAGTTGCTGCCTAACACTCAAGGGCCAGACTTTTGGAAAAGACTGGTTGCCCTCTTTTTCCATGTGGTCTTAACTCTCACTCATTGCCACACTTAAAAGAATGGCAGAGTCAACATATTCTTGCTGTGGAAAATGTCAGATGATTGCATAAGCTCTGTTTGCTAACATAAATCTCAGCTAATTTATGCATTTGAGCCTGCTTTGATTCCATGCGTTGTAACAAATAGACGTGCATTAAAAAGAATGCTATGCTTCATTCTAATACTTGGCTAGAACATGGAGATTTCTCTCCTTTGGGTCACTTTATCTTCATCTGAGTAAAAGTAACATCAGAACTTACATCAGTGATGCTGTTTTCTTTAGGACAAAGACACAGAGCTTAAAAGGGAGGAAATGAAAATGATGGTGGAGAATGAGTTATGCCCCTTTTTAAAAAATTGTCTCTCGAGTTTTGAAAATGCAGTCACAAAGTATCACCTCAATCTTCAGATCAAAGAAACCTATGTTTGGAATTCGAGGAAAATTTTCAAGACAAAATTTCCCAGTTTGAAAGCTATCTACTAAGCAGGAAATTCCAAATTAATTTTACTGTTCTGCTTTTTCTTCCAAATTTCTTATTTTCTCAGTCATAACTGCAGATCTTGTTCATTACTGTGCTCATAATTGGATATTTTCAGTCCCTGTGGGTTTTTTCCATTAAAATAACCCAAAAAACCCATAAGCTCATAAATCTTTGATTGAGTAAGAAATCCCATTACTGAAAAGATGTACTCCAAATCTAAGTAATTCCAGGACATGAAACTTTGTTCATCTGCCTCACTCACCTGCCCCAGTAGATGTTTTACTTTTAGCTCCTGGTACTTATTCTTTAAGCATATCTTTTATAAAGGCTGAGGGGAGAGAGAATCAAAGGTTTGCACTTGACTATTAGAAAATACTCAAAAATAATTTTCTTCTCACTTTAGAATTAGAAGTATGGGCAAAAAATAATGCATAGGAAGTTCCATCTACCTGAACATGAGGAGGAACTTCCTTACTGTGTGGGTGACCCCACACTGGAACAAGTTTCCCAGAGAGGTTGTGCAGTCTCCCTCACTGGAGATATTCCAGAGCCACCTGGATGCAATCCTGTGCCACGAGCTCTAGGATGGCTCTAGCTGAGGAGGAATGTTTGATCAGGTGACCCAATGTGATTCCTTCCAAAATTACACATTTTGTGTGAAACTCTGAGAATTTCAGGGGTCTGCTTGTTTCTTTTCCCCTACAGCAATATTATATGCACATTATGAAACCACTCGTAATCTGACAACTTTTTTTGTTTTTATTCCAAGTGGATTCATACCTCATAAGGAAGACTTGGAAAGTTATCTTTTCTAGTGAAATGCTGTTGGAATATGTGGTTTTGGTGCAACACAGCTCAGTCACTTAGTCATGGTTCTCCCACATGAAATAAGATCTTGTTAGTGTGACTATGCATTGACTTGTGAACTTCTAGCACAGTGTTCTGGTCCTGAACATGAAATGTTTGAGTTTGAAAGTGTTAACACAAAATGTTCAATAATGTCCAAGAAGCTTTCTGAAAATCATCTTTTCCCACAAAATATTTTGGTTTAGATGAATGAATGTTTCCAATGGAAACACATTGCACCAAAAAGAAATTGTTTCTTGTTACCATAGGCATCCAGTATTTTCAAAACTAGGAGCTTTAAAACTCCTGTGTTGAACCTCTGAAGATTAGGAGCTTTAAAACTCATATGTTGACACTCAGAAGATCTTAAGAAATTCATTACATCTGGGATTAATTTAATTTTTTGTCTGGTGCATGTGGTTCAGATTATTCTGTTATCAAAAGATTACTTATTAGCACAAAAGCAAATCATAAGATTCTCATTTTATGAAACATAACATTCACAGAATCACAGTATGGGTCAGGTTGGAAGTACCCACAGTGTGTCATCTGATCCAGCCTCCCTGCTCAAGCAGGGTCATCCTAGAGGACAGAGCACAGAATTACATCCCAATGGTGCTTGAATATCTCCAATGAGGGAGACTCCACAGCCTCTCTGGGCAGCCTGTTCCAGTGTGTGGTCACCCATACAGTCAATTTCTTCCTCATGTTCAGGTGGAACTTTTTGTGCATCACTCACTGCCCCACTATCTCTTGTCCTGTTGCTCGGCACCTCCGAGCAGAGCCTGGTCCCCTCTGAGCCCTCCCTGCAGACACTGACAGACAGGGATGGGGTCCCCTCTCAGGTGACTCTTCCTTAGGCTGAACAGGCCCAGCCCCCTCAGCCTGTCCTCATAATAGAGATGCTCCAGTCCCTTGGTCATCCTTGTCACCCTCCGCTGGACCTGTTCCAGGAGTTCCACGTCTCTGTTGTGCTTGATGAAGCCAGAACTGGACACAGACTCCAGATGAAGCATTATCTGGATTAAGCAGAGGAACAAAATTGTTACAGGTTTTGTGATAATCTGTGTAACACACTGGTAACACTCATATGCAATTTGAGATCAAGAAAACAGTTCTCCATTCTTCTCCTCATTGCTCTGTGCTCATTGCAGGAACAGGGCAGTATGGAGCAGGGGTCCGAGGGCTGCAGGTGAACCAGAAGAGACCTGAAGGTCAGACCTAGTCCAGAAGCAAAATCAATAGAGGATTACTGGGTGGGGGGACAACTGCAGTAGACCACAGTGTGTGCAGGAATTATCTGGTGAGAAGACAGATACAGCTGATTTGGAGCTTGGAGGGTAGAACAAATAATAAGGAGCACTGGAGAAAAAAGGGTAGAAGAAGGAAAGAGATCATCCTCCAAATGGCTAGAGTAACATGTCATAGGATCAGAAGAAACCTTAAAGATCATGTAGTCCCAATCCCCCTGCCATGTGCAGGGGCTCGTGCCACTTGATAAGGTGGCTTAAGGCCTTATCTAACCTGGCCTTGCACACTACCTGGGCTGGGTTATCCACCATATCCCCAGGCAAACTGATCCTATGTCCCAGCATCCTGAAAGTAAAGAATTTATTCCTTATATCTAACCTAAATTTCCCCTCTTTCAGTTTGTTCCCATTACTCATTGTCCTGTCTCTGTAGTTCCTGACAAAGATTCCCTCTCCAGCTTCCCTGTAGGCTCCTTCAGATTCTGGCAGGTTGCCTTGAGGTCTCCACACAACCTTCTCTTCTCCAGGCTGAACAGCCACAACTTTGTCAACCTGTCTTTTTAGGTGAGGAGCTTCAGTCCTCCTGTCAGCTTTGTGACCTCCTCTGGACTGTTAAATTGGGGACACCTGGACTGGACACAGAGTGGAAAATACTGAGAATTCATATCTAAGAATAATATTATGCTTTAGTGAAGTTACTGATTTGTTTGAGACAGAGAAAATAGAGAGAAAAAGTATACTCCAAGGGAAGTTTAAATATAACAAACAACCCAAAATATTAAATGTAATATGCAAGCCTCATGTTTTCCATGTCTCACTCTTCTGAGGAGCCATGTGTTCTTTATTTTGCCACCTTTTACTTGACCTGAACTTTTAAAATTGGGAAGGTAGGCAGTACAGCATTTTATGCTCATATTATGCATCAGATAATTATAGTAATAAATTATTTAATTCCCAAGTGCAACTAATATTCTATGATTGCTGAGATGTCTATCCTGTTAGCCAGTGATGGTTTCATAACCACATCCAAATATTTTTGCCTTGGTAAAGCCCTAACATGACTAAGAATTTTAGAGGAAAATAAAATGGAATAGAATAAGTATGTACCTGCCTACCTATGATATGGATATCATATTGTTCCATTGGCTGGCCATATTTGTCATGGAAGAATATTGCTATTACAGTGGAGATTATTTAAAGAATGATAGAAACAAACTGTTCTCTCTACATTTTAAAGAGATTTTTAGGCTGTTTAGAATTTTGCTTTGGAAGGAATGCATGTTTACTGTCAGGATCTAAACACCACAAAGTGGCAAATGTTATTAGGATTCTCTCCCCAAATCCCCAAGCAGAGTGTACCAAAACCCAATAATTCTGTAAATTAGTACTCTGCCATCAAAAGGAGTGATTTAATTGGGAACACTTGGATATATTTACAGATGCAGCCTGACCCCAACCTCTAAGTTTACATAGCTAGGATTTTCTAAGTTGCCTGTGTTCTACATGGCTTCTGTGAGACTGCAGCTGCCTTCTCTTGTTGGCTTCTGCTGGCTTGTGTGGGTGAGCTTATCTGCAAAAATATTTCCTGTTTTAAGACACGACCAGATAAGAGAATTCTGATCCAGAGAACACTTTTTTGAATAAGTGAATAAGATGTCAGTTCTTTAATAGTATTAATTTAATAGTACTAAAAAATAATCCTGCCTTTCTAACTGTATTAGTTCTAGACATATCTAGGTGTATCATGTGAAGTGTGTGATTCATTTTAGTGGCTGCTGTTCAAACATACGTTAAGAGGGTTCCTGCTCCCAGGATTCTTAGTCAAAATAGAGAAGGAAAACATGATGAAAGAATCATTGAAATTGGTGTTTGAAAGAAAACTAAATCCCAGTATTCTTTTGTTTACAGAAGAAAGCATGATTTGCCAAACCACAGCATTTCTGTCTTCACCATAAGTTTCAACTTCATATAATTTAAAATTGTCAGTAGCTGATTTAAAAAATGTTTTATGTGAAGTTGTTGAAAAACTGCATATTTTCCTTATCAGTAAGGCACTAAATTGTAATATTTGAAAGAAAAATGTGAACAGGCTGTTATTTTAAGAACAGTTAGATATTTCGTTTTACATTTTACCTGCAATGTAAGTGACAATGTAAATTTGAAATGCCTTCATTCATTAAAATAGTTTTTAATGTATGATAGACTTATGAAACAGACATTTGGAATTTGTAATGTCATCAAATCCTTGATGTTAAATTTAATACATGCCTCTCAAGCTGGGAATGTGGTATTTCAGCAAAATACTCATAGATCTGGAGTATACCTGTGTGGACTTTTTTTTAAAAAACATGAGATTATTCAAGTTTTTATTAAGAAAGATCAGAACTGAAACTGAATTCACTAGTGGACACTAGGAAAAAGAACTTCAAATAGATCCCTAAACAAATTCCTTGAACTAGTCTTTTCTTAACTTTAAAAGAATTCGAAGTCCATGAGCTGTATGGCACACAAACGCCTTGCCACAGGCATAATTGTATCATAATACACTGAATACATTCAAACAATGCTCAGTGAAAATATGTCTCTTCTCCATGACCAATTCAACCTGAAAAAACACACTCAACAGTTCTAAAAATTGCGGGAGAGGGTTGCACATTCTTCCCAATAAAACTATTTGGCTTTGCCCGAAGAGGTCTAAAACAATTGGTACATGCAACTGAATGGTAAATAGAATGTCAATGTGACTTGCTTTTCCAATGAAATATTTTTCAGGTGGCAGAGGCACGAAAGGCTCTCCATTTCCCATTGAAACTGTGTATAATTTGCATTGAAAATGGCTGAATAAAAGGCATAAGCAGAGCTTCAAGCACTGATCTGGGCTGAGTGCAGGTGAGCTAGACCTGGCAGTCCAGGTGATGGTCCTGGTGAGACAACCCACTTGCCTGGGGGTCCCAGCAGGATGCAGTAGTTCATATGTATTCATGCTTTTCCAGTTAGAAAAGCATTTGGAGATGCCTACCAGTATAGCTTAGACACAAGGGATCTTGAATGCCAGTGCTGTGTAGCTGAATATTTTAGGCACTTCTATGATTCAATAGCATGAGAGTAGGAGTCTGATAACATTTTACAAATCTCAGATGTTTGCATGGCTTAATATTTATGATAAATTTTCACCCTCCAGTGGGAACATAAAGGGAAGTTTAAATCCAGTCTTTCTACTTTAGTTCTCATTATTTGCAATTTCTGCATGACTCCTATGATGTTGTACCTTCCTCATACCAGTAATGAGCATATAGTGTTTTCCTGTGGCATTTTAATGTTCGAAAAGACTTAAATCCACTTAAAATATTTTAAAATGTTAGAGACGTAATCATAAAATTTGGTGACTTCTCCAAATCTGTAAGAGTGGAGTAAGAGAATTTGTTCTTCTATGTCTTTTTAACCACAATAATGAGCATTTCCAGTAGACAGTCTGTATGCACGGTGATATTTTAAAAGATTGTGAATAGTCTACTTCATTGTTGCATTTTAAACTTCAGAAGTGCTGATTTTGACTTTTTGGCTTTACAGTACATTTTTGCACAAGATTCACCACCTACAAACACAGGAATATTTTATTTCCCTGGTGACACCCAGAGTGCTATGCTTTGTTGCAACTTTCACTTTAAGGAGTTACCTGAAGAGAAACAGTTCCCTTAGTAATCAGGCCTGGTTTTAAACAATGGCTGAAAATGTGGGCTTCAGGGTATTGTAATATCTGGCCCACTTACTTTGTTCTTTCTCTGAACCATTCTCTATTTTTGTATCTAACTTTTTATCCACACATAGACACTAGGCTGCCTCAGACAAAAGCAATATATCTCCCAGATTGCCTTTCTATAGTTAAATTTCCTGTATTGGGACAAAACATCAGAAATACGCAGACTTTTAGGAAGTGCCACTTTTAGGTGTGATGCCTTGGAAGGCTGTCCTGAAACAGAGACTGGATGGAGCTAGAGAATAAAGTAGGTATTTATTGAAAGGTCTTCAGGATCCATCTTGGGCAGGACAGAAGCCTGACCAAAGCTGCACCCAGGGACTTTTAAGACAAAAAAAGCTTTAAGATCAAGGCTCAGCTCAGGGAGAGTGAGTTATTTTCCCTTTCCCCTCTTTTTTTTTTCTTCACTTTTTTTTCTTTCTTTTTTATTTCAGTCTTTAGTTGGTTGGGTTGAGGTTTTTAGCTTTGTTTTGGTCTTAATTAGAACTCCTTGCTGTTGAAAACCAAATGCCATGAAAAACACTCCATTTAAAGCTAAATACTCTACAGCTATGTCCCTCTTTTAATAACAGTTGAAGAAGTGTAACCTGGGCTCCCAGGAAAACTCATGTGTCAAATTTGGTACAAGTAGCCAGGGAGCTGGTGGTTCCTGAGGAGCCATAACTTCCAGAAAGCAGTTTCATACTGACCATCCCAAGGTTTTTCCAGCCTTTCCAGCTGTATGTGACACAGAGGAATATGCATATTCCCCAGCTCAGCTAAGAACACATCAATCCTTTGGACTTACCTTCTGTACTTTTCTGCTATGACACATTTAAGAAATTGTTCAATTTATCCAACTTAACGGCAACACAGAAGAAACCTCTTTTGTTTGCTGTTCTTAGGCTATTGTAACTATAAGGTTTTAAGATGTGTCTTTTTGAGGGCTTATAACCAGTGCCAAGTTCTCAATATCTTCCCCTAGGAGAAGATTATGTTGAGTATACTGTCAATATAGTGTTCTATAAGGGCTTCTAATCCACTGTTGTGTGTTTATGCTAGAGAATGCATATTGAACAGGACCTTTTTGTGCCTGAGTACAGGGCATGGCAGCCAGAACAACTTGTAGTCCATGGAAAATTCCATCACCTGCCCCTGTTCATTGAAAATTGGTGGCATGGGGGAAATTGCCTTGATGCCTAAGAAAGACCACAGTCACTGCCTTTGTCTGATAGCTGTAGAATCACAAAATAATGTGTGTCCTTGTTCTTTCTATTGTCACAAGACCCAGAAGAAAAGTGTTTGGAAACACAGTACATTATGGGGCCTGGTGGATATCACTGGTGATAAATTGAAGGGTGATCCCAAAAACTTGATCTGGGTTGTTGAATGACATGAAATATAGAGAGGGTCAAAGATTTAAATTCTGTTCCTTGTCTTTCAAGAGAAAAAAACAGAAATTGTGATATTTCATTTGCTCTGTAAATACATTACATTATATCTGTGAAAAAAAGGATCATTGTTACTAGAGATCTAGACATCAGGTTTTGATTTGGAAATGACAACTCAATACCTTTGCTGACAGGTTGGGGAAAACCCACAACTTTTATATTAGGTGACTAGGACAGGGAAATAAAAATAATAATAAAGCACTGTAACTGGTCATAAAAATAAATGGATGAGCTCAAGATATTAACTGGGGATGATTAATTCATGTTGTTTCAAACTAAGCATAAATGGAATGAGTGATGAGGTTAACACTTCCACAAAACCAACAAAACGTTTCACCTTATCCTAGCAACCCTAACTAACTTTCTGGGCGTATTGTGCTATCTTAGCTGGTCTGACACCAGCTATGTCAGCTGTCATTTTCATATGCAAAACATACGTATATGTAGTATTTCAGCCGTTTTCTTTGCAGGAACATCCACACATCATTTTGTGCAGGGTTCTTACCATGCTTTTTTTTTCAACAATCAAATACATCCTAGCCAAAATTTTAAAGGTTTGTTTACACTTTATTTAACCTGATTTGTTTGCTTGCTTCTGTGTGTCAATATTTGAGCTCTTTGCTTTAAAGTTCCACCTTGTGTGGCAGACTACCTTTGATGCTCTGTAAGCCAGAGCTTGAAGAATTCTTTCTAAAGTATTCTCTTTTGTGCTTTATTTCTGCCTTATTTAGCACAGAAAATGACCTATAAAGGGTAAATATCAAATCAGAGTTACAGAGAAGATTCCTGGCATTTTGTCACAGCAGGGATGATAGTTCAAATAACAACAAATTAACACTAAAAGTAATATAAGATTTTGAGCTTTGATGTCTTAATTTCTCATTCCTACCTCAATATTTTAGAGAAATAGCATTTCTCCAAAGATGTTTTCTTTTCTCATTCTGCCTCCAAGATCTCTTGCTTACATATTCTCTTCAAAAAAAATTTAAGGTTTTCCTAAGATGACTTTTTTCCTTCCCAATTGTAACCCACTAGTCATGAGCAAACCAAGTTTGTTGAGATACTATGTTCAATTTTTTTTTTACGTAATTGCTCATTTTTCAATTATTTCTGACTTTTTGAAGATCTACAGTTAGAAATCCAGTCACCCCAGTGCAGAGTACAGCAAGGCATCTGCTCTCAAAAGTATATTCCGTTTTACTGCATCTGGCATTTAGACTGAGTAAAAAATGTGGGAAAAGATGCTTATGGAAGGCATCCAAATGGTGTAATAACAAGTGAAGAAAGACAGACAGGAAAGACAAGAAAGACAAGAAAGACAGAGAGAAAGAAGGAGGGAGAAGGGAAGGGGGAAGGGGGAAGGGGGAAGGGGGAAGGGGGAAGGGGGAAGGGGGAAGGGGGAAGGGGGAAGGGGGAAGGGGGAAGGGGGAAGGGGGAAGGGGGAAGGGAAGGGAAGGGAAGGGAAGGGAAGGGAAGGGAAGGGAAGGGAAGGGAAGGGAAGGGAAGGGAAGGGAAGGGAAGGGAAGGGAAGGGAAGGGAAGGGAAGGGAAGGGAAGGGAAGGGAAGGGAAGGGAAGGGAAGGGAAGGGAAGGGAAGGGAAGGGAAGGGAAGGGAAGGGAAGGGAAGGGAAGGGAAGGGAAGGGAAGGGAAGGGAAGGGAAGGGAAGGGAAGGGAAGGGAAGGGAAGGGAAGGGAAGGGAAGGGAAGGGAAGGGAAGGGAAGGGAAGGGAAGGGAAGGGAAGGGAAGGGAAGGGAAGATCACAGGCCCACACTTCTGCTAAGTGAGAAAGAAATTGTCTTTTATTCCAGAAATTGATGATGAGGATTTTTTTTCTTGACTGTAAGCCGACCACATTGACTTTTCTGCTGCAAGGTCTTTGAGCTGTACTGGAACTGGAGCTGAATGGATCAGGAATGAGAGAGTTTTGATATTTATTTATTTATTTATTCTTTTTTCCCTCCATTTAATAGAGATAATGAAATATTAATTATAACGAGAGTAGAACACTAGCTCTCCCTTCTCCTAGGAAACTGCTATAGTCACTAGAGCATGAAGTCATGAAAAGCATTACCATTTTCCATGAATATTCTACTACTCCACACAGAGTGAAAAGCACTGGGAGGACAGAGCAGACTTCCATTCCAGTACTTACCACATGTGTTTTTCTTTCAGGAGGTGGAACATGTGTTTAGATCCATCCTGGAAGACAAGGAGCTAAATCTCTAGGTCCTGCTTCTCAATGTTGGTCCAATCTTTGAGATAGGTGAAAAGGGCAAACAAGGGGTTTTTAGCTGCTTTTTACTTGGAACCAAGTCTGACAGACACACATTACTGAACCCTGGGAAAACACCAACATTCTCATGAATCATAGTTGGGACTAATTGCAGGGAAAGTTTGCAGACAATGAGCGGAAAACGAAGCACTTCCAGGTGTGTTCTGAATAAAACTTCAGGAATCCTAATGTTCAGTCAAGACATTGGCTGAGAGGAGTAGTGCTTTCTGAATGAGCAGCCTCTTGAGTTGTGTTGTGCAGAAATTGAAAGGACAGTGGTTTCACTGGCCTCTAAACAGAAAACTTAAATAATAAGAAATAAATTGAATAGTTCCTGCCATTCCTTGGATTTATTTCTGTGGTGTCCTTGCAAACTGCAAGATGATACTTGCACCAATGATAGATGTCTATTATCAGGACTAAGAGCATCAAGATAAAAATGTTTTCATAGATCAAATTTCTTTGAGTTAATGTAGACCTTGTTGAAATCACTCAGTAGACTCCTACAAACAGTTCCATTCTGTTTGAGAATAAAAAGTGTCTTGCCAGTATTTCCATCTATACTGTGTTTTTACTGAAACAAGATTTATATATTTTACTTGCAGTTGTCTTTTTTCATCCTCTTTTTATGGTTGTATTTATGTTAGATTGAGAAATACTTTATGCTTAAGGCCAAGGGCTCCTAATTTCTGATGTCTGAAGATTTTTCTTCTTGTTTATATAATGGTGTTTATTCATTTGTGTAGATTTGAGAAATCTGAGGCTAATAGAACATAAATACTAGCTTTGAGGCAAGGCATTTGTATGTGTTTGTGTTTCTTTTGTGTTTGCTTGTCATGATTTTTTTTTTCCTTTTGGTTTCTTACGAACTCAGGAACCACTAAGAGTGTAGTCCCTAATATAGACATTCAGTAGTATCAAAACATAGAATCCCAAAAGAATATTGCAGCCTATCTATAGGCAACCCAAGTTTCTTAAATACTAAGCAAGTGCAAATCCTTGAAGAGAAATCCAGAATGCACAGCAGAATGTAACCAGTTCTCAAAAGGTTATGAGACCTTTTTCTCTCTCCTTGTAATCAAGCAGGAACAACTGGCAGTGTAAAAGCCGCCTATACATGTCTCAAAGCTGTTAAGAACAAGGCTAAAATTTATTTCAGTTGATCACAGTTTTGTCATTGACTTACAAGGTTTCTGGACATCATTCCAAGAAAGGTTAACAGTTAAATCCATATTTATGTTTTAACAAGAGTTAGAAAACCAGACTATTAAGAAAAACAATCAGAGCTTCTAATATGTGCTGTGATAGTGAATATTAAAACAAATTGTGACATTCCCATTGCTGAGAGTGAAATGATCAGTAAATATTCTTTGCAGGCAAGGAGGAAAACAAAACAAAACAAAAATCATAAGAAATGTTGTTAGAGATCTAATTCTGCCTCCCTTCAATTTATTATTGTAGTGTCCTTGCAGTGCTGTATGCAGCATTTCATTACAGTTATATAACAACATATCTTTCAATATACAAGGTAACTGTTACAGATTTTTCACTGGTAAATGACAGACATATCCTCTTTTTATTTCATGAGAAAATACAGGTCTTAACACACAGATATGGAAGAGGAGCTGCAATTAAATAGTACTTGATGATACAAATTACCAAGATTTTATTTTTGGACCAAAATCATAAGTTCCTTTTTTCTCAGATGGCAAGAAACTTTCACAAGAAATACTGTTTAGTGCATATTAAAAGCAAGTTGACCAAAATGAGGTACACCAAATCAGGTTGTCTCCAGTTTGGTGTGAATGGGATAAGAATATTCCTGTCCAAGCTCTGGACAAATTGCAGGTCTATTTAAAGACTGCCAGTCTTTAATAACTTTCCTAGGTGGGAGGATGTTAAAATCCTTCTGTAGCTCTATTACTCTGTGTTAATATGCATATTTCAAATTACTAGAACTTACATATCAAGTGAAACCCTTAGTCCCAATAATAGATAGATACATAGATAGATAGATAGATAGATAGATAGATAGATAGATAAAGAGATAAATAAATAAATAAATAAATATTTGAACCCAAGGTTGTTTGAAAAATGTAGTGCTTATGCCTGGGGAAGGAAAAAACCCAATAAATGCAATGCATAAAATTAGAAGAAATTTTTGGGAATGAATAATCAAAGTCAGGGAAGCAGTAATAAAACGTGACAAAAATCAAATGGCATACATCAGTGCAGATTGTCTTAATACCTTTCTTCTAAGCAAAAAAACCACAATAAACTTCAGAAGGCTCTTACATCCCCCCTGAGCAGCTGGCAATCACAGTACAAGCAATTCCTTGCCAGAAGGCACACATGGTCCCAATGATGATGGTTTGCAAACCAGAAGATATGAATATTCTCAGTAGTAGGACATACAGCTGAGGAGAACACAGGACATATTTCAGGCTAAGACAAAGGCTAAAAAGTTTGTGCTGCATTTCAGCACTCAGGAAAAGAAATGGGAAGATAGGAGCCAAGATGTTGCGGAGAAATCTTTGCAATAGGAAGCAGAAGAAGGAGAGGAAACAAGATTTCAAGAAAGAGGGAAATAACATCAGATTGAAAATACAGTGATATCACATAGCATGGTATGTGGTCTGATAATCTGGTATTTGGCTCTTACAATGGTCCACTCTTTTATTTCTTTAGCATATTCTGGGTTTATTGCTTTATGATTGCAAACATAATGAGTTTACCTGCTTCTACAGTCAAAGTTCTAGAGAATTTCCCAGAAGTCATGGTGGAAAAGTTAAATTTAGTTTTATTCTCTGCTCTGTTGGGTGTTTCCCTGGTCTTCAGAAGATATCCTGGAACTCTTCTATTTGGTATTCATGAGGCTTGAGAACTGTAGATTTTCAGCCTTTATTGTTCCTTTTTTTTCCTTTTTATTGTTTAGCTGTACTTCTAAGGAAGGTTCAGCTTGTCACTGTAAAGTGAATTTTCCTTTTTTTTGTTACAGCTTCTACAACCTTTCTTCAGGCATGTTTATAGAAAGATTCCTTCTTGTATTAATTTACTGGTAGTTTTCATCCTGATCATCCACATTCCTTTCACTGCAAGGTGGTCCCTTTTCCTCCCACAGATTAAATTAGTAGATGGATCTGTATCATCATTGGGCCATGTTGGTCTTTGTAGCCCACAGAAAGTTCTGATGATCACTTTCCTGAAATGTGAGATAATCCTCTGCACTTCTTGCATCTTTTTTCAGAGGTCCATCATCCTTCTGGGTTTTTTTTTTGGTGTTTTTGGTTTTTTTTTTTTTTTTTTTTTTTTTTTTTTTTTTTTTTTTTTTTTTTGGCCAACTAACATGTAGTTCCATGTACTGATTTCAGATGCACTCATTTCTTTTGATCTTTACATATGTACACATTTCCAAGGTTTTCTGCCTTGCAAATTACTGATTTTTTTTTCCCAATAGAGTGCTGTGATTACTTTTTCCACCCTCCATGTGTTTTAGTAGTTACTAAAGTGAGGTATGACATAGGTCAGCTTGCCACCCATCCCCAGGTGGAGATCCAATGCCCTCCTACTGATCACTGACATGGAGGGTAAACAGCCCTGGTAGATGTGAGTTGTCTTTCACTCTTGTTTATTCCCCATGCTGAGTGTATTCCCACAGACCCTGCCCTTGATGAAGCCAGCTTACTGCCTGGAGTGGCTGGAATTACTTTATGCTGTTCTCCTGCTGACCTGTGATCCTTCTCCAGGCTCTGGGCTTCTCTTGTTGATCCTGATATGAAAATGGAAAGTAGTAGGAGTGGAACAGATTGAGTGTTCCCTTCCCTTGCAAGTATAGTTTAAAGCCCTCTTCATCAGTTTACCAAGCCCATGACTGAAGATGCTCTTCCCCTTCTTGAATAGCTGGACCCCCACCAGCCCTGGAACAGAAATTATGGAAAAGCTACATAAAGGTTATACATGCAAATATACATTATTTGAATCATTAGTCCTTTTGCAAAATCTTTGTGACTTTTCTCAGAGTTTGTCCATTTTGCCTCTTCATGGTTTAAACCCTACAGGAAGAACTTCTCTCTCCATTTGCGTATTTCTGCAGTGCTGACTGTGCTGAGGTCCCAGTTTCAGATATGGGTGTTCTGGTCTCTGTTTTTATATGAAAAATAATCAAACATCTGTGTTTGTATAAATGAAGATATACTTTCCCTAGCACAAGCCGTGTATACTTGCCATACATCAACTATTGGATGAGTGGCTCTTTAAGAAGAAAAACATCCATATGCTGTACAAAAGAACAGGGGTTTAAAGTACATATTAAAAAACATCCATCCATTTTCAGCTTTCAACTGGTCAATTGCATAGATCAAAACAAGCGAAAAGTGAAGTACCCTGAAAACATTAGCTATGAGTTTGAATGTTTCTTTTTTATTACCTGCAGGACAAATTGGATTGTCACATTAACATGGAAAATAGAGAAATCCTAAGACCAAGCTTCCTGCAATTTGGTATATATTGGGAGAAAATCAAAGAGAACATTTGTTTTATTGTTGAGATGACTGTGTATGAGATGCAGATGCAGACCATCAGTAATGTTGGTATTACTTTTAACTGAAATACTGTAGGACCATTATAGACACATAGTAAAAATATAAGGACTTCAGCCTGTCCAAAATATAAAAGACACTGAATAGAGGCTGGTAGCTTTCCATCCATTTATGGTAAAATTGCAGCTTTTTTTCAGGCAAGCTATAACATGAAAAGGAGTAAAAATTCAATGTCAGTAATATAATTTGGTGTCATATATCAGTGTTTCTTAGCAACAACCCAGTAACTTTCAGTGGAGGCCATGCTCAAATGAAGTAATATTGCATCAGTGGAGAATATTTTCAATGAATGTTTATGCTTTGGGTTTTTCTCTGAAAAACTGTGGATGTTAAAAGACCTTTGCTGCTCTAGGTTGAAAACATGAATCACTGGGTTGTTTTCTTTTGTTTTTAAAAATCTGCATGTAACACAGCTGTGACAGTATCATTGAACCAAAACCAAAACCTGCTTCAAAATACTTCTCTTTGTTGTTAAGGAAGATTGTTTGTCCTATCAGGAAGGCTGTCTTTCAGCTCCTGAGATCTCTCTCGAATAACAGTCTTGGGAAAGACCCACAGTGTTGAATGTGTGTAAAGCAACACTTGAAGGAAAGGAGGAAGAAAAAAGTGGGAGTTTTTTCCCCCCATGTTCAAGATACATCATCTAAGCTATGCCCAAATCCCTTCTCTCTTAAAGTTCGAGCCATTTTGGAAATCAGGTAAATTTTTTAAATTTCAGCAAATAGAGGGGAAAGAATTTAATCAAATAACAAAACCAGAAAAAGTCAAGAAGCAGGGAATATTAGAGATTACTACTAATATTTTGATATCTTATTTTAATATTTTTTTAATCTTATGACTCTATAGTCACAAAATCACTAGGTTGGAAGAGATCTTCAAGATCATCGAGTCCAACCCAACCCTAACACCTCAACTAAACCATGGCACCAAGTGCCATGTCCAGTCTTTCTTTAAACACCCCCTGGGGAGATGGTGACTCCACTATCTCCCCAGGCAGACCATTCCAGTACTTTATCATCCTCTCTGTAAAAAACTTTTTCCTAATATCCAACCTCTATTTCCCTCAGTGCAGCTTAAGACTGTGACGTCTCGTTCTGTCAATTGCTGCCTGGTGAGGAGACCAATCCTCACTTGACTACAACCACCTTTCAGGAGGTTGTAGAGAATGATAAGGTCACCTCTGAGTCTCCTTTTCTCCAGGCTAAACACCCCCAGCTCCCTCAGTTGCTCCTCACAGGCTTGTGTTCCAAGCCCCTCACCAGCCTTGTTGCCTCTTCTGGACATGCTGAAGCATCTCAACGTCCTTCTCCTTCCTAAACTGATGGGCCAGAACTGGACACAGCACTCAAGGTGTGGCCTCACCAGAGCCGAGTACAGGGGAAAAATGACCTCCCTGCTCCTGCTGGACACACCATTCTTGATACAGCCATTTGTCATTACCCAAAAGACATAAAGCCAAATTAACACTGTTCTGACAACAACTTGGATCAGGATCAACTTCTCCTCTGCAACTTACAGATGTGGCTTCTTGGAGGTGTGCATTACCTGCATCTCTGGTCCCTGCATAGTCAGAACCCGAGAAAACACCCTCTAGAAATTTTCATGCCTGATGCACTTCACATTTGTGGAAGATCAATTCAGCTTTTCTTTTTCGTTTCAGATCCAAGCATTAGGGAGATACACAGTCTTAGTGCTTTGAAAACATCAATTTTTTGTAATGGAGGAATACAGGTGTAAAATGATTGGACTTCGATCAAAGATTGAGTCTTCCCTTGTCAGAACAAGGACTTAATATACGTGTATACCATTTACTTCAAAATTACTTTTTCAATCAGTTAAACAGCATTTAAGGTCCACCAGAAGATTTTAGCCTCTGAAAAAGACACATTGTGTTTTAAAGCAACAAAGCAAATAGACAACACCTCTGCTTGCAAGAGATAAAATCATGATGTCATTCAGAGCGTATACAAGCACTGATTGCTAATATGATGAGGTTTATAAATCCTGGGAGAGAAATAAGCTATTTTTCTAAGTCGTCATGACAAAATAGAAGCAAGCAAAGAAGGGGCCTCTCAGATGAAATAATTGCTTCGTGTCACACTGTGTAAGCAATCCTGGCTCCAAGGCCATGCAGGGGACATGTTGACATAGGTGGATGCAGATAGGGCATATCTCTCTCACTCCGGCTCCGGCCAGGCAGCTGCAAAGCAGCTTTGGCCAGGAACCCTTGAACTCAGGTAAACACACCACAAGCCCATACTTTACCCCCTTGAACAGTTTTATTTTAGGCCCAGCAGCAGTGCAGCGTTTCTGTGCAGGCTCTGAGCGGCAGCGGGACGGACACGCGGGACACACCACCAGCCTGGCACGGCGCTGCGCAGTCCAGGTAGGAGCATGGGGATTCCGGGGGGACCAAACCCCCACCTAATCCAGGTGCTTGTCACTGGAGGCTGCAAGAGAAAGCGTGGGAAATCTGAAACCAGCATCTCTAAAGCAATGGGCCTGTCAGGAAAGTTCCACCTTCTCTCCAGGTCTTGTCCAGTGGGACAGGAGGGGCCCCGTTCCTGCAGTTTATCCAGCCAAACCACCGTGTCCAGTCTGAGCTGCTGACTGGGCTGGGGTTAGCGCTCCTGTTGTGACCACCTGTGTCCACCTCTCTCTTCTCACAAGCTTTTTTCCTTCTCATCTGCACTGAGCATGGTGAGAAGAGAGAATGGGGTCGGGGGAGGAGGTTTTAACAAATTTACGCAAAGGATCTCTGCAGTTCAAAATATGCTTTCAGTTTTCAGAGCAAAACAAGAAGCTGAAAAAACAGGCCTTTAAGCTCCATTTTTCTCATGACAATTCTGTGACATGCCTTGAAATTTGAAATTTAATTTTTACAATTACTTTTTATCTCCTTTTCCCCTGGAAGTTTTCTTTTGGGAAAATTATTTCAGTTTTAGGTTTCTGAATAATAGTTTATTGTACGATCAGCAGCAAAAAATGAAAATATAAATGTAATGTGTGGCATAACTGAGAAGAAAACTAAATGAATCGTACCATTTTAAACAACATTTGTGCTTGGTAGACAGGACAAACAATCTCTTGGTTTTCTCATAATTGCATTCCAGTTTACACAGAGACATAAATAGATGGTGTGGTGATGTTGCATTTGAGGAAATAAATTTAGCAACTTACCTGCTAATTATATAATCTTAAAATTCTTCTCTCTAAATCAGTTTCTGGGGATCCTGTCAGTGTTACTTCCAAGACTTAACTAGTCTTGAGCCAATGCAGGAACCCACGGGGGACCTCATGGCCTCAGGGCTAAGGTCCATGGTGGGGCTTCACAGGTGGGGCACACTGGCCATAAGGTAAATCCTGTTCTTCCAGGAAGGGTCACTGTTGAAACATGAGATATGTTTGGGAATGTTATGATTTTCTCGGCTCTGTGCCAAACCCCTGATTCCTCTGCTGCATATCATTCAGACATTTTTAAACATTGGTAGAGTGTTTAGAGTTCATCTGAAGGATACAGAATACTCTTCCACACATGGAAAGCAAGAGTACCTGGGCTTCATGAGGGTCTTGTAGTGTGGCTGTTCAATCTAATATTTCAAGGGTGTCTTTTAAGTCTTTTCAGACCTAAAGTTTCCCATCTTGACAGTGAATTTCTTTGACACTTAGATTTTGACTTATTTAATCTGTTAATGTTTCTTTCCATGTAAGAGAGAAATTTTTGAGATATAAAATGGGAGAATAGAGATTTTACTTGGGTAGAATTATAAAAGATTTTCTGATTTCTTACAAAACAAGAAAACACAACTTTTAATTTTGAATCAACACCAAATGTTTCAAAATCTGTATCCACAAACCTAATTATTTTGTTTTCTTTCCTCTGTACTAAGCCCTTTTTACAAAATATCCTGGGGCAGTTTTCTTCTTTTTAAGAAATGAGAATCATATGTCATTTCAAATTCATAAATTCAAATTCACATTCAAAATTCATTCAAATTCATAAACATATGTAATTTCAAATTAAAATTTTAAAAAAGCTTGGTTTAGACATGTTAAAATTACATATATGATTTAAATAAATTTCAAAATTTCTTTAATATTTCTTTTTCTAATCAAAATTGTTTATTGAAATAATCTCATTTTAATTAATATTTCGAACTATATTTGATTAATTTTGTCTTAAAACATTAAAATTATGTATCTATAGTAACAAACAACTGATGGCCTCTGCAGAAATTGAAACTGGTTTTGGTGGCATATAGTTTAAGCCACTTTACCACAGTATTGTTAATCTTTATGAGTCAAAAAGTCTGAAATATTTGGGATTCCTCATTCCTGAAGAACTACATTCTACAAGAGTTCTAATTGCAGCTCTATTTATAGTGTCTCTCATTCTACTATCAAATATTTTTGTAAGACATTTGTCTTAAAAACAAAACTGAAGTCCTTGGGAGATTTTGCACATTCCACAATTATACTAAAAATTATGGAGGAATACTGTCATAGTTTTGTAATCATAAAATCCTTTGAAAACTCCATAAGCTCTACTCCAGTTATTTCTCACTTCAGTGGTACATGCTTACCTTATTTAAACTCTTGTCTATGCTGTGGCTAAACTGGTGAAAACAAATCTGTGCAGAAACAAAGCTTCTGTAGACCCAGCACTGCACCTGTACATCTCCTAATGGTGTTCCTGAAAAACTTGCATTTCCCCAGGCTCTAGGCACATGGCCTGAAAATTTTGTCACAAATCAAATGGAGTGTGCTTTGAATATGCCAGAATCTGAGTGACTCAGCAATGAATCCTTACATTACCACACAGTTTTTTTTAGCTGAGGTTTGGAAAGGATACTGAGAATTTGCCCAGAGATTACTAATTGCTTGAACAACAAGGTAGTTATATCAGATTATTCAGTTATATCAGATTATTCAGTTATATCAGATATTCAGGTTACTTTGTGAATCAATAATCAGGTATTTAGAGGCTAGAATAAGAGCTTAAACACCTATGATAATTTGGTTATTGCCTCAGAACAGAAATAATAAGTTAATTTTTCCAGAGCAAAATAATTTGCATCAAAATTGTAAATCCCAGTTTATTTTAACCACAAGCCTACAGAACACAAGACTATTAGAAATATACTTGTACTGTTCAGCAAGGTTATTTGGCATTTGTCACTAAGGGGTGACATTATTCTATCTCATAATTAAAATAACTAATGCCTTGGATGTCCTTGTATGGGCTTCTTCAGTTACCTTAGCAAGTTAGAAAAACAGGTATCCAGTAAATCCTTGGTTCTGACTGCTCTGTGATGCTTGGGCTCAGAAAACTCAGACATCCCAAACGACAATGTCCATCATTAGTGACCACCTGCATCCAGCGTGGCAGAGAAGCACTGCAGCCATAAAACCACGGAGCAGAAAGCAGTCCCTGCCCTGCAGATCTTGTGTAATAGGCAGAGGAAGGGGTGCACAGTGAGCAGTGACTGATTTCAAGTCACATAAGCAACTACTGGAAAAATCATGAGTTTCCTATTTGCCATTTTAACTTTTTTTTTTTTTTCTCAATATCCTTCACTATTTTTGCTATTAAATGTCATTATTTCTGAAACAGAAGTACCAGTCAAATGGAAAAGCCACAGTATTTAGACTTGTCTTAAATGCTTGGTTAAGCTCTATAATCCTATTTTTCTTGTTAAATATTAAAATTGAGATATTCTAAAATGAACGTATGCAATGAAATGCAACAAGACAAACAGCAGAAAATTTAGCAAAGAACAAACTCTCCAGTGTAAACTAAAACTGAATATTCGCTTCCATTTTGAAATAGGATGATAGTAGAGATAGTAGAGAGAGTAGAGAAATAATATATATCAGCTTTCAATGAGGAAGAAATAGTGACTGAGTACAAAGCCATTTTTCTGCCTAAATCTCATCTGTGGTATTTCAGTATCTGATCTTCTTCTCTCTATATATATATGCAGTGCCAGAAAAAATTCATTCTGTTGATTTTTTTCTGCACTATGCAGCTGTTGGTGTCTGTGGAGTTCTATCTTCTGCTAATATAAACTAGCCATTTATTGCATTGCTAAGAACAAAATGACTGAGAAAAAACCCTGATGAGGTGAACCCCAAGGATCTCAAAGTCTGTGACTCTATTTGCCAAGAAACAGGGGACAAGAAGTAATCCGGGAACAATGTAATAGGAGAATCAGAGAAGAGAATGGAACAGACTGAAGAGACAAATAGATGTCCATGTCATTTCTGGACAAGAACATTTCTAACTGCTGGCAGTGATCAGGAAAGCAATGCAACTGTGGCAGGATATTGCAAGAATGAAGAAGGCATAAATTAAAGAGGTTTAATTGCAAGTTTCATTTTTAAGTTCATTTTTAGGCTAGATAAAGGTAGCTAAAGTTCCTTTTTGGTTACCTTTGCATAGAAATAACATGTATTAGTCAACCTAATTTAAATATGTTTAAAATGTAAATTTCCTAATTTTAGAGAAAACAATACTTTAATTTTTCTTGACTATTCAAGAAATAATATTATAATAATCCAGGTTTAATCTTCAAAACATTGATTTTCTTGCTTACTTTATCTCATTCAAAATTGTCTCCAGCTGCAATTGAAGTTTTCACTCAGAACTACGGCTTAGTTCATTTGTATTTGTGCACTATTCTTCATGTATTTGTGAGCAATTTGTGTATTTGTGTTCTGTATTTGTGCTGTCATCAGGTTAAATGTTACCTGTTCTCATAATAAGCAACAATTGTCATCTGTTTGATGATCTCCCCTTCTTCCCAAGAATATGAATATGCAAAATTTAATCTTGTAATCCAGATAATTGGAGTAACTGGCCCCAGTGTGGCTGTGGAGCTGAGAAGGGTCACACACAGAGAGAGAAAAAAGATGATCAAGAATGCCTCTTCTCTTTATCCAATCCATGGCACAAAATAAGATGAATATTTCAAGCGATATGCACAGTAAAAGAAAATCATGCCACTTAAAATAACTTTGAAAGTTTCCTTGGACTTATTCTAACACATGGAAATATGAACATGCATAATATAGAAACACAAACATTAATTTTTGGAAATATCAAGTATACAATGTGAAGCTCCTTGTGTTGCATGAGAGTGTAAGACAGCTTCAAAAGATGCCCAGACAGTACCTTAAGTACTTAAAAAAACATAAGCTTATGTCAGGGTTTCATTGCAGTGATGGATTGTTCTGCTTAACTCTTCATGAAGCCTCTGCCTCTTTGGGCAGTTGAACTCTTTCACCCCAAGCTGGCATCTTCTTCACTGACAGCTAAAGGAGTGCCTGTGAACTGTGGGAGTCTGCAGGTATGAATGGCTTAGGCATGCTTGCTTAGGCAGGCACCTAAGCCCTAGGTTTTATTCTGACTTACTGCTGGCATTTGTTTCCAGTGAGTACTATCATGGTGCTAACTACAGTTTGACTTTTAAAGTTTCTCCACTGATAAATTTCCAGCCAGGAGGAAAGCAGTGCCTTTTGCTTACTCTCCCTGGCAGTAGTAATTGTCCTTTGGGCATCTCAGCTGTCCTGCTGCTCCTGTGAAGGGCCAGGCCCTCACACACACTGTACTGCACTGACCATGGCATACGTGGCAAGAGACCAAGACATGTGTATGGCCAAAAGAGACACCAAGCAACCACACCACTCCTTACAAAAAAGCCTGTCTTTAAACATTGTATGTAAATCATCCTGGCTTATAAATACTTTTGTGTGGAAAACAAAAATTACTTTGCTGATGTCTGTAGCATTTCTTACACCAAATACTTACTGCACAAAGCCATGCTATGCACAGTGTAGGTTATGCAGATATGACAGTGATAGCAGCCTTCATCTGTTTCTCTATGGCTTGTTTTATTGCTTGTGACCATTTAACCTCCTAGACAAGAAGACTTTTCAGCAATATTCTCAAAATGATAGAAAGGGAAATGGCGTAGTGTGCATTCTAATTTATCCATAAAATCCTAGTGATACCCTTGATTAGCAGTACACAAAATGCGACATCTTTTGTCCTGCTATCAGCCTGAAAAGTTCCTTTTTCAAATAGTGCATAAAAACATTCATTTGTTAGAATTTGAGTGTTTTGCCATGTATCTGGTGTAACGTCAAAGAATTGGCAAATGTGAGTTTAAATAACAGACTATGGCAATCACCTCTATTGACTGCAAGGACCCTTTAGGATTCCTCCTTTAATTGGTGCTGCAGTTGTTCCAGTGCCTTGAGAACTGTTGTGACAATAGTTACAGATGAAATTGAATAGACCGCAATAGTGGAGAAATACTCATGCCTTGGTTAGTCTTGCAATTCTTTTATTACTTTAATACAAGTACCACTCAAGCATTTGCAAACTCTTGCAAGAAAGAATGTGCTCATATGTCAAAAATCCCAGTCATCTGAAGGGTGCAGTTTGGTGCCACTTATATACCAGTAGGTTGACTCTGAAGTTGTCTCAAAATTATTTCTGGAAATGAAATAGAAGTCCTTTCTGTTAAGCATGCTAAGGGAAAAAAAAAACACCAACTTTTTATCACACAACATGATCAATAATAATAACATTTAATAATTGCAACAGCAGTATAATTGCCATACGTAGACTAACTTTTCTTCTGAAGCTTATAAAACTGGGAGAAAGTTTTAAATACAGTCTTTGAAACTGAAGTACATTTTTTAAAAAGTTAACTATCTTAAAATTCCCTCTTCTGATTTTACCAGGGACTAGTATTTTTCATGGTTATAAGCACATTTACTGAATACTCATATATAGGCTCATCTGGACATTACAAGACCAGAATTCAGCTTTATCATAAGGATTGCAAAGTTTGGGCAATATTTGAGGTTTAGGTATAAATGGGCAGTACTGGTTCATAGTATGAAAATTATATATATATAGATATGTTAAGAATTATTCATTTGAATAGACTTTATTTTAAAAACCTTGTCAGATTAATCTTGCATGAGATGCAATGGAGAGTTATGCAGACTGTGTTCAAAGAAGAGTTTAGAAAACAAGGAAAGGCCTGGACAGGCAGTCTCTGAGTTCTGGCAAGGCTAAGACTATTCTAGGTCAAATGCCTGTAAATAGGCTTGCACATGCTGTGAATGTGTGTATGGGGAACATTTTCCAAAGAACCTTTCTGTGGTAAATCTCTCCCCATCTCAGGATCTTCACCTAGGTTGTTCAGAATAAAAACTTACTTTGTTCCCCATCCCAATGCAATATACTCTCACTGAAGCATGAAGTCAAGATTAACTGATGAAGACAAGATTAACTGATTTTAGTATATCAACTTTACATCTGAATGAACTGGGCATAGTCTGATAGGCTTGAACTATATATTCTTTGGTCTCTGTAACACTATTACTTCTCTCTAGCTGATTGCGTCCAATTCTGTGAAATTTTTGAATCTCAGAGGACAGTCCTTTTGACACAAGTCCTTTTAGCTATTATCCCTAGTAGTTCTCTGGATGCTTTTTCTGTCTTTAAATTAAGATTCTTTTAATGCCCTCAAATAATCATTGGTGTAAGCAGAACAGTAAAGTTAAACAAACATATATGTCTCCAGTGCTGTGAAGAGTGTATCCCAGTCAGCAAGTGGTTTTAAAGGAAAGACTAATATAAAAAAATGATGTTTTATATTGAGTCATAACTATAAATTATATCAATGTGTTTCTATAAAAACTAATTTCATATTAAATGTTCAAAGTATTAACATTGCATATAATATATATATATTACACCCTGCTCATTAATTACACAGCAATGTAATTAACGATTAATTGAAATGGCTGTATGATGTAAAGGTACATTAATTAGCCAGTTACTATTAACTGTGCAGCATTTTAGATAAGATGTATGTAAGGGTGTAGCTCTTTCATCTATATAATACTGGTTACTTACTCTGAATGGTAAAAATTAAGAAACAGCAGAAATGCCAAAATTAAGTCTGTTTAACCTCTATGCCATCCAGTGTATTATAGTGATACAGAATGTGGTTTGGCAGAACACAAGCACAGTTATTCAGCTGAAAAGTCACTTAGATGCTCAAAGGAAGCCACTTGGACCTCTTCCTGAGTCCCTCAGAGAAGGTACTTCTGTGCTGTAAATGCAAAGTGCTGAACAGGTAACATAATGTCATAATATTTGTTTTGGTTCCTCTCAGTCATTGTGTAACTTTATCTTGTTTATTGTATGCAATCTGAACCCTATGTCAACACTTAATGAGTTATTCTCTTTTATGCTTGTTACCATAGGTTCAGAGCAGCCAACAAACAGAAATGAGTTGGCCATCTCAGCTTCCAGATAAATATTGGTCCCAGAATTTACAGAAGCAGCTTCTAAACTAAGTGCTTCCTTACCTGTGTTCTTCACTGGTGATGCTTGGAACTTCTCTGATGGCCACCAGTCACTCCTGGCATCTGCTGGCTTCAGTTGCACTGACTTGTCAGCATCTACAAAATGTAGTCTGTGGCTGTCCTGGGCTGGGGACCCAGAAAGCAGGCAGCATGTCATTAGTGGTGCAGTGTGGTTGTTTACCTAGTATAAAATGAAAATCCACAAATCTGCACTCTGGAATCAATGTGCACCACAGTCTGTACTAATCCTCACTTTACTAAGTTTATAGCTATCTGTTTAAATTCCTATTGTTAACCTCATCCCTTGAAATAATGCATGCATTTCTTTCCTTTATATACACATGAACTTCACGGGAAAATAGTAGTGCGATTCCTTCCAAGGGACAGGGTGTGCCAGTCAAGCTGAATTCTTTACTTATGTGCCGTAGGAAAGTCAGTTTGTCAGTCTTCTCATTTCTAACACCAAAAGACATTCAGAAAACTTAAGGGAGTTGCTGTGATGAATGTCTATTTAGTTATTATACAAGCAGAGGTCAAAAAACATACTTTATTTAATTTTTTTTGTTCTTCATTAAACTAATGTGAAGAATCAAAACATTTTCATTTTCATTGAGGAATCATGGTTGCATCTAAGTTATGGTACTTTTCACTCCTGTAAAAAATGCACTTGTTTATAAAAGATTATAAATGCTTGATTAGAAAGAAAATGTTTTTTCACAGGACAGGTCTGTCAGCACTTTGTTTCATATCTTCTTTCATTTGAAGATTCATTAAATAATCCTTTTAATTTTTCACCTTTGATAATGGGATTATTTTAAGGTTTTCATTCCTGTTTTTTGCTTTTGTTTTTACAGAAGTAATTTTTTTAAAATTAATACTCTATCTACCCTCATGTTTTGGGTTTTTTGTCTATTATCCCAAAAACTTCTAGAATCTGTATGTCTTACAACAGCCAAATATCAGTTATCTGGATTGCAGATTATTTATGTGAGTTATGGAAAGACTGTTAAGATTTGGCACAAGCACAGCTCCACTGTTTCTCACACCACTTTACCTCTGGGACCTGTGCTGCCTCTCTTCTGCAGCAAAACACAAGGAAAAAAGCACCTTGGCAGATGCAACCTGGTTTCCAGCAAGCCTATGCAGGTGAGGTGCCTCCTGATCTCATTTTGATGACCAGGGCTATTGGGGAGTACAAACACACCCCACCCCACAGATCTCTGAGTCCCAGAAACTTGTTGAGTTCAGTGCAGGTTCTGTGTGAACCTGGACCTGGCTGGGCTCTAACATAGTGTTGAGTCCAGCAACAAGCCAGAAGCTGGGAGAGCAATGTTGATCCCATGGGACAGGGCTGCCCCCTGAAGAAAACATTATCTACTACTTTTTTTTTTTTTTTCTCTGAAGATACAGCCTATACTCTTATTTATTGTACCTGAGTCACAGCCCTTTCTAGCTTCTAGGAGGAAGTGCTGCCTTGAATGCACCACCAGGGCAAATGCTATGTTTTGCATTTGCACTGTGCTGTTCTATGCTACAGGCAAAAAGTCCTCCAAAGCACCAAGGATAGTACAGAAGTGCATGGTAGTTGCTCTGTGCAAGGCAGATGACCAAAAACTTGCTAAACTAGAGCTAATAAAGAGTATTTGTTGCCTGGTGGAGACACTGGTGGTGCTTTGAACCACATTCTCTCTGAACTATACATCCTTCATGCAGTGCACTCCTGCAGACCTTTCTCTTTGATCTGATTAGATTATAGAAGGTGTGGCCACATATTCTGAATTTATGTATCTAATTTACATGCTAAGAATCACCATTCAAAGTTGCCTAGATTCCTCCACAGGCTGCTGTAGAGAATTTAGACTCCTGAGTGTCTAGGTGTTGGGCATCAAGCAATCAAAGTAATTGAAAGTAGATGGTATATGTGTTTAACATAATGGAGTTCAAATCACACAATATTCTATTATCCAGAAAATCACTTCAGAAATAATTATCTGAAAATTACTAGAAAAAAAATGCTGCATTGAAAGGAAATTTCAACTCACTATTCTCATTACTGGAGATCTTTTTCAGTTCAAAGTAAGTGGAAGTAGAAATACTCTATAGCTACCAAATTACACAGTGTGGGCAGGGACTTACTTGAAAGAAGAGTCCTGTTTTGGCACCTGTTGAGAAAGAGGGGAAGTGTTCAGGGGACAGCTGAACAGACACCATTTACATGCAAGATGTGCAATAACTTAGAATACTTCTGTTAGAGAGAAAAAAATGAATTATGAAGTTGAAATGATTGTAGGACTGCAAGTCATGTCTGGAAACTTCCAGAAATTAAATCTTTGACAAATATTCCCATAGACAAATGCAGTTCTGACAGTGGCTGTAGCCAGAAATGGGAAGGTGAAAGATCTTGAGACAAGTAAAAATAATAGCCAATACTGTCCATTTTTGAAGGGTAAATTTATATTTCTTGTATGAGCGAAGCACTAAAGTAGTCTCCCAGAAGGCCCAGAAGAGTTCACAGGCTGAAGACCAACAGCAGCTGGGAAATTTTTCTGGCAATGATGACAGATGTGGGTAGGAAGGCAGCAGGACTGGTGGTAGAGTTGAAGAGCAGCAGCAGAAATAACAAAAGCTGCCTTTTACCCAGCAATACATGACCTGGAGTTCCACATACTGCAGAGACTTGACTATCTCAGATACTTCTTAACTTGGATAAGGATGTTAGTCTATGCTTGGACTGCTGCCATGGACATGTGAGAAAGTTAGTAATAATGATGTAACTTATTTTGTAGATTAATTTATTTTTTTTTTTTAATCTCTGATGGGTTTATTGTTTTATTGTGTTCATTTATCCTCTTATTAAATTTATGTTTGTTCAAATCACTTTGACTGGTACAGGTACTCCTTACTCTTTTGTGCCTTATATCTCAGGTTTCTGAGAGAGAATCCTAAGGAATAGTTTCTTAAGCTTTCAGAAGGAACTGAGAGAGCTTGTATTGGCTTCTTGTAAGTGTTAATGAGCAGAAATAGTTTATGAATCACACTGCCCAGACAGCCATAAGCTTCCAATTCATCTTTATCTTCCATTACAAGACCTGGAGTTGAGTTCAACACCTTCCATGCTTGCTGAATTATCTCTTTACACTTTTAGAAACTCTTACTGCACAGACTTTGCACTTCTCAGAGATCTGTGCAGTTGCACCATGGAGTGTCAGTCTGAGCTGTATTTGTCATTGTAGTACTTTCCCCTGCATTTGTAACTGCTTCCCTGGCTGTGTGGGTTTCAGGCTGTATCCAAACCCACTGAAATCAGTATAAAGGTTTTATGACTGGTAGGATTTGGATCTTATCTTTCAGCCTGCAAATCAGTTAGTCAAATATACATGAAAATCACAGAGGTGTTTTGAAACATCTGCATAATGCCTACTAAATTAAGATGAATTAATCTGACAGGAAGACAGATTTCTTTATAACAAAAGGGTTAAGCAATCCTTTTGCAATACTCTTTCATGGCTTTTTATGGTGATGCTTTGTATCACACCTATACAAGTTTCCCTGGCTCACTTAATCACCATTTACATATATTGAACCTCTACTATGGATATGGTAAAAGGAAAACATGCCACATTTGAATATCCAACCAAACAGAAACAGTAATATGTGGAGGAAACAAAGTTCTGAAATAAAGAAACAATATAATATTGTAATATTGTTGGTCAGGATTGAAATTTATTAAAATTAATAGCAAACGTAATGAGCATGTTTAACTTCATTCAATAAGTGCACATGACGATACCAAAGGACAGCATCAGGAACAACTGTTCATTTCTTAATTTCAGATTAAGTCCCTACTATTAACATCATTGTTACAGGGTGTACCCATTTCTCCTCAACAGTATTGACAGAGGCTATGAAAATTCTGCAGGATAAAACCTGATTTAGCTCAGGTTAAGGTAAGGGAGTACTTGCCTTACAACATATTAATCTTGTGGAAATTAATAGATTTGTCTGTACATGTTATTTTAGCATCTGATTTCCACTAAAGTATCCTCAGAAGCATCACTAAAAGGGTAGATAGGTCACTGAAGGTGGACATTTGTAAGTGCATTTCAAATCTCACATGTATGATTTTTCATTGCCTCCTTTTGTGCTGAGTTCTAGGTTCTGAAACAGATAGATTTAGATTTGTGTGTGAGACTAACCAAAAAGGCTTGCTGCCTGTTATCCCTAAGAGAAGAGAAGTGTCTGATCATATAATGCTGTGTTCTTCTTGTGGGTAAGAAGGCTTATTGTAAAATACAACAAAATTATAAAATTGAATGTAGGAATACTGAGAACCCACAACCCAGAATTATGGATATAGAGATTCCAGGGAACGATGAGGCTGCATGAATGTGGGAGAGTTTGATGTTATGGGAACCATGGGAAAAAAAAAAAAAAAAAAAAAGAAAAAACAAACCAAAACAAAACCAAAACCAAAACCAAAACCAAAACCAAAAAACCACAAAAAAAAAAAAAAAAAAAAAAAAAAAAAAAAAAAATCTAGATGTTATGGTGTTCAAAGGGGAAGAAATGTGGATGGATAAGAGCACCAAGAAAAGAAACGAACAGTGACAGTTGATAATTATGTTGCAAGCTAGCCATGCCAGACCATGCATATTCTGAATAAAAAACAGGAGGGGAATGCATGGACAGATTGAGACTAGGATGGCATCAGTGAAAAGAATAGCAGAGGAATAAGGGAGGAATAAGGGTTTTCTCTTACCATGCCTTTTACTGCCAAGAAATACAAACAAAAGGAGTTTTTTTGTTTGCTGTTTTTCTTTCACTAGCAAACAGCAAAGCTGATACTCCCACCACCTTTCCTCTGAAAAAAAAACCCCACATAAAACTGGACCTCTTGAATTTGTATGAAGAATCAGTTTCAAAAAGAATCTCTTTAGCAAATAGTTGCAAGCCAATTTCTTAGCATACTCTTTTTAAACAGCATTTGAAGGTCATTAATCAAAAAGTTTTAAGATTATAGTTATATTAATCCAATAGTTGATTTCTGAAAATTAATTTCATTGACTTGCAAGACTAGGCACTCAAAATTATAGAAGCTTCAATTCAGAGGTTCAGTCTAATATTTTTTCCCTGCAGTTGACATATGTATGACATCTGAGCTTTATCTGGAAAGAACTTCCAACTTCTCTGGAGTGTGTTTTCATTTGTTTGTTTGTTTGTAATTTTTTCTGTCAAAGGCTACTTGTATTCATGTCTCAAAATAAGCTAAATATTCTCTGTATTATTTTAACCAGTTTTAAAGACATCTCATATATGTGCAATCCAACAAAATCCCTAATGCAACACCCCCCATTCAACAGCCAGTCAAGTGCCTTCTTTCTCATACAGTTTTCTGTCCTTCCAGCTGAGAACTTACAGGTTTATTTACTGAATTTATTAAAGACGTTTGTGTTTTGTGCTCTGAACTTTACTATTCACCTGACAAGTCATATCTAGCGTGGGCACCTGTAAAGGAAAAGTGTTACTGTGCAGCTGTATTCTTGATGAACAGCATTTACAACAGAAAATGCCTAGAATGTCTGACGACTCTCAAAAAAAACCAGTTTGCCCAATCTTGATCTTATCAGCAATAAATCAGTTTTTCTGTCTCTTTTTAGTCAGGAAAGATTAACGTGGTACAGTCATGAAACTGATGCTACCTTGTAAATTACTACAGTCCTAGATTTCAGTAGTGTTGCTACACCATGATGTTGGTGTTCTCATGTTCCTCATGCTAGAGCCCAGAAATGTCTGTCTTGCTTCTGCTCTTAAAATCTACCTCTAAAGGGGACAAAGTGGCTAAGTGGTTTAATCTTGAAAACTACTGCTGTAGACAAAATTGGTTTATGGCCTAGTTACAGGTTAAAGTATGGTTCAATTTGATGCAAATATTAAACATGTTCAGTGATCAGTTTTCAAGATGTGCTAGAAGTTGTCTCTGACTTTAACCTACAGTCCTCAGGTGCTTCTTTAGGGTCAGCTTGTCTGTATATTTATTTATACATTTCCAGTTAGTCATTGACTTATAATGACAGTGCAGTGGGAGTAGCTGTCTCTCACTGCCAAGTGCATCTTCTTTGCCTGGAGCCCAACCAATCGTAAGAGGAAACAACCCAACAAAATCAGAATTATTATTTTTGGTAATTTCTCAAATGATGGACCAATTGTCTTTCTAACTTATTTTTGGAATCAGATGTACCATCTTGGTCTTTTACCAATAAATGCAAGGGAAATGAAATCTTTCTTCTCAGTACAGAATATATCAGCTGCCTCTTGAAACCAAGTACGAGAAAGTGGAAATACTAACCAAGACCTTCATTAATATCTTGGACTGCAAAACACTCATACCCAGTTCCCTGAATCATAAACTACTTCCTCTGCAGCTTTCAATAAGAAATTCAGGGCAGGATCTAACTCATGTTTAGATGTTCTAGATCCTGCAGTTATTAAGGGTCTCTCTGCAGGCAGGAGGGATAGACAAATGCGTATGGGGATGAAACTTTTAAAATCTCACCCTCTGGAGACCTCACTTCCCATATACAAGCAGAGAGAAGGGACTTTGCTGCACTGGAAATGTGTTACTCATGGGGATAAGTGCACTGAAGAATGTCAGGCATTTGCACTTTGACACTACAGCTGGGTCAGTGCTGGACACAGACCACGTTACGGAGGCTTCGCAACAAAAAAGTCCGAAAACTTACTGTGTCGGGGTAACTGTGTGATAGGGAGTAGAGTTTGTCTTGGCCCATGCTTCAGAAATTTCCTTAGGCATTAGTGATGGCTGAGGAGCTGTGAGCTGTGAGCACAGTAATTACTTCCTTCAGATAGTGAAGAACTGAGAGCCTATTTGTCTGCAGAGACGAGCATAGCTCTGAAAGCCAGATGAAATCAAGCAGAACCCAAAAAAAAGGAAAATGAATGGTGGTACCAATGATCACAGGCAGTAATGAGGGTTTCAGTAAGCTGAGAAAGCAAGAATTGCTGTAGTGAAAACAACTCTTCAATACAGACATGCATATTTTGTGTAAAGGCCTCACTCTGAGGAATCTGGAGGGAATATAGTCTTTGAAGATTGCCTAAGAAAGAAGTGCTCAAAGTTCAGAGGCTGACTTAATCAAAGCAAGTCATCCATTAAGACCTCCTTCACATCTCAAATGCTTTGTATCTCAAGGCATATCTCCTTTCTGCACACAGAAAAGGTGGCTTTTTACTATGATTTTGTTAGTGATGAGGGATTTTATAATAAAACTACCATCAGAAAGCCATTTATGCCTCACTTTTATGCTAGTGTTGGTTTATTTTGATGAGTTCTGTGATTCGTTTGGTTTGGCTGTTTCGTAGCTGAGGATAGGATGTTGGTTATAGACTACCATGTTCATTTCCACTCTGCTTCATTTCCATTCTGCTTCACTTCCTGAATCTTGACCAGTCTGCTCAGGGAGGATGAAAAGCTCTTGCATTGGTAGAGCAATGGCATAGAGCATTCTACAGTGAAATCTTCTCCCCTCTTAGACCTCAAATGTTGCTGTTCAGAGCAAAGTTCTATTACTGGTGGTGTGGGGCACGAGTGGGATAGGACTCACTTCCTAGGCTACCCAGCCCTTGGGAAAGGAGGAAGGCTGAACTGAATCACTAAACCTAGAAGAGTCAAATCCAAAGATTACATTTGTCAAGTTTAAATAGCCAACATAAACACATGCACCTTCTGAGACCCTTTCCTTTTCCAGGGGAAATCACTGTATTAAACCATTCTTTTATAGTTAGTGGCAGAGGTGCTATAGGATCATCATGTGAAATAGCTTCTGGTAGAAAAAAAGAGTGATCAGCAGTGACTAGCTGGAGGAACAAGGCCTTTTTTTTAATGCCCTTGAGGTACTTTGGTCACAAGACAGAATCTGGCAGGGATGCACTCAAGCTAGTCCCAGACTCTGCCCAGACAACAATCATGGGTCATGTCACAAACCCTGGTGACCTGGGAGCTCTGCTGGTGTTTATCATCCCAGCAAACAGTACACTTGCCAGCCCAATGAATTAAGTAGCTCTGGGGTGGAGTTGCAACACAGTAGGCTCATTAACTTATTGTGAAATAAGCAGAATGTTATGGAATAGCACAGAAGATCAGCAGAGGATACACAGGACCAACATCCCCTTTGTCCCTGCAGGCAGGATTACCAGGTAAAGGCATACCTTTAGTAAGTCTTGATGCTTCCAACACTTACAGCTACATATCTGCTCTAATTGCCTTGTTTAATTCGTTTTGAGTTCCTGATTTGCTTGAGTCTTATCTTTAGGGCCAATTTTTAATGTTTATGAAACAGTGAGGAGAAGAATGAGTATTGTGATGGTCACAGCAGCAACTTGTTTTGGCTCTTCCAAGCTGCATTTCACATTCAATAAAAACTTCATGGATTCTGCCTTTGAAATAGAAGAGGGAAGCCTCACCCATCTCAAGGATGATGGTTTGATCTAAAAAAGGAATGAAACTCCAACTGTAATAGATGGAAGTCAGCTGTTCTGCTGCCTATAAATGGCCAGAACACTGATAAATAAATACCTAGAGTGCACAAATAATGGAAACATTACTCTTAATAGCTCAAGGCATTACAAAATATTTTATTAGGCTACATTATGGGAACTTGGAGAATTCTTTTTTTTTTAAATTATAAGGAAATACAAGAGGTAATTTTGGGACGGAGAGATGAATGGCTCAATATTCTAAAAGGGAGTTAAAAAGCAGTGAGAGACATACCAGCAAAGGAAATTTCCACATCTAACTTCCTGAGGAACTTCCATTACATCTCTAGAGAAGGCAAGAAGAGGTAGTAACCATGGTCTAAGCTGACAACTTTCTGAAGGAGAAAGAACAAAACGTTGAGATAGAGAAGAAAAAGGAGAGCTTAAATATTAAAAATGGTAAGAAAGACAACAATCATATCAAATTTGTACTTTGGAGTATAGTGATACAACACTTACAGTATAAAGTTGCACATGTCTTGTTGCTGCAAAGAGTCTAGGACATTATGAAGGAAAAGTGATCTCTCTCTTACTAATGAGGGGCAATGAGACAAGAGGAGACATCCAGACCATTATAGCAGGAGAAAGGAGAAAGAGATTCAGTGCATCAACTCTGCTGCTATCAGTAAAAACCAAGTAATTCTCATCTTTTGTAATCAAGTGTAATTAGGTAAAAAATTAGCAAGTGGGTACACTTCAGGCTTCCTCTGTCAGCACTGGATTTTGTTTAAGACCTGTTTTTCCAGTTTTATTGGCTTTACATGCTTTGAAAGAGGCCATTTCAGCCTATGACCCAGGACACTACAGATGTTTATCGTTCCTATTTTAGCAAAACCACAAGGTCAAAATGGCAAAAGAAAATAAGCAGCAAAAATGTAACTAATAGCATTCATTAGCTCATTCTGTTATTAATGAAAGCACAGTTTAACATCAGTGTTGCTTTTTGTCTAGTTTAATGACAGATTTTTTCATTGGACTCAAACTACTTTTGCAAAAATTATCATGGTATAATCATAGTCTTCATTTTGCTGGGAAAAGAAGTGTGATGATTGCCACCCAATGGGGACAGATGGGGATTAGACTGCTATACAAAATACTGTGTATATTTGTAAATTTAGTTCTTTTGTTTGAAAAATTCATTAACAAATTGACTTGAAGACTTGATAAATATTACACAAATGAGACTGGCACAAACAAACAAAACACACTGGTTTTGTTTGTTTTCTGTCTAGTCCCACAACCCTGTGATTTCAGGGCTCACCACAGCTCTCAGCCCTGCTTTGATTATGAGACAACAAGCACATTCTTGGAGTTGGTTCTCTCAGACCAGACCCCCGTAGGCTGTGGAAAGAGAGTTCAAATGTTGGCAAGCAAGGACCCACCTAATTATTTATCTCATTAAATAAATGTCTCAGTGCTCAGTAATACCTCTGTGTAGTAGCCATTCTGCCTGGATTCAGGTGCTGCATTTGTTGCTGCAGCTGCTGTGGACAGCAAAGCTCTCAGGTACGTGATGGGACTGGCCCTGTGATGTGGCCCTTAATTTAAACTTGGCAGATAAGGAACAGCCAATATTTTAAACTGCAGAGTTCAGAACAGTAACCATCTTCTAGCACTTAGGATTTACAGACTTTATTTTAATGATACAGAAGATTCAGAACTTTTGTAACAAATATCTTCCCTGTCTCCTTGCCTCTAAAATACTTATCCAGATGTATCTTTCAATCAGGTATATACAAAAAACTTTCAAGACAATAAATAAATAAATCCTAAGAATCAGGAAGGGAAGATAGTTTCCCCCCCCACCCCGTGGCGGGAAGGAGTTAACTGATTTTTCCTATAACAGAAAAGCCTGTGAGTTCAAGCTACTGTAATCATGGATACAGAGGCAAATAACAGAATCAGTTACAAGATAATACAGTCTTCCTCCAGAAAATCTTTGAAATTTATAGTTCAGTTACAAAAGTGTGCTGCGAATGATCATAAGGAGCCTAAGCCTCTGAAAACATTAACCTGAACTGAAGTAGAGCTGTGCAGCAGGCAAGGAAAGAGTTGGGATCCAAAAAGGCTCACAAAGATTTGGAAAAATATTAATATATATAAATATTATTGTTTTTATTTTACATATAATAGACTCCAGAAAGTTTTGATGTATGAAGCAGCACCTGAAAGGAGCAACTGAGACAATGAGCTTTTCTGCTTTAGTAATTTTTGTTCCAACTCTGTATTCCTGAACTGTGATCTCCAACAGCTGTGTCTGGATGGGGGGAGGGGAGGTTGTGGTTGGAGATCATTAGCTGGGAGGAAAGCTCCCAGGAGTTTACACAAAGCACCATTTAAAAGCTGAATGCATTGACTCAAAGAGAGTTTTTGGTTGGGTTACATAGACAGAAAACTGGTAGATGTTTGGAGAGAGTATGACAAAAATACCCTTTGTTTTCAAGCTATTAGATTTTAAGTTATGGAAATTAATTAGGGACAGCTCAGGCAGGCAGATGACCGTGTCTACATCTGTACTATTAAGTGAAACAGAAGCAGTCACTGATGGGCAATGCCCACACTTACATAGCTTTTGGCCGTGGTTTCCTCTGGGCCCCCATCCAGCACTTGTGTAGTATAATTATTATTTCTGTGGCTAAAATTGTGTGAAGGCTCAGGTTTCAGTCTGCCAGACCAGTGCTTTCATAGCGTGAAACTGCAGGAATGTGCTGCATACCCTTGACATGCACCATGTTGCATACCCAGGGACTCTGCTGGGACAGTGCTGGGACAGTCTAAGAGCAAGGAGCCAGCTCCAGTGGTTTAGTCATCCTGTACTTTCCACTGGAAACAGTTCCCAGCCAGTGCTATTCCCCTGGCATTATTCAGGACTTGTTGACTCAAGTGTTACATGAGGGGGGTGATATAGGCCCCAGCGAGAAATCTCATTGCCAGGTCCTATTTTATTTTTTTGTTACATTGAAATTACTTTCACTAAAGAGAGAAGATGGGGTTTAGCACAAGAGGAGTACGAGGGCTGACTGGATGCATCTTTGCCAGCAATGGTTAGGGAATCAAGGTACATAGGTACATGTACTCCTCCTGGCACTGCCTGCCCTGTTCCTCAGGGTGGCAAGGCTTCTCATCTTCCCCTGTAGCAGTGGCTTCTCTTCTGACAGCCATCACCAGCTCCACCAACACCGCAGTGACAGTGGCTTGCTCTGAAGAACGAACTGTGGGCAGAAAGATGGATCAGACAAGGGACTTGGTACAGGGATAAGGAAATATTAATGACACAAAAAAGACAATTCACGAAACAGTGTGTTTCACCCACTAAAACATGCAATCTGGACTTTGAAGTCTCTGAGAAACCTCAGCAGAACCCAAGGTGGGGCTGGATTGCTGGGAGGTTCCCAGAAACCCCAAGCCCTTTGCTGATACTAGGTTCACCAAGAGGACCATGCCAGGACTGATGCAGATTTCAGATTTTGTGACTCCAGAGCAGCCAGATCTAATACATGGTAATCAAGTGCCTGTATTTAATTGCTCCAAACAAAGTCACAGGCTTAGGACCTTGGGCGGCAAAACTAAAGTGACAACTGATCTTCAAGTGGGCAGCATTTGAATTGCATTCTTAGAAGCTCAGTTCACAGGAAATTTCAAAATGTTCAGGTTTTGGTCAAAATCAAAAAAAAGCAAACAAAAAAGGAGTAAAAAAAAAAAAAAAAAAAAAAAAATTGCATTGATCTGGAAATTCTCCCTTTAGAGCAAGTCAGCAGCAGGATTATTAGGAATATGAAGTACAAAGCACCAAGTGGATCTCCGTTCTTGTTAGAATTGGCTGTTAATTGTATCAGTCTCTGACTCAAGAGGTAACTAAAGCAGCTTGCTAAAATCAAAGTCAAAGCAAAGAGGCAATAACTTAACTATCAATATACTTAGGGAAAGAACTGGGAAGAAAGTGAGTAATTTGAGGTGAAGGTCAATTTTGACTCATGAAGAAAAGGATTTTTGCTGGCCATTAATGTGTTTAAGCATGAAATACAATGACTATTGATAATCACAAGAAAAGCTGAGTTTTGATGCTCCTACCTCAAAATCCATTGCTTAAAATGGGCTCTGAGAGAGTTTGAGATGTTTAGATAATACAAGAGCTGAAAATTGTGGACCCTTGTATATAAACTGCAGGGGGTATGTTGAAGATCATCCATCTTCCCTCTCTGCCCAAGAGAGTAAGAAGTTTGGAGTCAATGGTGTGCACCTGTATCTCATGATTCCTAGCTGTCAGGGTTTATCTAGACTCTTTATGTAATACAAGATGTTAGACGTGCCTCTGTTTCACTTTTCAGCAGTTATTCAAAACTCCCCACACTGTTCTGGTTTTCCTGTCTCTAAACTTCATTAAAATCATCAGGTGTGAGAAATAATAAATGAGGCAGTCCCAACATATGAGCAGATATACAACCATGAAAATATTTTGTTGAAACTACTGAAATATGTACATACCAAAGACAGTAATCTTACTATTGTAATCCCTGCCTGCCAGACCCAGCCCATCCTTCCCAGCTATTTTTCCACTGCAGATAAATGGATGGGGCTTGATGGTTCCAGTCCTGTAGGCAGCTATGAGCTGCCACTTCTTCTGCAGGGTGACACAAACAGTGTCTGTGCTGTACAAGTAACAAAAGCTGTATTTTCTTATGAGATGTGGCTCCAGAATTACAGACTTCCCTCACACTTCCCTGTCCTTGGGTAAGTTAATAACTTGTTTCATATATTAAATTGAGTTTCTAGGATGCAACAAGAGTACTCCTTTGCTTCTCTTATAAAGAGGCTTTGACCAGGCATAGATTAATCTGAGAGTGAGACCAGAGGCAAACAGACCTTCAACCCTGAGTCCACGGCCCTGGCTGCTCACCCTCATCACGTCAGGCCAATGCCTGCACTAGGAGTTATAGCTGAAAACAACTAATTCAAAATTATGAAAGAGGAAGATTGAATTTATGAAAAGAGGAAACAGCAGTTTTGTGACAGTTTCTTACTAAAGCACAACTTCTGGGGTCAAAGTCATTAGTGTTCCTGTTAAACAGCAAGTAGCACAACTCTCAACATAACAGGGACCTCCTCTTGGCTGTGTCAACTATTTTATGGGATTATTTCTGCATAGGCTATTTCTAGTTGTGGCCTGTGTCAGAGATTTGGGCTGGCTGGATATCCAAGTATCTGTTTACAAGCATCAGGAAGGATGGAATGTTATCAAGTACAGTCAAAGGCAGCTGGAAAGGACACATCTGTTGGTGCTCCACTTCAGAGCTACAACTGTGATTAAAAATAACAAAACAACATTAGGTAAATGTTACTGCTATTGTTTGAAGCCATTTAAATGCTGCAATTGCAAATTACTTCAAGGCTGCTATCGAAACTCCTCTAGATTCAAATAAACAATGAAAAATAAAAGCACACTATAACTTAGAATTTGGATAAAAGACCTCTTTTCCATAATTGTCTCTTTGGGCTTTCTAGTTAGTAGTCAGTAATTTAAGAATCCTGTAAAAATTGCTTTGAAGAAAAAGAACAGGGGAAAAGCTACATGCTTAGACTTAATTTTATACCCTATATGTTCACTCTGTATGATTGCTTGTATGTGAATATTTTAGATCTATAAATCCATTTTGAGCAAATTTAATTTAAAAAATTGTGTGCATTGGGGAGGAATATGACAAGTCAAGTTGAAATAATGAAGACATACAAGAAATCAACAAGAGGAATAAGGATACCTAAAAAATGACCACAAAAAGACCTTATTGGTACATAGAGTTATGATAACTACATAGTAAGGCAATCTAACATTAAATATCATGGCCCTGCCGTGGTGCTGAACTCCAGACAAAGGAGAAAGTTGGACTCATCAAAAGCCTGTGGATGATGGTGAAAGAAGAGGAGGACTCAGCTGCTATTGTCAGTAAAACAAACCACATGAACAGAGAATATGCAGTGGAAGCCTTAATTATGAATAAATGACAAATCATTTAACACCCAATGCACAGAAGCAGAGAGTCACAAGAGAGTTTAACTATCCAAAGAAAGGGTAGGAAAGGAAACATCAGGACATAGATAAATTAACAAGCTTTATACTGAAAAGCATTGGTCGCCACTTCTATTCCGGTGTTAAAAACTGAGAGGAGAATGTCTTCTGGAAAACCACCAGTGAAAAGTAGCTGTTTGAGCAAAGAATGATTAAAAGTGACTTGGAGACAGGGACTAAAATTATAGAGTATATATTCTCAGGGAAGAAGATAGAGAAAAAGGAGACAATCATAGACTTAAGTAGGCAACTTTCACCAACTCCAGTCAATTAAAAGTCAAAGGAAAAAGTAATTAAGTTGTAGAAGAAAACATACACTATTCTTATCAGAAGGGAAAAGTACTGAAAGAGAGATAAGTTTATGTAAGACAGCAACTATTACTTGAGCTCAAACTCACAAACTTTCATCTGAAAAGTGGAAATCAGATCAAATTCTAAAACATAAAAAATAACAGCATGTGTATGATCCAATCAGAAGACTAAGACATAAACTAAACACAGAGTTAGAAAACACTTCAAAAGAAAACAAGCATTAAAAATAACAAGGAGAAAAGAAAATTTTGATTGACTTTCCTGCCTATTTGTGAGACTGGAGGCAAGGAAAGTAAATAACTGATCATCCCAAGAAGACTGGAATATTGGAACCCTTTTTTCGCATGTGACAAAAAAAAAAGATGCAGACAACTCACTAGCATAATTAGCATTCAAGAAAAATGTTAAGTACTCAATGTAAAACAGGAAAAAATAGGTCAGGAGAGCATTATGGAATATTCTCAAGTCAGCCAGAACAGACTTACTTCAGCCTGGGATATTTGAGGAATGAGGTGAATTCTTCAGATTAGCAATTAATTGAGAATCTGTCAAAAATAGCTAAAAGATGTAAATCTGGAAAAGGGCAGAAAATAACAGCTGCCTTATATAATAATTGTTATAGAGGAGAAAGCAGAGGAAAAGGAGGCTGGAAATATTAAATGAATCAATCTAACTTCTACTCACAGGAAAAAACAAGCCAAGAAATAAATGCAAAGCATATCTAAAATTAAGCAAACTCTTTGCAAATTATTTAAATGAAAAGTAATAGCATAAAAACTAATTTGCTAATGAATATAATTTAAAACCCATTTTCTTTATTTTGTTACTGTCATATCACAAAATTACTGGACCTTTCTTTGTTCTGACTTTATTCAACATTTTCTTAACAATCTGGCTAATAACCTTAAATAAGCTTGCAAATGAGTTAAAGTTGAAAAGAAGTGCAAACATGAATATATTGAAAGACACAATTCAAATTCAGAATTATCTTGGGAAATCGCAGTGGCGGAATGAAGAATGGATTAAACTCTGCATGATGCGGGGACTTAGGTGGAAAATCATTTATTCACTTAGGTGGAAATAATAAAATTTAATGCTCTGATTTATAAATAGCAGTATT
The DNA here is from genome assembly GCF_965231275.1 of Zosterops lateralis. Classification (NCBI taxonomy): domain Eukaryota; kingdom Metazoa; phylum Chordata; class Aves; order Passeriformes; family Zosteropidae; genus Zosterops; species Zosterops lateralis. The sequence continues at coordinate 16,364,853 of NC_139800.1, read as the reverse complement.
GCCTTCAAGCCTTTCTCCTCTGAGCACTATTAGAACATCATGTAGAGAAATTGGTCCCTTTGGGCCATTATACTTCAGAAGAGACATGGGGCAACTGGAGAAAGCTCAAAACAGTGCACATGATTAGAAGCAAAGAGAATGTGATCCATGATGAAAGATTTTAAAAATAGAGACCTTTTGGCCAAGGACAAAGGAAAAACTCTAAAGTACATGGCAATTATTTTCAAACATAGAAGAGAATAATCTGATCACCATTTTCAATGTGGATAAAAGAATTCTTGAATTTAAATTTTAGCAAAAAAATAAGAGGCATTATGGAAAGCATTCTAAAAATAAACTTGCGAATATCTGACACAGGTAGCTTTAGTAGGCAAGGGAGTCTTTTCCACTGAGATATTTGGAAAGCTAGCCAAGAAAACCAAGAAAATAGCAAGAATTAGGGAAGAGAAGTAAATCCTGCTTTGGATTTGTAGTAGTTCATCTATGAACTACTACACAATGAGTAGCTAACTCATAGCTTTCAGCTGTATTTGACTTCTCAGTAATTCAAGTGTGGTAACATGTCAAAATAATGACATGTCAAGGATGTGAAGCACATAATGAGCAGGTGGGCTGTTCTGGCATAGGAGCTACTGCTGCTACAATTTGAGTCTCCACTGATGAAAAGAAGTAGTCATCAGATCCTGTTTAGATCACCTATTTTCCTGGAACCCAGCTTTTCATTTAGCTTGCCCCTGATCCCATGATGGAGCTCAGGAGTTGTGTAAGAACACTGTTGTTCACAGGACCCCTGCTCTTTGGCCTCCCCAAGATACATGGTATGCATTGTATGGCTTTCAGCCAAGGTAAAATATTTTGATGCAACACCATTAACCAGAAAGGCTGGAGACTCCCCAAACTGGATGACTCTTGAGGCCTTTTCTGTGTCAGCTGACTTGAGTCCCCACTGCCATCAGTACAGTTATGAGCACTAAGAATCAAAAAGTACAAGCATGCAGGATGAAGAGTTTGAAATAATCATACGCAGCAATTTCACTCAGGCAGTGACTGAGGGCTAGAGGACCACAGATTGTGCAGATGGACAGCCAAAACACTTTCTGTGAATGGAATGGGAAGTCCATGGGAGGACCTCATGGAGAAGAACAACTTGTCATATTAGACCAAAAGGTCCCAGAGATCTGTATTTTAACTGTAAGGTGGTTATGGCTCCATTAAGGTTACTGACAGGAGAATTATCAGTGTAATCGCATCTGCAGAAAAGGCTCTATAATAGAGAAACCAGGGAATTACAGACTAGTGGGTCTGATTTTTACACCTGATTAGATGGATGATACAGAGTAGAAATGGGAAGCATGTAAACAAATACAGTTTTTCTGAAGAGTCAAAGTGCTACTTTCCATCATCTTAGGAACTTGCACGTACATAAAAATATTCTGCTTTGAGAGAAACTGCCCTGTGAGTATCTGAATGACAAAATAATGCAAGTCAGGATTTTCCTCTGCTGATATTACAATTTTCTCAAAATGGTGAATTGTTGTAAAAACCCATGCTCTCCAGATAATGGTTAATGCTGTCCTGAACAGAAGCATACCCATTATGTAGGGATGGAAACAGCACATATTTGTTCAGTCTGTCCATCTCAAATCCGTTATTGTCACAAACGCTTAAGATCTGTCAACTAGAGACCCTAAGCTGAATCATAAATTAAAGGATGCTGCTGTTCCTGGAACTAGAAGATTTATGAAAACAACAAACAAAGTTACTGTCTGGCTTTGTTCATATTCTTCAACTAGCCCAAGAAATTTAAGAATCATCCTTTATACACTGTGACCTTGATCAAATTGTTGTCTGTAACCTTTTGCATGGTAGCACTACTGTTTTAGTGTAAAGTGTATTTAAGTACACAAATAATCAAGCATGGTGTCTGTTTCAGCCTCTGTGTTCTCCTTTCCACCTTAACCTGAGAGACAAAAGAACTTAAGGTGGAGAGCAGGAACATGTAGCAAAGGTTGCAGAAAAATGCTCATGAAACATGGGTAGACAATGAATACATACTCTGAGCAATAAAATTTAAAATACTTGGAGAAGTGAACTGGTAAGGTCTCTAACATGTTAGAATTTAGGAATTCAAATACAGGAAAGCAACAAAGAAAGCCTTGTTTGAAGTGTTTAAACCTTTAGGGCACTTAGACGAAAGAACTTTAGGCAGAAGCTTTACCAGACTCCTAAACCTGGCAGAAGAAAATGGAGGACAATGTGGATAAATAGGTGCAGGAAGTGGTCTCAGGCTCTGGATTCCAGCTTTGCAATATGTACCTAGTCACAGTCTTCAATAAACACTTGACAGACTAAGGATTGGTTTCAATTAAGATCCAGAGAGCAACAATAGCAGCATCATAAAATAATATACATACACACACACACACACACACACACACACACACACACACACACACATACATATACATATACATATACATATACATATACATATACATATACATGCTATAAAATGGATTGATGGTTTTCACTGTTCATTTGGAGAAGTTCTTCTGCCTAATGTAACATCTAGAATGCAGGACAACCTGTGTAGTGCTGGAAACAGGCCAGGACACCATCTTTGATATTTCTTGCATTTTAAAAAGAGCAGTGAATATATCAGTTGAACCAAAACCTTCATTTCTACATTCCTCCATCTCCCTTCTTCAGAAAAAAAGCAAGCAAAATACCACAATATACACCTCTCCCAGAGAACCAGAAAGCCAATGTATTCATTACATGGCCAGATAGGTCTTTATTTTATATTAGCTGTAGATAATGACATGATGGTTGACTTAGAAACAACAGAAAGAGAGCGCAAGAGACCTCAGGCTGTGGCAGAGCATTTCTTAATTTTTTCCCTTCTTGCTTTCCTTGTGCCTTCTTATCCAGCATTCATGTTCACATTGATTCCTTGTAGATTAGCTCCTTAGAGAAAATTCTCTGTTTCCACAGATATTTATTGGTTAGGTAATTATTCTACTTCCATATAAAGTATTTGGGGGAGCTTTGCTCTGTAGCTTTAAAGGAAGTAACTCAGACAACCCACAAACTAAATTTTTCCACATATTCAGAGATGGAGAACAGAGCTGCTATTAAACATTGTTTATACTTTTACATACAGCAAGCACTGTGCATTCCCAGCTCTTAGTACAAGTCTGATCATGGTTGGAATATGCATTTTATTAGTGTGGTTTCTTCTTGTGGCAAGCAATCGTGTGTCATGGTACTTTTTTCTGCAATTCTACTTATGACGGAAATTTAGATTAAAAGAGAGCTTCTCTTTTTTCAGCTATTTCTTATTCCTTACACGAATAAAGAACATTAAGAAGGTGAAGGGAGGAAAGAAGAAGAATTAACTTCCCTCTGCACAGAATTACTTACTATTATCCTAAAAATATGTTTCTGATGGAAAACACAGTAAATGCCTAAAAGACTAATTTACTCTCTATAAAGGTTATCATCTAAGTTTCACACACTGCCAGTGGACTTTCTTTCCTCTTAAGTTTCCTAAAACCATGACATAAAGGGGGAAACACATATTAATTTGAATCATTCTCTAGCTCATTTCCAAAAAACCAACACGCTCCTTCTACATCCCCATATTTTTATCTAGGTAAGATCAGCGGAGATTAATTCGAAAAAGGTGTGTCATACTACTAAAAACTATGAACCCATAGTCCCTGTGCTTGGGGGGACAGGGGGGACAGTAACTAGCACCTGTCCTGTTTAATACTTGTATCAATGATCTAGAGGAGGTACTGTGTACTCTGGACAAGTGTGCAGATAACACCAAACTGGGGGGATCAGTCAATATGCTCAAAGGTGGGGCTGTCTTACAGCAGGACCTAGACAGGCTGGATGAGCAGGCTGACGGGAACTGTGAGAAATTCTGCCAGGACAAAGGCAGAATCCTGCCCTGGGGGGAAAGAAGCCCATGAGGTGGTACCAAGAGATATTGAGAAACTGGAGTGACCCAGCAAAGCGCTACCAGGATGCCCAGACCAGGAGTTGGAATATCAGCCCCTCAAAAGAATGTTGAGGGACAGGGCTCTTTCAGCAATGAGAAGGGAAGGCTTTGGCAGCATCTCAGAGCAGCCTTCCCCTTGCTGCAAGCAGGACATTTAGAAGACAGAGCCAGGCTCCCCACAGCAGTGCATGGTGGACAAAGGAGAGACAATGGGGATAATGAGGACTGAGAAGTTCAGAGAGGAGAAGAAAGGAAACCCCTTGCCTCACAGGAGAGTGAAGCAGTGGAGCAGGTTGCCCCAAGACGCTGTGCAGCCTCCATACAAGAAATTTTTTGAAACTGAACAGAGTAAAGCCCAGCAAGATTTGCTCTCTTCATTGATCTTGCATTGAGCTTGAGGCTGGACAGAGGAGCTCCACCAAGATCCCTTTCGAGCTGTGCACTTTCTGTGTTTATGATTGTGTTAAACAAGTGGCCAAGAAAGCAAGATGATAGATTAAACTGCAGCTATGAATGCAGAATACGAACAATATCTTGATTTGTCTTCTGCATTTTTTCATGGAGTTTTTAAAAATAAAAACTCTTTGTAATTAGTATAAGTAGTTTTTCACTCAAGAGAAACCATGATCACTTTAACCTCAAGCCAGGAATTTTAAACTACTCAGACTAAACTACCTTTCTTAAGACCTCTGCAGGTAAAGTAGCATTAATTAAGAGTTATTGTATTAGCAAAAAGCCCAACAACAAAATGTCACCTTGTTTTCTTTCAATACAAACTGCTAGACAAAGAAAACCCTTTTTTTCTAGCATGGACCTTGGATATGTACTCCATTATATTAACACAGAAATATATAAATTAATGGCAACTACTGCCTTCTAAGTCAAGCCACGGGAGTTCGGCTGACAGACTTTACCAACAGCTACCTTTACATTGTAAAAGCTCAGATTTTAGCCAGTGCTTAAAGTAGGCACTCAATGACAAGCAATTCTGGCAGAAATTCAAAACCAGCACTTGCTTCAGACACTTAACAGTGAAGGAACCTCTTTCAGATGAATTATCATGAACTGAGCTGTTGGAATCCTATTTGACACTCTGTTGATAAACACTGCATTGTACACTATTGTAAACAGAGAGCAAAACCAGACACAGACATCCTTTTGTCTTCTGTGCTTGGTCCCAGAGCTCTTCATGCTCAGGAAGGACTGAACTTTCAACACACTGTTTGGAAAGGAGTGTAGCAGCAACTAAATATACAGAGAAAAGGGTAGGTCTAGGCATCCTGAGATATTATGTCAGAACAAATGTTCAGAATTCATTTTTTTTACCAAATTTGCTGAATGTCTTCAAGCCAGACTTGCTTTTCCAGGCTTTTAAAGGAGATTGGATGGAATCTGGAAGAGCGATAATACAGTATAAACCAAAAAGTGAAGAACATGGATGAAATTATACATAGTTTTAAAAGTAGATGTTTCCTAACAGATGTATAAAAAAATACAACCAATTTCTCTATTGTTGGCGAGCTAAGAATCATGCTTCATAAGATCCCAATCTTGGGTACTTCATTGTTAATCTCTCCGAGTGATTAAACTACTACCACAAACTAGCAGTACTAAATCTAGTAAATAGTTTAATATCCCATTAAATCCTCCAAAGAAACTGAGAATAATTATTAAAAGACAGACTTTTTTATTATTTTAGTAAGAGACAAGCCAAAAGACCACTGACCATTTATTATGCTATTTATTTGTATTGGAGTGACTGAGAAAATTCAAAGCATTTATCCTACACGCAAGTGACACACAGCCTTGTCTTTCCACAGATCCAAGGCCAGCTGTAGATAATGTGGAAACTCCATTCTTACCTGACTCCTGACTTTCCAGCCCTGCTACACACCCACAACCTTTCTGATTGAAAATTACTTTGGCTGCTTTTGCCTAAACCTGGTCTTGTTGGCAGTGTACTGTGTTTGACATTAGTCCCCATGGAACTAAACTACCCATCATGTGAAGAAATAAAAAACTTTATCTAGTATAGAAAAAGTCCAGGCAGCTGTAAACCTAGAATATATAATAAATCTATGGATTTATTGTTATCCAAGTTTATTTGTACATATAATGAGTGAGCAATAAATTATTTTCTCTGGTTTATCCATGTTGTATTTTATATATTCAGCTCTCACTGCCACTTGGTTAATGCAAACCAGTTTGTCATAGCCTCAGTTATTATGTTATAGGAATGTTGTATTAAACAAACACCATAAACATCTCTGGATGTGGAATCTGCTCCTTATATCACAGTGTTTCAACCACAAAACTATAGGGCCAGGATCAGATCTGTGGTTGTGATTTCTAACACAATGAGTTATTAATAATCCTTTGCCATAGCTTCAGCATAAGAGGTAAGAATGAAAGACCTGACTAACAACCACTAGTTTGGCAGCACAGGCATCTCCCAGGAGATGTGGGTATGAATTCCCTGACCAGTGGTAAGATGTGGAACTTAATATCCTTTGCACATATATTAATGCAAAGACTATAGTATTGCTTGACTCTGTTAAAAAAAAAAAAAAAAAAAAAAAAAAAAAAAAAGTTCCTGTGATTTTGAATGAGGGAAAGGCAAGAGATGGTTCTGGTGTAGGAATAAGGAAGATGAATCTGTGTGCCCTTAGCTTAAAACCTCAGCAATTCTTTTGTCATATACTTATCAACATGTCAGATTTTACTTCCCTTAAGTCAGTTGGAAACTGATGAGGTCACATCTCACCATCCTGTTTGTTCTGGGCAGAGCAAGCCTGGACCAACAGCCCACTTGAAGACAGATCACTCGCTGCTCACAGGTCAGTCTTTAAGAAACACCAGCTTCCTAAGACAAGCAGCCCCCAGTCTGAGAGCAAGGGAAGGGCAGCACCGACCTGAGCAAACAGAGGTGCCAGGAACTGCACTGCTCCCAGCCATTATTGTAAAACAACTTCCATATGTTATTCCTGTACACCAAACACAGCAGAAAGCTGGGGTGAGACACAACTCTCTCCTGTTCCCAGTTGATTTCAGAAGGGGGGCTTTGTGACTTACTGAATGATTGTGAAATCTTACAACACTGATCTGTGGGGCTCTTATCCCACCTTGGCTGTACAAGGAAGCCAGTGCTGAGCCATTTTGAAGGCGGGGGGCACACACATGACAAGGGGCCTGCAAGGGCCTCAAAGAGCTGTGTCACTGCTGAGGGCCCCTCTGCCCATGTGGGCCTGCCTCTGGCACTCTGTCAGTGCAAACAATACCAAATAAACGGATGACACTGTGCTCCTTTTTAATGTTTTCTTTCCTAAACTGCTTTTCAGAAGAGAAATCTTTTATTATTTTAGGAAAACCCCTAGCACCGCTCTCGGGTTTGCCGCCGCTCCCCTCCCACACTGCCGGGCCCTGTGGGAGCACCGGCACACACCTGGTGGCGGGAGGAGCCCCGGTCCCGTCAGCGCTCCGGGGCCGCTTCCCTTCCACCGCCAGCCGCGCCCGTGGCACGCTGACACCCCTTCACCCTAAAACCGCGTTCGTCGCCTTCCCGACACGAACGCGCTCGCTCGCCCTGCTGAGCCCCCGCCTCAGGCCAAGGCCCGGGGCCATGGCGGGGCACTGCGCGCACAGCGCGGAGCGGGCGCGGGGCCGCGCTCCAGTCAGTCAGTCTGTCCCTCCGTCCGTCCGTCCGTCCGGGGTGTGCGCTGCAGTGGCCGCCGTCCCCCTCTAGACGGAGCCCCGCGGCACAGCCCAAGTGCCGGCACCGGCCGGGGCTCGGGCCGGGCGGCGGCGATCCCCGAGTGGCGCCGGGCCGCTCCCCCCGCCGGGCGCGCTCCCCGGGCCGCTCCGAAAGCCTCCCCCCGGCGGGGCCGGCAGCGGCAGGGCCAGGGAGGAGGGCAGGACGCGGCGATGGGCGCTGGGAGCCCCGCGCCCCGGCAGGACAGGACGGGCGCGGAGCGGGCTGCGGCAAGCGGACCCAGAGCCGCCACGGCCGCCGGGGGACGGTGTATGGGGAGGAGTGTTGGGGAGCGCTCCCCGCCGCCCCCCGCCCCGCGCTGACCTCCCTCGCTCCCTCCCTCGCTCCGCTCACCGCCTGCCCCGCCCCGCCCCGCGGGAGGAGTGCGGGCTCAGCCCGCCGCCCGCCGCTCGCCTTCGCGTTTTTCGCTGGTCGCTGCCGCCCCAGAAGTTGGGGCCGCTGGCTGAGGCGCTCCCATGGTGCCGGCGCCCTCCGTGGGGGGGGCGCTCCCGCTGCCGCCCGCGGCGCCGCCGAAACTTGGGGGAAGTTTGAGAGCGAGTCGGTGAGTACCGGGCGCGGCTCCACCGCTCCCGCCGCCCGCCTCCCCCTGGCGCGGCGCCTTCCCCGCCCCCGGCGCCACGGGCGGGGGTCCCGCTCCTGTCCGGTTCACCTCCCCTCGCCCAGGGCCGGTGCGGGCTCTGGGAGCTCGCCCCCCGGTCCCGGCCGGTGTCGGCGCCGCTCCGGGAGCCGGGCCGCCCGTGTCCGCTGCCGTGGAGCCGGGCCGGGACCGCGGCGTCAGCGCCGAGCGCTGAGCTCTGAGCGCGGGCCGGGCCGGGGCGGCGGCGGGGGGCGAGGATTCCTGTCCCGGCCCTGCCGGGGGGGATGGAGGGGCTGCCGGGGGAGAGAAGCCTAGTCTCGGAGATCTGGAGAAACAGTTTTCTTCAGAGAAACCCTCTTTTCTGTCTGGACTTGTATTTAAAAAGCAGAGCTAGAATGGTTGATTAGCTGCCAGCGTCTCAGTCGTCCCCGCTGTAATAGACCTAATCAGAATTTTTCTTCTGTATGGCTTATTGCAGTTTATGCAATTCCTGCAATTCTGTCCTCTTTTTTTTTTTTCCCTCCTCTTTCTTTTTTCTTTTTAATGCCATTTGTCCATAATTTTGTTTCTTATTGTGTAGCATGCTGTAAGTATTGCACAGGATAAAAAAAATAGAGAATGTTTTGAAAACCAAATACTGCTAATGTTCTGAGCAGAAATGTGCAAACAGAGGGGTTATATAGCAGAGGAGTAGCTAATGCTTTATCATAGTAATGTCTTCAGTAAAACTTGTTGCAAACTCTCATGGGGCTAATGCTAGAGATCAAATGAGTAGATGCGAATTCGTTACCCATCTTTTCAGTATAGTATATTTTGTTTAGAGTTTAGTGTGTTATTAACTTTATAGTGTTCAGTCACAGCTTAACTTTTCTCTTTGTGTAGCAACTACAGATCTACATCTGGTCATTTTTCTGGTCATGATTAAGTCAGAAGGAAGAACCAAGCAATTAAAAAACTAACCCACTACTTGAGTTGGATCCCATTTTATTAATGCTTTAAGCAAATATTTGCTGATACGAAAAATTGAAGTTATTTGTCAAGATCTTTTTAGCTTAAATCCAAAAGACTGTTAACTGTAGCGTAGACTTGGTTGCTCCCATCAGCAATGAAAATGTAGTTGGGCATAGAATCAGTTCAAGGAGATTAGGAAAGATGTATTTAAACGCTGGTGTTTATTTAAAAGATGCTATTTTAAATGTTGAGATTAAAGTACATTGCAATTGAGATGTCTTGTGGTTCTGGGTGATAAATGTAAGTATTACTGAAAGTTATTCGGGCAGCTTGAACTGTTTGAATAGGAATGCGGTGTCTTTCATCTCCACCACATCTCAGTCTCACATTACTAGAATTGCTACTTGCTGTGTTAATTCATGGTGTTAGCGTGTTCTAATAGTTATAAAGGATTGACAAACCAGACAGCTTGCAGTCCTTCTGAGGAGTGATTTCTAATGTTGCCAGTAAGTGGTAGTGGTACTTTCATCAGATATATAACTGCTGAAACTTGCATTAATGTATAGAGAAGTTACGAACACCCACCAAATATTTTGCAGTTCTCTGAGTATGGTCAGTCATTGTTTTCATTACCATGGGTTTTTTCCTCTCCTGGTCTTGATGTATTTGCACAGCATGGTGTGGTACCATTCACGTGTAAAAAATGAAGGGCTCTGTAGAGGCAGCCCACAGCACTGCTGTCAGAGAGTACATGGGTGTCTGTGCCACACTGGCTGTGGTGGGGAAATCTATAGAGCTCAGTTCTAAACATCTTTACAAACTGAAGTAGCATGTAATGCTTTTTATGACCTCTTGTGCCCTCTTCCAGTAAGGAACAATCAAAACCTCTGAAGGCAAATCTCCCATTTACGTGTGGGTGCTATTCCTTTTCATTAACTGGAGACTGGGGAAGTATGAGTGTATAGTGGTCCTTTTAGAGTATAACTTCCACTTACAGGGTCTCTTTTACCTGACTGTATGCACATGTCTAAGCATTTATATTAACTGGAGCTAGGCCTTGCTCCTGTTAAACTTTTCCTGCAGAAATTGTGTTTTATCTTGCGCTATTGAAAGGAGCATTGAACTGAATAAATATAACATCATGTACCTTATTTGAAATGCCAGATTTCCACGAATAAAATAGAAGCTGTGAATATTTGTTATTAAGAAAGCAATGTAGGCAGAGATGCTTTAATCTTTTTTTAAAAATCTTATTGAAAAGTAAGTGCTTTATTAGACATGACAGCACTTGCTTGCATTCAGCCCAGTTGAAGATCTTGCAGTCTTAAGGTATGTGTCAAAACTATTCAAAAGCATTGCAAGTGAATAAAAATTATAGGAATAATAAAAAGGGGCTATAAAGCTGATGGGGTAAGAAAGGGCAAGGCTACCTTTCTTGCCCCACCAGCTGTGAGGTGAGAAGTGTAATAATGAGTTTACTCAGTTCTTCAATGCTAGCTTAGCTAGAGGGTCAAGTTTCTTTTAAATAAAGGGTTTTTCTTATCTTGTTGCCAAATATTTATCTGATGGACAGACAATTCTTTGGCCCAATGGAGCTGAGGTAGTAATTCTGGGGAGAGGGCAGTATGAGGAAAACAGGGAGAGAGGTAGTAGGGCTGCGACTTCGGTGTGGCGAAGGCGAAAGGCTGATGCAATGAGATACTAGCTTGGCAGGAACAGATTTATGTCAGGACTTGAAGGAACACTTTGTGCTCAAATTGTTTATCACGAGGGAAATCTTCCTGTACCGTATATGAATCTTAGTTTAAATCTTTGTATGAGGTGGGTGTTTGTTTACACATCATTTTAGTTCATGAGAGATGGAACAAGCGTCCTCTTATCAAAGAGCTGGTTTTCAATGTCTGAGAAACAATTTTTCCCAGAAAATTGTAAAGGATGTTTTCTGACTGAGTTGAATGTTGTCCATATCACATGTACTGCAGATTGTGAATTGAAAATACATTTAAGCATGTATTTTATTAACCTCTAGAAAGTACATATTGTATTGAAAATATCTTAATCAGTAAAATTAGTTATTTTCTTCATTATTAATAAATTAGTAGAATATGCCTTGCTATTTGCTGGGCATTTCAGGTGTTGTGAGGATGTGAAAGACAATTAAAATTACTCTTACTGAAGGAATAACTGCTGGAAAACACAATTAGCGGCAGATGTAAGTGCACAGACACTTGGGTCAGAGTAACTTTTCAGATGTGATATTGCCCACTTTGCTACCATGTACTCAGTAGCTACAAGAGTAATCATTTCACCAGTAAAGCATTTCTGAGTTTTAAAACTCCATCTGCCATGCTATTTGTATTTACCATGCTAATTTAAAACATTTATATTTGACTTGCCAAGAGGTCCAGACTGCAATGCCAACACCCATACCTACTAAATCAGGCATTATAAATTAGAGTTACAAAAGTACTCCTGTTTGTAGTGACACAGTCTGCAACATAGTATTTTGTCCTGCTGTACCCATGTTAGCAATTAGGTTTTGTGGAAGGGATCCACTGTGTGGGATCGTGATCCTGTGGAAGAAAGTGATACAGGGCTGCATGGAGAATGCTGGAGATGTGGTGGAGACAAAAAACTGCACTGTGATTGCTGGTGAGAGGATATGAAACTCTGGTTAATGTAGCAGAAAATTTTAACCTCTCTGCATTAAGAGAATAAACACAGCGCCCATTCTGTTGGTGTGAAATGATTTATGCTTCCCTGTTTCCCCTTTTCTGTAGCCATTTAGTGAGACTCAGAGCATTAGTGTATTAGTGGACCTGCTTGGCCTCTGCATCAGCCACGGGATTGCTACTGAGGACGGGTCCATAATGTGAGACCCCGAACTCAGAAAGTGCAATGCAAAGGCGCTTTGCTTGCCTTTGTGCTCACTAAGGCAGCACATTGCTGCCTCTGATCGCTTAATAAGCTTATTGCTCATAATCCTAGAACAAAGTTGATATATGAAAACATAAATAGAAATAATTAGTTGTATTTAAATAGGATATTAACAGAGATGGAGATAATATTTAGAACTTCAAAAGCTGTTTAAATACAGACACAAATCCATTATGGTCTTCAAACTCTGTTTATAAGCGATCAGTTCAAACTGAAATATGAAATATTCTTTAGGCTGCACAACAGTAATTTATGCAAAAAAAGTCAGTAGTTAACAGACAACAACTTTGAGGAGAAATTGGAAAGAGCTTATTACTAACAAGTATAATGTTACAGCATTCAAGCAATTAAATAGAATTCGATGTTTTACTGCCTCAAGAGAAAACAGGATCAGTAAAACTCCATATTGCAGTAAATCTCCAGGATGTGTTGATGGTTGGTAGAAACTGTACCTGTGATAGTTCTGTGAATAGATATCTTTGTGCCTGAGCAATATGCAGAAGTTTTGGGGTTTAATCCATACAGAGTCTGTCTGTACAACCTTATTGGTATAGCCAAACAACTCCCTTTTTGCCTGTTGAAGTTCGGGGATTGTCCAACCATGAAATACAATCTGTAGGACAGAAGAAACAGACTGAAAGAACGGTCACATTTTATTCCAGCTATCTCAGTTAAATTAGCATGCAGTCAGTTTCTGCCTTACGTGCCTGTTTCCCATCTGCAGAAAGCAGTCTGATTTCTGCTATACTTCATGTTTCTTTTTTTTTGCCTGCCTTTTTCATAGGTGCGTTATGTTCGTGCTATCTAGAGAATGAGTTGGGCTTTCCTTCATTGCATGACTGAAAATACTGCTTGAATTTGTTATGGAACGCTTACTGAACTGTGTTTGCTCAAGAGCCATGTTATGAGTCTACTTTATAATTGTTCTGAGCGATGCCTTGTTTACTGTTTTCATCTGGAAGAGCTTGAACTGTTTGGTGTTTTGATGGTTTGTGGCATTGCTAATGGCTTTATGTGATGCTATAAAAAGTGAGTGAAAACCAAGCAGAATTCCTTCTAGATGGTGGCTCTTGTCCCTTGCTTTGCGTGAATTGAAGAAGGCTGGTTGTGGTTAGTTTGGGACCAAACTTTACCTGTTCTGCCAAGAGTAAGGCATATCTGATATGAGGACTGAGAGAAGAGTAATTAAAAGCTGCTGTATCTTTGGGTTTCAACTGCATTTTATGGCTGAGCCTGTTACAGTATATCAGAAGCACTGTGGAACTTTTACTTAAAAGAAACCTCTGAGAAAGACGTAGCTTTCGTAATGAGTGTGACAGTTCGCAGTCAGACAGAGTAGCTCTAAGGACTAAGTCAGATGTTAAGTAAACAGAGTAGAAGACAACATGGTCAGGACTCTACCAGGCCATCTCTTTGATAGGACACATAGATCAAGCCTGGTGAGCTGTGCCGCTGCTGGGGCTTTGGTCATGTGTGTTGAGTCCTGGCTGGTTTAGGGCATAAAACAGAGGAGTTGAGCCACCTGAAGGAATGATTTGCAGGGTGCAGTGGGAAATCCTGCTTTTTTTCTAGAATGTATTTGCAGGTTTTGGCCGGGGCACACATATAACTGCCACACATGCAGCTGAAACGTTACAGGCTGGTGCTTGTTCCAAATAGTGCCAACCTGCTGGTCCAGCATGTGTGAATGAGCTTATCTTACAGCTGCAATGTTTTTGCGGTAGGATCAGAAAGCGTGTGTGAGACAGTGCTTTACACTTTTCAGCTGTGATTTCTGACCTTTGGAGAGCGGCAGTGAGCCTCTGGGTCTGCTCGTGCTGGGTGTTGCTAACAAACACGGCACAGGAGAGGAGCCTGTTACGTGATACGGTCACTGCTGGCCGGCTGTGCACCAGCCAGTTCTGCTGCTGCAGGACAGTGTGTACAGCACAGAGGGACAGCAGCCTGAGAGGGGGAGAAACAGCCCTCCACTTCCCTGTGAGAAAGGCTATTTTTGTGGAACTGTGTGGTGAGCTCTGGTATCTTCCAGCTCTGAGGTGCTTTAATTAGGATGACCATATCAGTTGAGAAAACATTTCAGAAAAAGAAATCACTGTTGTAAAGAAGCCTATGCCTCATTATCACTGGTTCTTAGATAAGTATTTTGTTTGAACAGCTAATTTCCTTGAAATAATGGGTAGCTTTGAAAAAATTAATTTCTTCGGTTGTACAAGGTCCACATTCTTTTGGCAGCATGTGATTTCATCCACCGGAAGGCACACACAAGTGGGTTAACTACAATGGATTCTGTTTGATGGTTCTCAGGGTTCTACCTGACCCCAGAGGTGCTGTGGAAGCAGCTCTGGAAGGTGCTTCCATTAAGGAAGCATGGCACTCTGAGTGGTATGAGGGGCCTGCCTAACTTGCATTGAAGCAAAAGGTACAAGAATATTCGCTTTATACATCATTGTAAAGCTAGCATGGCTTTATACAAAGGGGAACTCTTGCCTGACGAATTTGATGAAGTTCTGTGATGGAGCTACAGGTTTGGTGGACAGCGGCAGAGCAACTGATATTGTCTACATGGGCTAATGCAGTTTGACACTGTCCTGCAGGCCATCTTTGTCTGTAAATTGGAGAGATGCAGATTGGTGGATCGACCACTTGGTGGATAAAGAGCTGGCTGGATGGCCACACTCAGAGTTGTGGTCAACAGCTCATTGTCCACATGGAGAGCAGGGACCAGTGGTGTCCCTCAGGGGTCAGTCCTGGGGCTGATACTGTTCCACACCTCTGTCAGTGACATGGACAGTGGGATCAGGGCACCCCCAGCAAGTTTGCTGCTGACACTGAGCTGTGTGAGGCACTCGACTCAGGGGAGGGAAGGGATGGCACCCACAGGGACCTGGACAGGCTGGAGAGGTGGGGCCATGCAAACCTCAGGGAGTTCAGCAAGGCCAAGTACAAGGTCCTACACCTGCATTGGGGCAATCCCAGACACAGCCACAGGCTGGGCAGAGAAGTGATTGAGAGCAGCCCTGTGGGGAAGGACTTGGGGCTGATGGCTGACAAAAAACTCACCCTGAGCCATCAATGTGCACTCCCAGCATAGAAACCAAGGGAATCCTGGGCTGCATCCAAAGGAGCATGACCAGAGGGTCAAGGGAGTGGATTTTGCCCCCTATTCTGCTCCTGTGAAACCCCACCAGGAGCACTGTGTCCAGCCCAGGCGTCCCCAATTTAAGAGGGACATGGAACTGCTGGAGCAAGTCCAGATGGGCAGCCACAAACCTGATAGAAGGACTGGAGTACCTTCCCTAAAAAGACAGGCTGAGAAAGTTGTGGCTGTTCAGCCTGGAGAAGAGAAGGTTGTGTGGAGACCTCATGGCAACCTGCCAGAATCTGAAGGGGCCTACAGGGAAGCTGGAGAGGAACTCTTTGTCTTTGAGGACAAGGAGTAATGAGAACAAACTGTAAGAGGGGAAATTTAGGTTAGATATAAGGAATAAATTTATTACTATGAGTGTGGTGAAACAGGTTGCCCAGGGAAGCTATGGATGCCCCAGCCCTGGCAGTGTTTAGAGTGAGGTGGGATAAAGCCTTGAGCAGCCTGGTCTAGTGGGAGGTGTACCTGTGCATGACAGGGGAGATTGGGGCTAGATGATCATTACAGTACATTCCAACCCTTAATATTTCTATGATTCTATGGTTTTTCAGGCTTATGGTGGATAATGGTATAGGACCTGTATCCAACATACGGGGGAATTAAGCAGTACATTTGTCCCTTGTATCTTTGATCCAGCTTATGATGTAGATGAGTGCGCTTAATGTCATGATGGAAAAAAGTAATGTTTTTCATTGTTGTACCCATGTGTTTGTTGTGGCCTGTTCTGTTGCTTTTTTACCAATATAAAAAGTTATTTTTTTTAATTAAGGTAGTCAGGTATATTGTGAAAATCATTCCAGGTCCCTTTTCCTCTCCTGTACTACTACTGCAGATGAAAGTGAAGAGCTCTCTCCATAAGAACCCAAGGGAGCGTTGTGGAGCAAGTGTGAATAAAAAATCCATCCATGGAAAGAAAAGAATATAGGATTTAGGAAGAGTCACTTCTGGCTAGTTGTTAACGTTGAAATTTAATAGTATAATTGGAATCTTCATGCAGAGACTTTTATAGTCATGTTCCTGTTTTCTTTGCTGAAGTGGAAGTTGCAGATTTTTTGAAATAATTTTAAAAATAATTTTGCCTTTCTGTTTCAAACCCAAGGAAACAGGGAGCCAAGTTCATCACAGGACATCTTCAATTGGAAGAAGGAAGAAATTTTTCACAGTGTTAGAAAGTGTTCAGTATTTCAGTTTACTACATCATGCAGAAAAGGAAAAGAAGTTGAAGGATCAAGAGCCAGAGACTGCATACAGATTCCTGATAATTTGTGAAACAAAATGGAGTATGTGCAAGTAGGAAGACTAGGACTTGAAAGCTGGGGGAGCTAATGGTTGTTGGAAAGCCTTGAAATTAGAGAAATACATTCATTCCCATTAAGACGGAGCAGTACTACAGAGCAACATCCTCAGCTGTGGCTTTGGGGTCTGCAGGTCATACAGTTCTCTCTTCTCAGGACTTTTCATTGTTGCTTCATATCCAGTAGATTGGTGTTTTCCAGATGCTCTGATCATTCCCTATGCTAAGAATACAGATAGGTACTCTTACAGAATGTTATTAAAATACCTGGTCAGAAGCACTGTGCTTGTTGGCAGGCTGTGCTTTTCAGAGCCTTTCAGACAACACAGGCTGAAACCAGCTTGGGTATAGTGCAGGATATGCTCAGCCTAGAGCATGGCAGCTGTAGCTTCAGCTGAATGTCCAGCAGCCTGTGAACACAGCTGCCACCCCCTGTTCCTCATCAGCCCCTCTCCTTTTCCTTCTGCTGAGCAGAAATTGAAGTCTCTCTGAGTTTGGACTAATGTAGATGAACTTAGCAATTGGTGACCTCCAGTACCAGAGAGGCAGACAATGATCTAGGCCATGTGTTGTGTGTCCATCTCTAAGAGGGGGGCAGAGCTGCAGAAGCCAGTAGAAGTGTGGCACCAGTGGAGGTGGAAACTTGCTAATAGAGAAGAGCAGGAAAGCTGAACAAACAACTGTATTCATTAAAGCAATTACTGGACAGAAATGAGGCATTTTCTGGGGAAAGATGAATGTCAATCTATGTTTTGTTCCATTGGTGCAGTTTATACCCAAGTGGCTGGTAGTCATTTAGGGGTGCTATAGTCACACAAAGAGTACTGGAGGAATTTGGGCATTAGAAAAGTGACAAGAGGAAGGACCAAAAGGCCATTTAACAGGCTAGTATCGATACTTTACCTTGTGTAAAGTATTTTTCTGGGATGGGTGAAGGGACTGAGACATCAAGTAACTCTAACAATGTAGATCAAGGATGGAGGGTAAGTGCTTCTGCCTCAACAGCACTGACCTTTTGCGTGTTCTACGTTATAAATAGTTGCTTATCGGCAGGTCTGGCTTTTTGCATTGACTTCTGATCTCTATTGCTTTTACCATTCATTTTTTTGTCTTTGTCTTGGCAGAGCACTTCAGCTACTACAGGAAAGAACTAATGCCACTCATTATATTGTTTTGCTATTTGAAAAAGTAAAACCAAAATGCTCATATTCCTTTGACTTTTTCTTTGCAGACTCATGGTGTGTGCAGTGGGTGAGGAATGATGCTTTCAAAACTGTCATTGTAACTTTAATAGGGCCTATTATCTGCAGATAATTTTACAGATTTTTAGGTGTATTTTTTGTAGTGTTAGTACTTCTTGATACTGTTTGGCTCAAAAGATGTAATCATGGGTGTTGAAGTACTGACTGGATTACCAGCAAATCACTGTGTAGAGCATGGTCATTTAATTGTTACAAATTTAAGCAAATGTTGAAATGGTAAAAAAGAGCCACATGGACCACTAGAAATACTTATCATGGGGTCAGGAAGACCCACAAGAGTGGCTTCTCTTCAGCTGTTCTCTTCAGTTGGGCATTGAGAAGTTGTGAAGGAAATTCAAAACAATGTCTCCAAGTTTTGCCACGATTACTCAGTGGAATCACTTGTCGCCAGATGCTCATGCTGAATCAAAGAGGACAGCAACCACTGTGGTGGAAATTACTTTTCTGAAATTGCTCAAAGCCAATTATCAGTCCAGTTGTTTTATGGGATTATTAATACTCTGTGGACTGTTCTACAGTTTGAATGACAGACAGGCAGGTAGAAGTTATGATGGAAGTTATTTTGTCACCTTTATGCTTTTAGCTGTGGAAATGCATATAGCATCTTCTATTTGAGATTTCAGTGTAGCTGTGAAAAAGGTATTGTAACACAGATTGTGGGATCAGAGTGAAAGATCTGGTCTGTATTTCCCAAGCAGTAGCTCCTGGAAGCGATACGGAGCTTGTGGCTAGGAATGGAGCCATAACCCTGTCCGTGACTGCATGGGAGGCTCTGCAGTGAGTTCAGAAAGACCTCAGCCAGATCTGAGCCTTCAAAGCCTCTGCTCATGGCACTGCTTTCCAAACCATTGCAGAACCTCATACTTTTTTTCTTCCCCTTGGAAGAGGGGAATACTTGTGTATTTTGGTGTTTTAAATGTATTGTGCTCTTAGTTTTTATGCAGTCTTGGAATTAGTAATAAGCCAGGTGTTGCTTGTGTTTCATGGATAGCGTATCCAACCCAAGAGTCCAGGGAGCCTACAAGCAGACTATTCCTCTTCTTCCAGCTGTTCTTTTTGGCAGTAGCATGAGCTAAGGTTTTCATGAATTAAAGATTCAGGGTCGGGTGTGAAGTTATCTGCTGATCAGACCCCTTTGAACAATTTATTAACAAAGTGACAATCCAGCACTGTACTCAGTAATTTGATTGCTTCAATGGTAGGTGCTGCAGGGAAGAATATAGCATCCTTTCTGGAGTCTGGTTTGTTGATTGTTGTATGACCCAGTTGGCAGCAAGCCTGTCCTATGAGGCACAGGATAATAATATGCTGCACAGCTATTTTGCTAAGTAGTTGAAATACAGCGCCAGCGTTATTTGGGACAGATACATCTTTGATAACCTATTGCTGCCAAGTTGCACAATAAAAAAACACCTTTTTTTTTTTTTTTTCCCATCATAAAACTTTCCTCCATTGTTCATCAGCAAGCTGACCTTGAGGAGCTCTGCTTCTGTTGAGATTTAGGGGGGAGTTTCTAGTCAAGGTGTCATTCCGTCTTGTTACTCACTGGCAAATCTGCTTATATTGTTTTCCATACTGTACTAGATCTCTAAGCATTTGCTCAAAATTCAGCATAGTTTCACAAAAATTCACATTGGACTATCGAACTTATTTAAAAATTATTTTCATAAATCCAGAAAAACTGAAACACCACTAGTAGGTATCCTCTAAAATAATCTTAGGTTGTAACTCTTATCTCTGCCACATGATTACATATCTGCAGGAAACAAGAACTTCTTCACCAGTCTCAGAATGGCTAAAAACTTGCTCTATAGCAAAAATAGGAATCTGGCAGACTTTTCAAGTACAAATCAGTCTCTTTGTGGAGACTTACTGCAGGCCCTCGGGTACACTTGCTCTGCAAAGTTAATTCAGTCACCTGGTGTGGTTAGTCTGATTTTTTCTTTTCTCTATTTAAATTTCTCTGTTGTTTGAACTCTGCCTGAAAAGTAGACTGGCACATGTTCTCTTATTTTTCAGATCAGTCGTGCCAGCTATGCATAAAAGAGCTGGAGCAAAAGCATTCCATATCCGTTAAGTGTTTTATTTTCCAGACTAAAAACTGAATACTTGCAGCTTGTATGTCATTATATGCTTGTCATTCCTAATTACTTTCTGGCATGTTCCTGGGTGTTTTGTAGACAGGAAAATGCATTTGATTATTTTTTTTAAGCTACGCTTGGAAAAAAAAAAAAAAAAAAAGACTTCTACAAGAAAGCCAGAGAGGTACTTTTTATAAGGGTAGGCAGAGATAGGGCAAGGGAGAATGTTTAAAATAAAAGAGAATGGGGTTAAATTAGATACTTGGAAGAAATTCTTTACTGTGAAGGTGGTGAGGCACTGAAATAGGTTGCCCAGAGAGGTGGTGGATGCCCCATTTCTGAAGGTATTCAAGGCTGGTTTGGATAGGTCTTTGAGAAACTTGGTCTAGTGCAAGGTGTCCCTGCCCATGGCATTGGGATTGGAACTAGGATGACCTTTAAGGTTCCTTGCAGCCCAAACCATTCTGTCATTCTGTGAGGTAAAAAACTATTGGGAGAAAGAAATGTGTGGACATAATCACTTACTACTTTCTAAAAGAGTAAGTTGCTTTGTCTCTTACTATCAGTAAACATTTTGTCTTGAAGGAGTAAAACTATTGCATTTCATAACTGGAAATTAATCATCATTCCCTGGAGGTATTCTGAATACTGTGGCATGTTTTACCAGAGGAAAATATTGTGTTTGCATATCAGATTTTATATGCACAAATTCATAAATGTGTACAGGGAAGCAGATTTGCAGTTCTGACCCTTCAGATGGGCTACAAAGTGAGCTACAACAACTCACCTGAGGCTAGTGGTAAATAGAAATGTGCCAATGAATAAAAGAGTTTCTCAGCCAGCATTTATTTTGCTTCTTTAGATTTTGTTCTTTCTTGACAGTCACTTGACAGCTTGACTGCTCTAGAAATGTGCTGGAGTGTTGGAAGCCTGTTATCTCCTAAAATGGCTGTTGTTCCTCAGACAGAATGCAAATCTTCAGAGTCACTGAAATTAAGACTCATGCAGCTTTGTGGGGGGTGTGTCAATACACAGGCTGCTTAGAATAGATTCAGATGTGAAACTGCACTCAAAGGCTAAGGCCACAAATTAAAGCCCAGATTGATTATTTGGGGTGGCTCTCTGCCGTGGGGGCTGTAGTGTAGGCTGCATGAGCTGCACCCTGGCTGGGAGCTCAGTTTTTGCTGGGCTGATGCAACTTGTCCCACAACTACCTGGTAACAGGAGAGATTGGGAGCCTGCGGCAGGAGCCTGCCTTGTCACCAAGCAAGGCTAGTCAAGTCCCTTTGGCAGCAGCCCACAGCAAGGTTGGTTTTGGCCTGGGACGAAGCTGCTTTTTGCCAACTCTGTGTACCATCCAGGACATGGGAAATGTGACTAAATGGTAGCTTGTCTGTGTGGGTGGTCCCCAAAGTTTGTTAAAGTTGCTGCAGGATGCTGGCATGATGTAGTATTCAGTGTCTCCACTAGATACCTATTGTATTGTTAATTCCCATCTATAAAGACTCAACAGACTATGAGAAGTGCAAGGTCACCTCAGTTTAGTGCCTGCTTTTCAGTGGTATCTGCTGAATTTTGCTGGTAATGTGCCGTCTACTGTGATAAACAGGAGCAAAGACTCTTGCCTCGAGTGACAATAATTTATTACTTATACAGTGCCACAGCCATAGTTTGCAATTCAGTCAGCTGTGCTGAACATATATGAAGCATTCAGGATTAGCAGGATAATTTATGGTGCTGAACAAAACAAATACAGTCACCTGAGGCTTGTGCTGCATGGTGAATACTGCTTTTGTGGACCGTATTCCTAATATAGTGATTACCAGTATTAGTTGTTTCTTTGTACCATGCTAAAATAGCTGTAGGAAAATATTTTTCTGAAATCTGAGGTTTTAAAGGAATTTTGAATATAGCCTGATGAAATATGGCAGCACAGGAATCCTGGAATATTTAACTTACAGTGAAGATAATTAGTCTCTTCTGTGCAATGACGTTTATAAACTTTTCACTATAAGCTTTCCTCTGACTGGATGAAATAAATAGTAATTTTTCTGGAAAAATGAAAGTTTTCAAGAAATAAGCCAGTTCCAGCTTTTGGCTTGAATTAGAGTAATAGTTTCATCTCTCAGAAGTAGCTATGACTGTATAACTCATAAATGCTGGACTGGATATACACATTTAAAATAAAAGCTTTTTCAGTCTGAAAAAATATTTTAATAAGTTAAACCAGCTAAACAAAGGTAATTTCAGATAAATCCAAATAAGTTCAAATAATTTCAAATGCATTCATACAAATACAAAAAAAATTGTCTTGCATAGAATA
Organism: Zosterops lateralis; assembly: GCF_965231275.1. Classification (NCBI taxonomy): domain Eukaryota; kingdom Metazoa; phylum Chordata; class Aves; order Passeriformes; family Zosteropidae; genus Zosterops; species Zosterops lateralis. The sequence goes on along the minus strand of NC_139800.1, from coordinate 16,342,505 downwards.
TACAAATTCACTACAGATAAAAATTTAAATCTTCCTATATAATATCAATGTGAATGATTTTTTTTCATGTCACCAGAAGGGTCTGTTACTAAACTGTTTTTTGTTGCCAGGCTAACTGCTGTCAGATTTTTTTAATAGAGAAGTAAGTGTTTTTCCAATATTCATGAAGATCTTGAAATGCCTTGAAAAAGACAGAATTTTGTTAAATGATTTCTTAGTAAAGCAAGGTATTAATCATGCAAGATACTACTCTTGGGTAAGGATTGTGGCGGACATAATGCTGCTGATAGTGCCGTGGTGAGCCCTGAGTGGATGTGCCTCAGTCCTTTGGAGAGTGTGCAGCCTGCATAGGCATAGGAAGCTGTCAGCTCTCGTGTGGATGGGTCAGCAGAGCCCTTCAGCACCTTCCAGTGAGCTGCACAGGGTCTGCTATAGGGTCGTTTTGCTTTTATTTATTACGTAGCTGGAGAAGAACTACTCCATCACCAAACAGCATGGGTTCCAGGCTGCAACGCTTTGGGCTTGCCTCCCTTTTCCTTGCTTCCTCACAAGCCTTGCATCTCCTCTGTAAACAACTGTTACTCTCTAAAGCTTTCTGTGCAGATCAGGTTTTCTGAACATTTTATCTTCGTGGCCCTCTTTGGCACAGTCTTTCATTTGGCAGCAGTATTGGAAAGGAGAAGCCTTCCAACATGTGCTGCTCCCATTAATGTGCTACAGAGTTCCAGGTGCCTGTGAGACAATGGCATTTTCTCATCAACTTTTTCCCTTTTGATTTCCACTGGTTTGGTTTTTTCCCCTCTTCTCATTGCAAAACTGCTGCCTAGCCTGTAACTCTTTACACTACATTGGTCAGTACAATATGACACATTTAATCTTGTGATACAGCAAAGAAAAAAGTGTATTGAATCATGGGAAATCCCTAAATATGATCATGTTTTCGTTTGGTCTTTTTTTTATTTTCTTTTTTCCTTTTCTTCAGATGCTGTCCCAAAAAAAATATATGTTAGAGGAAGGTTCATGCTGAAAATTGCTTTAGTGAAATGCGCAACATCCATCTTTATTTCCAGGCTAGGTGTGGGCATGACAGGATTTGCTGTGGATCTTGGACAAGCCCCATGCTGTATTAGTGTGACATTGATGCCCTGTTGAGCCAACATCAAAGTCCTGTTTGGTTTTTGGTACGTAGAGGTCTTGGCTCTCTTTTCTTCATGGACTAAGGTGGTAACTGCAGTGGCCAAGCTAAGCATCTGACAGTACAGCTTCCCTTTGGATCCTAATTGCTGCTTACAAAACTTTGCAAACACAGCTCCTAAGCTGGCAGGCTGCTTGTCTTCAGCTACAGGGAGAGCTCTCATAAAGGCTTTCTCTATCCCTGAGGTATATTGCAAAATGAGAATGTTCCCTTTCTCCTTGGCATCAGCTCTGGTTTGTAAACTTTGATAACAAAAGAAATACTGAGTTCATATTCCAAAATACTTGGAATCTGGTTGTTGATTTTTTGGATACATAGGGTTTTTGCTCCCACACAGAACAATTTTGCCTTTAAAATTCTGTCTAATCCCTTTACACATTTTCTTGTTTATTCTGTCAAAGGGTTTATTCTTGAAACACTTAATATGAGGGCAGTTTCTAAATTGTGCTGAGGGTGATTGTTCTCTCTTGCTGTGAAAGCTCTTGGTGGGATGCAGAGTGGACATTTTCCATGTTACTGATTTTTTAGCACCATGGATGGAAATATTCACATTACCAGAGACAATGAATGGATGGGGTGTCTGCCTAGAGATGGAGATGGGCAGGTAGCACATGGGTGTGATGTTTAGCTGGGAGTTCTGACTCCTAGCTAAGTGGGAAGGGGTGCAGCAGGTAAGACTTTCTAGGGGTCACCTACTGACCTTCATCCACTCACTTTAGGCATGGATTGTTCCCTTGTTCTCCAGCCTATCTCCTTTTCTTGGACATCTCAGCTTCTTTTTGCCTTTGAGGTAGACCATGACTGCATGTATATCAAAAGATGAGCTCCCATTTTGCAGCCTGTTTGTTCATCGTAATCCAGATGCTGGATTATTTTATCTTTTAATTGTTACTTTCACGCATTTAGGGAGTAAGAAGGACAAAAGGCACTGCTGGGTTATAAGGACTGGTTTACAGAGGCTTTGAAGATGGGGCTGTTCAGTATTGAAGAATAATGTTTTTTCCCTGTACAGCATTAATCACTTTGCATTCCATTTCCACTGTGACAGCTCAGATATAATTACTGATCACCATGGGCCACTTAAATGAGTACTGTAAATTCCTGTGAACCTTTTAACCTGCTAAATTAATCACATGGAGAAAGTTAATGCTATTTATATTTAAATAAAAATTTGCAAACCAGGCAGGAGGAAAGAGTGTTTTTGTGTACAACATGTTACCATTTATGCTCAACTGTTTGAGGGAGGCTGGTGGCTTTTTGAGAGATCATGGATATGAGCTTCTGCTAAAGTCAATTGAATGTAATAAAGGGGTTGTTTTTTTAAAAGGGCTCTGTCCACTTGAATATTGTGATAGTGAGTAATGTTGAATGCCTTATTGGGGGGGGGTGGGTGGGTGGGTATAGCATCTCTTCTCATTAGTCCTGTTTATTTATTGATACTGTCATGTTTGGAGGGGGTTGGGTGCTGAAAATACGTGAATATGTGTAGCAAGGTTTATTCTTTTGGTTTACTCCCTATTTACCTCCATGTCCATTTAGCACCTTGCTTGAGATTTGATCTTACACATGGTGCTATAAAATGCCTAAAAGCATTTAATTTTCAAAGAGGTGCAATATGCATTTCTCTTGCTTTTAATGAAATTTTACAGCCTTAAGGGTTGGCTGCAGGATTTTACAAATGTAAATCCTCAAGGCTGAGGCCCCCAAAGAAATAAGAAAGCTCATTTTCCAGCACAACTTTAAGCTAACGTCTTGAATGTTGAATACCTGTGGTAAGCTTGGCAAGTCAAGTAACTTCTTAAACAGTCCAATTCACCATCTTTGGTGTATGAATTCCTCAGCTATTTAAAACAAAGAGAGTAGAAACAGCATCTTTTTCTACATCTTCTTTCTCAGCCTGTGAGTAAACTGATATATAAGAGATGTATGTTGTGCATTAGTTGCTTTCTCAAGGTGGACACTACTTAGGTCCCTGTTCTGCAGTGCAATAAGCCACTGTAGAAATCACTGGTGCAGGATGAGAACCCATGCATCTCTGTGAAAAGAGCTCATTTCATGTCTGGGCAGTGTTGAGGGAGAGCAACGAGGCACATTTTATTATGGAAATGTTGGACAAACTGTTTCAATTGCAAGGAAGGGACAGTAGTCAGAGTATTGTATAGGACTGAGTCATACTTGTTTAAAAGCATAAAAAAATACTTTTCATATTTAAATAATCAGCAGTTGTGTTTGCCTGCTGAAATTCCTATAATTAAATTGTTATCTCAGGAGAGTGTGCTTCCAGTTAATAGAATGTTAGCCAAACTTTACCAAAGTATAGGAATTTCAGCATGTTTCACCGTTAAGCTGCTTTTAAAAGTGAAGACACATCCTGCCCGCTCTTCTTCATGCTTGTTCTTTAAGCAACAGTTAAACCATCTCAATGACACTTAATGCCATCTATCATCAGGAGATAGATGAACGCTGAACTGAGAAACAGTTTTGCCCTTTGCAATTTATTTGTCACTTCAGGGTGGTGACAAGTTGCCTTTAATTAAAAGGAGAGACAATTATGTTTAATTGATTGCAATGGAGGATTTTAAATTTGTTTTTAATTGTACTACCCAAGGTGTTTTCCTCTTAAAAGAAACTGATATATTCATTTGTATATTTGTTTCACTGTCTTAGTGCAAATACTAACAGCATTCCAGAGCCACCTCCTCTTGCAGGAAATGTTGCTGTTTATCTCCTTGTCACCTGTGGCTCGTACTGTTGCACCCAAACCTAAATTCTCCTAATCTTGACTCCTCAGAAGGGAGGTTTGTTTTGTTGCTGTGCTGGCCATCAGCATCGTTAGCTAATACATTCCCTTTGTGTCTTCAAGTCAAATGCAGCTACAGTGATATTTCTGTGTTCCCGTAACTTGCATGCATTGTAATCATCAAAATATTAAAAGAGCAGTGTTTTCAAAAGTACATATGACTTAATAGATGTGTTTCTGATGTTTGTATCTACTGGAAGAGGCATTTAGAGAAGGGAGGAGAAGGATTTATTGAGAAATAACAAAATGACTCATCAGAAATATTTGTCCTCTTTTCTTTCCTGCGTGTGGCTATTTCCATTATAAACTGGAGTGATCAGTGTCTGTCTGAATAGAATTGATGAGATAGCTCTCAGAAGGTGAAATATTTTGTAATTTTTAACCTTCCTTAACTATGTTTATGCCTGATAGAGGCTGAAAGAGTTTAGTAGCTCTGGAGAATGTTTGTCTGGAAAATGGTTTACTTGGGATATCTTTTTCTAAGGAAAAAAAAGACAATGTTTTCCCTTGTTCCTGAAATTCCTAACATGAGTGTGTTTATCCCACACTAGATGGTCAAGATGGACTCCCTCTGACAATTAAAGTTGTTCTCCATTAAGAAGTGTGTGTACTGCACTTAATGAAGCAGCACTTAGCTTTGCTAACATCACTCTGGAGCAGTAGAGAAGTTCTTTTAACACATGAGTGGATTCCCAGAACTCTTGCTTTGTAAATAATGTCTGTGCCCAGTGAGCCCTAATTGATAATGACTGTTAATGTAATACCTGCTGGCTAGGCCTGGTCTTTACTGAAAGAGCTCTTTGAAACTTATTTATTGATTGCTGCAATCAGTTTAGTTTAAAAAAACAAACAAAGAAAAAATCCACCAAAAAACCCCAGACATTAATTTGGTCTCAGGTTTCTGATAATTGTTTTTCTTATTTGATAGAGTTAGTGATATTAAAGTCTCAAAACCCTTGTCTGCCTTTTTACTTCTAAAGCATTTGATGTTTTTGATTATGATCTCAGGAGTGGATATTAAATAAATGTAATTTTCTGTCCAGTTCACAAAAGGCAGCCCCAAAATAAGGACATAGAATTTGCCTACTCTCTCTATCATGAGGTTTCTATAAACTAATTATTATTTATTTACCTGTGCAGAAAGTGAAGTTTAGTCACAAGGCTGAGATGGCATTCTCCTCTCTGTCCTCAAGGTTACTTTATGTTTGAACACACTGTACAGACATAATTTTGAATCTTTGCCCCGTGATACAGACTGTGGCCAGCTCTGCTGCTGTCTACAAAAGGAGTGGGAGTTGCGCTTTCATATGGTGAAGTTGTGCTTTCATCCTTCTCACCTTTAGCGTTTTCTTACAGGTTTTGATTTGCCATTATCAGAGAATGAATAATGCTTGACATAATTCATCCAATGGTGACATTCATGTCATGTTTTCCTCTTCCCTATCTCCCTTTGTGTACATTTCAGTAGTTAAATTATTAGTGCTAAATTACCTAGTGGTTGCAAAGTGATCCGTTTATCTGGGATAGCTGTATTTGTTTCCCCTAATGTATTTTTACTTCAAAAGTGATTTAGTTAAAATTTTTTATGACTTGCACTAACTGATGTAGAAATGCCTAGTTGGAGGTGAGATTTGCTTCAGATGACTTGAAAAACAGTAGTCCATAAAAGAATGCATGCAAAAGAATTAATTGCTGATTTTTAGTAAATGTTTAATTAATAAAAGACTATTAATCATTTATTGCTGGGTGGTTTTTGTTCTCAGCTTTTCACTGCATTTTAGACTAATTTTTAGACCAATATGTATATCAAAGTTTTATCCAGCAGTAACAGTCACTGTTTTATCCAGCACTTACAAGGAATACAAATACACTTTGTAAAATTAGAAACTATAGCTTTAAAATCTAGCAGGATATTTTAGTTGGGGTAACTTAAATTTGAGTAGCATTTTGTTGAGAACTAGGTTCTGATTTTGATGTGTCCCTTTAATTACTCATGTGTGCTTGGAGGCTGATTTATGCCCTTATTCACGCTGTGCATCTCACGTGTATTTTGGCTGGGCAGTGCACTCTGAATCTTTTGTTACAAGTTTATCAATCCAGTTGATATAATCTGTCAGTCCTGGGTCCAAAATGGACATGGGATCATAATGGTTCCTAATTTTCTCAGAATTTTGCATTCTGAGTATTCTGTTGTCCATCATTCCCAGCATGCCCTCTCATGAACCTCCACAGTTTTGGTCTTTGTTAATAGCTTCTGTCTATTAATAAGAGTGCACCTCTGCTGAAAGTGGCTTGACAGCTGGTGTGATTGACAGTATTAAAAACTAGTTGAGATATTTCCATTTCATTTCAGGATATTGAATTTATTTTTTTTTTTGGTTCTGTCACATGGCAGTTGCCCGTCACTTCACTGGGATACCCTCCTGACAGCACCATGGAATTGTGCTGGTGTGAAACAGGGCCAGCCATTACTGTCCAGTTGTGCATCCTGCCATGCCAGGAATACTTTCAACAAGTGCTTTTGCTGAACACCAGCACCTGACTTTCATCCTTCTGTCCTTTCTGCGGGAGAGCCTCTTTGGATGATGTATTTTGGGGGAACCACAGGGATATTTGGACTAAGGTCAGGGAATGACAAAGCATGGGTGTAGCTTTCCTGTTGTACCACAGCCCCTTTAAAATGGCCTTGCAGCATCACTCTGAGCTTGGCGTCTCCAGCGGGTGGAAATGGCTGCCTGGGAGCTGTGGGATGGTAGTTTAAGCATCGCTGGAACTGGGACCTGCAGAATGGCTGCCTCTTTACTATTAAAATACTTTGCTCTTGAAACATGCGTAAGAATTGTTTTCAACTGTGGCACTTGATCCAAGCCAGGGGTCTGCTGAGGACCATGGTGAGATAAACAGCCTTCATGGGAAAGGGATAATTGTTCTTTCAGGAGCAGTGTGCTTGGGATGACTCCTGTGTTTGGTTGACACACAGACCAAGTTTGGGCATGTGATACTAGTCCTTTTGCTCCACTTCTGCCTTTCTATATTGGGGTCATTATGTCTTCAGTAATCTGGTGGTGAAGATCTGAACAATTTTCTGATGTTTTTGAATAAAAAGCAGCAACCATGGTGTATGGACAAAGGAATGTCCTGATGGATGCTAAGGCTAAATTGCCCAAGGATTTTGAACAGGAGAATACCCTTGATTTGGTGAAGATCTAATTTAAAAGGAGAAAATAGCATCTTAGTTTCAATTTCATAATCGCATAAAACTGTTTTTAATGTCTTTCCAACAGAGACATCAGACAAAGTTTTTCTTTTTCTTGTGCTTATTATATTTTATAATTGTTTCTGGTAGTATCAACTCTCTCTCAGTAACATAATTAATCTCTATAGCAAGGTCTGTTTTCCCAGAACCTCATAGTTAACATCAAGACACTTTGAATAGTGTGTGCATGCTTTGGTGCTGTCCTGTGGTTTTGGCAGTCAGTGCAGTGTTCAAATCACAATACCTAGTGCTTGCATCACCTCAGCTTTTGATGGCCACCACTGTGTCACTGGGCAGTTGTGTCTAGTAATGCCTGGAGTTAATAGGATTCAAAAGCTTATAAATACAAAGCAGCTTCCTCAGAATTGTTGTGGGGTTCCATCTTGTGTTAAAAAGAACAGCAGCCGAACTAAAAACACTAAGGCTTGGCTCTACTGGCCCCAGTTTTTGGAAACTGAGCTTTTGGGTCTGTGTGCTTTTATGTTTCAATTACCACTACTACTAGAATATGCATAACTAGCACGTAAATACAAAAATAAAACTAAAAAAATCCCACAAAACCCATGATATATATTGAATTTACTAGGTGCTTCTTAAAACAAAATGGCTACATTAAGTTTGAGCTGTTTTCAGGATGAGTTTGCAGTGGGAAAATACCTGAAATCAATTGATCCCCTGGAATATTATGCAGAATTCCAATCTACTGTGTGTAGGCCGCCAGCACCTGTCCCTTTGTGCAGTCCAGAGAGCGGACAGGGCATTCTTGCTCCAGTGCAGGTGGTGCAGCTACTCTGAATGTTGCCTGTAAATAATTTGGAGGGTGGAGCAATAATAAAGAAGTCATGTAGTTCTTGTTGGAGCTATTTGGTTTGCCACAAGCTTCTATAGACAATGATAGATCTCTGCCTTTCAGTAAGGAGGTTTGTGTTGCACAGAAGGTATATATATGTAGGTTGTGGAAGTTTTTGAGTGTATTCATGCTGTTGACCCATAGTTAATGGGCAATTCATCTTGGCTCTGTTGAATAGCAAATTAATTTGCATCTTTCTGTGTTTTCTTCCTAAAGCAAATAGTTGGCTTTCAAAGCAGGGGTCTAAATGGAAAGGAATATATTATAAAAGAGAAACTGATTTGTATAAATATAGCATTGAAATACCAGGATTTTTTGGGGCAGTAAGAGAATACACCTGAAAATAACTGTGGCTGATCTTAAACAAAAGGGTAATAATTTGTACCTCTCTGGCATGTTTTTCATATGCTTTTGAAATACTTGAAATACATGTTCTCCACAAAGAACAAACACATGAGACTGTTCAAGATTTGGGCTAGAAATAACAAGCCTAAGAATTGCAAGTGTTATTCTTGAAAACACTGATAATTCTGTGAGTATGAAACCTTTGTCTTCAGAAGCCTAAGAATGTTTGCCAATTATTTGTCAGGCTCTTGAGCTATGTCTGAACTGTATAATGCCTACCATTGTGAGATGTTATCCTTTTTAATATTACAGACCCTTATTTTTTTGCTAAACACTGTTTAAGGGGATTATTAATCCCTGATGTTCTCAGTTAAGAGTAAAATAAGTATATGACAGGTAGAGAACATCAGGAAAAGACCCTGAAGCAGAAGTGTAAGGGCTCTGTTAATCTTTCATTAGGAAAAGGCAAAGAATTCTCCACACCATTACAATTTTTTTCTGAAAAATGAAAATATTCTTTTCCAATATTGATTTGGTTTATTTAAACTTGACATTCATGTAAACTTCTTAAGCATTTATACATTTGAACTTTAGAGAAAATAAGGGAAATCCCCTTAAGTTCTTCATTCTTCATTTGAAGACTGCTGTTGCAAAGCCATCTGGGTTTCTACTGTGTTTTATATCTCTATAATAATTTCAACTGAGTAGGAATCTAGTCACAACATGTCTGTTCTCTGGTATAAACCTAACTATTCCAGTTTCCTTCTGCAGTTAAAGCCAAATCAGTATCTCTTGATGCTTCCAGAGATAATAATGCTCTTTAAATGAGCACCATTTGCTCATTTGGTGGTTTGAGGTATTAGTTTGATTCTTACAGTCCACCAGACCCTCATGCCCACACAGCTGCCAGCATCAGGGATGTTTCTGAAGAGGCTAGTACTGCTCGCCTGGGTGTTGGTATCTTCTCATTGCACTACAGTAACATCTTGAGTCATCATACTTATTTAATTGAAGGCGAATTTTCAAGTTGTCACTGTGTTTAAGAGTAGCTAGTAGTGATACTGTTTGCAAAATCTTTGTTTTACTACAAGACATTTGTGCAACTACAGTTGTGGAAGGTTTGGTGTTCTGGGCTGTTCCCTTAATGCTTTAGGCAGATGTAACTTGGGCTTAACAGGAGCAAGCCACAAAATTGCTGGATGAAATCCCAAACACAGAGTAAACAAATGGGAAATATACCTCTGAGGGATTGCTGTTTCTCCAGGGTCAGAACCATAGTAAAACAAACCTGATTGTGAAGAGAGAATTTGAGCAGCAACAGAGGAGCTACACACAACATTCAGGTCATTTTTCACCCACAGCTGTGCAGGACAGTGTGTAAACAAGACTGGTGTCTGCCAGTGTTGCCAATGCTATGCCATGTCCTTGCTTGGATGGGAAAGGATCTGATTAGTATGAAACATCAACGTCCTTCACTGCAATTCTTAGATCTGTGGTTTATTAAACATTCAGATTCCTTAGTAAAAGTGCCAAGTGACCCCAGTTTTTTTCTGTACAGTTATTTTACAGAGCAAGTACTACCAGACTGCTTACCTGGTGTGATTAATCTTTTTTTCTTCAAGATGATTCATGAAGAAGGCTTTATTCTGCATCCCTCTTGCTCGGTGTAATACCACAGTGACAGGAGTGCAGTGGTGTTTATTGTAATGTTCCGAGTGTTTTGCAGCTGCATGTCAGTCATGTGGAATTAGTTTATTAATTTTGATGAGAAATCTCATCCAAAAAGTGAGTGTAAGAAAAGAATGGCCTTTTACACTTCTGGCTGGTTCATCATGCATGAGTACAGAAGAATCTTGCCATAATTCACAATCCTGGCATGGCAGAGAAGCAGGTATCTAGCTGGTGTTAGCTTTGGCAGTTGGTTTCTTTGTAGCTTAAAGTCTCAATTAAACCTTTGAGCGCCTGAGGGATTACTTAAACATACGTGCAACTATCTTAGTGTTCAGGAATTTTATATGTTTATTTTTAAAGACCTTCCTTCATACCTTTTCTAGGACTGGAATGGAAAAGACAGATTACCATAAAAGTTTCTAAAATTATATTTATGCATTAAATATGTATTATGATAAAGGATTTCTCACTGGGGCTTACATTAGGAATTATATTCACAATATTTTTCCTGTTGCTATTCCCTACAGAATTTCTTCATCTGATAATATTACTGTTTAGGAAGTGATAACATATGCATGTAACAAGTTAATTGTAAAAGCCCAAAAGGGGTAATTTGATTGTGCTACTGAAACAATAGTAGTCAAGCATTCTGGTCTGCGGTTGCCAGTTTTAAATTACCACAATTGTTGTAAATCATGCAAAGGAATTGTGGGAAACAGAACTTTCAACTTTTCATTACAAATGTCCCATTTTCTGTCCAGGATCACTCAGCCATCTGGCTAATAGACTGCAGTGCTGCTTCACAGACCATTCACTCAGCAACCCAGGGCAGTAAGAATGGGGTGAGGGAACATTTCTGGGTATTGCAGTATATTTGAAATCTTAACTACGCAGGTTCGAGGCTAAGAACGGAGTCCACTTCTCAATGTAAATGATGCATAAGCAGACACTGGGAATTTTCCATGTTAGGATCTATGCATATGTTGCACATATGCATAATTAGCTAGTTAGCTCTGAAAATGAAAAGAGCATTTTATATGTCCTCTTCTTTGCTGTATAAGAGATGCTTCTCTTTTCTACTTTTAAAAAATAGAATCCAGCTCCAGCATACCTGAACTAATATATTCTCTGCCCTTGTGTGATTTCACTAGTGTATCAGAGAACCTGGGAGCAACCTGTAGAAACACTCTGGAGAATCAGAGGGGAAAATATCACACTCTAGGGATTTCACGTAGTGTGTAGGGGAAAATAAGTGTCAATTTTAAAATGTAGTCATAATATCTCAGATTTTCAAACGTTTTATTTTACGTATTCATGTTACCCGTGTTGTTGGTATTGGACTGGCATGCAGGCTATTCCCAGGAAGACCTACTCCTATTGTAGGTACTGTATATTTGTCCTATGGTGGAGAGGGGGAAGTAGTCCACACTGCTTGTGGGGGCTTGTTTCTTTCTGGAGTGTTTAAGAAAATGGCACTTGAAGATAATTTAATTTTGTTTAGTGAGTTCTGAGCTAAGACAACAGAAGAATTTAGTTGGCAAGTGACTAAACTGCTGGTTCAACATATATATAGACCTACTAGTTTGTTTTTACTGTCTAGAATTGAGGGAGGTTGTATGAGTAATGCCAAAATCACTGTCTGCAGTTGAAGTGAGTGGTATTTGGGTTAGTGTTTCTTTCCATTAGAAGGCATTCCTAATGCTTAACTCTGCCCTGATCCTTCCTGTGACATTTGTACCACTTGAGCACATTGTATGGCCACAATGTGTATATCTGGGTGCTGGGATTCCCAGGATGCTAGTGCTAGTCACAAATATGTCAAATGTTGGGACTCCTAATCTATTGTTTCTGCCTACCACATTTTACTAACTCTACTTTGTTTTGTACCTGCTCTTCCTCTCTGAAAGAAAGAAAGAAAGAAAGAAAGAAAGAAAGAAAGAAAGAAAGAAAGAAAGAAAAAGAAAATCCAAATTAAAAGTTTTCTCTGCAGAAATTTACATCTGCCTAAGTACACGTGGCATGAAAACATGTTCATCTCAGCAGGAAAAAATACAGCAATCATTCTAATAATAAGCAAAAAGTATTATGAAAAGTAGGCAATTGCCATTTTATTTTAATAAATGCATGTTTATGAAGTAATATAGATAGAAGCCGTATATATGTCAGTTCAGTTAACAGTAGAGTAACTGATATGATTTGATTAATCAGAAGCTAGTGTGATTTTGTTCTTAGTGTGGAGAAGGCTACTATCATTCAAAAGCATTAGTTGTTTGTGGTTACCAAAGTGTAAGCAGTGATAGTGAAATGCCTTCTGATTGCCTTGATTTGCTACTATTTTGGTATCAAATAAAAGAAACAAAGTAATTTTCAGTGAAGAACTTGTTATATCAGATAGACACTTCAAATTTCCTTTTGTGTTTTTTTTGTGTTCAAATGGCAATAAAAAACTGTGGTTCAGCTGTATGCAATCTTTCACTTAAAATGAGATTAGTGGCTTATGAACTCTTAACTAGAAGATTTTCTTCTTTGTGCAGCTTTAAGCTGTTCAAGTAATTTATTTTCTGGCAAGAATTTCCTGTAATTTTTAATAATTACTTGAGGAGGTGATTAATTTAAATTTGCTTTGGCCTTTAAATATTGTCTTTCATTTCAGCTCTCCTTTAACCTTTTAAAGTAAGATTTAGGTAGAATTTTTAAATAATATCTTCAAAGAAATCGCTGCCTTTTTATATAATACTGCAGTGGATACTAAGTTCAGAGGGAAGAAAATAAAATTTTTGCAGACTTTATTGCACCTTACTTCTGTAAAATTCAGTTTGAGTTTACAGTTATTTTCAACTTATTCCCAACTGTATTTTCAGTGTGACAAAAGAATTGATTTGGAGTAAGAAGCAGGAGGAATGTGCTCAGTCAGAGGATTTTACATATATGCAAAGCTGTTTTTTCTGGGTGAGACTTGGAAAAGGTAAGAGAGAAGGAGGGAGCACTGTGAGTGTGAAAATGAGGAGCTCAAATGGTAGCCATCACAAAGACCCACAGATTTGTGGAGTTTATTCAGAACAGTGAGAAAAGGATACTGAGAATAGAATTAAGATTCTGATTTTTTTTTTTCCTGAAAACAGATCTTTAGAAACTTTCTTGAGGTGCAAAAGTCAGGCCCATTCTCAGGTATTTTAAAGTCAGGCCCACAAACTGGATTATTAGACCTTTAGTGAGTGGATGCATTTGGTTTGATGAGTTTGAGGTGAAAATTGTAGAAAGACTCAGGAGGATTTTGTTAAGATGAGAAATACTGGACACATTTATAATGAAAAAGTAGAGCCTTAGATGGAAAGGTCAGAAAACAGCATGAGGGAGAGGAAGAGAGGAGTACTAGGACAGAGAGCAAGAGGAGGGAGATGAAGGACTTAAAGTAGACCAAAAAAAATTATCTACTTAAGACTTGAGAGACATTTTTAGGCTGCTTCTACACTAACCCACTCTTCTTCTCCTTTCTCCAAAAGGAAGGATATCAGAGGGGAAAGGCTGGTGACCTTGTGGCAGCTCTGGGACAATGGCCCGTCTGGAGTAGCTGTGTGGCAGCTCCTTGGTGAATTTTACTTGCACTGTTCAGAGACTTCTCAGTCAGCATGAGATTGATGTGACCTGTAGTTATCTTCTCTTTCTTAGGCACTGCCTTAGAATGGCTTTAATGTTGACTTATAAAGGGGACACAAAGTTAGTTCAGTGTTCTCTGTAATTCCCCTGAAGCACTTTTTGGATGCCTAGAAAAGCGGGGCCTGTGTAGCAGAGTGACACCACCCATGCTGTCTGGGTGATGCTCCCCTTGAGTCAGCACCCACGTGGGAAGAGCTGATCTTTGGGCCAGCCCAGAGATGGGCTGTTGATCAGTACACACTGTGCTGTACAAAACTGAGTTTTGTTGGTCTGTTTTGAATTTTACTTGCTTATTTTGAAAATTTTGCCATAGACTGTCTTCTGGCTCATGGTGAATTGAGAAATCCAGATTTTGGATATGACATCCAGCCACCTCACCAGCATATCTACCCTACAGACTTCTCTTGTCCTCTGTCTCACTTTGCCTGTGCAATCATCCTTGTCCCTTTGAACAAAGTATAAATAGTGAATATTTTATTGCTCTATTAATTTGTCTACATGTTTTATTCCACCCTCTTCCCGGGCTTTTTTACACTCTTAATTCTTCTCACTTAATTTTTCTAATGCACGGGGAGCGTCATTTGAGCTCTTACTTGCATTATCAGAGTTCAAGTTCATCTGTGCTCATTCAGGTATGTCCTTATTCACGCTTCCCTATTCACAAGTCTAGTTCTCAGAGATGTGATAGGACCCACCATGTCCTAAAAAGCTGAAAGATTCTTAAGAGTCGTTCATCAAGAGTATGAGCTCCCTCTGAAGGATGGGACTGAGGGGCATGACATGTATTCTCCCTGCCAGTCTTGATACTTGTCTTTGTGGCAGCTGAGACATTCTGAAGGAGTAAGTCTGTGTTATGCTTATGAAAAAAGAGGATGTTCTGTTAGCTTGAAACTGACTTTCGTATGTAAATTATTTAAGTAAATAAATAAATAGGGTGATTTCTCCTGATGGACCTCACTTCAGCTGTGGTTACAGGAATGGATTACTACTGTTAGGAAATGCTTTCACAGGATAAACCTCTTCCTACTCAGTATTCTGTGCACTAGCTTTCAAAGGTTCTGATTCTGTCTGCTGGGCTCTCTAGCAGGCTGATACTCAGAAACAACAGATTCATGGCACGGTAACTGCATCTTGCTTTGGTATTTGGGTATGATTTTATGTGACGATTTTTATTAAAAATTCATAAGTTTGGAGAAGAGTACTCACTGCGGTGGGAAACACTTTCAGTTTCTCACACTGCTATTGCAGTTTAAATTGCTGGAAACAATTTCTTTCGTTTTTAGGTCTTTGAATAATCAGCTACCAAAGTAAGCTATATTTCATAAAAACCTTAAATCATTGATTGATCTAAAGTTCCAAGTCATAAAATTACTGAAATTTTCTGATATCAGCATGTGGTCTGAGGACTTAGTACTACTTTAAAAGGAAACAAAGCACTCTAAAAATTGCACAAAACCATATCTACACTTTTTTTTCAGATCTGTGACCAAATTCTGAAATGGTACTTTAATCTTTATAACCATTATTGGGTTGTGAGTTTTCAGTCTGACAATGATTTAGTCTATAATTCGTACTGCCCTGGTAGTCTAATTGCTGTCCACTGTTCTGATTCATTATTTTTGGCAAGGCAAGGTAGAATGCACCAGAGTTAGGAGGAACAAGCTGAATTGAAAGTTGTTTGAAATATGCTTTTTTTTTTTTTAAACCCAGGGTTTCTTTTCAGTAAAACTTTTTTATTTACCTATATAGGTCACATTTTTTCATTCTAAGTTTGGTATATTATTTTTCTAAATAATGTTCAGGTTTTATTTCCAGAAAGCTGACTTAATTTTTCTTTGCTCAGTACAGAACTACTTAGAGAAATAGCTGCTTGTAAATAATCTTTTCAAAGACTCGCATTGTAACAAATTAAACACTTGATCTCTAAGTCTAGGTTCTTAAATGCTGACAAGGTAAATTAGAGTTTCATTAAATTAATGATTCAGTAATGGAAAAGAAGGATTCAAGTTTATAATAGTAGGTGAAGTACAATTGAACTCTGCATTAAATGTACCATTAACTGAAAGAATAAGGAAACATAATTTGCATCTGTGTAAATGCACATACTTTGTGGAAATCAGTAGCTGTTATGCCCAGAAGCATTCATTGTAACATCTGCTTAGTTACTGTCAGCATCAATTAGTCCACTTTGATGAAACTTCTGAAGTAATCTTAGATTAGGGAGAACTAAAACACCCACATTTCTTTGCTTTAGGTTCTTTTTCTGTTGTAAATATTTGAGAGTCCTTGACAACTTACAAGCCACTTCTGTACTGAGGCAATTAACTTTACAAACACGTTAGTAAACATACCTTAAAAATGCAAGAAAACTGCAAATCCCTTCATTTTTAATGACATCATTTACCATCAAGGTATAAGTGTTTCCTAAGGAAGCTATTAGAGATTATCTGCTTAGGCAAATAGGAATCTCTTCAGTGAGCCTTTATCATGTCTGCATACTGAAATGGGAAGAGGAAGTCCTCTCCATTTCCTTTAATAGAAAGTGTTAAGTGAGTGTACTTGATTGGCTTTTGCAATTATTCAGTATTTCAGTTGTGTACTGTATAAACAAACATGACAGAATTGCCAATAAATACCTATATGAAATAAGTGTAGATATGTAAATACATATGTAAATTTATATTCCTAAGTCAGTCTAATATTGGCTACAGGCTGGAAGCTGAGTCCTGCCATCAGTGGTGTTTCTGCCAACCTCTGAAAATAGCCTCTTTGAATTCCTGAGTTTGATTTAAGATTGTTGATTTAATATTTTTAGAAGGAAAAACAAACCTAAATCAATGAAGAAGTACTTGGCTGGATATGTGAATTGCACAAGATATGTGTTCTCACTTGACACCTCAGGTAAAACAGACTCTGGAAGAATTCTCCATCCCATTCCTATGTAAATTCTGACCCCATCTCCGAAAAAATTCCCACCACAGATACTTTCTGTTCCTTAGTTAGCCACAGGTAAAGAAACCTTAATTTTTGGTACCAATGCTCTTTTAGTTGAACACCATTTTTCATTGGCTGGGTAACATGTTGTCTTGCTCTTTTCCTGAGATATACCAGAAAGACTGAAAGGTAAAGAGTCAGTGTGGAAGCAAATGTACATGAAAATCAGAAGCAGAATTTAAGAGAAAATAAATGATGGCTATGACAAGAACTTGCAACTTAAAACTGTTAACTCGTTTTGTATGCATGAATCCTTTAATTTAAATGTATATGTGTATGGAAGCCCAGGCAGTATTAGGAAAGATAGATGGAGGAGTATGAATGAAGTGCTCAGATTTCCAAACACCTCATTTTGATTGACTTCCAGGGAAGAATTCTGGAGCAGTTCCTTCTTCTTTTGATCTGAGTAATAAAATAATAGAATAAAATATTAAAAATATAATGGAAGAAAAGTAAAAAATCTACTCTAAAGTGTCCTTGCTGTATAGGCTTTTCAGAAATTTTGACATAGAATATCTCTTCTGGGTCTCTCTTTCCATGGGTGATATGGGCCAGTAATGCTGTGTATAATCTTCATTGAGTTAAGGAACTGGACTGGAGATCTCCCCAGACAAAACGTTTGGCTCTGAAATAAAATGTCGAGTGTCTTACTTGAGACCTTTAAAAGATTTATTTTTTTTTTTAACTCCTGATCTGTTAGTTTCTTTGTTGTAGGGTCATTCTTCAGATTTAGATTTTGGAAACTAGAAATTTTGAAAGTATGAAGAAAGGGAAGCCTAAACCAACAAAAAATGTTTCTTCTTCAGCAATTTTTAGAGTTTGGAAAACAGCTACTAAAACCATAGCATATATGGCTCTTGTGGCTTTGTTAAACTGACATCTCTCTAGCATTAAGGGTATTTGTTTTCCAAAATTATGGAGGATTGCCACAATAGGAACATATTTAGAATATTAAAATACATGAAGTACATATGTAGCTTGCAACAGAGGGCAATAGAAAAGCCACAACTAAGATGTAAATCTTAGTGACCCTTTTTGCCTGTTACATGATACCTCAGTGGAGATTGTTGTTGAACAATATTAAGACCAGTATTTTATATTAACAAAATATTTATTTTGAACACAATTAGTACATTCACTCATATTCCAGCAGTGTTTGAGGCCACAAGTATCTCAGCATACTTCAGGAACAGTTGGTGAGGGCTGGATGCCTAACTCAGCCCCTGGCTGGGGATCTGGAGTGACTGGAAGGGGCTGCATTTTAGCCCTTCTCTGCCCTGCATGCCTGTGCACTTCCCAGCCACACTTTTCACTCCTGGCTCACTTCAACATCTTTCTTCTTAGCAAAACCTTCTGTAAACCCCTTTCTTTAATGCTTAGTCTCTTCACAGGGCCTCCCTGATAGCAGCAGTGGTGCAGACCTTGGAGCTGCATGTGCAGCGGTGCAGGTTTTACACATTGCTGTGCATGGCCAAGTGACTTCCAGATTCCCCTGACTCTGCAGCAGCTTTGAGTAAGTGCAGTTCAGGACTGCAAAGCTGCGAACATTCTTCAGAAGTGTAGAAAGATCAGTCCATTATGCCACAAAATTTTGAGTGAAACTCAAAATACTCAGTAACTCATGAAGAGTTATATTTCTCATGTCAGTGAAATCTGAACCCTAAGCTGAAATGGCAAATGTTAGCTTTTTTGAGGCAAAAGAAGTGACAGTGAGGCAGGAAATGGAGTAGCTGTTTTGGGATATGACAACAAAGTGGGCTTTTTGTATTTGCTGGTGGGTGAAGAGAAGGTTGAAGAAAGTGGCTGCTCACAGGTAATACTTTGTTTGAATTTGACCAATTTGAAGAACTTGTAAAGCCAGTCCTTTAAAAATTAGGCATGTTTCTTGTAGCAACTGCAAGGTTTAACAGCCAAACTACACTCAAACATAGCAGTGTTGGAGATAAGGTAAATTTGCTGCTATCCCCTACGTCTCTCCCTCCTTTGTTCTCAAGAACAGTGTGCTAAGATTGAACCATTTTAAAAAGTAGAGGGGAAATGGGATCCATGGAGGTTTCATCTTTGCCTGAGTTACATACTAAGGCACCAGTAAGACTAAAATAACATTTGTATCTCTGAATTATAAACCCTGTACTTCAAAGCCTAAAATGTTTACCCACTATGGTGGTTAGTCATGAGCTTTTTTGATCCAATAAATACTGTTTTTATGTTTCTGTATTAACAGTTTGCCAAGTCATTCTATACACTGCATCTTTTCTTAGAGCAGTGACAGTTTTGGCAACATACATTTATCGGGTTATTTTCTTAATATGCTGTATTTGCAAAAAATTCTGTACTTTCTTTCTTCTCCCTTTGTACAGTCTTAGTTCCATGAACCACAGTTTTTATTCTTGCTTTAGTATTACTAGATTTGTTTTTACATATCAATTGACGTTTTATGTGCCTATTGAGAAATATTTAATCTAAAAGGACATGAATCGAATTGCATTAATTGATCTGGCTGTGAAGACTGGGATTGGACCAGATAATGTCTGACAGTGTTGTACTGCCTGAGTTTCTCCATTTCTGTTGCACAAGTCATCAGTTACTTGTACCCAATAATTTGTTTACTCGAAAAGCAAGCTGAAGTGATCAAGATTTTTTATAATTAATATTATTCATCTTCTAGTAAATTCCAGTTTTCATTCCATTTTAGTTTTTAAGTCTTGTAAAAGATTTTTTGTTCCTAATTTCTACTTTTGATCCCTCAGTATCTTGTATTTCATTAAAGAGCAATCTAATGCTTATTGTTCCACAGATGGATTATGATTAGGTACAGTAATCTATTATGTATTTTTATCAATTAACTGGCTATTATCTTGATTATAAGAAGGTGCTTCAGACTTCAAACAACATTTTTAGGTCCGTGCTCTTTTGAAGTTTGTTAGTCTCTTAAGCGTGAACATAAGAACTGTCTACAATAATCCAGTAATAGATATTTTTTCTAATCTTTTTCTTGGCATTTTCCTGTTAATTTATCAAAAGACTACTCCTTTTAAGCTACTGATACATCAGCAACAGTTTCAGCTAATAGAGTTCCAGATTTCCAGCTGCCCAGATCTCAAAGTACTCTCTATAAACATTGACTAAACTATTCTTCATAACATTACTGCAGCACAAAATGATAAGTAACTGTAGCTGGGAATATGACATTTTTCACTTAAGGAAAGCAGTCTGAATTTCTGGATACCACACGAGCAATCTTGTTTGTCAAGTGAAATTGCTTGGATTTCTGTCTGCATCCTTTACAATACTGATGGCTTCTTTTAAAAGGCCGACGAAGGTCATTAATTCCTATATTTGGCCTTGCACTGCAGTCTAGATCTCCTGAGCTATCCTGTCCACATATACACTTGTAACCATAATGCAGTGGAAAACATAAATTCATCTTTTATCCTACCATAAGTGCCAAAAAAGAATCAGTTGTTACTCAGCTTAGTGCTGCTAAGAAAATGTTCCGGTTATTGTTATGTCAAAGAGGCAAGGACTGCCAAGTCTGTAAGAGCTGAAATGTGGTTCAGTGAAGTATTTAAAGTATGAAGGCCAAGATTTATTGTTAGACTCCTAAGGATATGAATAGATTGAGAGGGAGGAAAAAAAAGACTCTGATTTGGAACTAGAATGTGATCCCTTGTCCAGATCAGATTGGTGAGACAAGTGTAAATGTTAAACAGACTCAAAGTTTTTGCTATCTGAATAGAAGGAAAAGGGAATGATGATGGAAGATTCTGATGTATTTTCTTAGTGTTTCCTTGAAGGAATTTAGGGAATTTCTGTGCAGAGGAGAAAGTTGATGAGAGAATTTAAGGTGTGAGTTCACAGTTGCAGAACATTATTTCAGCTGAGGATGTGAAGCCCCATTACAAGTTGAAAGGTAAGAAGTTTGAACCTAAGAAAGAATACAGAATCACAGAATATCTCAAGTTTTAAAGGACCTGTAAGGATCATCAAGTCCAACTCTGCCCCTCTCAGGACCATGTAGAACTAAACCATATAACCAGGAGCATTATCCAGGCAATCCTAGACTCCTGACAGATATGGTGCCATGACCTAGAGGAGCCTGTTGGAGTGACCAACCACTCTCTTAGTGAAGAAGCTTTTCCTAATATGAAACCTGAACTTCCCCAGTGCAACTTCATTCCACTTCCTTGTGTCCTGCCACTGGTGACCAGGGAGAAGAGATCAGCACCTCCCCTTCTCTGCCCCCCATGGGGAAAGTGTACCTTGCTGCCAGGTCCCCCCTCAGCCTTCTCTTCTCCAAGCTGAGCAATCAACTGACCTCAAGTGGTCCTCGTAAATCTTGCCGTCAGGGGGTTTCACCATCTGGGTCACCCTTCTCTGGACACACTTAAACAATCTGATGTCATTCTTATCCTGTGGCACCCAAACCTGCCCCCAGCTTGGCTGCCCCAGCCCAGAGCAGAGGGGACAATCCCCTCCCTTGCCCGGCTGGCCGTGCTGTCCCTGGTGTCCCCAGGACACGCTTGGCCCTCCTGGCTGCCAGGGCACTGCTGGGTCATGTTCAGCTTGCCATAAATTGGTTGGAATGACTTAAAAATACATGTGAAGGATCCATTTTTCCTTCTGTTTGAGATAAATGCTTTCAGAAAGTTTAGGAGAAAGTAGTTCAAGACTCTCAGCAAGTATCACACATCACGATTGATGCAATCTACGGAAATAAAGTGCTTTTCAGATAAAATTAGAATACATCTCAGACAAGTTGTTTTGTTTTCCTTTGAGTTAAGGTGTAGACTAGTGGTTTAACTGGAAATGGAAAGAAAATACAGAAGAAATAGAATAAAGAGACAATTAGGATTGCTTAGATCAAATCTCAGAAGCACAAATGCTCTGGAGATAGGTGCTGTATTTCACAGGTGTCAGGAATCCTCTGATGTGTCTGTTGGTAGCCCAGCCCAGTTCCAGAAGCAGGAACTCCTGGAAAATCTTGTAGGACTTCTGGATCCATATCATGTGTCTGCTTGGAAATAGTCCACTCCTTTTCAATGTTCTATGCAATCACAGGACTTGCAATCTTTCTTCCAAAATATGTAATTTATACCCTCCTCTTTTTTTGTATGCTGCCTGAAACTTTTCAGTTAGATATGTAAATAACACAGAATTGTGGAATCATGGAATTACTGAGGCTGGAAAGGATGCCTGGATATCATCTAGTCCAACCCTGTCCTCAGAGCAAGGTTTCATTAATGCAGTTGTGCTTTGAGTCCATTAGTGTTTTGAGTACTCCCAGACTCCACAACTTCTTAGCAATCTATTCCACTGTTTTATCCCCTCTTCCATGAAAAAGGTCATTTATGAAGATTTAAACAGCATTACTCTTGGGCTGCTTCTTTAGTGGCCGTGCCTCGGCTGGACTTTTTGCCACTTTGAAATGGTTGTAATCTTTCTAGCTGGGCATTTCAGCCAGTTTTCAGTACATTTCACTAGTTTGTACTTCATTAAAATTTTACATGGGACAGGTTCAAAAGCCTTTCCAGCTTTTTTTCAGCACTGGACCTTTCCTTAGATGCTTTTTTGAAGACCAAAAGAATTTTAGGCACATTTGTCCATTCTTCTTGTCCAGATTATTATTTTTTGGTAGGTTAGTTTAGAACATAATGAGAAGATAATAATGGGCAAAGATCCTCACATCCCAGTTGAGGCACTGATGAGTCTGAGTCTGTTTCTTATTTTGTGAAACAAACTAGTTTGCATGGGCCCTATCAACTCAGTACTGTAATCCTTTTGTTTGCCTTGTGGATTACAGTAATCAAATGTGCTTCTGACAAAATATATGTCTCTGAAAAAAAAAAAAAAAAAGAGCTTCACCTGTGTTACTTATTCAGGTGAATCTGTTACCCCTTTTGCAAAGCTGCAGTTTTTCCAAGAATCATTTTAAAGGGAGACTGGTAATAATTTTAACATTTAGCTTATTACCTTACATACAGTAATGCCTGTTTTTCACACATAATGAACTTTCAGAGCCAAGTGCAAATGTAGCTGATGTGCTTGTGTAGCTGGTCTAAACTTGCTGCCGGCATTTTTTGTGCTATCACCCCTTGCTGCTGCCACAGATGGAGTGACGCACTTCAACTGCAAGAGAGAAGTAGCAATATCTTTAGTGATGTAAAACAGGGATTTAACAAAGTTTGGTGGTAAATGTGTCAGCAGTTTAACCGTATTTGATGGCAAGGCATACTTGCTTGTTTACAGCACGGAGCATGGGGCCAGACAAAACTGTCCAGGAGACCATCCTGTTGAGTCATAAGGTTCAGAAAAGACTCCTCTGTGTTACAGATTTTCTGATCTGAGTTTAGTCGTGACTGGATCCAGACTTAATCCTAGACTTGGTCAACACTTTATGGTTTAAGGATTTTATGCACACAATCAATATTTTATGCGTTGCTGATCACTTACCGAGAATCTCCTAAGGCAAAGAATCTCTCAGCCTCAAGGAATAATGTAGAGAATTGTCCATGGTGAAGGGGAGCTCCTGGCTTACAGCCCCTTCTGTGCAGGAGTGCTAAACAAGCCCTAGGCTGTCCACTGTTTATGGAGTAAGATGATTGACTTATGGTCATATTTGCACAGCAGCCGTATTTCGTTTGGAGCATGCTCAACTAACCCTCAGCTGTTGAACAAGACTCACGGCCCTTAGGTGTCAAGCAAGATTTATGGCCCTTAACTATTGTGTTGATGTCTGAGAGCCAGATGTAGCTGTCACAACCACCCCGGGTAGCTGTTGCACAGGCAGAAAACAGCAGGGGTTGGAGCACATCACCACGGCTGCCAAGGGTGAAACAAAATGTTCTGAGTACAATCAGGTAATCAGAAGTTAGGACATTTCCCTTTGTTGCCCATAAAGTAGCTGAGAGGTCTTTTCTTCTGCTGAGCAGGATTTCAAAATATTTTGGAAAGACTACTGGAATAATTTTTTCTGTCCTATTGTAATAGGATTCTGACTTTGTCATATAAAGGTCATTTCCCCTTTTTAATGCCATAGCGAGTGTTTTGAAAAAGTATTTGTCAGTAGTCCTTGGTAGCTCACTTCAGTCAGCAGCTGGCTTAGACTTTATAACTTTGTTCCACACTAAACTGTCCTTTTATTTTTGGAAAAGAGAGTTGTGGCTCACTGCTCAGTTATTCTGACTGAAATTGAGAGTTCTTTCAAAAGTCAGAAATTAAATTAACACAAGACTCCTTGTAGAATTACATATGAATGGGGGGAAAACAATCAGTTATATTCTCAGCCTGCTGTAATGTGAGCTGGCCCTTTCTAAAAAGTGTGATAATAGAATTTGTCTGTGCATATTATGGGGTAGATTAACATAAGGCTTACTGTGTAGAGACTTGTCTAATCCACTTGTTTTATGATGTGAACCAGGAAGGAACCCAGTTTACTTACAGGTTTTACTTTGGATAACCACACATAGGATGATTTATTTTAAAGTAGTACTACATATTAGTCATGCTTTTGCATGGAAAAGGCTTTCTGTTTATTTCAAACGTCCGTTTAATTTTTCTCTGTGTTGAAGGATTTTTCAGTTGGCAGTTGGGGACGGTATTGTTTTGGGTTTTTTTAGTATAAATACAGAGGTGACAGCCTCTTACACATTGCACTATAGAAGGATTACAGAGAAATATTGATTAAACTTTCACTCACAAGCACATTTTGCTTTTCATTGTTTTGTGATCTTTTGGTACATTAAAATTATACATGTAACGGGGGAAATTCTGGGGATACAAAAAGATTCTTGCTGTTCATTTTTCAGCTAGTGTTAACTCAGTAAAAGAAAATTCTCTTTTAAAATGTTACATTTTTTCTTGTTCAGGGTAGGGCAGTATGACTCTAGGCATTCTGTTTGCGTGTACCCGGTAGTTTCTTAGGTGTTATTTGTGGGGTTTTGCAGACTGATTTTTTTCCCCCCGTTTTTTAAGGAGCTTGATACTGTGAAATCTGGTATTCTTTTTGTAGTCCCACCCACTAGAAACCAGATTATTGTGAATTATTCAAATAATGTGAGCACCATCTGACTTTTTGAAATGCTTTTAAAAGCTGACTTGCATCCTTGGGAAGAAGCAACTTTCCATTATGTTATTTTTCTTTAACACAGAAATGCTGCTAGTTCAGAACAGTTTTGGATGCTGCTGCTGTGCCAAAATATCATGGCAACAAAAATGTTCTTAGGAATTCAGAACATAACATACTACTTTTTTTTTTTTTTATCAGCATGCCATCTTCCTGAGACTTAGACATTGTCCTTTAAGTGGAAAATGAAATGTTATTTTCCTAATTTCACCAGTTTATAAGTTATTGTGCGGTAATTTATTGCATAAAGTGGTAGTAGCAGTAATAGTAGTTGTTATTGTTGTTGTTGTTGTGATAGTGAGATTCTACTCATCCTCTTGATGGTCCAGAGATTACTTCAGGGGCAGCTGATTTTCACCAGGAATGTGCATTAAGAGTAAGTTGATAAGTCACCTTGACCTCTCTTTGCCTTTTAGGTGTGTGTTCATTTTAATGCCAAGGTTAGCACGGGGTGCTGTGGCTTGGCAGCCCCTCAGTGACACGAGTTTTCAGGGCAGTGCTGCAGTTTGAGTGAGAAGCCCAGGTGCTGCGCTCAGGGCCGCCAAGCAGACTGCCCTGCTGGTGGCCTTCCCTAGGGACAGCAGGACCAGGACACATACTGGATTCTGTCATGTTGCCCTCCCACCGCAGGTGACCTTTGCTCTTCCAGAACTCATCTCTTGTCTGTTTCTCCTGTTTTTGTGTAGGTGCTGGGATGGCTGGAGAAGGTCGTGATTTGCAGTCAAGCTGAGGGAGGCGTGAAGCATCGTCCATCCCCTGCTGACATTTGAGGTACTGTAATACTTTTTATCTTATCTGCAAGTGACTGACTTTATTACCAGTGTTGGCTAAGCAGATTGATCAATAGTATCCCTTAATACCCTACAGGTAATCCACACAGATCCTAGGATTCATTCCTGCAGGAGGTGATAATTACAATTTGCATTATGTAAAATTCTGATTGGGATCTAATTGTCATATTTTAATACCCAAACAATTGAGATATATGAATAAAGGCTATCAGATTCAGTCCTGATCAAATTGATGACTTCAAGCCCTTCTGTCAACCTCTAGTAGCCAGCATTTGAGACAGAGGGCTAGGTGATTCTTGAAAGTGGTTAAAAGCCATTTTTCCTTGTCAGAGAAAAATTGTACTGCATTTTAATGAACCATTTTGCACTTAGAGTATTATTTTTGATATTAATTGCCTGACTTTAAATGCATGCTGTTGAAACGCATAGAGAAAAAAAAAATCTGTATTTTATGAGTGAGGAAAATGCCTATCAGAACATTGTAGATAACAGTGATAAATCATTGTTTAAATGACACTTACAAGTGTCATTGAATTTGAATGTACATATTGGTTCTAATGCATGTCTAATTCATTGTTTCTTTCATGTATTACTGAAAACCTAATCAGAGTACAGTGGAGTAAATTTGAATTGAACATCACAGAAATATGCTATTGTGTAAGGGATTCAGACCTGTGATTGCTCATGGCGTTAGGCTGAAAAGCTGTTATCTGGTGTTAAATTTCTGCATGAGACTTTACAGCTGCTATCTGTGTACTGTAGCACTTTTATGAGACTTGAACTGGCTATTCCTGTCTAAGTGTACACAGTTGTACTGTCATTAAATAGAAGAGAAATTCTAGATACTTCTAGCTTTGGTTACAATAACAGTAGGTAAAACTTGCTATCCTATGTCTATGTTCTTAATGTTTCTGACACCAGGTGGTAGAACCCTAGATTTATTCATTGCACCATGGATCTCTGCTTGGGATATTTGTCTATACCAATTTCATCAAGAAGATTAGAAGGTCAGAATAGTGAAAAGTTACTTGTAAAAATGCTTATAAAATATGTATAAATTAGTCATTAGTGATGTCCTTAACCAAAGCATTCTTTGTTGTGGTTACCATGCCTTTTCATACAGAGTTCAGCACACCTGGAAAACAGTTTGTGAATGACTTCTCTTATTTTATAGCTGAAACATGGCCAAACAACTCTACAGAAGACTTTTTCTGTACTCTGTTTCCCTGGCTTTCCATGCCCTGGAAGCCATTTGATCCACAGCTAAATTGCCCATTCCTGATTTCTCTGCGAGCAGCCTAGCACTGAAAGGACACAGCTTGGACACGGGGTCTGACCTTGCTTCTGAGCTCCACAACAGGCTCACTCGGGTTCTGTCACCCTCTGTAACCGTGCCTTTCACTTTCCTGTTTTTAAACAAGGGCTAATAATTATGAACTTTCAGAAGGGAGCAAAAGATCCCAGTCCTGAGGAAATGCTGTTACTTGCACAGCACTGGTCATATTTGATGTAATGTTGATATGCTGTTACCAGGGGAGAATTTAAACCTTTTGCATTTAAGTGTGGCTTAATAAAAACCTTGCGTTTTTTTATTCTTTTAACTGTATGAGTCTAGTCACCTGCTATCAAGTGTGATTACTGAAGAAATACTTGTGTGCAAAAAGTGAACTGAAGATAAAGACTGATTTATGCATCAGGGCAATTCAAAACTCTGTCTGCTGTGATATTCCGCAGTTTTAATAATGTTGGGAACCATATATGTTATGAGAAAGTGATTTATTGAATATTGCTGTACAATTTGTGTTGAACCTAAGAGCAGTCAGCCTCGTCACACTTAAATGAACATGGCTGCTTTCACAAGATTGGTGTGATTGGTAAGTGTCCTACATATTTTAGGAGCAGATGGTATTATTGCTAATGACTTCTTAAAAGAAAAGATAAAACCTTTTTATGTAAAAAATGGATATATTTTTTATTTTACATTTTTTAAAAAGTTTTTCTTAAGATGGAAGGATTTGATCTCTCCAGAAATACAGCTTCTTGTGATACTAAATTTATTCAGTACAAGAACTACAAAAAGAAGCAGTCTCACTATTTCCCTTCCATGCTGACACTTTCCACATGGCCATGTGGGTGAGGGTACCATTCAGAGCCCAGGGCTGAGAGTGATGTGAGGGTGGTTAGTGGTGGTGTCCTGAATAAAGGGAGAGAGCCAGTTCCTTAGACTTTGACTGACAGGGATCTATGCAAGCAGGCTTGCTCCCTCCTTCAATATAAAAGCATGTACTGAGCAAGGCTGCTGGTCAGACTTCAGAGGAGCTGGGTAATGTGCTAGATAAGAAGACCCCCAGCAGGGCTTTACAAAACTCTCTCCAATGTCCTGCCATTTAGTCTGCTCCTTTTTTTGACCCGTATGTCTGAGATCTAGCTTGGTATGGTATGGGATTATATTTGTGAATAGACAGCACAGAGTGTGTTTGTGTCTGAGAAATGCTTCGAGTGATTGTGGGTCAAGGCCCAGGCTCTGGTACTTTGTGAATTTTATCTGTAAATATCTATTTCCTCATGGTCCTGTGTAAAATAACAGTAACAGCAATGGAAAAAAATGTGAATGCAGTACTTGGTTTTAATGAACAGCTGAATGTGGTCCAAAGTTTCACTTTTTTAATGAGTTGGTATTGTGATGGAGTTCCTGCAGAGAAGGAAGTCATAAAATCAGTGGAGGCAGACGTGCTGTCCACTGGTCAGCCAGCCAGCTTTGCACTGGGCAGCTCTATTGTTGGTAGCACCAGTTTGTTGCATAGTATCCCATTTTGGGCCGATCAGTACAAAGCTCATGTGTTTTATGTGCTAAAATCAAAGGTTGCAGTGCTGTGCTATGGTTGCTTTTGTGTCTGCCATTTGAAGAGTGGAATATGTGGTATGATTGGCTTACAGCCACTACATTGGTGTTACCACAGCTAAAGAGCACACAGTTCATTCCTATTGTTTGTGAAAGAGCTACACATTTATTTAGAAGGTTTTTCTAGTTGCTTGAGTCTTTTAGATGAGTTTCTCTTTCTCTTAATTGCAATTCTTTCTTAATGCAAACTCAATTCATTGGGGTTAGGTTTGGTTTTGGGTTTGGTATTTTTTTAATCCACAACAGCTTTATTTTGTGCTGTTGAGAGGGCGGGTAGTGTATCCACAAGACTGTAATATTCTGTGGTAAGTAGAGGTGGGGGTTTCAGTCCATGCATTATTTGGCTGCTTGGCTGTGGTGTGAATGCAGGCAAGCTGTTCCTCTTCCTAGTGTGTCCCTTTCCCTGTCTGTTAAATGAATAATGCCACCGACTCCTGCTGCAGACTGCTTCAGGATTTGCTGATGGAAAATATTATCTGGCATCATTAAAATACCTCTTTAGAAATAGATCTGTCAAATTGCCTTTAAAATTAATATGGTTGTTTCTGTGGCTTATGTTACAGACACTTCTTAATTCCTTCATTGGTAAAATTTTCTTACAGGAAATGATGGGGGCATTGGGACAAAGCTCTGTCGGTTTACAATACACATTTCTTGCTACAGCCTGGCATTTCTTTGTCTCCATTGCAGACAATGCCATCATTGTAGTGCTATGATAGCTGCAGGTACCCATGCAGATTTACTAGGAGATAAACTCTCTAAACTAGTAACTTTTCAGTAGGTCATTAACTCTAGAGATTACCAGCATGTCTGTTTGGATTATTCCTCTTAAAAGGCCAGCTGACTTCATCACTCAGTGAGCAATCCAAACTTGTCTCCACTGACTCAATAATCAGTCACATTTCAAAGCTGTTCTGGATCCCATCACATACCCTTCTGCCTCTGCAGTGCAGAAAAAAGGCTTTCCATGAGTCTTCCTGTACTTCTTGCTCATCACATCTTTTGTCTTCTAACCCGTGCTCATCTGCCTCACAGGATGGAATCTCCCCCTCTCATATATAAATGTTCAGGAGAGATATATATGTGTGTGTGTGTGTGTGTATTAAAATATATATATAGAGGATATAAATAATGGGCTGAGTGCGTGTGAAGGTTTTGTCAAAACACCAGTATGCCTGTGTGCATGTGTGTGTTAAGTGTGTGCAAGCACATGGACACAGACCAGACCCCACTTCTGCTGCTTCTTTGAGAAGAATTCTTTCAAGACCTGTGATAAGTGAAACAGCTAAAATAATGCCATGGAATGTTACAAAATGTGAATTGGAAGAAGTTACTTGAAGCCCATGAAAAATAAGCCATGTGCATAGTTTGTACATTTGATTGGCTTTCAGTAAATTCTGTCAGCAATTAGTCTTCCTATATTTGGAAATACTAGACACTCTAGCCTTGGAAAAATCTCCAATTAAAAATTAGCAGCATTCCACCTATAGCTCTTGGCCTAAAAGATGCAATCAACAGCTGTATCATAAAAATATGTATCAGAAGTGATTGTTTCAGTATAAAGGTTTTAGAGACCCTGGTGTCTAAAAATGCTCATATGCTTTTAAACTACTTTGGTAAACATGGGCATAGTTTTTTTCTCTGTATGCTTCATCAAAATATACTTTAACTTTTAAAATTGGGTATTTTGTATTCCAGGTATTACCAGCACAAGTGGAGGCAGAAGTTAACAGAGTTTTAAAGAATTTTATGGAAGGTTTAAACAGAGATCAGCTTTTCTTCACAAGTTATTTCTTACCTCATGAAAACTTGTTTTGGCAGCACTGCATTTAAAAATACCAAATGATCTTCTCCACTTGCTGGTTTCATTCAGTACTTCTTTCAGCTTGGTGCTGATTTTCACAATTAAGGATCTCGCTCAAAATCTCTCTGTATGTCTGTATGAAGTAGTTTAAGCAGTTGTTGAATGCAGTAAGCTACTTTTTGGTAGGTGCCCACCATTTATATGTTCAGATTTATGTGGACTCAAAGCACCACATCAGCAGCAAACAGGGGAGGGAACAATGCTGATATGATCTTAGAGACCACACGTGGAAAGCCTACCACACTCCTTCTCATTAACACAGAACTTCTTAAATAGATAATTTTGCTTGCAGTTATTGTGAGAAACAATTGCATTGAATAGGTGTGCTCATATGATAACTCAGCATCAGTTTAACCAAAATTCAGAATTGGCATCAGTCTGCATATTACAGATTCAAAATAAATGAATATACATCATATCTTAAACTTACATGAGCTGCAGGACATACAAAACCACACTAAATTAAAATGCACTGATTACTGTTAAACCTTCTGTCAAGAAGATTATTTATTTCCTGCAGACCAACTGACAGTAAATGTGAGTGCTTGGAGTCCTGAGTGGCCATCCAGCAATGCACTCAGAAATGCTTTGTCTGTCATTTACTGGCTTTCACTTACTGTGCTATTTAAGTTAATGACTTCCTAAATGCCATACAGGCTCTGTTATGTAGTCTTTAATCTGATTAGGAGCACACGAATAATTTAGCGTGCGATTAAACCATATAATTAATTCGTCCTATGATAATGAACTGTTAAGTAATTCCATTAGTCTGGCGTAAATACCAGGCCTTGAACTTAAATTTTACCGCTTCTTGAAGATGGTTCTTTCCTAGAAGAAATGGTTTTTATATAAATACTATTTAAAATTGAAAGCCTGCTCCCTCTGATTTCCTGAAATTGCTTTTTGAGCAAAAATGACTGGCTATTACCAAACTGTTCCAAAATGATGAAACTCCTGGTGATCTCCAGTGAAACAGAATTGAGTTGTAGCAGAGCATTTTTGAAGAAAGCATGCTCAATTTCTTCCAATCACCTTGAACTCAAACCTGCCTTACAGACTTCAAAGGGCAGTTTAAGGAAAACAGGGGGGGCAGGATTTTCATGTTACAGAAAAGCTCCTAGAGATCAGATGTGGATTTATTTATGATGTGTGCTGAAACCTAACTGACTATATTTGCCCAAGTACCGTGGAGTATGTTTTTTGAGTGATAATGCAGATGCTGGCACGCAGGAGAGATCTTGCAGAGATTATACTGACTGAACAGTGGAGCTGACCTGCTGAGTAGTGACGATCCAACAGCACGTATAAGATGGTTATTTATTATCAAGCATAAAATTATTCCTGTTTGTTTTCCCTCATGTTCCAGCTTAAACTCCCAGTGGTGTCACACAGGTTGCTTTGCATCGTGATTCCTGTGCTTCATTTGTTTTTTTTTCTGATTTCTGTGAGGTGCTAAGCTCTCTCAGAGTGCTAGGAGAATTACTCAGCCATGTTCTTGTGTTAAATATATAATCTTGCCTGCTTGAAATCAGATGTTTTTTACTGCTTTGCTGGACTGAGTCCACACTGCTGTAGTCCTGACAGAGTTTGAACTTCAGTCCTGGCGAGACACTGAAGAGCTTTTGCTTTGTGGTTTGGAGTTTTTTTCACACTTGCAAAAAAATTTTTTACAGAGCTGGAAATACCATTTAATCTCTTTATATAAAGTGTGAATAATTATCTCAGTGAAAGGTTTTTGAGTAAAACCACATCTATTTAGTACAGATTACTAGGGGCGTTGGTTCTAGATAAAGACTTCGATATTTCTCTTCGCATTCTTCAGATGATATTGGACATTAATGAGTGCATTATATTTCTTCAAACAGACTGGAATATATATTTCCTTATTTAAAGAAATTTGAGCACTTTTCTTTGCAATTCATTATACAAATAACAAAGCAAATAGCAGAATTTTGTCTTTTGGATGACTGCTATCTAAATACTAATAATAACTAAAAATTAAGATTGAAAAACACCCCAACCAACCAAAACAAAACCAAACAAACAAACAAGAAGGAGAAGTCTTGGAAGAATTAGTACTATGGTTGAGAAAGTGTTTCTAGCTTGAAAGAATTACCATGGTCATAAATAGGCCTGAATCTTCCTTAATGATACAACTATATGTAAAGCTGAGTATCTGTTCAGCAATTCACATCTGCATGTTATGCAGCTGAATGTTTGCACTTTCATTAGAGATGCAGCTATTTCACTGCTTTGATCTGTTTTGGGGGCTGAAAGGCAAACAGAGCAATTAAGTCTTTTCCAAGTTCAGTTTTTTCTATCTGTGTAGTAGATAGAAATTTAAGACTATAATTGCAATCCTCTTTTAGGATTTTTTTTCTGCTACAGAGATCTACTAATCTCAGAGCTGAGATTCTCCTTCTGTGTGCCTAGTCCATTACGTTACTGCTGTCAAAGTACAGCACGTTTTATTGTAAATAAAGAGGTGGTACACCATGTGCCACAGCTATTCTTAGACTTTTTAGCCAGGTTTTTGGAGGATAACTTTAAACAGCTTTCAGTAAAAGCCCAGAGCAATGTCCAAATGTGGATTCACTGAAGGGCTCCTTAACCACATCAAAGAACTGATAATCATTTGGCCTGTTTTAAGTTTAAATCAGAATAATTAACAGACACATTAATCCATAGGAAAAAGAAACCAACTGAAAGCACCAAAGGTGCCTCTTACAATAGAGAGATAAATAAACTGGATGTTGAAATTAAAATTTCATATACTCTCTATTCCAAAATTAGAAGTTTTTTTAGGAAAAAAAATTTTAAACCCAAAGTGAGCAGTTAATTCAGTATTGCAATTTTACCATTTTATAACTTGAATTCACTATAAATTATTTAGCTGACATAAAGACCTAATTGATAATATAAAGTTGCCTCGGTTCCATAGGTTTAGTTTGTATTTATAGTGTACTTTTTCATAGTCCTCAAATTTGCATAAAAGCATGCATAGTAAGTGCAATTCTATGTTTCTTTTGTTGGTAAAGTTTTGATTTTTTTTTTTAAGTGAAATGTGCCCTTTATGAGGTTTTTGGTTGGTTAGTTTTCTAGTTTGGAGTTCATAATACCACATTCTGTGGTATCATTCCTTGTTCTTTTTATACCCAGGGTAATAGTACACAATAGGTGAATGGTGTGTTACTTAGATCAGCTGAGACAGTTTGTTATTTCTGTTTCTTACTGTGGCTGAGTATAGAGCCCTGACAAGGGCTCTATGAAAACAGGCACTTGTCCAAGGGCTGCTGATGAGTTAATCAAGCTATAATATCAGCAAGCAAGGGAAGAGGGCTTTAACTCCATTGCAGGTTTAGATTGTGTTGATTGGAAGGGGTAAAACTAATTTCAGTTGCAGCATGACTCCATCCTGTTGGCACTCAAGGGGAATGAGGGTATGCAGGCAAAAAGATTCCAGCTATGCACAATCAGCCAAAGTGGTGTGAATATTTTTTGGCAAGCAACGAAAGATTGCCTCTTGGTGTCACTGGTCATGCCCTGAAATAACTTTTGAGAAATGTCCACACTGCTAGTGGAGACACGTAAGTTATTTTCACACTGTGAAAAATAAAGGCCTTTTCCACCCAGAAAAATTCTGCACAAGTACATGGACACCTATTTGGTAGTTGCAATAAAGAAGATTCAGGACAGACCTGGAGAGCTTGGAATTATATTCCCTTCTCAGCACTTGTTCTTATTTGGTGGTGGATCTGCTGGTGTATATTCACATGCATGGCACTCTCTTGTGCTGTTGCCTCTTTGTGATCTAATGGAATGATGAAACAACAGTGTACAGAAAACTTTTCAGATTAATCCTTCACTCAGTAATTTTGTGGTTTGGTTTGCAGCAGAGGGGCTACCCTTTGTTTTGTACTCGCTGCAGAGTTGCTGCTGTGGCAAGCAATGCTAAACTGGAAGAGGTTACTGGGGAAAAACTCTCATATTTGGAGTACACTGAGTTAATGGTGGTGGCAAAAGCAGAAGTACCATAATAGGTGCAGTTCAATGTCCTTATCTTTCTCCTTCCTTCTGGTCCTTTCAGGTTCAGAAACTATGTAAAGGTCAGGTCTAAACTTCAAACAAGTTGTGTTTATAAGCAAGACTCCTTCTGGTTAACTTTGAGTGTTAACATTTTTACCTGACCAGAGCAGATGCAAACAACTCAGTGTGTTGTGACTAAATAGTTTCTTTTCTCAGGGAGCTTCTTAGCCCAGTTTCATGTGTTTATGCTGACTCTGTTCACATCCCACTGGAGAGATGTTGTGTTTAAATTCACTTGTGATTGACCTTACTCCAACATTGCTATAGAAAGGGGCCAAGATATTTTTTTCTCCTTTTTATAACTCCTGGCTCCCTTTCTGTTCTGAAGTAATTAGCCTGAGCTGACCTCTAGCCAAATGTTTCTGTGGTCAAGTTTCAGCTGGCTTGAGGACAGTCAGCTGCTATAATTTTTTTTCCCTGATTTTAACTCTGTTCATTCTTACAAACTGCTGGAGTTGGGTAAGACATAGAATATTATTCTTTACAATAGTATATGTTACAGACAGTTGAAGGTTGGTTTTTTTTTTTTTTTCTGTTGAACAAGAGGCACTTAATTAGTGCCATTTGTCTTTCATAGGCACATAGGGTAGGTGTTGGGAGGTAGATACAATGGATTGTAAAAGGTCAGTTTTGTCCTAATGTCTACAGAGAAGCTGTCTCTTGCTAGGTTAACACTGAAGCCTCTGGATAATACTGTTCCTATTGACAGCAAGCCCATAAGAGTCTTAGTCTTAGAGGAAGGGCAGTGGGTCATCATGGAGCAGATCTTTGAGAAGTTTCTGCAAGGCGGTAGTTGTCTGATGGTGATGCAGGTAGCACTTCAGAGGACCCTTCTCTCAGAATTTTTATTCTGTACCACCAAAATGGTATCATAATGGAGAAGGGCCTGCTTTCCAACCGATTTTCTCCCATGAGACTGGAGCCATGGCAGTGTAGCCCTCAGTTAATCTCAAATACTACTAGAAGTGGCTGTCATAACTGCAGCCCAGCTGAGCTTTTGGTGTTTGTGCTGGATGCTGAGGTCACGTCCCTGGTGCTTCACATCCCATGCAGAGCTCCATTTGCCTGGGTGAGGCCTTGAGTATAAGCCCTTTCCCAGGGGCTCTGGCTTGCAGCTCCAAGGAGATAGCACAACTTGGCCTTTTACAAAGCCTCTTGCACAAAGGGTGGACATGATGCTTCCATATTTTCAGATGAGAACAGTTACTGTTTTTGAGCTCAGTCCTGTCCATAATGGGTATGTTCAGCATATACCAGTTGGATATTTTTCACAGACACAACTTGTCTGAATGGGTAGCTCAGTGGGATATCCCATGTGGTTTTAGGCAGAGCCAAGACAATGTTTTGTCTTGCTGAGATTCTGGCATTTGTGAGAGTCCACTGAAGAAGCATCATTTGTTTCTATACTGTGTTTTACTACCAAAAGGGCAAGGGATGAAGCAGAAGCTTTGTTCATCTCCGAGGTTTAGGAATGCAAATTAATCCTGTGCCCTGTTTCAGAGAGCTGATTGTTTTAGTCAAGGTCTGTGGCTCAGCAGGGAGTTTCCCAGTGATTGTAGAATTGATCTTAAACAAGTAATAACTGCTGCTGGAGGGTGGCTATACCCTCCCCTCCAGCCTGACTCCTCATTCCTATGCCTGTGCTGCCCCGTCTCTGCTCCTGGGCTGTGTCTTTGGGGAGTCCTGATAAAACCAGTCTGCAAACAGGTTCACTACAATAAATGTTTATGGATTCATTTTAACTGGAACAGTCTCCTGATGGAGTTCACTGTGTTGCAGGTATGTAAACAAGTCTGCCACTGCAAGAGGGAACAGCAGTACTGGAAGAGGATTGTTTTCCTCTGCAATAACAAGACCTTTCTGAAGTGCAGTGTGTTTGTTGACCTCTGTGATGTGTTTCCAGGCTCCTGGGTTAGTGCTTCAGCTGTCAAACCACTCTTCTTGGAAGGAAGCTGAGATGGCCACCAGTCAGGTGTGCAGGGATGGAAGGGATAGTAATGCTGTGACAGCTGCATGTGGGGACCTACCCTGTTCCCACCAGAGCTGTTTGGTGTCATTATGAAAAATGAAACAGTGAATGATGGATTCTGATAACATTTGTTCTCACAGGAGGAGTCCTATGAGAGTTTGACCTTCTCTTGTGGCTGTTACTAGGCAGGAAGAAGTAGAAAGGCTTGGAAAAGAGTGATTGGAAGATTAGCAGAGGCTAGTGGATGTGGGAGAACAGGAAAGTGTGAATAGGAAGGCAGCACGGGATGCCTGAGTACTGGGAAAGGAGAGTTGTAAATAGAGTAACGTGCTCAGGCCTGTGGAAGAGAAAATAAAACTTTAGGGAGAAAGTGGAAGAGCTGAGTGGAATAGACTGATGGGGTAGAAGTTGTGTAAGAGGAGAGAATTTTTCAAACACAGAGGCACATTTTTGTAGTAGATTTATTAATAACAGATAATAAGAATCCTTTAAACAAGAGTCCAGATGAGGCAGGGGGACCAATTGAGCTACCTGAAAATGTAGCTGAACTTGGATAAACCTTGTACTGTGGCAGTGTATCTCCTCTTCTGAGAATTAGGAGGATTGTTGGTTTGTGATTTGCATTTTTAGCTTTGTCCCAGGTCTGTGCGTTCCAACAGCTGCAGTTGTCACTTCTCCTTGTCCTGCTCCCCAAGTTGTCTCACTCCCGCAACGTCCCAACTCCTCACTAAAGCACTTCTCTTCCTTTCCTCCCTTCTTCCTTTCCTGCTGTCCTCCTTTCTTCCTTTCTTTCTTCCTCCATCCTGCCCTCCATCCCCCTCTTTGATGTGACCCATGTCCACTTGTTGAGAGAAGAGTCCTGCTGGTGCCTGACCAGTCCGAAGAGTTCCTACAGCTCTTCTCTTCACATAGCAGTCCCATGCCCACTCAGGCTGGCCCAAGCTTGTCTGTGTGGTGCTGCTGGGCATCCTTGTCCTGATGTGTGTGCTTTGGGAAGCATTTTCTGGCTTGTCTGTGCAGGTCTGGCTTAAGTTGTGGTAGTCTAAAGCAGTTTGAGTAAACCTGAGAATTATTTAGCAATTTAAGGAGGATGTGAGAAAATACCTTCTGATTTTCAAATTTTGTGCTGAACAGCATGGATGAGAAATCTGGAGTTGGTAATAGTTTTGGTTTTTGAATCATTCTGTTTTCTTAGTGTAAGAAAATTGAGGGAATTACTTTTTAAATTCAGCATTACTATAGCTTTGTGTTCTCTGCATTCTTGTGTTTTATGGTCTATAACTTAATTCAAGCTTTGATAACTCTACTAAGAGACTGACTAGGTTTTGACACCCAGATTTGATAGCATGAGTTGTTACTTGATAACACCCACTTAGAGATTGTTACTCATTAGTTGGCTTGGTTGTTTATACACTTGCGATTTAATCTCCTGTTAGATAAGGAAAGAAGATCTCTAAATGAAAACAGTCCAGTGTAGAATCATGGTCTGTTATACCAATTTGCAGTCAGATGTGGAAGTGGATTTGTTCTCTCTCTGTTGCCTCTCTGAACAAGGTGTCTGTGTATCATGCTAGTTTGGTGTCACAGAACAAAAAAATGCTACCTGATTTGTTTCAACATACATGCTTATTTTAGCTTGTATGTTGTAGCTTTTGTTTTGAAGGTCTCCATGACTATAAATGGTCAGGTCATCATCCATGGTGTGGATACTTTGCCCATACTTTCTATTGACACTTCATGGAGTTTTGGGAGCATGGTACCATTTTGTGCAGAAGGCTGCACTGTCTCCAAGTCCAGCATGGAGCAGCTGTTGCCATTCACAGTTGTTACCAGATGCTGGTAATAAGGGCAGGAGCAAAGCAGTGCCCCAAAACAAGATTGTGCTGTGGGGTTGTACGATGTGTGGCACAAGTGAATTAAGAAACACGGGGAGTGTGCTCTTTTGGGTAAGCTGTAAAGGCTTGCTGGTTTATGCTAAGATAGTAAGTGTTTTCATTCTTGGGGGTTTTAAAGTCATTTGTAGATGCAGTCTATCAATTGAGAATAGTTGATTTTTCCTCCCTCTGTATTTAATGGACTAGAGACACATAAGCTACTTCTCTTGTAACTACAGTATTTACTATCTGTTCTAGACTGCAAGATGATGTATTACTTTATGAGGCAATAAACAATAAACTAAATGTACTTCTGGTGTAAATCCAATCAAAGATTCAATAAAACTAGATAATAGCTTAAATGTCGTATCGTATTAGTAATATTTGCTTGTAAAGAAACTCTCTTATTGTCTTTTGTTATTACAGAGTTAGAAGTATGGATCTTCGGCATCTACTGTTTACTCTGGCACTGATATGTGCAAATGACTCACTTTCTGCAAGTGATGGTAAGTTTTATGATGCTTTTCCATGCCTTTGTGTGTGTAGATACATATGTATGTAGTTCTTTATAAACAGTATTTTTATGTTGAATTTTTGATAACAGTGCAACTTTCTTGATTGCAGTAACCCAGTAATGGGACATATGCATCAGTTAATCTTTTTGTAAGTATAGTGGATGAGGTTGGGACATGTTGCAGAATGAAGGTGAATTTCATAGCCGGTTTTTGATGTGTAAGCAAGATGGATCAACATTAGTGTTACACATCTGGATTTTATTTGCGTGAGTATTGAAGTTATGAAAGAATTGTATGGAGTTCATTTTTTTAATGTGAGCTAGTGTTTTTTTTCCTAAACAAGTCTTCTAGTATATTCATATTTTAAATTTAATTTATTCATATCTTAAGTATAGGACTGTTTGGACATACTGAGTAAGCCTTTAAAGACCATCTGCTTTGAATCTCCAGCCAATATGAACAAGTTTCATAAGAAATAAACTTAGTAATTCTTGGGTAGAGATTATGGGATTTCAAAAGAACGTGTACCCTCAACCAGCCAGCTGGGACTGGCGTTTAACTCATTAAACAAAACCCATGAACTCCAGTGGGACTTGCATGTTGTGTCAGATTGATCTGCTTATGTTTGTTGTGATCTAATTATGTAAAGAAGTGCAGCTCAGCCTGGTCGGCTCCATGCTGTTCTGGTCTTCAGAACAGACAGCAGGAACAGTTTTCCATAATAACTGATTTTCTGCAGACATGTCCCTGCTTCTGTCAAAGCTACAAAGCAGCTGCAGCTCTGTAAGTAGGTGCCCTCCTGACTTCCTAATCGAAATCTGTGTTAGCAGAGCAAGTCAGAAAGGGCAGTTTGTCAAGAAACGGTATTAAAAGTGGGATGAAAACTGCTTCCACAGCAAATTCTAGATAAAGTGATACATTTTTCAGTTAAAATTTCTGACATCTCTCAGGTTTTTTTTTTAGGCCCATTCTTTAGTTTTACTGAGTGCAAATTAAACATCTATGGACTTGCAAGCCGTGTTTCATCAGCCTTTCCAGTGCTAGTTTTAGAATATGGTGGTAAGCCAAAAGGCTATGACATAGTTGCCTGTAGTCACAACTGGCTTACATTTTAAAGGTATAACCATAGCTCTTTGTCCTGATACAGTTCTGTATTTTCTTGGAGTTGCATACTTTGAATTTCTAGGTACCTTGTATAGGAGAGGCATATGGGGTGTTACTCTGATATTAATGGAGACATTAAACTGAAATGAGAAATAATTAAAACTCAGGTGATCAGTTCTCAGACAATTCTTCTATAAAGTTCTTCATTCTGTTTGTTAACAAACGGGTTTGGATAGAGAAAACACAAGTTTCTGTTTATTTACTTCTATGTGTGTGGCTCAAATGCTTGTCCTGTGTGTTGTCAGAAAGAGAACCTATAAGACTGCTAGTTAAGGCTTTTTCTTTGATATTTACCGAATATATACATGTACCAGCTTCTATTCATTGCCATCACAGAATGGCCAGTAGAACAAAAATAATGTGTCCTGACTTGATCCTTTCCCCCGCCATGTCTGCATTTTACAGTAGACTCATTTAACAGTCCAAAATAATCCCCAGGGTAATCTATTGGACCAACTGATTTCTCTCTTGGGTTTTAATAGCACATGAGGATTATATGATCCTTGGCAGATGAGTTGTGGTCCAGATGTCCTAACTGCAGTAAAAATCTGTGTTATAAATAAAACTTGACCACAGCATCATCTTTGTGTGACTTTGTCTATGCTGATGAAACAGTAACTTCTGTGAGATTACCTTCAGAACCAAAAAAATTAAAAATATTTTGGCTGTTTCTGTGCTTAAATACAAGACACAGTACTAAATATTTATGTCCTGATTTGTTGTACTATTAAAGATTGTGTGTGTGAAGGGAATCACTTTGTTTAGTGATTGCTAATGACTAAATTGCTTTTAATTCTTGGACACATTCTTTCTGAGTTGGGCACATGCTCAATTGAGAATGTCAGAGAAGGAAGTATAAATTGAACAAGTGTATTTGAGATTGCAGCATGGAAGAATATCCATTTGCTGTTCTTTTGTGATTTAGGACAGACTATTAGGCAAGGTCTCTTTATTACATGCTTGGGGGTTTTTTTCTCCCATGTGAATGTGCTCATATGTACAAAAGTTCTCATGAGCATCCAGCCCCACTCAGGTCATGAATGCTGACAGTCTTTCAGTGCTCTCTGCCCAGCAAAGTCTTGCTGAGGCCTTCGTGTAAACTTAATTACATGTGCTCTGTACTTGTACCATATCTGATATGTTGCCTGGGACAGGATCTGTGGTGTCATGGCTCCCTAAAAATTTCATGTCAGTAGTTCTATTTCTTCTGGCAGCAGAAGAAATAAAAATTACATATGCTTGGTAGTCTTGTACCAAAGCCCAGTACTGAATGAGTGTAATATAGACTTGTACATGGGATGCTTTTATGTCTTGAAAATAAACAAAGCTTAAGTTCAGCCTTACAAGAGAGTGCTTGGAGCTGGCTTTTTGCCATGGGATCAGATCTTCCCTAGACAGACTGAAATCCCATACAAGTTTCCTTCTGGCAGGATCAAGGGTGTGAGGCCAGCAGTTGGCCAGGCAACTGCACAACATTTGAGACCAGATATTGGACATTTACTCACCTATTTGCTGTCTCCAGGCTGGTATCCAGTTCTGCTGGAGGCTTTCTATTGATTTAGCTTGTTTTTCATGCTCTCCTCTTTCAAAGAAGCTGGCTTCCAGCTCCCTAAACTGAGACTGCAGCTAGCATGAAGGGAGAAGGGTGCCCACTGTCTCTGAGAGGGTGGTGCTTGAAGTGACCAAGCATGTCCACTGCTCCTGGACTTCTACTGTAATTCAGGGCTGGAGCAGGTCTGGGATTTGCAGCTTTTCAACAGGGTTGCTGACCCATGTGCTGTCCATGCCCTTGAGCTCCCTGATGTACAATGACAAGGGTAGAACAGAGGCAGTGGCAGAAAGAGAGAAAAGGCCACAATCACAGGAAGGTAATTTCTAATAGGTGCGTAATTACCACAGGTAAATGAATTTTGTGCTTTCAGAATTGGAAAGCACAAGGCCCATTTTCACAGCTGATTAAGACATTTTCGTCAGCAAAGCAACCTTCTAGGTTGCTTTGAAGATGGGGAATTGTGTGATTTTGACATTTTAGTTTAATTTAGTTAATTAGGTACATAAACAAGAAAGAGTACTGCCTCATAAGCAGATGTACATCTGTACAGTATCATTTATAATTCATAAAAAAAGATCAATCTTATGTTTGCCTACAGATACACAGTTTGTATTTGAGATTTTACATTAACGTAACTGTGGTGTTTCAAAACCATATCCAGAATTCACCAAGGTATTTTGGTTTACTGTACCTGCTGACATCAGAAGCAGTTGAGAGGAATTGCTCCAGACATAGACTGAAATGTGTTTAGGAAGCAAAATGAAAGTTGTGATATTGTTTGCTTGTTCCATCTCTACAAGTGATGAGTCTAAGTCAAATAAGGACATAGAGAAATAAACTGGAAATTAGTCCCAGTTAATAAAACAATACATAAGCTGAAGCAGCTCCAAAATGAATTTCTTCCAGTGAAAAAGCTGGGAAATGTCTTTTACCATATTTTTATGTTAGATCAAAGTTGATTTCAGACTATTACATTTATGTTAATTCATCCTCTAAAAACAGGTTTAGAAGGGCATTCATATTTAACGATGGCACAAGAAAAATAATTTTCAGTGAACCAGTTTTGTACAGTGACAATTTTAAGAGCAGCAAGCCTTAAATTATTGTTCATTTTATCTAACTGAATTTGAAAAATTTATTTCTTTTTTCATCACAACTTTTAAAATTATTTTATGAATCTGCTATGCTCAAATATTTTATTTGCATAGCTTATACTTAAGAAACAAACTTACTTAGTTTCCTTTCTGAAACAAATCCAATCCAGTTTTTATTTCCATCAGGATGTCCTTTTATTTTACTGGTATCTGTTTTTGTACTTTGATGCTTTCTGTGCATTACATGTTGATGATAAACCATCTATCTATATGTGTGCACTGGGTATCAGTGCTCTAGTTGCAGAACTGGAGACTGAATCCAAAACCCGTGCATAGGACTTCAGTGTTATTAAAGACATGCCTGAGCAGCCAAGACTTCTGTGCAGTCTCCCAGTGATACTGGAGGACCTGCTGGACATCTGAGTCTTCCTGGGATGGTCAGAAGCTTACAGAGCTTTATTAAAAACCTCAAGGCCAGGTATCTGATACGTAATTACCATCTCTTTTCTGGCAATTAAATCAACTCTGTCTGCTACTCTTTGTTCCAGGGCCTGTTTTGACTAACTCTATATTGGGAGCTTGGACACCTAAGGATAAGGTTCATCACAGGGATAACCTCTAGGTGTAGTGGTGTGGAAAATTCCACACCACTACATCGAGGTACTCAAAAATTCTGCATAAAACTTGCAGATAGCATGCCTGTGCCTTTTCAACAGAAGCTGGAAGGCAGGTAGAGTATCCTGGGCAGTAAGAGGTAGCTACAGTTGTTTAGGCAACTGGATTTTGCCCTATGTGGCATAAAAGGAGCTAAATCTAGGTGTCTTTATTTTGAACTGAATCTCATCTTTGTACCTGCCTCCTTTCAATGTGCATAAATCTGCTTGCTTTCTTCTGGGTAGTGTCATAGCTGCTCAGCCACACACTGTAGGTTTTCTGCTACTGCCGAGGTGAGGGGTCTTCTCACTGTATTGACAGGAAAACAGCTGAGGTCTTGCTGTCACCATGAAGCTTAGTGTCAGACACATATTGTCTAAAGACTTTCGTGGCACGTGAGGGAATTACTAGAATAAGAATAAGCAGAAAGGTGCCTTTGAATGGCAGCATATTCTCTTCTAGGACAGGGAAATTCATCCATCAGTTCATATATTCAGGAGGTACCTGACCTGAACCATTCAGAAAAATGGTCTTGTCTGTAAACATGTTTTGTGATTTAGGTGACCTCAAATTTTATAGATATAGTCAGCCACAAACCATTTCTCAGGTTTAACAACTTCTTTCATAATCACAAAGACTAGACATATTTGCATATCTTACAATCCTAATCTTACTAGGAAGGTACAAAGGGACAGAATCTTCCTTAGCTTAAGCTGCAAACATTATGCCTTCTCTTGGTAAATAGTATTGCTATAATACAATTGGTAATCATTCATTCATAGTGATCGTTTTCTCTTCTTAATTCTTTTAGTTTGGTTCGTCTTTGCTGTGGCCTTTCTCTGCTTTGCCTGTTTTCTCAGTTAAAAGCAGGTAGATATGGAACACAGGTCCAAGCAGAGGTGGCAGTAAAATCTGAGAAGCTGAAAGCCATGATCATTGCGGTGCTCCCTGGTGTATGTGGTTGGGGACAGAACTGTTAAGAAGGCAGGTTTAAAACTT
Organism: Zosterops lateralis; assembly: GCF_965231275.1. Classification (NCBI taxonomy): domain Eukaryota; kingdom Metazoa; phylum Chordata; class Aves; order Passeriformes; family Zosteropidae; genus Zosterops; species Zosterops lateralis. The sequence goes on along the minus strand of NC_139800.1, from coordinate 16,298,148 downwards.
CCACCTGAAAACAAAGCCTTTAGAATAGTTGCCCTATTTGCCTATTTTAAGTGTTTCTGAGCAAGAAATGTGTTCCATTTTGTAGAAGAAATTGCCACAGACACATTCCAGGAGCCAGAGTCAAAAACCTTGGCACAGAGAAGCATAAGTTATGCCACTGTGATCTGGCTAAGCCATTTCGGCTGAAGAGAAGATTCATTTTGGCAGAGAGAAAAATAGTATTTCCATCATCACTTTCCATTGGGATTAAGGATGGCTTTGATGACTAGCAGAAAAATCTGAGGGAAGGCCAAAGAAGTGCACTTCTGAGCTACTTTTACTGCTCTTGCTTCCTACCCAGTAGTATATATTTCAGGTAAACCATTTGTCTGGGCCTGGGTGACAGTATCTTATGGAGGAGAAAGGATTTCACTTTGCTGGTCTGTCTTTAACAGAAAACGATTTGAGATTTCTAAATGTGGAAAACACATGCTGAAAATTAATTGCAGACAGGGCTATATTTTATAAGAAAACTCAGAAAATAAAAAACATTTTAAGGTATCTGAAGCCTGAAATCTTACCCCTAAATGTCTGTGTTTAAGCCTTGTATCTGAGTAGATCCAGTGGTTTAAATGCTAACCTGGGATGCAGAAACTTTTCTCCTTTGTCCTCTCCCCCAAAACACATATGTGACTCCAGCATTTACTGAACATTTTCAGGATTTTGAATATCTTCACCCACAAGCCTTACAAAAACACTACATGGACAATCAGCTTCAATCAGACACCCTGTAAAATAACGTATGTGCCAAAGTTTCCCCATCCAGTTATCTCTGTCATTCTTAATATTCCTGCTATTGTATGTATTTCCTTCATTGCTCTTTTGTTGCTATCATATTTTCTTCTCTGTTAGACCCAGACTTGCCAATTTGCTGTCCTCTGATTGCTGTGTTTTGAGGCAACTTGAAAGAATTAGCAACTAATCAGTGGTTAGAGCTTGGTGTAGTCAGAAGGAGAGGTCAGTCTCTTTCCCTCCCAGTGACAAAGCTGGTGACCCCAGCAGGTCTTTGCCCTCCCAAGCAGACTTACAGACTGCAGCCACCAGCACACACTCTGGTCCTCCTGGGAACCAGAGCTGCTCCTCCTCTACCAGGACAGAGCTGCACCCAGAACCACTGACTGATTGTGGCTTGCTTTCAGAGGAGAGAGGCCAGTTTGAAACATGAACTTTTGCCCACGCATGCAGTGAAGCCTTTTGTATTTATGGAGGAAGATCAGATGATGGAAATTATGCAAAACCTTGCACAGCAGTTTGTTACCACTATCTAAGAAGCTAACGAGTGAAAAAATTACTAGTTACAGTCTACTTTAACTCTACTTTGTATTTGAAATGTAATTGTGTGTTTAATGTGAATTAGAGAAACAGTCTGTACTGCACTAGCCAAATCAATGCAGTAAATAAACTAACTCTGCACCAGGGGAAGGAAAAGTAGCTCTAGCAGATAAACACTAGTCTGTATTATAAAAGTATGAGTTAGAATGAATCATTCCATGCAGTAAAGTACACATAGAGCAAATTTCTTTCAATACTATCTATCCCTAACAGGAAAAAGAACCTCCAGTTACTGCATATTCAGAGTATGTAATGAAGTGTTCATGAAAAGAAGTGACCTTTTCATTGATTTAAACAATGATGCAGTTATTGTCCAGTAACTTGTACTGTCGAATTTAAAACACAAGAGATTTTTACAAACAGGAAACTCTGCAATGTTGCACATTTGCTTTCCATGCTGTGACAGTGGGGATTGTACTGGAAACTGAGTCAAAGTGTGACTGGAATTTGTAGAGCTGTAACTGAACACATCTAGTTTCTATCACTATAAATGAGGGAGTATTGTGTGCACCTTAGTATTTTGGCACAACTGGTTATTCTCTTCAACTGTTGCAAGCAGTCAGAAGTGAACGAGAAACATTCTGGAGCAGTTCACAAGATGCCATTCTTGAATCACACAGAGTGACTTTGAAAGCTTTGCACCGGCCACCACCTGCAGCAGAACCAGATGATTCTCAGGGTTGCAGCAGAACTTTTCACAGTTGGATACTTTTGGAACTGGAGCCACTATTTGAAGTACCTTGAGGAATTTTTGGTCAGTTGGGCTCCAGAGACTCCCCTGTTTCCAGCCCTGGCAACTGCCCCAGACTTCCTTGTTACATTCTGGCACACTAAATTGGTTCCCAGGTGATTATCATCTTCTGAGGATGGAGAGGGGAATGAGATACCATTGGGGAGCTTGGCTGTGGTGTGGCCCTCCACAAGAAGTTTCTGGCAAGGCTCCTCTTGGAGAGTAAAAGTACCTGGCATAATCTGTTTCCCTTCTGTACTACTGGAGAAGTGCCCAGAATGAACTATGGAAGAATGACACAGTAGGTGAGAAGCACAGCTGCAAACTATGAGTAGGACTCTCTAGCTTCTGAACCTGGAACAAATCCTGCCACTTAACAAGATGGAGATTTCTCTACATTGCTTGCTATTCTTGCCTTTTGTAAAAGCATAATTAAGTAGTAACAGCAGTGGAGAGTTTTCTTCAGAACATCTAGCAGTTTGTCACTCTGCTAGGGATTTTGAATTCTTCCTGTGTAATGCAGTGAAGATTTTTTTTTTGGAACAGGATTTGTTTTTTTTACAGATAATTAAATGTCTTCTACTAAGTCATTTGGTGCAAAGGGGTGTTGAAAAGCCATAATGTAGGCTGATAAAGTTGGTGGACTGTCTGAAGAGCCACACATAATGCCAGTTCAGTCCTGTGTTTCATTCTCATTAAATTGGTGATGGAGGCAGGCAGTTGTTCACTCCCTGCCATGTGGATTTTGTGAGAGCCCTTGATACAGCACTGTAAGCAAAGATTCCTTACAAAAACACCAGGGATAAAATGGAAGAAATTGTATGGATTAAAGAATTAATCAAAAGAGAGAAAAAAGGAACAAATGAGCTCCCACCTCCAAGGGTATTCCTGTCTACAGATTGTGCAAGGAGGAATTTAAGGGAGCTCAGTTCTGCTGGGAGAGCTGTGTGGCAGGATGGGATGGAAAGCAGTGTGTGTCAGTGCAGGCAGGAGGAACAGGATGAGGCTGCCGGGGTAACTCTTCCCAATCTTTAATGAAGCATCAGTCTCATTACAAGATTTTGCATAGCTAAAGGATGGTAGCAGGTCGCAGTCTGCCCACAGCAGCCACAAATTTCTTTGTTACAAAGCATCTTAAAACTTTTTCAGCTAGTAACATATTGTTGAAGCTTACAAACAATTGTTCTAACCAGTCAATTATAGCACATGTACACTTGCTTTGAATGATGTTTGTTTGTATGTTTTTCTATTAACAATACACAGTACCTTTATTAAGCTTAAGACCTTCTGCTATCTTGTCAGGCATATATTTTCTGCAGTGTTAAGATTTATTCAAGCCAGATCTATAAACTAAGCCTTTGTTTCCCATGTCCTTGTTTGCTATACTAGAGTATCTTTTCTAGTTTCAAACTTTTTCAGTTAGAGCAGATTCTGAGTTCTCAGCTTTTTCTGTTTGAGACCTGCTTTTTCAGCTCCTAAAAATCCTTTTTACTTTTAGTGTTTCCCACAGCAGTACAGTTCTGCAGGGTGCCAGGGGAATGGCAGGGAAGGATGGGAACGGAGGCTGCTGGACCCTGAAGCCGTGTGCGCAAACACTCGCACGGCACTGCGGGAATGGTGGGATGGGACTGCCCAGGGAAACACCACAGACCCACCCAGAACAAGAAGACTGTCTTCTGTGGGCTGTCCCAAACTGTACCCTGAGCATATGCAGAGAAACAGGCTGAAAGGAAATATGTTTAGTTTGTATTTGGTGTGGGATTTTGTTTATTTATTACTCCCCTAAAAATGTGTAGTATTGGCTTTAGGGCTGACATGGAAACTTCAGAAGCAAATTTGAAAAATGACTTGGATCACGAATTTACCCTTCAATTCCTATCCGGTCGAACCCTCCTCTGTTTTTCACTTTGTAAAGACAAAATAACAAGACCAATTACATGCCTGGCAGGCAGACACCACGTGCATCATGTTGCTTTCAAAATACACTTTGTGTTTGCTACCTATGCCTACTGTATAACAGGAAAAACAGATAGTATTTATAAATAATAAATCTTCAACAAAAAACTTGTACAAGTAAAATAATGTCATTATGCCCTTTGAATTTGTGTCTGATCTCCTCATAGCTGAAACTAAACAAAGAATAATGTGATAATTTATTTTAACAGGGAAAAAGCAAGTGTTAAGGAAGCAAATGTAGGTAATAACTGTAAATGTTAATGTGATCTATTTATTATTTGCTGTTAATGATCAAGTAGTTAATAGTCAATGTAATTACTTCAGTAAAAATGCTGATGTCAACTATAGTTATGTTGTGTAGGTTTTAATTCAAACCATCTGTTTTATTCCTTGTATGTATCATGGTTTGATCTTTGCTTGCAGTGAAGTGTTTTTCTGGAAGTTAAAAGTAATTATTAAAGGAATGGAAATTATTAGTGGTTCATGGTTTGGCGAGGAAAAGAAATGCCTTTTCAAGTTTCTGGTGTCTGCTTTAGAGACCTCCTGCACCAGAAATGCTTGAGGGTGGAGTATAACACAGAGTATTTTCTGTCATAGTCTATGTGATATTTGGGGTTTGTCCCAGTGAGAGATGTCTGTAAGTGTAAGTCTGATTATTCTCCACCACTTAATTAAGCCAATTTATTTCACAGGGCAAAGGAAATATGAGTGATTTATTAAAAAGGAGGTATGAAACCCTGGAGAAAAATGTCAGAAATGCTGGTGTGTGTACATAAACAAGGCAATTTACTTTTTAGTGAACTGTGTAATTCTCCAGTGTATTCTTCAGTGGATTTGTAGAGGATGTTTGGTCTTGCTAACTTGTTGAGTTAGCTTTGATTGTACCTGTCCTGTCTAAAATTTCCCTGTTACCCAAGGATATCTCCACCTGACTCCAGAGCTCAGCCTTCATGCTGTGAAAATCTGTTAAGCCACTTTGCAGTAAAAAGAGAAGCATCTAGGGCAGCTCCACAAGTAGTGAAATAGATTTGAGATCAATAATTTATTATCTTTCCTTTCTGATTTCATAGCTATTGCACAATGGGAAGCTGTAGAAGTTTATCAGAAAAACCCAAGGTATCTCCTTATACTCTTGTCACATGCCTTTCAACCCACCTAGGGACCTTCAGAACTCAATTAAAGTCCTAGCTGGATCATGCCATACTTTACAGATGTAGAAGGCAAGACTTTGCTCTTGAAAGTATGCACTGGGAGCTCTTTAGGCTATCCAGCTGTCATGACTGACTGTTTAACCTCCCATTCTTGGCCAAGCCAGTTACATAGAGTTAAATCCCTGTCTACAAGAATACTTTAATAATATTGCAAGAACTCTCCTGACAGAGACTTCATGTTAAGACAAGTAGCAGAAACAAAGCTGTCAGAATGACATGTGGTGGCGCAAAACATGCAGATGAGATTATATACTTTTCCAAGTCTGTGAACACTGTTCATAATTTAAAGTAGATTTTCCTCTGGTTTGTTCTTTTTTTCCTCCCTGAGTCAAGAAACATTTGTTTTTTAGCAGGAGGAACGTGCGTTACAGAATCTGGCACGTTTACATGTGGTACAAGCTTGTGAATGTTTTGTTGAGATAAGTGAGTGACAGCTTCCAGTTGGTATTCTGCAGGAGGTGAGGGTTTCTTTCCAGAAGTCCTGACCATCTCAAAGACCTCCCAATCTGACATGTTATCTTATCCCCTCAGTACAGCAGTGCTGATATTCTATTACACCAGTTTTTCTAGCTAATTGTCTCAAATAGCAGTTTTAGTTACAGGAAGGACTGAAAGGATTACATCTATCAGAGTTAGGGTTTGGTCTGTGCTGTCCAGCATTATAACAGAAGACTTGATTGTAAATTGTTGTTAAATGCTGTTTTTCAGTTATAAGAGCATGTTACTGCTGGAATTCAATGTATATTTTGTTCCAATTTTTTAAGCCAAAAAGAGCATTTTTTCTTAAGAGAATAAGGCTGTGTTTTCTTCTACTTTAGAGAAGTGTCAACAGTTAAGGCCTTGCTATTTAATTTCATAGTACCCCCTGGAAATTTCTCCAGAAACATGAGTTATGACCATGTCAATGCTTTTCACTTCATGGGTTTCACATCTCAGCAACTTGCAAAGATGTGTGAAATACAATTAACAGTTCCAGTAATCCCAGGATACCCATATATAAGCACTGACTTTCTAGAAATAGCATTGTTTTTCCCAAGGTCCTAAAGGAAACAGTATTAGCCTTAGTATGTGGCTCTTAACCCTGTTTAAGAACACAAGTGGAACTGATTAAAATAGTATGTGGCTTGCATTGGTGGGAGTCCTTGATCTAAAGAGAAGTGGCCTCTGTATATTGTTCTAATTGCTGTGGGAATTCCATCGTGTGTTCAGTTGTAGTTTATGAAAAGCTGTTGTAGTCTTCTAGCAAATTACTTTTAGAAAAGCCCTGAATCCATCATATTGTTACTGGAGGTAAAGCTGCCATGACTTGTATATGTGGGGAAGTCTTACCGCATTTCCTGGTTGTTAATGCACTGTAGCATTTAAATGCAGCATGTTAAAAAGACATTTTTGCAAAAATGCATTAAAATGGATCTTCCTTTCATTTTAATCAGGGCAAGTCTTAGGTATTAAATAAGGGATAAAATTTGTTCCATATTTGAGATGGCTACAGAGTAGTTATGTCCCTAGGAGGGTCAGGCTGTCCTGAGTTCTCAAGTGTTTATTTCAGTGCCAGGGCGTAAATGAGATGGGTGGGTTAGTTGGGGTTTACTTTATTATTTATGTGGATGGTTCTCACCTGATTGGTGTGAAATTACATTTTTTGTTTGTTTGTCTCTTGGAGGGAAACAGTTGACTGAATTGTCACTGGCAGACATACCTGTCACTGATCTCAGCGGAAAGGCAAAGAGGTGACAATAATCTGAGCTCTTCAGATAAGGCTGAGACTCGTTGGCAGAAATGGGTGAGCTTCCAAAGCCATTTACTTGTCCTAAAGAAAGTGAAATCCCTGTGACTCCATGAAGAGTAATAGTTCTGTAATAGTAATAGTTGTATAGACACTGGTCTAAAACAAGCTTTCAGCATCTGGCTGTGCCATAGAGATTCCTCTATGTGTCCTTGGAAAATCAGTTAATATCTGTGCCCTGAAAAGCTGAAAAGTGAGAAGGCACTTTAAGGATAAAGTTTGAGTTAATCTGTTTGAGTTTATCAGATATTATGATGAATGAAATTTCTGAGGTTGTGCAATATCTTCTGTCAACAGCATTGCATTTATTGTGCAGAACAAAATGTTAGAGAATTGTATCTCCTCTTCCAGTGCTCATGAAGCTGGCAGGCTGCCTCCTCTGTCAAGGCAGGGAAGGGGTGGCTGTGGGCTTGTCAGGAGGAAAGGGACACTCCTGCAAGCAGAGAAGGCACTGAGGTGTCCTCCAGTGCATATTTGTTTTCTGTGCAAATCTGCATACTTGCAGAAACTATGCTTTTCTTCCAACAGGAAAGGACTTGTGCTTATGTGGACCCATAACTAATTGTTGCCACGGGAAACTCTGAAATGGCCACCCACACTTTTACATCTGAATGGAGCTTGTGTTCAGTATACTGTTCCATCTGTGTGTCAGCATACACACATTAATGTGTATGTATGTTTCTTTCCTGGTGTAGCATGGTCAAGTTGAATTATGAAAGGTTGCCTTTCATGTTAAAGATTCTGGAAGCATCAACCACACCTGGAACACTGTGTCTTGTGGGGCTGCTCCAGTGCTGACATGCCCAGAGTACTCCATGGTGTTCCTTCAGTTCACTGGTGGACTCAGAGCTGACAGAAAGGCACAGTCTGTCCTGGGAAATTTTTGTTTTTTCTTTAATTGTTGCCATTGTGACTCTGCAGCCCTTCTCCCCACAGAATAAAAATATGATGCAAACATAAAAATGCAAATACTGGAACTTTTCGAAGAAGAAAATATTGTGGTTTTAATTATAAACCCATTTTCCTCTTTTCTTGTACTCAGACTGTATTGTCCTGTGTGAAGTTTTCTAAAATACTTGCACTGTGAGATGTGCACTTGATTTGGAGAATCCCAGCTCAGATGACTGAAGTTTGGAGAAGCTGAAAATGACCTACCATCCTTGGTGGCAGGTCATGACAGAGGTGTCTGCTGGACAGGAGAAGGCAATGTCACTGGCACATGGTTTCTGCTAACCAACAAATGCTTGTGGAAGGTACTTGAACAAGCAGGTTCTCTAATCAGTTCTAGATATACTTGTTGATAGGTTAAATTTGATTTATAATTAAGCTGCTTCGTTTTGAAAGCTTTTTTTAGGTCTGCTACTGAAGCCAAAGCTACTTGCTAGCAAGCAGCATTATAGAGTCACGAGGGTCAAGAAACAAGGACTTCTCTCACTCTACTGTTGTCCTTTCAAAGCAGATCTGTGTGAAGCACATTTAAACATATTGAAATGTTGTGGAAAAGGCTGCATTGTCACTGGCTGAACTACACATTTGCTTTGGACTGTGAATTTGGCACGGTTTAGTGAGACGAAAGAAACACCAGCAGTAGAGTGCAATGCTTGGCTCCCTCCCTGCCTTCAAAACAGTCTAACCTGCCAATTTCTTCTGCATACCCAAATACTGACTGGATTAATATAAATGTTAATTATAGCATCATTTGAGACAGCAGGCTAGCACTTGTTCCTGTCTAGCACTTTGGTGTTGTGTGTGAGCACCTTTAGCCACCAGCAGGCCTTTTCCTTAGTAAAGGATAAGCCACAGCTGTCACAGGAGCATGAGCCTTAATGATCTCCTAACTGTGTGACCTTGTATAATTTATTAGGTTGCTCCCCTGCTTTCCTCCTTGTTTTGTTTTGAAAGGTTTTTTTTTAAAGTCTGAAATAATAGAGACTACACAGACTATAAATTTTATTTTACTGTGATGAATTCAATTTTATTATTATTATGATTTATTATGGTACTACAAATGACTACAGGCGACTAGAGATACTTAGTGGGATTTTGAGATGTGATTTACACCTAATTGTCACACTTTCACAGCGCTTGCATTTCCTTAAATGACAATTTTGCTTTAAACTGCGAGAGCTCACAAAAACTGTAAATCCTTGCCTATAGTGGTCTGGTTGACACGGTGGTGGGGGTGTGTCACAAGTTGGACTTGATGATCTCAGAGGTCTTTTCCAACCCAATCTGTTCTGTAATATTGAAAGTGAGAGTACCAAACTAAACACCTCGGCATGTAGGCCACCTGATGCTCATTACCTCCTTTTCCTAGTCTTGAGTAATTTACTAATGAAGAAAAGACCTTACAAAAAGAATGTGAATTTAAAACATAGTTTATAGAAGTTTTGCTATTTTTAAATGCTCCTAAAAATTTGAAGATTAGTTAAACTGAATTGCATAAATAAGGCAGAAACCTGTTCAAGCTACAAAAGATTTCATGATCTTGGAAAGAACCTTTTTTAGTGAAATATAAATATTGAAGCTGTAAAAGAAGAAGACTTCTGTTTTTCCACCCTCAAGGTAACTCATCTAACTTCTATCTGTATTTTTGATGAGTTACCATAATATTTTGTATGTGTTACTCGGGCCATTTAAAATATTGTTATAGATGTCCAAGTAGATAAATCTCTGCTTTCAATTCCTTGAAATACAATTACAGATATTGTCATATTATAGTTCTAGAACCATGAGCACAACAGGACTTTCTAATTTACTTAATTTTTCTTTCATTTTGTATAGTGGTTTACTGGAGAAGATGGATTCTTAGGTGTGTGGGTTACTTTAAAGCATGAAATGTACTACATAAGGATACATTCCAGATGTAGTATTTAATCCTTTTGCCAAACTGTCCTTTGAAAAATTAAGAAAATTCTGCAAAAAAAGTATTTTTAATAAGTGAGACAACTGTATTTAGTTGTTTTTTGAACAACAAAATTCTGCTAATTTAAATGTTTGCAGAATGGTTGTTTGGAGGGTTGTTGTTGTCGTCGTCGTAGTGTGTTCTTATTTTTCTTTTCATCCATTACTGTGAACTTTAATCATATTGAGCTTAGCCCAAAGGTTTCCTGTGTTCCAGCTTTTAAGCTGCCTAACCTGTGTAAATACGTTAGGGCTGTTCTAAACCATTAAAAACAAGGAGAGATGGATGTGTGCAAAGTTCAAATGTGTTCTGCTGGCTTTTATCATCAGCGTGAATCATACAGCAATTTAGAAGCTTAAAATAGTTCGTTGTTCATAAAACACAGCAAAATACAGCAAATGAAATCTCTTTAGAGGAGACAGAAATACATATAGAGCATTTCAGTTCAGTTTTGTGGGAGGTTTCTTACTGTAAGGGACTTTTTTTTCCATTTGTATGTTTTCTTTTTTTTATTATTATTACTTTTGGTGTATTTTAAGTGGTGTGTGTTGAAAGCTGTTGAAACTGAAATCCTTCTTTCATCCTCAAAGGTGAAGTTGTATGGAAAGTTTAAAATACATGCATCCATGACAGAGTTGGATAACAACTGCTGCCCAGGTCAGGATTCAGTCTTCCTGCTGAATTAGTGTCTCTCCTTTTTCTGTTATTTCCTGACACCACTAGTTAAATTTAACATTTTGTGCAGAATGAGTGAATAGAAATACTCAGAAAACTTACAAAGTCCCCAAAATTATGTTTTGTGGGCCAGATACAGAGCCTGCTGTCTGAAATGTCCTTGTCATAGGGTAAGCATTACTGAGTGACAACCAAAATGTCACTGTGTCACCAGTGTGATTTTCATACTGAATCCAAAACACAGTACTGTACCAGCTGCTAGGAGGAAAGCTAGCTCTATCCCAGATGAAACCAGGACACAGCTCTTCCCTAAAAGCAGCAGGCACAGTGTGCCAAAGCAGCAAAGCTAAGTGGGGGACTATATCAGTTCAGGAAAGTGTATAAAATCTAGTAGGTTCATTGCAATTGATTGGAATTCTTTTTCAATCTTGAATTGTCATTAGCATACAGACACAAAACAGTAGGTACATGTAAAGTGACCATTAATGGGAGAGGCACCATTGTTGGGAAAAGTTAATCCCTCAGAGGTACAGGGGAGGCAGTACTTGCATTGGCAGGCAGGCTAGATAACGGAGAGCAGGAGTCAGTGAGGTGAGGTGACATTTGTGCTGGGACCTGTTCTTTTCTATGTGTTCATAAACAACTCAGCAAAGGAGGCAAATGCTGAAGTTTGCAAAGCAAGAAGTTTGTCGATGCCCCACTAAACCACAAAGGACCAGCTAAAGAGCTGCAGAAAGTCCTTACAAGGCAAATGCTTGGGTAATAAATCATCCAGCAAACAGTGCTTGATGTAGATAAATGTTGAATGATGCTTGTAGGCAAAATATAATCCTAAAATGGCACATAAATTCATGCACTCTTGAGTATTACGACTCAGAGATGGGATTTTGCTATTGTGACAGGCTGTCCCCAAGAAGGTCACCTCACTGCTTGTCACAGCTCCGTTCCTCCCCACACCAAAGACACACAGCAGAGCTGGAAGAGTGCAGAGAAGGCCAGTAAGGATGAGCAGAACTTTGGAACAGATTCCTTGAAGGTTTTCCTTCACGTTCATTTTGCCCAAGCTGTTACTCCTCAGATGCTGCTACAATTGATGTCCTGAAATGAAGAACCAAGAGCCTCAGCAACAAAGGTGTGTCTCACCTGTGCTCACAGAGACCAGGTGGGTTGCTGTGTGCAGACACTACCTGATGGCAGCACACAAGTTGCATCAAGCCATACTCTGGGGAGAAGAGGCCTGCTGGCATGGCTAATTTTATACTCTGTCTCAGTGTGTGCAAAATATTAAAAGTAATTCTGGTTGAGTCTAGTCCCTCTTATACTAGAATACTAATTATACTAATTATTGTATCTGACACAAGCTTTCTGGTGGAACATGGTCAATGGTAGTTGATTGAGACAAATACTACACAGCCAATTTTTTAAAGAAAACCATAAAATAGAAAGGATCTCAGAAGTCTTACTTTTCCATGGTTGTTTTGTTTGTCTGCCAGCCTTAAGCTGGAGTTTAAGAACATTGTGCCCAAATGAAAATTCAGTTATTGAGCAGAAGTAATAGAAATGTAGTAGAGAGTAAGGACAGCTCCTGATTTGTTATGTTCTCCCTCCATTCTGGTATTTGTGCTATTTCCACAAAAAAATACTGGAAATCGTGTAGGCTGTCGTCAGCTTGAGGGAGTCTTTGGCTCCTCTTCTGCTCTTAGTATGAAATGAGTACCATTCCAGTTAGAGTAAAAAAAAACAACAAAACAAAAACAAACACAGGAAGAAAACATGAGAAGAAAAATTTCAGAACATTTCAGAACAAGGATGGGCAGCACTCAGTGTTTCTTCTCATAGTGCCTGTTGCAGCCAGGTTTTTCCAGCTGAAGAGGCTTTATCCATCCTCAAGAACTGCTGCCCCATCCAAGAACACATGCTCTTGGCAGCAAGCTGGTCCCATCTGATGTAGGAATAGAACTGAAAATAGCTTTCCTAAGGGAGAAACTTCAGGCATGGCTATCTAATGTTGTTAGATTTTAGAGTATTTATTTTGTGTGATTAGAGAATTAGAGATTAAGGGGTGGGGGGTTGTGCTGTTTTTTTGGTTTGGTTTGGTTTTTTTTTTTCTTTCTCCTCAAAAATAAGCAGCTGAACAGTTTATCCACAAAGAAAAAACAGAACATAGTGAATTGTGTCAGGCCTGCTGCTGCATGTTTGTGAAAATCCATGTGAAATCCAAATTTTCACTCTGTAGTTTTGAATTATATGGAAAAAATTCAGTTCTTGACATCAATATTCAATATTCAGTCTTTTTTTTTTTTTTTTTTTTTTTTTTTTGGACTGTTTTGTAAGTGTAGTTGGCTTATTTTCCAGTTTTCTCATTTATGTTAAGACCTAAGAGGTACAGTTAACAATAATGTTGGATAAATAGATCAATAAAACCTTAGCAGTTTTGCTGGGAAAAAATAATAAAAGAAGAAGTCGTGGAATTTGAATCACCTTTTTTTTTTTTAACAGGACTATTATCTCAAGTAACTGTTAGTAGTGCCTGTTAATTTAAGGCAATCTCACCAGCAACTGCTGTGGGAGGATTACGACCAGGTCACCCATTCAAGGCAAGACAAAATGTCATTTAAAAACAAATCTCTAGGCTGTGCTGGTGCTACAACTTGATTCAAACTAAGTGGGATACTGTAGTAGTAGTAGAAGAAGAAGAAGAAGAGTGTGTTGTGATAAATGATCCTTAGAAAGCTCTTGGTGTCCTTGTACGCATGGTAACAGAACCATATATAGAGGTAAAAATTACCCCAGTGTATGCTTCTTAGAGAGGACCTTACGTTTGAGAATATCAAAATATTTAATAGAGATTTGATACAGAATGACAACAGTTTTCATAAGTAATATTTTCATTTAACTGCTAAGGGAAACAGCAATATAAAGAAACAGTGATTTACCAAAACTGTGATGATTGAGAGTGTGCAGACTGGGCAGAGAAACAATTAAAATCCTAATGGAGAGGTAGTTTTCTCATTTTATTGGTTTTTGCATATTTCTGTTAAATTAGTAATAAAAGGGATGTTTTTTAAGTATGTGCTATACTGACAGACTGTAATTTGGGAATATGGAGAACATCTGGTTCTGAGCTTTAGTTACTGAAAGGGAAGATCAATAGATTATTGTGTACACAAGTCAAATCTAGTGTTTTGGGAAGGGGTGGAAGAAAGGGTTTTTTTGTGTTTCTTTAATTTTGTGTTTTACTTAACTTCAGATACTATTACCCTCACTGAAAGCTTGAAGTAGAGAGATTTTTGTTTGTAATGCTGGTAACACTCTGTATTTTATTAGCTTTCAGTCTGCTGAGATCAAAAATTCCTATCAAGTATTGACAGTTTCACTTATTTACCAAATGTAAATTATGAGAATACTTTAGCTTTTCTGAATCACTTTAGTGGTAGAATGATTTAAATGTTGCCTGAAACCTGAAAAATATATGCAAAATGTGCAAAGAAAAAAAAGTATGAATTGTGCTGTTTGGTAATATTGAATTTATGAGAGTGTCCTCGCTTCAGATGCTCACAGTAGGGTGCTTCTTGAAAGGTTGTCCCATGCCACATGAGAGAGAAGAAAAACAGAAAAGGAGAAGAGGTGCATGGTGATGAGTGAGATTGAAAGCTAGCCACACAGTGTGGACCAAGAGTATTGCTCTTACTAAGAGCAATACTTTTTTAGTAATTGTAAGGATAATTACAATACATATCATTTGATATGTATTAAGGTGAAAGGTAGGACCAACATTGTCTGTATTCTGAAAGAACAGTGAATTTAGAGTTTCCTGATATTAAGTTGCATTTCTGTTTAAATACTTGTAGGAGTAGATTTTCACTCTTGCTCTGTTTTGTGGTTTATAGTCCTATGCAGGTAATTTATTAATTTCTGAGAGAACATTTACATTTCAAAAATTGAGTATGGCAGTTAGGCTCTAATTTCCTTCTACAAGGAGCTGAAAACCCTTTGCACCCAACAGCACTCAAAATTAAAGGCATTTCCTGGATTTATTTTACTTCATGAGAGAAAATTACAAACATTGTTAAGTGGTTCAGAGCAGGAAACATGGGAAATAGTGATCTGTGCTGAAGGATGCCAGTTCTGCCAGATCCATGGTACTGAGCATTCATTGAGTACAACATGGAACTGCAACCAAAGAAAATACTCAAAGACCAGAGCAATTAAAAACTGTGAATTAGGTATGAAACTTTCTGGGAAAAAGAGGGTTAAGTGTAGAAGGCTGATACCGCTATTAAAATATTATTTCTGCATTTGAACGCAGAGTATGTTCAAGCAAAAAAGTATTTTAGGCTTTTTCTTTCTTGTAGAATAAAGGAATTTGTAGCAACTAGGTATTTTTAACATAAAACAACATGACAAAAAGACACGCAAAATTTTTATTGATGAGTATCTGGAGCTCTGAGCATGAGTTCTGTACATACCACAGTCAGCATAAGAACCCATTCCTATGTTTTGGAAATCTGGTATACCAAGCATAAATGCATTAATGCTTTGAGCTAGGTTACCTCCAGAAACAAGCAAACAAATTCTGTTCAGGGTTAGGAAATAGTAAGTTTCTCATCATGCTGATTGTGTGATTTGACCCTCCAGTCTGCTGTCACAAGCTAGATGGTCTTGTTTGTGCTTTAGGAAGAATTAAGGATGATTATAAAGATGACTCTCTAAATAGCAGTCCACTCTAAAAACAAATCATTACTTGGCCTGGTCTTATGAGCAGATACAACTGAACTCTGCATGGAGTATTGTCATGGAAGTTGGAGATGGTTTTTTCTGTGTCAGGATAGTGAACCCTAAATCTCTGCTGGTTGTCACTAATTGTTGATTTATAACATTTGTCCTAGATACAGTAAGTTGTTCCATTTGTCAATAGGATTAAAGTTCTAATAAAAGGGCTTTTCCTTCTTAATGAATGGCACCATTTTTTAGTGACAGAAGCACAAGCATTTAAAACAATGGTTTTCAGATGTGTTTTCTTTTGTGTGGAATAAGAGGTTCCAGGGAAACAGTAAGATTTACTGTTGGAAATGCTTATGATGTGTTTATAGAGATGTGCAACTATCATTTTCCTAGTCTTGTTGCCAGATGTCTGAGAGGCCTATTTCTAAATGTTATTACAATGAAAAGACTTCAGTGACATTTCATACATTGTTCTACAAATACCTGTTTTCTAGTTCAGTTGTGAATTGTGTAAAAGTCTTTGGGATAAAAACAAATGGACCAGTATATGGAAGGTTAGGACAAATTAAACATCATTTGTCCACTAGATGGAAATAGAAGCAGCAAGTGTGTATATGCATTTTTTTCCTGTGTATTCAACTGATTGTTTTTATCTCTTGTCTTCACATGAGAGTAAATACAGTAATTTTTAGGATTGCAGTTCCAGAATGAACCGGGCAGCAGAATATGGCTGAAGTAGACTAAAAATGCATAAAAGATCTGAAGTAAGGAAGGCAAAGGGTAAGAATAACAATATGAGAAAAGTGAAAATCAGGGACACTCTGAAAATACTGTATAAATGAAAGCTGCAAAATGCTGACTCATCAAGAAGGGCAGAGTCTAGTTGAATATGTAAGATTGTTTTGATTTTTTTTTTTTGGTCAGAGTTTACTGATTCTTTGATCCTTTTGCAGCAGGGAAAATACGATCTTGAGTCTTCATTCAAGTGGTTATGTTTAAGGAAGCCTTGATTCAGAAAAGCCCTAGAAGTTCTCACCACATCTCCAGATATTACTGTTTTCATCCAAAGTTAAACTTCTGAAGCCCACTTTATTAAACTGACGAACCACACCATAGCCTTCTTAGTTAACAGTTAATCTTTTGTTCTATATGGGCACTTCCAAGTCATTGAATCTTTCAGTCACAGAATTATTTTAATCAGAAGAAAACTCTTCAGGTCTCTAGTCCACCCACCTGCCAAAAACAGGGCTGAGTTTGAACTTAGATCAGGTTGCTCAGGGCTTTGTCAAGTTATGAATGTTCCACAAACTGTCTGGCAAACCTGTTCCTGTCCTTGACCACCCTGACTGTGTGGCCAAAAAAAGAATTTTTGTGTCTAACTAGAATTTCCATTACTTCTTTGCTGCCTTCACCTGTTCCAAAACTCCCATGGTCTCCACAGCTGAAGCTGCTGTAGACCTTCACATCCCCAAGTAACTCTTTCTTAACTGTAGCTCCTGCAAAACATTTCCTTTAGGTGTCCTGCCAAATGTATGAATTTAAAAATTGCCACCAACAGACTCAGTTCACCTGGGTTCCAGAAGTAACTAGGGAAATTTTCAACACCTCTACCTAGAGATGCTTTGGAGATAAATTGACAATAACACAAGAATGATGGGCATGCTTCAGCCATGACTGAGCTCATCATAAAGCAGATGTTCATCTGATTTTACGTGTTCCTGTTTCTCTCCACGGATTGTAAAGGCTGCTGACTGTGCTAAATACATAATGGATATCTAAAATTGAATTCAATTAGTTGCATTTTTGCTCTCATAAATGATCACGTCTCTGTGACTCATGGGTATTAGAATCCTGCAAGATGAAGTATGGACTTACTGAATATGGTAGTTGTGGTGCTCTGAAGAACCTGTCCTATATGGGGATGTCATTGTGGCATTAGCAGCACCATATTTACTGTTTAACATCAACAAGAGCATATTTTAATTTACTGTAACACTTATATTGGTAATAAATATCCTGTTAGTTTGCTCCAAAATATTTGCAAATTAAACTAATGTAGGCTATAAATGCTTTCTTGTCTGCTCTGCACATATCCTGACAAGTTGATAATTTTATCTGCTGTTTCTGTTCCACAGTGCCATATTATGGTTTTGGGCTGAATTAGGCAGTATCACTTTGTTCAATTTGTGAAAGCCTAAGACAGAGTTTTTACAACTGCTGATAGAAAAGGTTGGTCACGGACAGGTATGTGAAAAAATGCCAGTCTGACTGGGAGTTCAAAGGAAAACAAAACAAAACAAAAAATTTCCAGCATCTTGGGAAGAAAACTGAATCTGCACAGATACACTAGCCTTTTGTAGAGGGTTCACAGGCTCTTTTCTTTCTGTTCTGCTGTGTATAAAAATTAACAGGGATAGAATGAAAAGGTGTTTCTAACTTGCAAGCTTCCTTTCTGTGCCAGAGAGCGTCATTCTCCAACCAGCCTAAATATCCCTCCTTAATTAGTAACAGATGCAGCAGTACGTGCACAAGTGTTGTGTCAAGAGGACATTTGGAAATCATAGCAGAAGGTGCTGTGCCAGATAGGAAAGGAGTATGTAAAGTTGAAGCAGGGAGTTGTTAGGAGAGCTCAGCAATTGTTTTGTAAAGATAGGGAGGGAAATAGGGCAGCTGTTATGTTATGTTATGTTAGGTAACGTTGCACTTCTCTTTACTGGCAGTCTTTATCTGTTATTTAGATTTGTCAAAAATGCAAAGGAGTTAGAAGAGATGCCTCCATAATTGGTCTTCAAAATTATGCTTAAAATAATTTTGCCTGTCTGCAAATGGAGAAGCTTTGTAGCAGTTCAGTGTCCACATTTTCTTTTCTCCTTTTTCTCTTGCTGTCACATTGTTCTGTATGGGAGGCAGACCAGGTGCAAAGATATTAGTAAGTGTACCAGTACATGTAGAAGAAACAACACAGAAGCACACAAAATTAAGCAAAAAAAAATTTCTATCCCTTCTTTTAGCAATGCTGTTACTATACTGCTGGTGTTTTTATTACTTCTGATGATGTTAAAAATACAGTAATTGACCATATATATCTAATAGAAATTGTTATTGGGCCTTTAAAAATACTTGCACCAATCTCAACATCCTTAGCCCCTCAATTCCCAAGGCTAAGTTTGAAAACTTTTGAGGTTTGGTGATCTTTTGTTGTTGTTGGTTTTGTTCTATTATGGAGGGGGCGGGTTTTGTGGTGGTCATGGTTTTATTATTATTTTAGAATAGTACACTTATATGGAGTTACCTTGCAAAGTTTCTGCAAGTCTCACTCAACACCATGGCTACAAGTCCTTTATATACCACATAGGCTGTTATTTATAAACACTGGTGTTTTCAGTGCATTTTTATATCAGACTTTGTAGACTAATCCTAAATACTTGATTTTTAAATTTATTATCTGTGAACGAGATTTAAATGTATTTTTGAATATAGCTGGAGAAGTAGTATCATGAATGAGCACTGAAGTGCAGAGCCTTTGATAGGCACTGACCCATAACTCCGTGACCAAGGGGGTGTCATATAAATAAGGAGTATCAGGCAGTATTGATGCATCTTAGCACACCACTGCCCCTTCTGAAATACTCTGTGGAGAAAGGATGCTTCCAGGAAACCTGGACTTGAATTTCCCCAAAGCCATCAACAATGGTTTTGGTATAAGGAGTGTGGGAATGAGGTTGGCAGCCCTGCTGCTTGCAGTGGTGAGCACTGTCAGAAATACAGCGTTTTTGTTATCCTTCGGGAATATCAGAACTGGTGCCACATGGTTCCTGCTTTCCTCATTGTTTCTCTGTACAATGAAAAGAGACATGACATGACAAAAGCTCATGACAACAAGAGCTCACTGTGACCTGATGTCAGAGTCTGTCCGAGGATGTGTTATGCCTCACAACTGTCTCTGATGGTTGAAGACCAAGACCCCCGAAGAGACTGGGGAGAGCCCCTGGCCTGGCTGAGGTGGGGCACCTGCCGAGGACTGATACGCATCTCCACGAGAACGGAATGCAAGAACAATAGCAGCTCGTTACAGTGGACTGAGCTGACTATACTGACCGTGCTAGAAGGGTACAGCTTGCCGCTTGTTCCTGAGCACCCAACTTTGACGCAGGTGCCTGCACTGGCCCAGTGCCCTCTTTGGCTCCATTCCACTCGCCTTGGTCCTTTTCCTGACCAGCCTATAAAGACTCTGCGGATCCCGTGCACCCTTTGTGATCACCCCACTGGAGAAGATCGCGTCTATGGGCATCTCTACGTCTTGAGGACCTCCGACTCTCCACGTGGTAGCTATAATCCCCCTTCCCCTCTTTCTCTATCTTTCTCACTATTCTCTATTTTCTCTCCCTACTATCGCATTTAGTGGGCACTAAATAAAAGTGCATTTTTTTTTTGTTTAAGCAAACTGGTTTGTCCCCTGTTGTGTCTTTTGCGCTTCGAGATCTCCAAAACGAACCATCAGGTTCCCCGCATATGTTTGCGGACCCTGACACCTGACAAGTCCATAAAACCCTGTGTGAGGGCTACAGAACAGTGCCACAGGATAAGGTAACTGCCCTTACTATGCTGGAAGAGTTTTCATCAGTTTCTGTTTCCCAAGAGTTGGATAATTTGGAGAGCTTCTCTGTAGATCACTTCAAACAGAGTAGTGTTCAGTTGCAATAAGTGTTTCCAATTCTTAAGTGTAGGAAGTGATTAATGAAGCTTTTCAGAAATATTTTTCAGAAGCGCATCAAAATCATCTCAGTCCACAGAAATATGGGGCTTTGCCATATGTGGAATGTTCTAAAGGAAGGTAATTGTCACTCAGAATTTGTAACCCTGTACTTACTAACCAACATGCTTTCACATTGGGTGTAAGTGCCCAAATACTTGGGACATTTTCTCCCTAATAGTTATTTTATTGCATAAGCTTTATTTTTTAATCTTACTGTACAACACACCTACAGAAACTGCCCTGTACTGTGTGGTAATTACTGGGCAGATCCAGCACCTTGCTTTGCAATCATTTTCTTTAATGAATCATGAAGGATCTGTAAAATGTATTCATAATATTTATATTACTGTTGTTAAGCCAGTGTGTTCTTGTGGGATTGAGCAATCTGGAGAGCTTTATAAATACTTGCAAATATTGCTGACAAGCTGGAGGCAGTCCAGTGGAAGGACACTAGGATGGGTTGAGGCAGGAACACATGATAAACAAGGGAAGAGGGAGAAACTGGCTTTGTTTACTGTTACCTACAGGAGCTTTCATGGACACCCACTTTCTTCTGAGAGGTATACACAAAAAGTAGGAAGTGGCAGTGGTTCACAAACTGCAAGAGATGACCTGCTTGAACCTAAGAAAAACATTCTTCTGCAGACAGGAAAGATTTTGTCCTCAGAGAGGACATAGGATCTCCTTCTTTGAAATATTTGAAGCAGGACAGTGCAAGGTCTTCAGCATACTGATCTAACTTCAGAGAAGCCTACTTAGGCTGTGAGGCTAAACAAGATGACCTCCAAGAAGACTCTCCTAACCCAAACTGTTGTCATTCTCTTAAAGAGATGGATCATAAATAAACACAACTTTATGTCCTCCTCTGCATCTGCAAGCCCAGTGATGGCAGAATGAGTGTATGCAGTGGTGCTGACATGTTATGTGGTTACGATTTGCCTCAGCCCTCTGTAGTTTACCATGGAATTTTCTTTTACTCTTTATGTGAAAGTGTATGCTCAAATTCTCATGCTCCTGCAAGAACTCTCAGTTCTGTATGTGTGTGCTCAGTAGAAACCTGCTTGCATTTAGAAACTAAAATCTCCAAAGACCCTGACATCACGGTTTGCTTAGGCTGTCCCAGCAATTAGCACTGATGAGCCTGTGTGTGCTCCCGACGGAGGGTGTCAGAGCACGCTGTGTCCCCAGGCTGCAGAGATGAAGCAGCGTTTGTGCAGCAGCCAGAGCCAGCTGCTGTGGGCTGGGATGTGGCCAAGCCTAGGAAGAGAGAGCAGGAAGCCTGTCTCTTGTGTGCGTTCAGTGACCCCTCTGCTGGTGCCAAAGCAATGTGGAGGAGGGAATAGGTTCATATTTAGTGGGGACAAAACCTGAAGTGGGAGGAAGGGATACAGACAAGGGCTGTATTTATGCAGCTGTGTGGATGTGAGCTGAAGGCATCTCAGTGGCCCTGTAGATGCCTATCTGCTTTACCTAAAGCGCTTCCATGCATTTGTGTCTCCTTTCTGTAGGGATGTCTCCATATTCCAGGAGAATATTCTTGCCATGCTGAAATTTTGTTTGGATAGTCCTTTAGAATAAGCTTACCTGAAGCACAGTTGAACGCAGCTCTCTGTACACCCTGTACCTGTTTCCTGCTGCTGTTAACATTATGCAGATATTCCCTAAAGGTGATCTTGCATTGCATAACTTCAGGGCAGATGGGGGTCCCTGTTGGCTGAGACATGCAGTGCTGGGTACACAGCCAGAGAGCTGTGCTGGGCTGTTTTAGACAAGGTGAAAGAGAAGGCACCGGGACAGCAGCTTGCTGTGTGTTGAAGGACTGGGTGGCACACAAAGAAAAGATAAAGATGGTCTGAATGGAAGAAGGGGTCTGAGCACTATTTGAGGACTGGATTCTGTGATAAGGGCAGGAAGCGAATGACAGGTTTGTATCACTGAGGCTTGAGATCACACTGGCAAAGAAATGCACAGAAACTCTCTGCATAATCCCTACAGCCTGCTTTCATCCAGAGCCTGAATTAGAACTGTACTTCTGTCTCATCAGTCTTCTGCTTCATGGTGAAGGGACGTAAATCTCACTGGCAAAGCATATGTCAAAGCAAAGGACATATGGAGTGCC
This sequence comes from Zosterops lateralis, assembly GCF_965231275.1. NCBI lineage: Eukaryota > Metazoa > Chordata > Aves > Passeriformes > Zosteropidae > Zosterops > Zosterops lateralis. Next base: position 16,275,914 of record NC_139800.1, on the reverse strand, counting down.
AGCAGTTAGGTATTTCCCATCCGGGCAGTGATGTTGCAGTTGGAATTCAGGAAGGTTGCCTCATATTTATTATGTATTTTCTTCCTATGTACATAAGTGAGGTTTTTTTCACTGTGAAGTAGAGCTGCAGAAAAAGAAAACATAAATCTGCTGGTGACTGAGGTTAACCTAGGCACTACACCAGAACTGCACTAGTTTGGTCTCCTTAGAAGTAACTTTTCAAGAGGTTAGAGAGGGAACATTTTATTACATTTCTCAATTTAGTCTGAACAGGCCTGTAGTACATTTTGCAGAAGAGTCCCATGGGGGAATTGTCTAGGTACACCCTGTTCTGCATGAGTAAGTGTGGCAGAGCTGGCCCCACCCTGTGTTCATTTCATAATTAATTTGTGTCCTTTTTAATGATACAACTTAAACTGCTTAGGAGTCACTATGATCTTGACATGCCTAATTTACAACCCAGCTTTCTAAAAAGCTGTTGAAATGTTAGTGGTTATTTACTGTATCTTTGATGTGAACTTAAAAGATAGTTAAAAGATAGTTTTCATAGAAAAAATTGCCATTGTGTCAACAAGAAGTTTCTCACTGGACTGCCTGTGACAAAAAGTAAATCCATTTATAAATTCTGTAACAAATTACTAAATGCTGCAACACCCACATTATGCAAGGAACTTAAAAAGGATGACAAAGATTTTGTGGTGGCAGTTTGGAGAAAGCTTTGCAGTATTTTAAGGACTTTATACCTTTTCATTTGTAATACTTGTGAGTTTTGTTTGATGTGCTTATTGTTGCAGTCTTTAAACATGCTTAGGTAAGTTTTCACAGTCACATGGCAGAGCTGTGGTTCTCATGAGCCCTTCTGGACTTCAGATGGCAAAACAGAATTCACACAAATCATAGAATGGCTTGGGTTGGCTTAAGAATCATCTAGTTCCAACACTCCTGCCATGGGCAGGAACATCTTTCAGTAGGCCAGGTCGTTCAGAGTTTGATCCAACCTGGCCTTGACCACCTCCATGAATTGGGCATCCATAACTTCTCTGGGCACCTTTTTCTGATCCTTCACCACCTGCATAGTGTAGAATTTCCTTCTTACATGTTATTCCTAATATTAATTATTTCTAGTTCTTGATATGTTCTTCCTCAATGCTTGCCAAAATGTATTTTCTGAATTTTAGTAGTGAGCTGTGTTGTCTCTATAGAAAAACTCAGTGTTCCCTGTGGAGCAGGCAAGACAACTGTTGGATGCACCATAATTGAAGATACAAAGATAGATCTTTCTGTAAATCTTTTGGGATGATTTTTTTCTCCCCCTGGATTCAGCTAAATTAGCTCATTTCCACCATCTCAGTTCAGAAGATTTGCTGGGAACTCTTGGTCCTAAATAAAAACCAGAACTGTGTCCTGGGGCTGCACCAGGGTCTGTCCCTCCGCAGGCAGTCTGCTGCCATTCAGAAATGATGAGTCACACATTCCCTCCTGCACCCATCAGAGGCAATGTTTACTTGAAGTCAAGCAGTGTGGCATATCAAAGAGAAAATAGAAAATAGGGATAAAGGGAAGAAGATATGAAGAGGATGGATGAGGCTCTGCTGAGGAGTAGGACAAGAGAAAATGGCCAAAAACTGATGAGCAGGAAGTTCCACCTGAACATGAGGAAGAAATTCTTTACTGTGCAGTGACTGGAACAGATTTCGGAGAACTAGAACAGATTGCCCAGGTTGTAGTCTCCCATAATGGAGATATCCAAGAATGATCTGTACAAAGTCCTGTGCTGTGGGATGGCCCTGCTTGGGCAGGGGCGTTGGACCAGATGACCCACTGTGGGTCCTTCTAACCTGACCCATACTGTGATTCTGTGAAAGCACCTTGAGGAAAAATGCAAGGAATACCTCAGTGGAGACAAAGACCTTAGGGAGGGAAGAAGGGGATGAGGAAAGGAGAAAATGAGAAGTGCAAAAAGATTTCTGTTGCTAGGTTAAGTGACAAAACCTGAGACACTCAATGCTCTGAAACACCATGAAAGGGAATGTTTTCTCTGATTTTCCATCACAAGAATGTTAGATCTTGTCTTTTTACAAACTGGACTTAAAAAATCATGGCATTGCCTTTCTTTTGACTCTTACCTTCCTAAGTGCCTGGGACCAAGTGCACTCAGTTTTCACTGAAATTGTACACTTGGATTAGATTATTCCACTAGGCACATTTTTTTCCTGTTGTGTCCTGGGCCCTAACGCACTATAACACAGCATTCAGAAAGGGTGCCACAGATTTGGTTCTTGAAGGATTGAAAATGAGGTATTTTTGGCTCTTCTGAGAGTGTACAGGCTTACAAGCCATGATAGCCCCCTTCCTTGTATTTCATCCCTCCTATTCATCTCTCAGACTGATCATGGTCTATCATCAGTGACTGTATCCCAAACCTATGCATCCTCTGTCTTATCTTGATATGTAGTTTAGAAATCACAGACAGAGTAAATGCTGCAGGAACTGCTCCAGAAGATTTTCAAGGGAGAGGGTGGTGTGTGGAGTGGGGCAAATCACAACCTGCAATAAATAAGTCTTTTTCCATCTATCTCTGATACAATCTCAGGAGCAGAATAAGCATATGGCAAAAGCTCAGGAAGTACTCTGTTCCTTTAGTTCTTCAAATAACTCCTGCTTGTCACAGCTCTGCCTGGAGTTCAGAAAGGTTGGCTGCAGAAATTCCAGTTGCTGCTGGCTATTTGAAGTGGTGTGTTTAGAGCAGTCAAAAAACCACCGTGAATGCTGTATTCATTCTGGTAATGGAAAAATTATTAGGAAGGCTTTTTTCACAAGAGGATACCTACTAGTCTTATTGGTCCTAAATGACTACTTGTTAAGGCACTTTATTAAGCTGTGTTTCCTTTAGTTTAATATGTCCTTCTTACAACAAATTGCCTACTTTTGTAAAAGATACTAAAGAAACTACTTTGCCTCTGGACTAAATAGGGAATGCAGCTTAGACTTCCCTGTGCTTGGCTGCACTCCCACACTGGTGCTTATATAGTAATTTGTAAGTGAGCTTGAGAGGTGCCATTTACAGACAGAAGACAGGGTGGAGTTCAAGAGAAGAGTTAGAGGGCTTTACACCTTTTAAAACTGTGAATTTCATGCTGCCTCTGCCATACACCTCCTTTTGAGCTCTCTGTGTATACACTGTACATACCTTGGGTTTTCTTCTAGTGGTAAAATAGGAATTGTTGGCACAGAGCTGTGAACTGACATGAGCTTGCCCAGTAGTGCTTTACTAAAAGTAGAGGATAGAGCTCATATCATGTTTGTATTACATAGCAAGCGTTATTAAGTTTGTGATGTACTGACAAGGGATAACAGAACTAGGCTGACTAATTAAATAAATTGTAATTTACTTCGTAGTAGAAAACATATTTTAAACTACCACAAGTTCCTACACATGTCTGTCTTCCTTGCAGGCCTGTCTTTTCAAAAGCATTGTGAAATAGTAATAGCTGTGCCAGTGAAAACCTAAAATTCCTTTAGCTTTGTATCCTATCTCCTGTATCTCCAGTGGTTGTTTGCCAAATGCGCAGTGAAGAACAGCAGAGTGGAGCAATCACTGAATAATAATGTGCCTTCCTCTGGTGCAGTGTGTCTTATGGGATTTGGAGCCAGAGCTGGTACCTTGATAGTTTTTACCTTTGAATACTTTTTCTGGTAAAGTTGAAAATTGCCCTCTTGAACATGCAAATGTAGAAAATGTTAGGATCCTAAATTTAGTAAGGATCTTCATGGATCAACTACAAGCTAAGTGGAGAAATGTGTCCTTTTGTTCCTTTGAATCTGCTACTTCCTAGCTGCATTAGCTTTCTTTTAGTTTATGGTTTGTGGGTTGTTTAATTTTTTCTTGGGGGGGGGGGGGGGTGAGGGGTGGTGTCTGTTTGTTTGGGGGGGGATGTTTGGTTTGTTGATTGGGTTTTGTTTTGTTGTGATTTTTTTTTCTTTTCTTTTTTTTTTTCTTTTTTTTTTTTCTTTTTTTTTTTTTTTTTTTTTTTTAATTTAAAGAGACAATGACCAATCAGTCAGGTTATCTCTTCTTTCTAGCCTTGTAAGTCTCACTACTTAGCTCTCTTTTTTTCCAGACACTGAAGCCCTAACATATTTATTTTAAAAGATCTATTCTTTACATTTTTTGATAAGCTTGTCTGAAAACAGTTTATGATGTTGATTTTCCTTTCCAACTCTGATGGAGCTGGGAAAGGAGATGTCCCTGTGTGTTCATGAAGAGGTACGCAAACTTCTGCACTCTGCTCCACACTTGTTTCATACTCGGAGTTTAACTCTGTGATAGGACTTGCACTCTGCAGCTGGGTGAGCACAGAGAGCCCCATTGGGCAAATCAGCTGCTGTCTAATGTTATAACAGCTTTTTTGGAAGAAGTTTACAGGCTTTCTGCAGTGATAATGGGTGATGGTTCTTTGATTTACCTTCTACAAGGCAGCATTAGAGGCACTCCTTTGTAATGTTACTTCTCTAGGTGCTTAAGCAAATGATACTTTAATCTGCTCCTCACTTTTTTTGAAAAGGGCTTGTCACTTTTATGGGAAAAAGGATCCTGATTTGAGCTCAAAATATCTGCTGATTGATTTCTAAAAGAAGAAATCTTGTAAAAACATATTTGATTTATGATTCAGTGAGACATACGTAGGCATGTTTGGGGGCCAGCTGTAGATTAATCTGTCAGCATTTTGCCACTGTCATAGGAATTTCCAGCATGTGCCACCATGTTCCATGCCCTTAGGACTCAAAAGGGATCACTCCTATGTTTGGTTTCCCAGCTCAGATAACAGCACAAACATCTCACCACAGAGTCAGACCTATACTGACCTGTAATAGCATTATATAAGCAGTCACTTCAAGAAAAGTCTGTCTGTTGCGTCACATGATAAAATTGTGCCTTGTGCTAGGGACCAGTGCAAATTTAGGCACAATGTGAAGCCTGTGGTGTATAGTGGAATTGGAGCAAATTTCCACAAAATTTCCACAATATTATTTCCACAAAATCATTAACAGCCTAATTCAAAAGCTAGCTTCAAAATGAATACTGAGAATACTTAGCACGAGCAAACCACTGAGGAATTACCAACCTGTTTCAGATGGAGATTTCCGTAAAAAAAAGTCCCCTCATACTGAGATTGTCTCCTCAAATGCATACGTTAGAGCGAAGATTAAAACATTCAAATTCTAGATTTTGTAGTGGGATGTGTAAGGAGCACTTAGCAGATGGCATTTTTAGCTTTGCTACTGATACGTGTTTTGTTTCAACATGCTTCTGTTATCTTGTATCTCTGGTTTGTCATGTGGACCCTAAATCTACTCTACTCTAAATCTTCCCAACTTCCAAGAATTTTTCTCTCTTATGGTAAGAAAAGGTCACAAAAAACTACTACAGTTTTTGAGTTTTGTTTTACAGTTATCACTGCAGTCTTTGGAATACCGTTTTGTTTTCATTGACGTGTTGTGATTTCATTTGGATGCTTTCCTCAAGCTTAATCATCTAGAAATGAACCTGGAAATTTTATATGGTATACTGTAGTATTTCCCATTTTCTTTGGTTTCTGGTTTTGTTGGAATAATTTATACCCTGAAAATCATTTTTAGTGATAATTTGACTTTTTTATTATTATTCTTCCTGGTAGAACTAAAAAAAGTAGTTAAAGATTAAGAAAAATTGAAAGACTGAAAAAAAAATACCTTCCATTTTTCAAATTTCAAAGCAAAACTGGGCTTTACTTTGTAAGTAAACTTATATAAAGCTTCATGCAATTGTTGTTACCTAAACCAGCTTGCTTATTTGTCTTTGATATATATTGTTCTCAGATTTGTTGGAGCCTAAGTTGCTGGAGCTGGTTATACAGCCAACACAGAAATGTTCTTCCAAATTTCAGATTAATTTATTCGGTATAAATTGTTCTCATTAGGTTCATGTGTGGCAAGTGGAAACAGTACAAGCTGATTTCTTCTGTCTTTCATGCACATTACTGTTGCTGGAGCTACACCACAGGCCAAGACAAGGGACCAAATGTACTTCTGCTTGTGCCTCTTGCTCCACCCAATGTACCCCTGAATCATTTTTAAGCTGTGCAGAATCATTGGCACTCAGCCTTAAGGCACCTCATGAGGCGCAAGGGTGGTTTCTGGTTTTCTTTATTTCCCAAAACAAGTGCATTCACTGACAGTGAAAGAATTGGGCTCATCTATGCCTGATTGCTTGTTTCCAAATCATGACTGCCTCCCACATGCCTGGTAAAAGCTATTTTTGCAGTCACATGGAAGGCTGGTTTGACAAACTGATTTGGCTGGAAAATACTCTTTTCCCCACCATGCCCCCAGCCCACCCCACCACCACCTCCAGCAATCAGCTGCTTCCCTTCCCTAGTCCATCATACCCCCTGGTCTCACAGGCTGTTGGACCAGGGTACAGCAAGTGGCCTTGGAGCCTCCTTCCTCTTGTAGCACAGCCAGCTGTGCCTGCTGGAGGAGCCAGCCGGGAACTGCCGTCCAGGAGGAGAGATCAGTGTCTCCAGGTGGCAGATCAGTATCTTTGTATGGCAGAGCAAAGCATCTCAGCTCCTTTCTTCAGGGCATGAATTAAGCCTTTGAATTCAGAAGGTAAGATTCCATGTCTCTGCACCCAGCAAGCATGCCAAGATGCCCAGGGGGAAGAAAAGTGCCAGAGCCCACACAGAACAAGGAAAGCTTTAGGGCAACAGTATAGTGGCATGTATCCATAGCACACTGGGAAGTGTTCTGTGGAGCTGTTTTGACATCATTGTGCTACAGATGTTAAAGAAGGGATGCCAGGCTTGTTTGTAGAGATCAGGCACAACTGATTGCAGCATGGAAAGATTCCCTGTGCTCCCTTGCTTTAATAGCAAGAAACCTACAGAGAGATTATCCAACTTGTACTTACTGAATATCCTGTGTCTCCTGCTTAAGGCAAATACATTGGTTTAGGATGTGATTTGATTTACTGTTTAGATTTCTTATTTGTGTGTTGAGATGTTGAAGGAAATCCCTAATAGTATGGGATACTTCTTGGGCAACAAAGAGACCAAACTGTGTGTAGCAGAGTTGTAGAGGGAAGGGTTCTTGGCTAGACATGAGAAGTAGGACACAGTTTCTGTGAGGAGTTTATGATTGGATTTATGGCTTATACAGTATCTAAATAACAACTTTATCATCTGTTGCAATGAATTATCGTGTCTAAAGAGTTACAATATAAGCAGGTTTGGCTAGGAATATACAAGTTTACAGTCTTTGACCTTGCAGACTTCACAACTACAAAGCAACAAGGCAGCTATGGATCTGCTTTAGGATTTTTGCTCCATATTTGGTTGAATCTTACTCGCTTTTACTCAGATATCCAAAAGGGTGTGTTCCATCTTTGGGCTGGATGGACCCTGCAGGCATCCCTGGCAGGGAGGAGGAGGCATCCACCCAGAACCTGCCTGCAACCTTGGGAGGCCGCTTCACACAGTTGTCCCAGTAACCAGGAGCATTTAATACACTTTTACTGGCTGATGTGCTCCAAAGTAAATGAAAAAATCTCAGCTCCTCCATCTCTGAAATGCATTAATTGTCCAATCATACAGACAGTTGCTCTTGCAATACCCACGTGGTGTTCCTGTCTTAGGAAGAACCACATTGAACATGAGAGAAAAGGGAGAAGAGATGGGAGAGACAGGGAGGATGGGTTTGGGGGGGTGAAGGGAGGTGTGATGTGTACATGCCAAGTCCCAGCTATCTTCAGGTGCTGTCACACTGATCAAAGTCAACCTAAGTGGGGTTCCTGGGAGTCTGACATAATGACAAAACTGTGTCAAACAGTCGTATCAATACACATTGTTGGTCCTGTAAGTGCAAAGAAGGGCTTTTGAGCTATGCATTGTAACTGCAGTGTTAATTTTATGTTTTCATTGCCCAAGAGCAGCAGTATCTACTCCAGCATCTCTTGTGGAGCTGATCCTGATCACATGTGGTGCAGCAGAGGGAACATGGTGCTGTTATGGGGAATATAATCTGTCATGTTTCAGTTGTCCTCTCTTCTCAGAACAGTTGCCATTTTTTTCTGCTGTAACATCTGCATTCTTTCACCAGGACAAAGTGTATTAAGATAATGTCTGCGCCTCTCTTTTTCTTTGAGTCCTGAAGCAGTTAAGTTTCTTGGCTGGCTGGTGAGAAAAGGAACAGAGAGACATACTGTAAAATACAGATGGAATTTTCTGTGTCACCAGTGAGGCCTCTGTCTCCATGTCAGTCCCTCTTGTTTGTTGTACTACTCTTCCATCTCAGGGAAGAAGGGTGAGCCTAATATTAAAATTTAGAGGACCATTACTGGATATAACTGCTTGGATATATTTTTATTTTTTTAAAGTAAGCTGTTATGTATTTCCTATTGTTTTGTAAAAGATTAATTTGTTAAAGAGATCTCTGTCATTTCCTGGATACTGTCTGATGTGATCTGTATTTTTCTTACCTTTTCAAAAGAAACAGCTGAGAACATCTGGAGAAAGAATGATCTTCACATTATCTAAATTACTAACATTTTTTCCTATTTTGAAATTAAAACAGTTAGTAGTAGTAGTAATAGTAGTAGTAGTAGTAGTAGACGACTTAAATGTATTTTTATTGTCCTAGGCCTGTGTCTGTCTGTGTTAGGCCTACATGCAGAAGCTAATCATATTATACTATACACTATACTAGTACTATACCTAGTGAGATATAGCAGAAATTATTTGCACTTCATTTCTGTGGTAACCATCAGAATATGATGGCTGATGTCATTCAGTATGATGTTGTCTTGGTCACTGAAATAAACAAGGTGACAGAAACCCAGAAGTTTGCCATAAACAGAACTTTGCAGATTTTGATGCTGACTTGAGCTTTGGCTATCTCCTCTGAAGTTTGCATATTCCCTCTGGGGACTATGTTTATATGTGATGAAGTGAAAAGTTGGTGAAATCAATCAAGACAGCCTCTCCTAGGTATAATTATTTTTTCCAAAGCCTAACTGCATTCCCTGTTTTAACATTACTTTTAGCACTGCTATAAAAGGAGAGCGATGAAAGTCAGAGGGGAGCCCCTGCTCGGGGACCTCCAACTCAGCCTTGAAGGCCATGGGAGAAAACCTGTAACACTTGCCTGGCTACACTCAGCTGGATTGCAAACTGAAGAAGAATTTGTCTGTAGAGATGGAAATAAGCTTCCAAGCTTCAAGTGCTGAGCTCAGCTTTCCTGAGTTTAATCCAGCTGTGACCAGCATTAAGCAGTAATGAACATCTGCCAAGGAAGGACTTTTTAATGGAAACAGTGTTCTTTTGGTAGAGCCTTTACTGCAGTGTTTTAGAAAACAAATCCATGTTTTTCACAGTTTGCAAAGTTCAACTGTAATGTTTGATATAAACCTGTCTGACTGTTCTTTCCTCAAAATCAATGATAAAGAGCAAACATTATGGGCTTTATTGACAGTTTCACTTCTTAGACATGCCAGTAAGAGCAAGTAGGTCTGAAATGTTGCAACATGTTATAATGGACTCTATGTTTACTTTTGCCATCTAATCCTTGTCCTCTGTTTTGAGCTTTTTCAGGTCTAATATTTTGATGTAACTTTTGCCTTTCTGTTGAGTTTCTTGAATGTCAACTTTCCACAGAAATTTTTTGCTCTTTCTTTCTATATGTTTTCATTAAAAAATAATTTTGTAGTTACCCAGTATAGCAAAGGTCAAATATTCTGAAAGAACCAGTGTTTGCTTAAAATTAGGAGGGTTTTGTCAGTTATTCAGAGCTTGTGAATGAGCCTAGGCTAGTTCTTAAAGCAGATGGCCAGTTTGTGCAGTCCCTTCTGACTTTTTGGAAAACCAGAATAAATATGCACCTGTGGCTGTAATACAGACTAATTGGTGTCACTTATTTCAGTTGAATAACAACATTGGTACATTGGCTTTTAGTTCTCAGGCAGGTGTATGTTACTGATACCTTAGCTTCTTATCTGCTTATGTAGAATTATTTAGTCAATCTCCTGCTGTGGCTTCTGGTCTCTCCTGCAGTCCCTCAAGCAGCACTCAGCCAGGTGTTTGTTCCACCAGGTAAGGCAGGAGGGAGTGCTCTCCTCTCTAATAGCCAAATTTGTTTGAGGCTGCCTTTCACTGTCCAGACTTGGAAATGGCTTTGAAACTCATACCCCTGAGATCAGCTTGGCACCACAGCCATTCCCTGCTGGCTTGGTAGTGTCCCCTCACCCTGTTGCTCTGTGTGGGGCAGGATGGCAGTGAACCAAACCCCTCCCAGAGCTGTACTGGGAGAGGGCAGCTCTCTGCCTGTGTGGGCAATCAAACAACCTTTTTGTGTGAGGATGAGCAGCTCCAGCATCTCATCAGGCAAAAGCAAACAGCTCTTTGAAATAGGAAGAATCACAAAATTTAGGTTCATTTTTAGCTTCTGTTTAAGCTTCTTTCTATAACATGCATTTAAAAGGCTTCCAGGTATAGGTGTTGTAGGATTTATAGTTCAATACTTGGGTTCTTGTTTCCTTTCTGCATATTTTTTATTCCTTTTTTTTCTTCTGTCTTTTTTCATCTACTTTTTGTGGGCTGCTTTTAGCTCAGCATAACATCTACAGTAACTGAAGATACAGTATTTAAATGTTGTATGAGAGGTTCAGCAGTGTAAGTCTTAAGGTAAGGATTCTGCAATGTAGTCAACTTTGGGATATAATTTAGTCATTAGTTAGTCATAAACATTCAATTCCCCTTTTCAGATACTACTTTACCATTGAAATTTGATCAAATGTACAGTTCATCTTTTAGCTCAACACATTTTATTTAAGTGCATTACTGAAAATGAACCAAAGTTGGTTAGTTTTCTTCTCATTTTCCTTCACATATCAACATTGCACATTATTTTCTTTAAAATAGGTTTTTGCACTGACTTTTGGCCTGATGTTTTCTGATTCTAGTCTTATCATTTAGTCTCTGTTTTCTTAAACTATATCAGTATACCATTAGACTTCTCTGAAGTTGAAAATTTAAGAAAAATACTATCCATAATGTATCAAATTTAGAAGACTTATAAGACAACATATTGCATTGGTTAAAAAAAAAAATCACAATTAGTAAAATCTCACAAAGAATTTCTTTATATTACTGTTGAGAGTGTCTCAGACTTTTGTGAACAATTAAAAAAAAGTACAGTTGATATTTGTCCATAGGCATTGGGAGCTAACAGTTTTTATCATGAGAAGATCCATTCTTAGTATGATGCTGAACAGCTGGATCTCAAAAATGCAGGAAAATTCAAAGATCCTTTAGAAATAGTCTGTTAAGAATAAAGACATGCTTATTGATGACTACTAAAAATTCTACACCTTGGAAATTTGGAAAATATTGCTGTCAATGTCTTCCTCCTGAAAAAGAAGTCATAATGTTCTTCTTTGTGGTTCATGGTATGTGGGCCTGCCAGGACTAGTACAAAAGGCCTGTGACTGAGCATAACGTGGCTACCTCCATAAAACTTCCTTAAAAACATGTTCTGAGGCAATTTCTCAGAAAAAATTTAAATATTTTGAGCAAAACTGGTAAACCACATGGGATGTGAAACAAGGCTGCCAACATTAATTGTAGTAGGAATATAAAGAGCAACTTTCTACCCAAAACTAAACCGGAATTTGTTTTTGTCTTCTAGATTTGTGTAACTCCATTTTACCTGCTGATGTTGATTCATACAGTAGTAAAAGCAGCACTAACTATAGAGGAGTTTTTCACTGACACAGAACAATTTCCTGACGTAAAACTTCATGTCATCACTCAGGGAGGGTCTCACTTGACTCATCCTCACAGTTTTTTGTGTTCATTGTTTTAAAGACAAGTCTAACCCTCTTGAACTCATCATGTTTTTCTGCTGACCTGTAGAGGGAGCGAATTAATCACTTAATCTCATGTTCCACACTGTGACAAAAATGTAGTATTGGTCATTTTATATAATTACAGCTTGCAGTTGTTGATGAGGAGATGGTGTGATTATAACATTATTGTTTAGACCTGGCTGAGTAGCAAGGTGTGCAGGGGTTTAGATGGGATCATCACAGTTCTGAGACTTGTAGTCAGAATACACACTAAATGCACACAAGTAGTCTGTGACTTGTTTTAAGATCAGTTTGCTCTTACTAAGGCACTGGAGCAAAATCACAACTTCTGGCTTTAATGGTGTATTTGTTGACATTTACAAAGTAAGCAGGGGATTCTGAGAAGACTCAAGAGAGCAAGGAAAATTTGGGCAAGTGAGGTGAGGCATGGTTTCTGTCGGAGATGAGTTCTGCAGTACCTGCCTTCAGGGTTACCAAAATTCAGGATCTCTGAAGCAGGCAAGGTGTGTCTCATTGTAATAGCTACTGTCAATGAATAGCACATATATCAGTGACTAACCACCTGCATTTAGAAAACTGTTTGCAAATGGAGCTTTCTAACTGACTGGCTCTTAGTGTGTCTTTAATTTCTGTCTGACACATTGAAGCAACTTGTTGATGGCAGGATTTTCTGAGTAATCATTTTGGATTTAGCGACTGTTCTTCTCTCAAACCATCTGAACTCAGCTGAGGCTCACAAAGCAAACTTCTCTGCTGCTCCTGTTTCTCCCCTGCAAAACCCAGTAATTTTGGGGAGGTCATGTGTAATTGTTTAATGGTAACTTGAATGAGGCCAATTGCAAAACTCTTTATGTATTGTGTGTAAAATGTTCATAACCTCCTGACTTCAACTGCATATTGGAGAGCTCCTAGGGGAGAAGGAAGTGTGCTACTGGAAATGGTATGTAAGACTGTTTCCTGACTGGCCTCTATTTCTTTGATGGTTTTGAAGGCTCATTAGATCCTCCCTTATTGATTAATCTTTTGTTAATCTAAATAAAGCATAAAAACTTTATTCCTTTTGGATGAATGGCATTCAGGGGAATGAACCCCTTCTTGGCATAGTATTGTTAAAAGTCTGTGCTTTTATCAGAAATGAAGTCATCTTAGGCATGATAAAGGCTACAATAATTCAAGAGACCTAGCTTGGTCTTAAGTTAACTTGAATGTTTGGGCTTGGTTTTACATTACAGGAAATGTCTGTATTTTTAAATTTAAAAAATCACGTCTTCCCTCTGAATACCTCCTGTAGCTATTTGAAAAGACTAGTTTATGAAATGTCATTGGAGAAAGATGAGAAACAAGCCAAATGGGAAAGGCTCATTCTTTAATAGCCATCAAACTTCAAGAATATTTCAGGAGCCTTTATTTCAAGTACTGTAAAGTACTTCAAGTGTTGTGTCAGTGGGCCTTCTCTATGTGAGCTCTGAAGCTCAGCACTGACAGCATTGCATTCTTGGAAAGACAAAACAAGTGTCAGAAAAAGTCAAATTCAGCAGAGGATATATAATGTAAATAAATCACTTTTGGCAGTCTGTCAAATAAAATAATATTTCCTCTATAAATCTGTCCACTGTGATCTTGAATATGACTGTTTCATCCAAATCTCCTCACAGTAGTAACAAAAGGATTAGTCTGGAGGTTTACTTTTGGCCACCCAGTGCCATAGAGATGATCAGAAGATCTGTTCACAGCCAGATGACAGAAATAAAAGCTGAAAATATGTGTTATTCCCTCAAGCTGAACTCACTTCTGAGTCATGAGTGTCCCCTGTTTGTATGTTCTCTTGTATATTGTTCATCCTAGTGCTGAATTGCCAATACTTCTGGGGGTGGGGGCATTTTTCCACTGTTGACTTAATTCCATGAGTCTAATATCATTGACATGATCTCTTCTCTTGTTTGGTATTTACATCATCCTGAATTTCAGACAAAGTCAAGATACATTTAACTCAGCAACTTTCCCATTTTGGGAAGAACTTCAGATACTCCTTGCTTGTAATTTACAACTTTGTCACATGCATTTCCTTTCATGTGCAGGAATCCAGCTAGGATCCAAAGCACATATGTCAAGTCATGGCTGTGAGGACTGCTTGGTACTCTGATTTGTTGGTTGGGTTTCTTTCAAATAAAACTTGTTTGTAAATTATCAGGACTTTAAATGATCTATCACAATATTGGCTTCATTTCTGACCATTAGGAGTGGCAATTGTTGCTTTATAAATACTGTTAAAAGGACAATCCTAGTAGGACTACTAGAACTTTGCTTAAGAGGAGATAGAACTGTTGTCACAGTGATTTTGAAACCTAGTAAAAAGAATGTTCTTACAAAGGCACTGCAAAGCTACAAAGACTCATGTTCTTGTTAAGTTTGAGGATGAAAGGAGGAGAAAACAATACTTTTATTCTTCTTGAGTTTGATTTTTAAATTTCACTTTGAAGTTGGAAACTCACAGTTCATGATTCACTGCAACAATAAAGCTCTGAATGAGTAAACATCCTGGCTACAGTAATAAAACAGACACTTTAAAAAGCACAGGAGAAATCTGGCATGACAGGATATTCTAAAATACTCAATTCAGTTTTCTTTGAGATCCAAAAGAAAGTGTTATCGTCTAAAGGTGCAAAAAGAGTGAAAATACCATATAAGCCCCTATATACTTCACAGTCTGTCTAAAGATGAATTTGAGTGGTTGTCATGATGAAGAATTGTGAAGAATCACTAGGACTTACAGTCTCCAAAAAGTTTTCAATCATCACTGCCACAGGAATCCTTGGACTGCTTTGAGGACTTCCATTGAGTGCCTGTGGCCTTGCTTGCCTAGGATGGTTTTCTAGTGGCACTTTTCAAGGAATGGCTTAGTAAAATCCTGTGGAGTTTCATTCCAGATGAACGTAACAAATGACCCTCCTAGTAACAGCCTCCATATTGTTTTTTCTCCATTTTTTAAAATTGCTATGTGGTGACTGTTACTGGGAACTTCCCTCCGGACTGAAGAACTAATTGTTGCTGCCTTTTTGGAATGCCCTTCAAAGATATTCAGATAGTTGTTCTGTAGATAGAACTGGAATTTTTACTTTACTTGAATGAAACCCAAATTCTACTACTTCAAATGGAGATTGTTGAAAAGAGTATGGGGTAGGATTTTTTGTCATGTATGAAAGAGGTACTGCAGATATACCTGGCAGCTGTTGTTTTGAAGAATGGTTAAAATCTGCAGAAGTCAGAAATAACTTGAAAGTTCAACAGTGGAAAGAACAAAAATTTAGATTGACTCTGGTCTCCCAAAAGCAGTATGAAATAAAAGACTGAATGTCAAGAACGAGGCCAGATTTAGGGCCAGTATTTCTGTGAGTTACTTCATTCAAATATGACAAGGATGTGGGCAGGAAATAAACTACAAGAAGCATCAGGACACGTTTCTGCATAACCAGCACTGTTTTGATGATGATTGGGACATAGTGTCATTTTCATCTTAACCCATAGAGTTTGGGATATAATATCACAGTCTCAGTCTTTCTGTTGTGCTGTCATTACTCTGCAGTTGTCCCTAAACAGGTTTGCTGTGTCAGTGCTTGCTTGTCTCTTTTCACACTTCCCTTGCAGCCGTCTGTTTTCTCCTCCAGGCTGTTACCTTAGTACCTCTCCTGGGTGATCCCAGGTACCTGCTGTTTCTGCTCTACACTATCAGGGTATGCATGTGCCACACCTAGAAGTTGTTGTTTTCACTGTTTGAACTGAGTGACAGTGACTGCAGACTTACATGAGCTCACACGTTTCATTTGCAGTTTGTCAATATTGTTCTGCCTTACCTCGAGTCTTCTGCTGCCCTTCCCTGCCTTCCTATCATAACCACTCACACCCTATTGTCCTTTTCTTTCCAAACATGTAATTTTCTCATTCTTCTTTTCACCTGTGTCTTTGTCCTCCTTTTTTCTCCCTGTTTTGGCTCCATTTGTCTACTTGCAATGCAGGTTAGCTGTTCTGTATCTTTTCCTTTGTTAGAACACTCTGTATTGTTCTCAGGCTGGGACTTGTGCTGTTTGCTTTCCTAACACCACTGCACAGGCAGCATTTTCCATTGCCAGGTTTTGCAAGGTGTGCCCCACCGTGCCCTGCCCATGGGTGCCATGCCCTGGCCAGCTCCACCAGGCTTAGGGGCTCAAGGCTTGGTGCTCCCTTATCCCCTTGTCAGACCAGGACCTGGCTGTCCCTACCCAGTGCCAGTAGCCACTGCAGTGCAGTCCCATCCGCACAGCTGCTTGTTTATAGAAAGGCAGCTAAGGTTAAAACAAGGAAAATAAGTTGCAGCATTTTGGCAGGAGCATTAAGGTGTGCCCTAGAGTGACTTTTCAGTAGGTTTTATCAAGTTGCAGTTCTTAACCCTGGTTCACACCTGACAGTCTTTCTCCCTATGTCCTCTGAGTACTTTCCTCTTAGAGTTTGGGAAGGTGTTGGAACCTGGATTGGTAATGCCAAGTTGAGCTTTAGCTTCTCTTTCTGGAAAGCTTGTCTTTCTGGTGTTAGTTCTGAGCACCAATCTCTCTGATAGTTTTGGAGGGGCCACATCTCAGCAAGGATAACCACCTCATTGCTGCATGGTGAGGAGCAATGCATTTGGTTTTAGACAGCTGTTAACTCTGAACTAGGCTTCAGACTAGAAATTGCTAGTACATGTGCAGGAGAAATAAGGATATTGAAAATTTTGGTCCATACTGAAAAATTTGTTTGCACTGAGAAGAGCATGGAAGACCTTTAGTAGTGTTTGCTAATTGCACATTCTGTTTGCCCACAGAACCTCTGTTGTACTTCATATTTCCTCATATGCCCTACCACATAATGCTAGTCAATACTGAACATCTCCAGCAATGGCTGTAATAGATTAAAGGCATTACATATTATTATTTTTTATAGATAATTTCTTGAAAAGGTCATTTCAATTTAATTTTCATTTCATTTCATTTCAATTGCTTACAGCTATGTAAGCAATTAAGAGAGAATTGGAAATAGGTTTGTTACATTAACTGCCCTGTATTTACAAATACCATGAGCTTTGGTTTGGCTTGTCTTTATTTGTTGTATGTGAAGGCAGGCCAGTAGATAGGGTTGAGCTGCAACAGGAATCACTTGATTCCACCACTGCACATGGGAAGGCTTGATTTGGAAAGCACATACCAATTACCATGGAGCATGGCACATATGCACATCCTCTGTCCTCCCTGTACTCCCTCATGGGCAATGGTACCAAGTATGCTACATGATTGTTTTTTCACTCAATCCTGAACTTTATTTACTTAGCTTGTATGTACTGCCCTTATGGATCACATACCCGAGCCACCTTAATAGCTTAATAAGCTTAATAATAAGCTTATTAAGCCACCCTAAAAGCTTAATAGCATAGAAAGTGTGGGAAACCAGTACAGCTGTTGGACTTCTATGCTATGGAATGAGCTCACCTTTTCCAGGCTTTTAACTACATCAGTCTCACTTGACTAAAGATGGAAGAAGTTGGGTTTTTTTCTGACAAAACAGCCAGAATCGTTATCTGTTTTGCAGGGATGCCTACATAATGTATTTTCAGGTAGCAGCCATCAAATTAATCTTCATTGCAGAATTAATCTTCAATCAAATTAATCTTCATCCCACTTTCATGCTTCTAAGCAAAACACCTGAATTTATCATGAACTATTAAAATATTTAAACTTACTCCATAGGCATAATATTCCCTTTCACAGCATTTCCATTCTGTTTTCACTGTGATATAGCATATGAGAGTTATTAAGCTTTGCTTTGTTTCTGTCAAGTATTTTGTACAAAAGGATCTGATTTATTACTGATACGAAATAAATTTTATTCTTTTCCACAAAAAAATTGTTCCAGAATGTGTTGGTCCTTTATGGGCAGGTTTTACTTAGGGCAAAATTAGGGTCAGATTAGCAAGCAGCAGATGGAGAAGTGACCTGGCTGTTGTCTCCCTGTACTGCATCTCCCACTCTCTGTATAGTATGTCTGACAACTTATTAGTACTAGAATGTACCTATTTAACATATCATCCACTGACACCAAAAGTGGTTCATTTTTCTGCCCAATTTAAACAAAATAGAATCTGCTGGTAGCATAGAAATCAATTATTAAATGACCCAACCTTTGATGAGCTGGGTGGATTCAGGAGCAGGACCTAATTGACAGAGCATTTACTGCCAATGTACAAATTTGAGCTACAGGAAATAGCACTCCAGCTTTTCATAGCTGTTTTCAGTGTTAAATGTAACTAATTCCTTTCTTTGTACTTCCATTTCCACCTTTCTCCATTGCACTTTAGCAGCGACACATTGTATGTGCTTTGATAGTAGATTATATGAAGAGATGTGCTGTTGCATCAGGTTTCATCTATCACTGTTTTGCATATTGGGACACATTATTCTTCTGTGAGTTTAACTTTGCTGTAGGTTTGACTGGCACAGGAAGTTCCACATGAACCTTCTAAAATTCACAAGCAGAAACATCTCCTTTTGTTGAGCAAAGGTGCTGCCCCTTTTATCATTTTTGGTTTAGTTAGCTTGATTTTTATCAATCAGTCATATGCTCATTATTATTTCACTTACCATAGTCCCACACTAATAAGTGGGACATTTCTGTACAATTTGTGTACTCCTCCACTGTTGTCTCTGCAGAAGTACTAGAGGCATGGTGGCAGTAGGACTTTCTCCAAGATTAACTGTTTTGCTACACCCCAGTTACACATTTCAGTTCTTTACTCTTCCAGCTCCCTTTAAAGTTATATTTTATTAGAGGGACTTTTAAGGAAGGCAGGGGGAAGGGGGAAGAAAAAAAGAAAAAAGGAAATTCAATCCCTAAAGGAATTAGCCTTCTGACACATTTTCCCATGTGTTTTTTTCCTGTTGAAATAGTGTATTTGGTCAAGCCATTATCTTGAGTAAAGCAAGTGGTTTTATTAATGACAGTTTGACTGGAACTTACTGGATTAGATAGGAAATGAGCAAGTGTGCATCTATGCTTTGTTTTGCTCGTCTTTGTTTTGCTTTTCTAGTCTGTTTAAAATCTTGGTTTGACAGCCTTTACTTTTAGTACCCTGCTGCCTTTATGCCTAAATGCATTCAGCTGAGCTATTGCTTACAGTTATCACATTCTGGGACAGTTTGTTCAGATGGAGCTCACACAGGGTCCTGCGCAATGCTGATAATTGACTTGTGTGGGAAACAAGGAATTCATGAACTCTACCCCAGGAGTGCCAAGCCTTACACAAGTCAATATGTTAAAGTTTTCTTCAGTCAGTCACAAAATCTGCGGTTTTGAAGGCTGGAAACTTGACACGGAAACTGGAAATGTTTATCATAAGATAATATTTCTTTCAAACAGTTATAAAATACAAATATATGTATTCATATAAACTGGTTAAGCAGGAATATTGAATCCCAAACAAAAATACTCCATATTTAAAATTTCTTGTGTCTGTTGAAGGAACATCTGTGAGAGAAAGAATTAATAGTCCTGTAATAGTGAAGTGGAAAAGAGAGACTTGGGGATACATTCCTCTGAAATTAGGATGAAATAGATCAAGTGTTAATCTGTATTCTTAATCTGCATTGCTAATCCTCTCCAAATGATGCCATTCTGGTTGTGTTATGATCTGTTTTCCTAGAAGAGTTTGTACATCTGAAAGTGTGCATAAAGCTGGTAAATTCCAGAAAATTGATTGTTAACACGTTGTAGAGCCTATATCTAAGATTCTGCTGGACCTTTCAAAATCTAAGTGAAGTTTGATTCCATTCAGTTAATTTCATTATGTTAAAAAGTGACAGTGTGACTCTATTTACCCCTACAGATGAGAACATGGTGTGCACGGTCTTTAAATATTGTATGTTCTAGCTATAAATACATCAACAGAAATGTTCTAATTTTAGGAGAGTTTCCAATATATCATTTTCTCAAATTCTTAATGTGTTGCAGTAAAAATAACTATATTTGCATGTAGCTGAGGATAGAAACAGGAAAAACCATAGCATGTACTTCCTTGCACACTATCTGTTTATAGAAGAAGGGAGAGACGTGTCTTCTTGATTATAGGTATTATGCAATTGAGGCAATTTTATTTGTGTCTTTGAAGTAAAGGCAAAAAATTTAATTCATTTTTCTTGTTCTGTTTTTAAACAGCTATTTTTCTTTGTTTTGTTTCTATATAATAATTTGATTTTCAATTAAATAAGAAAATTCAAATTTTCTTTTGTTCAGCAAAAAGCTGGAACACACACTTAAAAGGTTATAATACTGTTCTTGGATCTTTTATCCTATTTTATTTTGGATTTATGTTACAACAATTTGCAGTTTTGTGATTGTGTGCTGTTTCTAGCAGACATCTACTACATGAACATTGTTTGACAAATGATGTAAAACTGTAAAAGCTCAAATCAAGGTCAATCCCAGAAGCATTTTGGAGTTTTGACAAAGCTGTCAAACACTGAATAATATACCAAAAAATCTGAAACAATAGTAAAAAGTTTTCTCTTTAAATATTTCCTGGAAAAAGAGCAGTGCATTTTTTTTTTTCCATTGCAGAAACAATTCATTTCAAAATTTCTTTCAGTTTTAAACTGAAACTTATTTAAAGTTGAGTGAAATAGAGCATGCTGGCTAAGAAAAAAAACAGCTTTTAAAAATCTTTCCAATCAAACTTTGGTGTTTTTAGGGTGGCAAGATGAATTCTCAATGCTTTGGGGAGGTGGGGGAGGGAAGGGGAGGGCAAAGAGGTTTAATAACCAGCTTGTGAAATCTATTTACAGACATATGCTCAGGCCTTGTTCATTGTCCAAGTGTAAAATCAGACAATTTTATGGGATAACCAAAGCAGAAATTCATAATACTTGTGTATTAGTTACTGCCTGATGTGGGTGCTTGGCAGTGTGTAATATAAAGTGCACAATTTAAACCACTGAACCCAAGAAATACAAATTGCTCAGGCATGGAGTGGCTGTTTCTGTTTGAGCCATAAATAAAGGAGTCAGCGTTCATGAGGGCCACAATGTCCTCTTGTGTAGCAGGAAGTCCCTAGTGCTTGTGGATGACTGTATCTTAATACTTCTTCTGGCTTTGAAGGTAAATATCTTGTGTCAAGTATCATCACAGAATCACAGAAGGGCTTGGGTTGGAAGGCACCTGTAAAGATCCTCTAGTCCAACCCTCCTGCAACCACCCAGGATGTCTTCAGCTAGGCCAGGATGCTCAGAGCCCTGTCCAACCTGGTCTTGGATGTTTCCTGGGTGGGGCACCCACCACCTCTCTGGGCAATCAGTTCTAGGGTTTCACCACCCTGACACTAACACATTTCTTCCTTGTATCTTGTCTGAAATTCTGATATTCACATCTGTGATATTGCCAAAACATTCACAAAGAACTTTGCATGTAGAGTCTAGTAGCATCATGTTGTTCCTTTTCCAGGGATCATTTCACTACTCATAAATACCTGACTAAATCTACATCTTAAGTACATTTTGGAGAAATTTTCTTAAACAAATAATTGTATTTCTCAGATAGTCTGTGAGGAGAGATAGACACTTCTTTGTACGTTTGATCTTCCTCTGAAAGCTTTCCAGCCCAAGTAGGGAACACTGGCAATTAGAACTTTCAAAATCAGGAAAACGTTAAAACTTTACTTTGGAAGCAGCGAGTCATACCTGCAACTTTTGCTTTTATATTTCTCACAGAGGTTGTTGCGGCTGGGTTATTGTAGCAGTCATTTTATGACCTTTCATTGTTTCAGTTTTGACAAAGAATAGAAATTATAGTTGTAGAAGTGGCATGTGGCATACATAATATGTCCATGCTTAGAAGTCCCCTTATCCCCCTCAAAACTAGGTTATATCCACACAGCATTGTGCACACAAACCTGAGCTCAGCTCAAGGTAGTTTCTGTCATGAGCAGGCATTGTGAAATGCCCCAGCTGGGTATGATGTGCTAAGCTGTGGTGAGTCTGATAGAAGCTCTGTAGTCCCAGAGCTTCTTTAAAGCAAGAGAAACGCTAATTTAGGTGTATCTGTCCTGAACTGACCAAACTGGGGACAGCCAGCTGGTCCAAAGGCAATGAACCCACTGTGCTCAGGCTTGGTGTGACCTCCCTGTGTGCAATCCTGGGCCCTGCAGTTTAAGAAGATTTGAAGGTCCTTGATTGCATCTTGAGGAGGGGAACAAAGTTGATAAGGGGTCTAGTGACAGGACAAATGGGAATACTTCATAACTGCAACTAGGAGGGTTTGGGCTGGGCATTAGGATGAGTTTCTTTAAGTGGTCAAACTCTGAAAACAGCCATTCTAGAGAGGTGGTCGATACCCCAAGTCTGCCAGTGTTCAAGAGGTAATTGGACAGTGCCCTTAATAACAGGCTTTAACCTTTGGTTGGCCCTAAAGTGGTCAGGCAGTTGGACTGGATGAGTGTTCTAGGTCTCTTCCATCTGAAACAGACTTTTCTATTCTGTTCAGTTACAGCTGAAAGGCTGGCAAAGCCCTAAGCTGAGTGTCAGGCTGTGATATTATCACTTCTACACAGTACAAGAGAGCTTCACACATTTTTCAAATTTGGCTTCGGTAGTCACCTACATGTATGGACGTAAGAATTTGAATCTTGCCTCATTGGGCATAAGCACTTGGAAGAAGATTTAATTATTCACTAAAGGTGCTGAGTTTCATTTTAACAACAGGTTAGTCTGGGGTTTGAATTTGTTTAATGTGTATCCTTCTGTCCTCTGCTTTTTTTTCTGACAGACATTTTGCAGCGGCCACAAATCAGCAAATGCAGATCACCTGAAATGGAGACATTTTCGTGTTTTTGGACTGCTGGAAATTTTTATAACCTCACTGTTCCAAGAATACTACAGCTATTGTACAAGAAGAGGTAATAAAAGCTGAAACAGGAAAAGAGAAAAGTAATTTATTTTACCATGCTTGTTAGGTTGTTACTGTTAATTTTTTACTGTGACATGAGCCGTACTGTTTTTAAGGGTATAAAACCGTGTTTCAAGTACATTTTTTTCTGGTATCAGAATTTATTGGTAATTATTAAGCAATTTGCAGCAACGAGCATTATTTGACAGATAATTAAGAACACATTCTTACTAAATTTAGGTCCAAGTTTCAGAATCCAAAACTGAGCACTATATGGCTTGGGTAAGGATTTTTTAATGGGCAACTTCAGTTTGTTCTTTATTCATCTAACCTGCAACACCGAGATTCTTTAAATGTGCACAGATGTGGAGCTTGGATACAGCCCCTTTCAAATTTTTGTTAACGTTTTATAAACTCCCCATTGATCAATTGCTGTGATGAAGTCTGAATGTACAGGTCCAGGGGGAAAGCCTGCTCTGATACTGGGATAATGCTTCATTGAGTCCTGTTCGATTATGATTCAGCTCCACTTTAAGCTTTTTCAATTTTCAGGTTTCAGGCTACAATGATTAGCCTGAAAAAGGACATAGACATTACCAGTAATAGCTATTAAAGAAATAGGCCTTTTGTTCACAAGAATAGGAGAGTGTGAATTTCTGTTCCCTCTAATAACAGGGTTTTGATCTTTTTGATCTACAGACGCTTTTTGATGATGGTGATGATACATTTGCATAGCAGACTGAAGCCTAATGGCAAGGCTGGCTTTCGTTGTTACTCTGAGACATCTCAGAAATCACAGAATCACAGAATAACACAATCATGAAATGGTTTGGTTTAGAAAGCACCTTAAAGTTCAGCTGTTTTCCAGGCCACTAAGAGTACATGACTGCCTAAACTCGGTTATGCAGGTTTTCCTGATAGTGGTTTCATTATAAATCACTATCAATATTAACATGTTTTTATCCCTTTCGTAAGTTTTACAACTTATCAGCACTGTGTCTCATAACATCTGTAATTTTTACTTTGTAAGGTCTGTAAATCTCTCTCTCACAAATATTGCATTTTTGTTGTCATTCTAGTAATGAGGAAGACTGGAAAGAATGCCCTGATTATATAACTTCAGGACAAAATAGCTGTTACTTCAATGCATCCTACACCTCTGTGTGGACACCATATTGTGTTCAGCTTGCCAGTAAAAAGGAAGTGTATGATAAAAAATGTTTCAGTGTTGATGAAATAGGTATGCTTCCATTATGTATCTTACCCTCTATAAGCTTTTGTATTACTTAGACTCCATTTAAATATTGCTTCTCAGAAAAGTTAGTATCTAAAGTATATTATATATAGGAAGGGATTTGATTTTGTAACGCCATAATGTGATCAACACCAGAAAATACTGCCTAGATTGGAAGAAAGCTTAAAGGATAAAAGCAAATATGTGATTTCTTTGACTATATACCAGTGGTCTCTCAAACATGTGCGTGCTCAAATGAGCTTGTCTTTGCTGTCATTTTGAGTCCTTTCTAATGGATGCTACATCTCCTTGTACAGCAAAGTTGGCATTAAAACCTTGATTCTGCAAAGCTCTGGAAGCCAAACACTGTTTCGTTCCTGAATCAACTGTAATCTAAAGGAACAAGATGTCTAGTATTTCTAAGCTGGGATTTATATTTATGGCAATATGAATTGTGACTGCCTGGGACTTTACAGATGTTACTGCTTGTTCAGAGGGGTAGTGTACCACTATTAACTGCATATCCAGACAATTTATTCCTACAGATGATTAGAATACCCAATGCTTTCTTTTATTCAGCTGAACAAATGTAGATTAGTTTTTTGAATACCAAAATTTTTTTAGTGTACTTCTATATTAACTACTAAATATTTGTCTTTCTGTGTTACTTCAATTATTGTTTTTATTTCTAGTCAGAACTCTAGATTTAGATTTTGATGGATAATTGTTTATATTTAGTGTTTTATAATCTGCTATTCAGAAATGTGCTTCAGAAGGGAATACATTCTTAATCTTCTTTATTAGTTGCTTGGGTGAAATTTGTGCAGAACATGTCTACTGTCAATTGGGCAGGGTGCCTTCTTGTCACCAAACTTGCAATGAATTTGTCATTGCAATATATTAGATTTTAATCAGAAAATACATGGTTAATATACTTTTTAAGTCCTGAAATAATTTATCAGTGTGTAGTAAGAATGGACATTTCACCTTGAAAACTGTCTGTTTTATTCCAAATGATCTGTTTAAACAGTACTACCTGATCCCCCTGTCCACCTTAACTGGACTCTGCTAAATACTAGTCAGACTGGCATCCATGGGGATATCCAGGTAAGATGGGATCCACCACCAACTGCAGACGTCCGGAAGGGATGGATTACTCTGGAGTATGAATTGCAGTACAAAGAAGTTAATGAGACAAAATGGAACGAGGTATGAAACAAATATTTATTATACATTAATACATATTATACATTAGTCATAGTACAGTGCAGGCTTGTTCTATCCCTAACAGTTTTGTACCACTATGAAAAACATGTCTGTAATTACTAATTAGACGATACCTTAATTCTTAAACAATATGCCTACATTTTTCTGACATTTTCTAGAAAACAGTGTAACTTCATGTGTCAAGACAGTTGACAGGCAGGATAATGAAAAATCCAGAATCTAACACTGTGTTAGATTAGTCAGTAGTGGAAGAGTCAGATATACACAAGTTTTTTCAAGGATAAAATATTTATCTGTTGTTTTCTTAAACTTCAGCTATTTAAAAGGGCATGGTGTTTCAGGAGTCAGAAGAGGAAATTTGTTTGGTAAATACCACCATGTCGAACTAGATTCTTCAGAATACCTGTAAAATTTTAAGAAGGCAGGCAGGAAGGCAAGGGAGGCAGGCAGGCAGGGAGGGAGGCAGGAAGGAAGGGAGGGAAGGGAGGGAAGGGAAGGAAGGAAAGGAAGGGAAGGAAGGAAAGGAAGGGAAGGAAGGGAAGGAAGGAAAGGAAGGGAAGGAAGAAAGGAAGGAAAGGAAGGAAAGGAAGGAAAGGAAGGAAAGGAAGGAAGGAAGGAAGGAAGGAAGGAAGGAAGGAAGGAAGGAAGGAAGGAAGGAAGGAAGGAAGGAAGGAAGGAAGGAAGGAAGGAAGGAAGGAAGGAAGGAAGGAAGGAAGGAAGGAAGGAAGGAAAGGAAGGAAAGGAAGGAAAGGAAGGAAAGGAAGGAAGACTTTGAGTTGCATTTTAAAATTTGATACAATAAGCTAATTAAAATAATGCTATGTAGATAAGACTTACAGATTTCATACCAGACATCAAGGAGAAATTTTGGGATATGAAATATATGAAAATATTAAATTATATATTACAAATCTTTTAAGTTTTCTTTTTGAAAATTACTTAACTTCTCGTGTAGTTAGGTTTTCTGTTACAGGGAAGATATCATACACATCCTACCTGAATGCATAGGCTAAATGCTAGTGTGCCATGGCATATTTGCATATGGAGAGCTCTTCTTCAATGCAGTAAGAATATCATGTCAGAGCAGAATCCTTCCTTTGCTTTCTTATTAATATGAACAGAATTAACTGGCAAAAGGAAAAAAACCTACCCAGATAATACTGTTGAAAAATTGTCTTTAACTACAAAAGGAAAATTTAAACTTTTTGAAGAAATCAAATTTACCAATTGAAACACAGTCAGACTGGTTTGTTTGCCTTCACCTGTGAAAGACCCTGGCACCCTCCTCACTTCTAGTCCTTCTCTGAATTAGCATTTTCTCTTTAGCCTAGTCCCTATTGATAAGTCTACGGCCAAACAGGCCTATAGTGTCTGTAACATTTTTTTCCTAATAGTTCACTGTCTTTCTATCTATACTGGCTTAAGCTATACTTAATATATTAGCTACTATTTTAAAGCCTATGAAATGTGTTAAGTTTAGGCAGTAAATCAATAATCTTTAAGAAGCTAAAAATCTGCAGATTTTCAAAATAAAAAGAATACAGATATATCTCTAAAAGTACACATTCTGATTTTTTTTTAATAAGAGTTTCGATATCAGTCATATAAATACCTTAATAAAGCTTTATTCTTCCTCCAGTGTCATCAATAATCCCAGAATACTTTAAGAATAGTTCTTCTCAGGAGAGCAAAGATTTGAAGATCAGTGTTCTTTCAGAACACAGATAAGGAATTCCTGGCTATAATACTTGCCTCAAGAGACAAATTATTATAGATTATGTTTGACTTAAGCTGTGTATATTGTATGGTTTTGTAAGCCTTTCATCTTAGGAGCATAAACATGGCATAATTCACTGAGAGCAAAAAAAGATAAACTTCTAAGGAAAATCCCGTCTGGCCTAGGACAAGACCAAATTTCTGAATAACAGCATCAGAGCAATGCTGCAATTTCACTCTTTGGATTCCTTGCTACAGACTGCCTTCTCTAATGAGTGTTGAAGCACATTAAGACAGAAATGTCTGGCTATACATTGTCAAGTTTTACATTTATAGTTATTACTATTTCTTTACACAAAGGATAATCCTTGACTGCTTCAATAGACCATAATTCTTTGTACATATAACTAATTAAGAAATTAATTTATAGTACTTATTATTGTACTAAGTCCCCCCTTACTGAAACTTCTTCGTAATTTTTCTGTATGTTTTGGGATGATTGATTGCCTTATCATGCATAGCCTTTATTATTTTTCAGTATATTTACTAATTAAAAATAAATAATTTCTAAATTGAAAGAAGATTAAACATTAAATTGTTAAAACAGTAAGTTATAGTGATAAGAGGACCAAAATTATTTTCTGAGAAATGTTCTAAACTGAGTAAAATCCATCCTGACGTAACGGGTGTTCGTGACACAGAGAGATATTATTGGTTATCTTTTATGATGTCTCTCTCATATGGCTTTTACTTGATTTAATCCATGACAAATGCTGTTCATCAGTTCACTTCATGCTGAACTTTCCCCACTTCATACATCCTGCTCCATCCAGGAGTCTTTCATTAAATCTGATTGAGTCTTCTTGGCTTTTTCCAAGTGACACCATTATTTGGGATGCATGTAAACCTATCCATAAAACTTCAGTGAACTCTTTCTTTGTGATAGCATGAGATAGGTATATATTGAATATCCTTTGCAATGCTTTCCAAATGGATATTCTTCATATGTTAAAAACATTGCTGATATATAACAATGATTCTCCACAATCTTATGCTCAACTACTAGCAGAGAAAAGCAGTCTGCCTCCTCTAAAATCTCACTGGTTGGTTGTAAGAACACTGGAGTCTGGAGTCACCAGGGATCAGACAACTCCAGAGATCATATTTACCAACAAATAGTGTCTCAAGTCTAGGTTGTGTAGCTATAGAGATTACAGGACTATATTGTTGAAGCTTCTTTCAATTCCCAAAGGCTGCTGTTTTCCAGTATTTTAACTCATCACCATGATAAGCTTTTTCTGGTATCGTCCTTGATTCTGAAGTAATAGTAGAATATAATATCTGCTACATGGATTTCTATTTTGAGCACATTTTCCTTATTTTTGTATACTTTGGTAGGGCTATTGGAATTAAAATGCATATTCTTAGAGGTGTAATAGAAAAAGGCAGAAATTTCACCTATTAATGTGATTTCCTAAACAGTTTGATATTCAGCAGTATCTAAGTATGTTTCAGCTAATATAAACAATCTGATGCCAGCTCTCACACAGTCTCCGTTATCACATTTTGTATGTATCTGAAGATTTTGGGGACTTATACATTGTTCTCCAAATAAAAACATTTGTAACATGCAATATGTTTGATTATAACCATTAAATCTGTAGTGAAGATTGCAGTACTTTTAGAACTCCCATGTTAGTTTAAGAGCATTTTTGGTATTCTGCCATCAGTAATGTTTTGTTATAACAGTAAAAAGGATTTACAACTTGAAAGATCAGTGAAAGATGTTCACAGTACCTACTTACAGCATGTAACTGAGGGAAGCTGCCTTTCTTCACCACTGACTGTGTCTACAGAACTTGGATTTTCTGCTTTTGGTCCTCTGAAGCACAGAAATGCCTGATGACTACTAAGTCAACAGTAATTGGTGTGAATGTTCTCTGAACTCTTCTTGTGGTATTCTTAAAATTCCCAGGAGCAAAAATGCCTTCAAATTTTTATTTTTGAAATCAAACAGCAGTGTAAAGTTTCCAGTACAACTCAAACAAATAAATGACAGTTCTTCTGTCTTTACAGTTGAAACCTAGACTCTCAACAATGGCTCCACTGTACTCTCTGAAGACAGCAAGAGATTATGAGATACGAATCCGATCAAGACAACGAACCTCTGAAAAATTTGGGGAGTTCAGTGAAATCCTCTATGTATCATTTTCTCAAATAGGCATTGGATGTGATCATTGTACAGAAGGTAAATATGCAAAGTGGTTTTTTACAGCTGTGATTCTTATCTTTTCACTGATGGGGTGGAGGGTGGTTTTCAACCATGTTATATGGTTGAATACATAAGTAATCCAGCCTACTACATGAGAATCATCTGGGGAGATTGAGAATGTTCAGGTTCCTTATACAAGCTCAGAAGTAAACTCAGCAAGACTGTTTCACAAATCACCACAGAGCAAAAATACAAATAGCTTTAAGAATCAGAAATAACTGCTGTTGCACATCTCAATGCATCTAAACCAGAATTAAATCTCATACTTCATCATCTAAAATGAGCACTTCAGTTGGGAAGAGAAGAATTGTGATTTCTTGTAATACTGTTAACTAAGTTTTTTTCCAGAATTCTGTGCTTTTTTGATCATCCTGATATACTATCAAGGGCAGTGAGTGTTTTCCTCATTCTTGCTTATGACTGGTACTTATTTTAAAGTGCTGTTAAAGACAGAAGTAGAAGCAGCCATTGAGAATCATTTTTCTATTGAAGGAATGAGACAGTGCCTTTTCCAGAAGTGTTCTCAGGTCTGAGCTATTAAATTAAGTCTTGAAAATATGAAGTCTTCTGCAAGTAATTTTAACAAGCTGGTTCACATAATTTTTCAGGGTATTAATGAAGGTGTTACATAAAACCCGTCACCCTTATCTTTCAAAATTTTGTTAGAGTCTCCTTTTTTGCTCTTCCTATTATTAGTTCTCATTTCCAATTTATAGGAAAATTTAATGTTCTGTACATGCAGCATTTTTTATTAACCCCATCCACATTAAGTGGTCAAGTTTTTCATATCAATGAAATTAAAATACTAGGAAAATCTAAGGCCATCCTACAGACAGTTTTCTTCAATCACTGCAACTCAGATTCTCCAAGGTGATCCAAATCCACACACCTCACACAACAGCAGTGAGCTGATATGATTGAGAATTTATTTTTGCTTCTTTTGTGTATCACTTTTAGGAACGCAGAGTTAAACTTTAGATACATTTAATGTATTAATAATTTAAAGTCTTCTAATGCAATGTTCTAACTTCTTGAAGAAGCTGAACATTTGCTGGTTTCACCAACGTGACAATGAGTTACTGAAATAGAGACCTGTTTAACACAAGCATATCCATACAGGACTTTATTGATACCTGAAAACATGTCTGGTCAAAATCTGAGCTGGGAACCCAGGGCTCAAACTTGTACCTGAATTTTTTATTTATAAATAAAATTTATTCCTTTATAAATAACCTCTGAAAGGTTATTTATGATCATAAATAGAGTTCTGAAGCTTTCTGTACAGTGTTCCTTGGCCCAAAAAAAAAAAGAATGAAATTTTTGTAGGAAATTTAAAATTATGAAAAAATGAGAAAAATGTAAGACAAAAGCTAGAAAAAAATTCTCTATGCTTTGTCATTTACAATGTCATACTAAGACTAATGGAATTGTTAGTATTTAAGAGATAAGACATTTAATTTATCAGCATGGTTCTTCATTTCTATTAAATTGCATTTCTCAATTAATTTCTAAATTCTTCATAGCACCTTCAAGGTAAATAAAAAGGGCTTTTTTTTTTTAGTTGATTCAGTTGGTGCACAACATAATTAATGTTCAACCTTTAGAAAGAGAAGTGGTATGTTTTTTGACACCACCATACTTTAGTTTTTGTGAGAGAAAAATAGTTTGCTTGTGATTTTTATGTGCTATTAGTAAAGTTCTCTCAGCTTGGATGAACAAGTAGTAGCATGGTCTGTGGTATTATATGCCCTGAGGACTAATGATACCATGTTCCACGCAGGCAGAATGTTCCTCATGGCTGGTTTTGCTATAGCCATTCTCTTTATTGATCTTGTTTAGATTTATGTTATGAGTCTAGTTTAGCAAGGAGTCTCAGTGGACTTGTAAATGCATGGAAACTGCTGAGACAAAAAGATGCCATGGATTAGAAATTATATTTCCCAATTCAGTGCCACAACTGAGACTCTCCCAACCCACACCCTGCTCACTCAGTCCCCCCTTCCCGTCTCTGCTGCAGTGGGAAGGAGTTGAGAACTGACACAGAAAGTGAAGATCACAGGTTGAGGGGTGAACAGTTTACGTTGCTGAAAACAGCAACGAGATAAGAAAACAGACCATAAAAGCATCAATATTAAAATATTAATAGCAAAAGTATACGAAAGAGAGAGCAGCTCACACCCTCTGAGAAACTGTTACTGCAGAAACAGCGAGCAATCTCAGACAATGCTACCACATGTTTCAACCAGAAGTCACACCCTTCTTGGAAGCCAGGGAGTCCTTTTGTCCACCCATGGTAGTGACATGAAGTGGTATCGAAGGACCTCCAAGTGCTGGCCAGAACTAGGACAAAAACACATTTTTATTTCTGCTGAACACAGAACTTTCACATGGAAGTAACAAAAAATTTCATCAGTTTTTACCAGTTTGGAATCCTCAGGTGGTTGAAGACAAGGTTGAAATTAAAGCTGTGACAATGATGGAGATTCCTGCTTATATATTCATGTTTTGTTGTTTCAGAAGTTGAGTTTCCATGGTTCTTAGTTGTTGTCTTTGGAGTGTGTGGGCTGGCCGTAACAGTGATCTCAATCATGCTGTCTAAACAACCAAGGTAGAGACCTTTTATTTGTTGGATTTTATGTACCTGTAACTTAAAAAAAGATTTTTCAATTATTTCAAATTTGGGAGACTAGGAACCATTCTCAGCATTTTTGTCCATTCTTGTAAACTACATATAACTGGAATTAATAGGTATGGGGCCTTCATCACGGAGAATCTGATCATGTTGATCATCCTCTTTCACTGTAGTATGTTTTATTCCGCAGAATGTATATGACTGATTTACTTAGGCTTTGAAGGAGGCTGTTTTTTTAGTTCACTCGAATTTTGTACATGCTGTTTTTATTCACGTGCTATTCAAAAGTTTCATACAAACCTACTTCTATGTATTTGATTTTGTGCTTAGACCATTCCACTAAACCCTACTTTTTTAAGCCAAGGGAAAGAGCTTAAGTCATAGGGGAATATTTGGTTTCTGGATGAATTGCAGCTCCTATAGATAATAGGAATAAAATGAAACAAATCACAGAATTGCATTGTTTGTAAAAATTACAAAATTGTGTCATATACAAAAAATGAAAGAATGAAACATACATAAAAAATGACAGGTATTAAAATTAAATAATCCCTTAACATGTGTTTTCAGGAGTAGGTTTTGACAGAGTTCAACTTGGATGTCATATCAGTGCTGTTGGACACTATGGAGCAACACCATGGTCAAGACCCAGTGCACACGTGTGCGTTATCAGTACTTGTGTGTACACTGAAAATGAACACTGAGTAGTTTTTCACATACCAGAAAATGGTGAAATTTCATTTCACATACTGGAATTAAAACAATATGGTGCATTTGGAGCAGATCTAAAAAAATACTTTTTCATTAAGCAGTAATTTTTTATTTAAGCAAGCTCTATGCTTTGACAGAGTTCAGTTTCAGGAAGCCATTCCCTGTAATACCATCCCAATGGCAGATTTAAGAGCAAGGCTCCTGATACAATTCATGACAAAAGCTTGATGTGTCAGAATGAAGCAATGTACGTGTGGCACCAGGAGCTAAGGTTAGCACACTGACCAAGGGGTGGCTTAGTCTCAGAAAATCTTGAAGTCTGGAGCATTATCTCTGATCAGAGTTTATAAATATCTTTCATGCTAATCATGAATGCTGGAAGAAGCTTTTCTCCACTGAGAAACTTCATGTGGAAAGATTGTTTTGACTGCAGGCATGTGCCCTTTCCTTCAAACTGGACCATTTAGTGGTGGAATGACAATGTATGCTGCAGAGAAGCAGCCTGAATAGGTTTTCCATAATGCAAAATATCCAGGCTTGGTTTCCTCCTGATTCTGAGATACCAATTCATATTTTCCTCAGTTCTGATCTCACAGGCTCTGAACGAATCTTTCTAGGAGAGATGCCATAGGTTTAGAGTTGAGAGATGAAAGCTTGAATTATGCTAGGCTAAGAAAGGAGCAGAGCATAGTTCTCCCTCCTAAATGTCTTCTCCAGGCAGAGAGTGGTAAAATTCTTTGTTGGTTTCATTAGAAGCAATGCCCAGTCCTGTCAGAATACCTGATTTGTGGATTCAACTGTAAAGTAAAAGTCCTAACCCTGATAGCCCAACCAGTTTCCACTGCCTCTCCACTGATTAGGTGGAAAATTACTGGATTTCTGGCTCTCATTAGACTTGCTGGGCAGAACACTGAGGATCTTCTCAAAACCAGAAACATCTGAGGAATGTAGACATGCCATGGTTAAGCCAAAGGTGCCTAAATTTCTCTCTAGGCACTCCTTTAAGACTTCTGTGACCTTCTCTGGACATCACCAAAGTCACTAAAAAGGCAGAAAAACTAATATTTGGAGTTGTATCTACCATTTCCCACACCTTATTTTCTAAAGTAGCCAATTAACCCCATGTAAGAGAATTTTGAATTTTCCTTTTGTTTATCTGTTTCCAAAAGAAGCAGGGAGGTAAAATGGAAGAGATAGGCATGACCAGCTACTATTGGATTATTATTAAGGGAAAATCGTCCTTCTCTTGGAACTGGGAAGAACAGAGGGGATGATTTGGCTTGGAAGGGTTTTTTTCCCCTAAAAAATTAGGAGTGCACTTCATGAACGACTAGAATAATATGTATTTCCACAGCCTGCAAATGTCCAAGCAAGTTACTAGACCTTTCTTTATAAGGGTAAATCCCTGCCCTAATTATATATCACTTGTTGCACTAATAATTCAAAAAGCAGAACTGTCATAGAGATGGCAAAATATTAGCCTAAATTTTTGCAGATGTTTTTCAGTTTTATTTATTAGTTCTAAAGTAATTCACTCTTTCCACCAATTCCTATTTTCTGTTCCCATATTTAAATTTATTGGGCATATGCAAGGCTACACTGTCCCTGAAAAAAATTTTGGAAACGTCACAGGTTTGTATCAGGTTCCATTGAAAAGTATGTAGAAAAGGAATCTATTGACAGAGTTCTAGGAATTTACTCTCTGTCTATACAGTGTTGAATTGTCAAAATCCAGACTCCAAAATGGATTCCCACATAAATTTAAGTGATTTCAAAAAGGAACCTTGCAGACAACTTGTTTCTTGATTTGCCATGAAAGAAAACATTACTTCTTTTCCTTATGAGTATTTTAAATTTCATTTTCAAACATTTAGGTTTTGAAGTCATTAAATATAAATACAACGTAAGGCTGTCTTCTTTCTTACTTCCTCAAAAAAAAAGACCACTATCTATTAAAAGCTTTTTTTTTATTATTTTCCAGGTTAAAAATGCTTATTTTTCCTCCTGTGCCAGTTCCAAAGATTAAAGGCATTGACCCAGATCTTTTGAAGGTAATATTGAACTCAAAAACCTACTGTGAGAATCTCTGTTAGGAATGATAATTAGGATATCATTCCTATCACTCTGTAGTAGTAGCAGATGACAAGTGTTGTACCAGGCAGAAAAATTTTGTAGAAGAAAATTCTGACATCTGGTGAGTTGCCATAGAATTAGTTTGCATAAAATAATTTTGAATCCCTTTGCAATTATTACATAACTACAGTCATCTATACATAAGTTAACATCGTTAAAAGGACAAGAATTTCTATTAATTTCTTTATAAAATTTTTTGTTACTTGCTTTGTAGAAAGGAAAGCTAGATGAAGTGAATTCCATCTTAGCCTGCCACGACAGCTACAAGGCACAGCTATACTGTGATGACTTGTGGGTTGAGTTCATTGAGCTGGACATAGAAGACCCTGAAGAAAAGAACAGAGCCTCAGACACTGACAGGCTGCTGAGTGAAGATGATCTGAAATCTCACAGTTGCTTGGGAACAAAGGATGATGATTCTGGACGGGCCAGTTGTTGTGAACCAGATATTCCAGAGACAGACTTCAGTGCAAGCGACACATGTGATGCCACCTCTGATAGTGATCAGTTCAAAAAGGCTACTGAAAAAGAAGAGGATCTCTTGTGCCTTGAAAGACAAGATAATGATGAGTCACTTCCAGACCTTGCCAGCACAGACCCGCAGCACCAGCACAGGAATACTGAGTCTGAAAACAGCAGCGTGTGGGCACCCTTTGAAGACAGTGTTGAGTCACCCCATCTGTCAGTCCATACCCAGATAAGCAACCAGAATTCACTGACAAGTACTGACTTCTATGCTCAAGTGAGTGATATTACTCCAGCAGGCAGGGTTGTACTTTCACCAGGGCAGAAATCCAAGTTGGGGAGAGCACAGCGTGAAGGCTGCACAGAACAAAACTTCACCATGGACAACACCTACTTCTGTGAGGCAGATGTGAAAAAATGCATTGCTGTGACTTCCCAGGAAGAGAATGAGCCACGTGTTCAGGAGCAAGGCTATAATGAAGACGGTTACTTCACCACAGAGAGCCTTACCACTACTGTTGCCAACCTGGGAGCTCCGACAGCAGCAGCCCCCAGTTCAGAGATGCCCGTGGCAGACTACACGTCAATCCACATCGTTCAGTCTCCGCAGGGCCTCGTGCTCAACGCCACCGCGCTGCCCGTGCCAGACAAGGAGTTCAACGTCTCCTGTGGCTATGTGAGCACAGACCAGCTGAACAAAATCATGCCGTAGCTCTTTTTTTTGACTAGGTG
Organism: Zosterops lateralis; assembly: GCF_965231275.1. Lineage (NCBI taxonomy): Eukaryota > Metazoa > Chordata > Aves > Passeriformes > Zosteropidae > Zosterops > Zosterops lateralis. The sequence goes on along the minus strand of NC_139800.1, from coordinate 16,239,955 downwards.
TGTGTAGTGTATCACAGCAGAGAGTCAGTTTTGGGCTTGTATGCTGAAACCAAAATCAAGTCTAAAAGTTTTTTGTGGTTCCTATAATTTTATCTGAAATGTTGCAGCGTAAAATGTACATCAAAATATTCCTATTGTGTTCTGTAAATATTACCTATGAATTTGTCTTGAGGCTGTTTTGTCTTGTTCTTGTGGGTGTTGATTTTTGTGAAATTAAACATTGAAATTACTGTTTAATGTACAGTAAATTGTGCATTTTGATAAAGCTAAAAATCAGGTGGTTTAAAGTGTAAGAATTTAGAAAAATTTTCTGTTGGCAGAAATCTTTATATCAGTAATTGGGAATTGATCATATAGGTGAAAATACAAAAGTAGCTTGACTAAATAACACATCTATTTTGATTTATATAAATTGGAAAAATATATTTTAATACTTTGGTCATAAAACCATAAATATTTTCTATTACACTAAATACCATAGTTCAATTATGATTACCCATTTAAGTAATGTAATTGCTGCAGTCCTAAAAGGAGTTTTCTGTTTTTTATAATTTTGTTCACAGCTAAAAGAAAAAATAGATTTTTACGGAGCCATTTTATACCTCCAAAGAAACCTATAGAAAAATTTTGAAATATTGTAGGAACTTAAAAGTAACTGATTCTATTACTTTCTTACAGTAACTAGTATAGAAATATACATGCAATTTAAAGTTCTGTGTAAAATTTTAAAATATACCCAAGCATACTTGGGCAAATTATTTTCTTCTTCATCAGAATCTAGTTAATGCTAATAATAATACACTTTTTATAAGCAAAATCTTGTTGACCACAGTATTAAACACTGTGCAATTAAACTTTCACTGAAAATTTTTGAGAGCACATGAATAAGCTCTGATAACTTAGCAGCATAGTATCTTCGTATTTGACCAACTTCTGAAGCCCTTCCAGAGCCAAAGGTATAACTACATTTATTAGTCTGTGCCACAAGTCTTTATTAAAAAAATAATAAATTAAGGACTTCAGAAGTTAGCCAGCAGTTAATTTTTAAAGATATAACAGGATTAAAATACTTCAGTGGAACAAGGGGATCAAGTGCAGTATTGTTCAAATGTGGTTTTCATTTTTGCAGCCTAACAGCATCTCCTCTGACCATGTTAGGCAGACTTTCAGATGGAAAGGAGAGAAAACTTAAATTCAGTGGGGAAGCTCTCTTTGTTCTTGCATATGTTAAGAACCTGACAGAGCTTTGCAATTAACTGTTATTGTTTCAGGAGTTATCTTCCTAGGCCATGGTTTCATCACGGCAGGGCTCTTCTTAGAAGGCAAATAGGAACATTCATTTCTTTACTCTGACCTGAACAGAAGTGTATGATGTGCAGCAAATTCAGGTCTTGCTTATGATGTCTCCAACTGAACTCACTGATGCTCTTTTTGTGACCAAGTGCTACACAACTGGGCCCAACTACTGGGTGGGATTTTTAAGTTTAGCACGTACTTTATGGTAAATGTGCATTAGATATTCTGCTAATTTGCTGCTATAATTTTCTAACAGCTACATTATTTAGTTTCATATAAAATTTCATAGATGATAGACACTAATGCAAGTAATGCCTATGTGTGTGTTTGAAAGAAGTTTCTTACTCTGTTTCTATTGCCAAAAATAGTTAAATACCTCAGTCAAACTCAGAATGTCATTTTGGTACTTTACTGGTCACACAAGCCATGATATGCCGGTCAGAAGATGTGTCTTTCAGTTTCTATTTAACTTTCTCTATGTTAGTGTTTTGTTTGTTTTTCTCAAAGTTTAATAAATGTATTGTCTTTCATCTGTCTGGACATAATGTGGTTTTTTGCAAATAATTAATTTTTTAATGGAAAATAAGAGATTTTATTAGGAGAAATCAAATCTTTCTCATAGAGTAAAGCATAAAGCTACTTTCCTTAGAACAGAAACAATGCCTTATGTGATCATTGTTTTCACTAATGGATGTCTATGGAGAGATAGGACATACTGCACCCAGAGCTGGCTAAGATGTGTTACCAGTTTAGCTGACCCCTTTATGTGCTGCTGGAACATCCTGTGGTTAGCAGGCTGGTCCCCAGCCTCTACTGGTCCATGGGTTTATTATTCCCCAGCTGCAGGACCCTGCATTTTTCTGTGTTGAACTTCATTAGGTTCCTCTCCACTCAACTCTCCAGCCTGTTCAGGTCTCACACAGCTTCCTGCTGTGTCAACCCCTCCTCCCAGGCCTGGGCCATCCACCAGCTTGTCCCTTCATCCAGGTCACTGATCAATAAGCTGAACAAAACTGGACCCAGGACTCACCCCTGGGGAACACCACTGGCTACAGGCCTCCAACTGCACTCTGCACTGCTGGTCACAACCCTCTGAGCTCTGCCAGTCAATTCTCAGTCCACCTCATTGTCCACTCATCAGCCTGTGTTTTTTGAGCTTCTTGTGAGAATGTTATGGGAGACAGTATTAAAAACCCTTGCAGAATTCCAGGTAGACAACATCCACTGCTCTCCCCTCATCTAACCAGCCAAGCATTACACAATAGAAGGCTTTTTTATCTCCTATGCTGCATGCATTGGTCTACAAGCATTCCATGGAGGTAATGGGGCATGAAGGTCTCCCAGGAGGGTGCAAGAGAATTACCACAACCACACACACACCCCGTCACGTTAAGGTGGCTGACCTTTTGGTTCTTACCTTTGAAGGCAGCTAGGGAACATTTGTCACTGCTCTGGTGTGCCTGGTCTATTTCCTAATTGGATGCAGTGGTGTGAGCTTGCCATTTTGGATCACATTGGATCACACCCTCGAAGTCTTTCACATTGGCCAGCCAGCCTGTAAACTGCTGTGTTCCCTTTCTTAGAATGACACTTTGTTCATAGATTACCTGACAGAGTTCAAGCTGTTCCAATAACGCTATTTAGAAACCACGTTGGTTCTCATAAGCAAGGACTCAAGTTGCTCTGCTGGCTGTCTCTTGGTGTTAGTAAGAAGCCACCTTGGTTTGGAAAAGTTTGGTTTTGAGCTTCTTTTTATCCATCAAAGACAATGTAAATTTCCAAGGCTTAGTGTTACAAAAAACTGAAAAAGTATCATCTATACCGGTTTCCATTAAGATAAGAAATAATTTTGTCAAACATAATGACTGTTCTTTATGTACTCTATGTATTATTTATATACAATTCTTTTCTACTTAGGGTGAAATTTTTTTTCTGACTTGTGATACAGAAGTGAGATCAGCAGATTATGAAAACTGTTCAGTCTGAATAAAAAGTAACATTATCAAAGGTATATTTTCTATTTAAAAACAGAGTATTAAAGAAGAGTTGAGTGCTCTTTAGACCTGCCATGATTTTAGAAATGTTTCCATTTAATGATGACAGTCTCTGTTGGGAACACTTTACAGTCATTTAAAGCTTAGTATATATAATTACGTATGCATCAGCATAGTTGTAAGAATGGGAAGTAATTCCCTGGTTCAAAGAGAAACTTCAAACTATATGACATTTAGCCACAGGCAACTTTCTTTCCTGCACTGACATTTGCTGTCTCAGGGGCTGATTACCAGACAAAAAACAGGAGTGCCTGATGCAGACTACCTGATCTGAGAGGAAAAGGGAGAAAAAGTTTGGAGCATGATACTTTCATTAAAGAAGAAATGCAGAGTTGGGTGGTAGGACAAGAAGTAAACTACAGAATCTTAGTTTTGCAATACCAGTTTTTCAGTTTAACTCAGAGTATCTATTTCACCGTGACGGTGGAATTGGTAAGACTTTAACCAGCTTTTATAATCAATTGACTTTGAGGAGATACAAGTGGATATAGTGCTCTCTTGGAACTGAGTCTGTCTAAATGTAATTTAGCAGTACAAATTCTTCTCTCTGACTAATCATTATTAATTGCATACACAGTCAGTGCTTTAACTGCCATAGAAACCATGCCCTCAGGCCGCAGGGAAGGAAGATGTAGTCCAAATCCATTTCTGTGATTAGTATACTACTTAAACACTCTGGCATAACTGTACTGAGCAAGTGCTTCCTTATCTTCTCTAATCAGGGCTATTAGAGTAGGTAACATTCAGAAGCAGAAGAGAAACTGAACCAGTGGTGTCAGAGAAACAGGCACAGCAGAGCGGCTGCCAGCAGTCAGCATGATAAGCAGATGCAGTTATTAAAATTGATGCATCTAGTAAACTGGCACACTCTTTGACAGGTTTAATTATTTTATTACTACAGTACTTGGTATTTCTTTTGCATAATATAAGCCTCTTTATCCCAATATATGAAAATTAGCTGGCTAATGATACATTAGCCTCCTGAAACTAGTCTGAAAAAGCAGATCATATCATATCCTCTATATCATCTGGTAATTTGTGACAGAACATAGGTTCTGTCCCCTCCTCAACACTGGGAGAAGTAAAAGTCTGCAGAAGGCTTAGTGGGAGTAAAAGCAAAGTTGAAGAGCTTATGCTTACAACTTTCTATGGCTTCCCACCATGATGCTACAAATGATGCTTCCTCTTCTGTCCCTGGTCTACTTTTGAGTTCATACTGAAGGAAACGAAATCTCTTCCATTACAGACACCTGAGACATAGATATGCCAGGAAACAGATTAGTCTTTTTTTTTTTTTTTTCCAGCAGTAACTTCCACAGATTTTTTTATTATTATTTTATATATTATTTCCCCTAAACATGAAGCCCTTTCAGTATTATACTAGAAAGACACAAACTATAGAACAATACAGTGTCAGTTAACTTCCTCATATTAAAACTTTTCAGATCTATTTCCCAGCAGCTATCTGTTTAGCATGTACAGTGCTACAGTCTCAAGTTACAGGGGAAATACCAACCTTGCCCTTCTGAATGAAAACTCCTTCGGGAACTAATCCTGTGAGCCAGCTAAATGTACTTTCCTTGGAAGAGTAAGGCTCAGGCTTGGAAAGACAACACGATTTCTAGCTAAAACTGTGCTACCAAATGAGTAGGTCTAACCCTTCTTCAACAGACATCTGAGCACAGTATGGTTGTTACCCAGAGATCATTACGAGCATCCTATCCTCCAGCTGTGGCCTAGCTGTGTAGGGTTCCTTAAGCTTTTTAAGTTAAGTAACTTAAGTTCCTTAAGCTTTTAGCTTTGTGGCAGAATTATTTCTTTCTTGCAGCATTTTTTTGGTGAAGTGACAGAGATTTACTAGTGCCATGAAAATTTTAAGTGACTTTTCTCTTAGCCAAACTACTGCTGGAACAATGCGCAACTCTGGACCAGCTCCTGTGTTAACTGCAATTAGATTTGTAAACCTACAAACCTGTTTGAACATGCAAAATTTTACTCAAGGTTCATACACTTTGTAGTCACAGTCAGATACCAAGAACAGACTAGCCAAAGAATGACCTATTTTATGAAAAGCTCCAGGAAGACATGTGTCTTGATTTTATAGTATAAATAATCGCAAAGTTGTGTGACTTTCTTTTGAATGTGTTTAGTATTAATTAGCTGATCTCTACCCAATCACCAATCAATCAATTACAACAACCTTCTGAATTTACTTTGTTGAAGAATGTATTAAATGACTATTCAGAAGCAAAATGCATGCCTTTTTCAGCTTGGCACTGAAATTGAGCACTGTCATAAACAGAAATACAATAAACACGTGTGTCTTTACAAGTTCTATTCCTGATTCCACAGGGAATGATGTAGTAAATGATGCACAAGGCACAAGTATTCCTTTCTCAAAAGACTGCTCCCAGCTGTTAAATTTCCATAGGAGAAGGACTAATAGTCAATGGAGGGAAAAGTAAGAAAACATAGAAAATGCCACCCAAATGGTCAGCTTCAGATAGGATCAGTAAGAGAAGATTTGATAATTGCTAGAAAAGGTACTCCCTAGCAAAACATCCTAAGGTGTACTGTTCGAACATGGTGCTAACCACACTGAGATCATAGGTTTGATCCCTCTATCAGGCATTCACTTCAGAGTTGGTGATCCTTATAGGTCTCTTCTAGCTCAGAATATTCTGTGATTTCAGAGAAATGTATTTCAGATAATATGCTCCTTGCAAGATGTTTGTGTGGTTTAAACACTTAATACCACCCTGGTTTTTTAGGTGTACAAGCAAACTAGGTCAGAAGTTCAGCATTAGTTTAAAAGTACAAGAGATCGAGAATTACAAAAAAAAATTTAAGAACATAATTGTTATATTTGAGTTTAAAATTGAAATTACAATAGTTTGATCCATCAGTATTCAACAGAAAGATAAATCCAATGTAGATGGGAAAGCACAGGAAGACGTGAGATTATTTAGAAAGCCAGGAAGCAACACAATTACTTCTCTGGAGTTCATTCTTCTTTCTCTATTATTCTTCATCTCTGAGATTCACCAGTCATCTTTTTCATACCCTATTTAAAGTGGACAGAATATCTGTTAAATGCTTCCAAGAAAAGACAGAATTTTTGTAGGCTTGCACCCTGGCTTGCAGGATGGAGTTTTGACATGACTGGAATGCTGACATGGATGCAGTATAAATAGTAAATAGTAATTTGTAAAGTGAAAATCTAAAGTGAGAATAAAATTATACTAGTGACTTTGAGATTTTCAGCAAAATCAAGAATCTGGTTTTGCATAATTACATTCTCTCTGGAAGTGGTTTCAACTAGATGACATTGAGACACTCTAATGAAGAATACTTTGCTACCAAAGAATTCAAGGCACAAGAATAACCAAATATAGATAGACACTCTCTTCCCTGTAGCATAGATTAGGCTTTTATTTTAATGTAGTTAAAATACTTAGTCTAGGTATTTGATTTCCGTTTTGCCATGGATATATACATATCCAGAGAAGCTGTGGATGTCCCATCCCTGGAAGTCTTTATGATCAGGTTGGATGGAGTTCTGAGCAACCTGACCCAGCAGAAAAGTGTCCCTGCCCATCACCAGGGGGGTTGGAACTACAGTATCTTTAAGGCCCAACCCAACCCAGGCCATTCTATGATTCTGTGATCTATGAAAAAAACATCAGTGTCAGAAAAAGAGCAATAAGCTGTGCTACAAATTAAAGCTTTCCCTGCTTGGGTGATGGTTGAAACTTTTAAAATAAATGTGTTGTTCTGACCAGCTAAATAACTGCAGAGGTCTCAGACTCTAATGACATATGAGGGACTTTTTTCCTCTTGGAAACAGCACATACCAGTCTACACAACAAAGCACTGGAACACACTACCTTCATTCCATATGGATAAGTATTTTATTATGAATAATGCTGCAGATGAACGCAGGCTATTCCAGACAAAGACTTGTAGACTGCAAGATACAGTGAGCTAGTTTTCCATCTGTAGTAGTTTGGGAAGTTATTTCTCAAAGTAAACCAAAGCCGTTTTACATTGAGCATGTAGTACAGCTCACACAGAACATTGTGTGGGTTTTCAGAGTCACTGAATGATACACATTTTAGAAGATTTCATTTGCCATTTAGCTAGTGTTTACCTTCCCTTTTTTTTTTTTTTTTTTTTTTTTTTTTTTTTTTTTTTTTAGTTCATACTGCATCACAGAACATTCCTGTAAAAACTGCAAGGTATAGGATTCATATAAGGAACACTAGAAATTTACTGCTTACCAGTCTCCTGTTAGAAAAATTGTTTTAATTTGATACATACCATAATCACTAAAGCTAAACTATATTTTTTTTCAACTATTAAAACTATAAAGCAAAGATTAGGTTATCCTTTGACAAGCAAAACGATACAAGAACAGAGGGGGAAAATACTTTGTAAACAGGAATTTCTGTTCTGTTTCTGAAGAAAATAACAGCTGAAACACATGCCGAAAGTAAGTGAACATTTTTTCCTCCCCTAAGATTCCCACCCCAATACTCAGGTAACAGACATGAAATCAACTATTTTTCAACAAATTTTCCTCCAGTGACATAAAAAGATGATATTAATGGCTACAGGTACTGTATTAGCGTTTATATTTGCTCATCCATATCTATATATATATTTATCTATTTATCTATTTAAATGCGTTCTACTATATTACACTATTTAATAATGTGGTGGTTTGGCCCTGGCTGGATGCCAGGTACCTGCCAAAGCTGCTCTATCACTCCCCTCTGCAACTGGATGGGAGAAAAAAGTATATATTTCATGAGTTGAAATAAAAGCAGAGAGAGACCACTCATCAATTATCACAGACAAAACAGACTCAACTTGGGGGAAATAGATTGAATTTATTACAAATCAAAACCAGGCAGGATAATGAGAAGTAAAACAAATCTTAAAAATACTTTCCACCCACACCTCCCTCCTTTCCCAGCTCTGCTTCTTCCCTACCAGTGGTGAAGGGAGACAGGAATGGGGCTTATGGTCACTTCATGTTGCTCCTGCTGCTGCTCAGGGAGAGAAGTCCTTCCCCTGCTTCAGGGTTGGGTGCCTCCTGACAGCTCCCCATTAACTTCTCCAGTGTCAGTCCTTCCCTGAGCTGCAGTTCTTCATTGACTGCTCCAGCATGGCTCCTTTTCCATGGGGTGCAGCTCTTCAAGGACAGCTTGCTCCAGTGTGGGTCCCTCACAGGGTCATTGGTCCTACCAGCAAACCTGCCACAGCATGCCAAGAGCCTTCTCCAGTGTGGACTTCCCACAGGGTCACAGCCTTCCTTTGGGCATCCACCTGCTCTGGCATTGGGGCACAGCTGCCTCACCAGGGTCTCAGCACAGGCTGCAGGGGAATCTCTGCTCCTGAGTGCCTGAAGCACCTCCTGCCTTTCCTTCTGCAGTAACCTTGGCTTCTGCAGAGCTGTTCCTCTCACATGTTCTCACTCCTCTCTTCTCTGAGCACAATTACAACTGCACAGTAAATTTTTTTCCTTTTTAAATACATTATCACAGAGGTTCTACTGTCCCTGATGGGATTGGCCTTGGCCAGCAGTGAGTCTGTCTTGGAACCCACTGCCACTGGCTCTGCCGGACATGGGGAAAGCTTCTGGCAGCAGTTCAAGGAACTCCTGCAGCTCTCCCCATTCTTCCCCTGCTACCCAAACTTGGTCATGCAAACCCAATACAAATAAACATGTATTTGTATGTATTTTTTGTATATTCTTGCTTTCATTCTTTGGACAAATATAAACATTTTGGAAAATGCAACAGAAATGGGTACTTCTATACCAAATATCCTTTCTGACAGCTTTCATCTCCTAAACCAGAAAAACAAATCCTTTTGTCAAAAGGAACATAACATGTCAAATAGTACATTGATGCTCCAGATGCATGAGAGTACAATTTATACTCCCATCTTATTAAACTACTCTGTAGTCTGACACTAAAGTCAATGTGCTACTCTGCTAAAGTCAATGTGATACACTGGGATGAGTGCTCTGGTACCCTAGAGCAGGTTAAAACCTATGCTCTTCCTCCCGTGTGTTCTTCAGAAAAAGACAAAACTAATAATCTTGTAAACTGCATTGAATCTTGCAAAGCTTAACTCCATGAAGGAATCTGACACATCCATTTGAGATGGCTGGGGCTGTACAGAAGGCTGTTAAAGGCCATCTAAGTGGCATAAAGATCACTAAAACACTGCTCAAGCCCACGCCTAACCATGAGATTTTAAATGTACACAGATTATGCTGTTTGTGAGAAACAGAATGTGAAACAATGTCTTGTCACAGGTCTTTGGTGCAGCAGTTTCACTCACAGAGATGCTCACAATGGCAGTGTTTTCCCTATGGATTAGAAACTCTCTGTAGGTTGCAGCATGCATCATCAGCTACCTGCTGCTTGCCTGCCAAATACAGAGTGAATGTCAAACATTTTTTCAGTGACTACCAGACTCTTGAACTGTCTTGCACCAGAAGTTACTACCCTATAAAAGGGAAAAAAAAATTAGAATGAACCCTAAATGAACTACAGATAAAAATCTCATCCTTTGGAAGCTTGCAGTATTAAACTGCTTATTTTAGCAGTAGTACTTTAAAAGCTAAAACAAAAGAATAGTTGCTGACTGTTAAACCTTTTACAAGCTAAATGTTCTACCCTGGGCTTATAGACTTTATTCCATGTATTTCTGTGTCAAAATCTGTCAAACACTTTTCCTTCACTGTTTATTTTCTGCATTTTTCCCCAGTCTGTTCATAGTAATCATCTTCCCAGAGGTCAAATGACATATTTACATATGGGTCATATGGGCATTATTACAAATACAACATGTGGACACTGGGTAACATTTTTGTCCAATCATAAGAATTGGACTATACTCTTCACTTTCTGTCTTCCTATGAATGTAATCCATACAATAAAACTGCAGCTAAATAACACAAAAAACAGTCTGTGCAATATACTGTGGTTTACTGTGTGGTAAAAGGCTCACCACTCAAGGTTTTGGTGGGGTTTTCTCTCTGTAGTAACCAACAGTGAGTGCACTTTTTTCTAGGTCTAAGAGGAACACTAATTGCTGTGATTAACAATTTTATTAACTTCAATGACGAATTTTAATTATAATTTTTTTAAAGTATCAAACCTTTTGAAAACTTTGTGCAATTTACAAGGACAACTGAAACTGTGAAACAGGTTTTGTAAAAATTGGTATGTGAAGCAGGGAAAGTGATCTAGAAAACATGAATAGCAGGTACCAAGTTCCCTGGGTACTTCTTTCTCTATTAGTATCTGTCCATGACACACTTGTTACTGTGTCCTCTCTCCACTCCTATCTCAGCTGCAGACCTTCTACCCATAAAAATTATTTTCATTGTTTTCCAAGTCAATGTCCCATTAGACACAGCCAATCCACAGCTGCTCTGATGAAAGAGCTGCCTGCAAAACAGTGACTGTAACAGGTAGGTTATTTCTCTGGGTGTTCACAGGCACAAAAGGTCCTGCATGTACCCACATCTTCTGATTTGCTCAGCAGACCATTCTGCTCATGGGGACAGCACCAAAAGTATTCCAAATGTAGCATCTTCCCTCTCTATTACAGATGAAACAACATCATCTGAGAAAGCTAAGAAGTATTTAGCATTTTGGACAAGAAGTCCATTTATACTGTTGAATCTCAGAAGATAAGAGTGTATGTCTCAATGTGTATGTCACAAACAGAGATAGCTGGATGGCTGTGGAGCCAAGAAAGGACAGCTGGTAATAACAAATGAGAATTGTTGGTAACCAATGGTTGTTTGGTAACACAGTTTGAGAAAGAGCAAAGATGTGGCTGGAGAGGGGGGGCATATAGGATAGGGCAGCACTTTTCTGGGACAAAAAATCATTGTTTCAGTTTCTGGAGCACAACCCAGCACAGTGCAAGTGCAGGAATGAAGCCAAGAAGTGGGCATGGACTACAGGGGGGATCAAGACCATCCAAGACCCTTCCCTTCCCTTCCCTTCCCTTCCCTTCCCTTCCCTTCCCTTCCCTTCCCTTCCCTTCCCTTCCCTTCCCTTCCCTTCCCTTCCCTTCCCTTCCCTTCCCTTCCCTTCCCTTCCCTTCCCTTCCCTTCCCTTCCCTTCCCTTCCCTTCCCTTCCCTTCCCTTCCCTTCCCTTCCCTTCCCTTCCCTTCCCTTCCTTCTCCCTCTAGCCCACTGCCATGTGCCTGTAGAGTAGGTCAGAAACATCACTTCACACTTCTGTAGACCTCCTGACTTTTGTCGTTCAGTTCAGCCACAAGTGTTTATGAATCTTGGCTACTCCGTTCCCCTTAAGGGTGAAACATCACATACTAGAACGCAGCTTGGGCTCCAGAAATGCAATTATACAGCCTATTTCAGAAAAAAAAAAAAAATCAGCCTAAGTCTATGAAGTAAATTAACAAGCGTGTCTGTCTAATCAGGACATGTTCAAGTCTTAAGAGGGAAATCTCATGGCGGCTGAGGGGAGCTGTCAGCACGTGGGGGTCGGCCGAGCCCACTAGAGGGGAGGCGAGGGGTGGGCGGCGCGCCCCCCGCGGGGCCGGTGTTGGTACACTCCGCGGCGGGGCCGGGTTTCCCGCCTTCGCGGGCGCGCGGGCTCCCCTCACGCGGGCTCCCTCAGGCGGGTTCCCCTCGGGCGGGTTCCCCTCAGGCGGGTTCCCCTCACACGGGCTCTCCTCACTCCCCTCGGGCGGGCTCTCCTTAGGCGGGCTCCCCTCAGGCAGGTTCCCCTCAGGCAGGTTCCCCTCAGGCGGGTTCCCTCAGGCAGGTTCCCCTCGGGCGGGCTCCCTCAGGCGGGTTCCCCTCACACGGGCTCTCCTCACTCCCCTCGGGCGGGCTCCCTCAGGCTCTCGGCGGGCAGCGCCGTAATCGGGGGTCGGCAAAGGACGGGAGGGCCTTGCGTGCCTGCCACTGAATAATTCCTACATTCAGTTAATATGTCTCTCTCTATATATATATATATGTTTCACTGCCATATGCAGCAAAAAAATTGAAAATTAAACTCTCAAAACGGGATCATCAGCTACAATCGTTTTAGAAGTGATACCGGGAAAGCATGGATGGCAAGGGGCCAAAGAGGCATTAAAAGAAGGTGTTACTTTTACAACAGTCCAACCCAGAATTTAAGTCTTCCAATTTTTTCCCCAGTGACATAAATATTCAAAACAGAAGTGGAAGGTTTAACAAAAATGCCTTTGGAAGACATAACGTGTAATAGTAATATGCACAAAAATAACAGTGATGAGTTTTCCTGCTGGAAAAAAATACAACATTAATGATACAACATTATTTTTAATTTACTGTTCCAGTTCAGCAGGAGTTTTGTACCCAGTGGTTCTGTTGCCAAGTGCTGAGCACATCCTGTCTTCCGAGAAAACAAGTGATGCCATAGAATAAGGAAACATATAAACAAATCAGCTCAACACGGCAGCTCCCTGAATTCTATCCTCTGTCAAAATGTGGAGAGTGGAACACAGTTTTAAAAGTATAATTAAAAAAATGGTGATTGACAGATATAAGATTGCCAGTGATAAGCATTGGAAAAGTTGAAGGATTGACATTCATAGTGTAATTTAGATTGCCAACTAACAGAATATTAGGATGGGTAATTGTTTTAAAAATTTGAGTGTCTTGAATACATATTTTGAACCTCAATTCAACAAATCATTGCATTGTGGTAAATTCCAGGCCCTTAAGATTATTAATTAATTAAAACACAAAACAAAACTCCCATTAGTTTAAGAAGCATTAATCTTTTTGTTCATTATATTCTGAAAACTGTTAATTTAAAAAACTGAGCTTTGGCTTGTGGTTTAGTTTCAGTCTCACTGAGGAAAGAGTGGGCTCAAGAAAAAACTATTAAACACACAGAACCAATAGACTGTTTTGTTCAAGAGGTTACATACACATAAAAGCTTGTAAATATTGAATGACTTGAGATAATTATTCAGTTATGTAGTTTTGGTTTCTGCTTAGTGTTGTGCATTTACCTATTTCTGCCTAACTCTACTGCAAGCATTTCTGTCTGTAAACTCATTCGGTTTCTGGGTAGTGAACACATTTTAACTTCTGGTTCATCTCCCTGATTGCAATTTTTTGTTATTTGTAAAAAAGCTGTTCACACATTACCACATAGAAATGATGATTTTGTTTGGACCACGTGGTTTACTGGTATTGGAATTTTTGTCTCATGGAGCCTGATGTTGAGAGATAATTTGAATATTTTTGAAGCATTCACATTGTGTATTTCAGATCCATCTTGCAGATATATTTTGAAGATTCTGTAAGTAGTAAGTAGAATTTATAAAAATAGGGGTTGTGTCAAAAAACTAGAACTATATGGGTGCCTTTCAAAATACTGTCTTTTTATTCTGCAGCAAGGTTTATGTGTTGCAGTGCCTATCACTGACTTAACACTTGTTGTTTATAGGAAAATATGTAAGAATCATTAAACCTAAGTAGTCAAGCATTAGAGCATCTACACAGGTAAAAGATGCTGCATTATTATGTGCCTGGTGCATTATTCTGTCTATGGAAGTGGATCCAAGTTAACTTTTTAATTGCAGCAAAATTTCCAAATTTGACCACAATATATCAGTTTGCATTGTATTGTTCATTGCATTTCCTAGAAACGCAAGATCTTAAATAGGCTGAAGTTTAATAGTTTTAATTTAAAAAAAGAGTCTTTGTTCTTCTTACATTTTTGCCTAAGAATTTACATGGTGTGAATGAGAAATATATTAATTTATAGATCTATTTTTTACATATATCTAGTGATCATTTGATTATACAGTCCAGAAATAAATGAATCATAGTGATGAAGAAACTATGAAGAAAACCAGCGCAGTGAACCTCGATAAACTTTTAGATGACTTCTCAGAGATAGAAAAGGTAAGTGAAGAAAGTAAAAAATGTTGAGACTGCCATCTGTAATTATTGTGTGATAATTTCAAAATATTTTTGAGTGAAAATTTCTTTAAGTTGTATCAGCTTACTGTTATGCCTTGTAATACCAACTTCATTTGGAAAACTGTTTGTACTGACCTTGTCCTGGAGTCATAGGAGTGGATTCTGTGAAGTCCAAGAAGCCTTTGTTTCTGTGCTAGGATTTTAATCATCCCAGAGGCCAAACTGGTTTCTCGGGAAGAGTGTGGAAGATGGTGTTGAAGATTAACTCTATTCCACTGCTTTCATAGAAGCACAGAATCGTTTGGGCTGGGAGGGACCTTAGGTACCCCCTCGTTCCGACACCCCTTCTGTAGGAAGGGACTCCTCTCACTAGACCAGGTGGTCTAGTGCTGGGGTATCCTTTCAGAAGTTGTTCCTTGTTCTAGAAAAATGTCATTGCTTTATCAGGAGCACGAGTTCCTACATTCCATGTGCATTGACCTTCCTTTATACATGTGTCGTTTCTTAAAAGATTGACCCTCTGAAGAAAATCAGTACTGTGTTTCTTTTTAGGCTGATGTTGATGAGCTTTCTGCTGATTTCCTGGTCAGCAAATCCAGAGCTAATATCAAAGGAGCACCTGAAATAAATTTAGGATTTCTCTTGGAATAAACTTACTATACCAGGTCCTATTCTCCCACACTGTTCAAGTTGTTGTTCTGCAAGAGCATTGACAGCCTTATATACAAAGCAGTAGATGGAACCTTGCAGAGGATTATTCAGACTCTGGGCTACAAAACTGAGAGGAAGATAGTTTATAACTCATGATGGAAGTCAGCATTCTTAGTTCTGCAGGGTAAACTTGGAATAGCAAAGGATCTCAAGTCTAGCATCATTCTTCTCTAGAAGGAATTTCCTGAATGGGAAATAATACAGGCTTGGACTGCAGTATTGTGGGATTGTTAAATTCACCTAAAACTCAAAACTTAAAATATGTTAATATAATGTTAGTTTTTCTCCAAATTTCTAGAAATTATCGGAAATCAATGAAGCAAATAGCCTATTGATTCATCAGCTGGAAAAATGTAACAGATTGCTAACATTAAGCCAATCAAAGGAGGAATCAGTAAAAGAGGGTAAGTTATTTTATTAGAAAGGTATGATTTTTGCATATATTCAAAAAGTTCTGAGAGATATTTCCATTATTTTCAGCCATAAATAAAACATAGCAAGTATCTAAGATACTGTGGGAAAAGCAGTAATGCCTAATCTTGAATCATGTAATGAAATCCAAATCATAGTAAATATTAATATTCATAATAATTTTATGAGGATTCAGACTATTCAATGGATACTAATAAAATGTCATTTACCATTTGTAGATGGGAATTATAAGTCTATAATCATAATTTAAAAGTTGTGAAACAAAAGAGGAATTACAGAGAAAATGATAAAATTAAGATCTGTTTTATTCTAGAACTGTTTTCAGATGAGCATTTGAAAAGAGAAACAATATTTAGTGTTTAGCATGACTTTGTAGTTGTTTGTTCTTCTATAGTTTGTAAAGTGGCTGAAAGGCCTATCTTTGTAGGACTTCTATCTCTGGGATATCAGCCTTCTAAAAGTTAGGAAACAAGGTAGGAATAAACTTAGTTTCACACAGGAGGGAGATTGCCAGTTAGGTTTTATTTAAATCTTCACTGGGACTTGGAAAAATTACCATAATCAGAAATTGAGTGTTGAAATTGAGCTATTGAGTGAGTGAAGCTTGCTCATGATGACAGTCTCTTCAGATATAAGAGAAAAAACTCATGGTACAGGATGACAGGGGAGAGGGAGACCAGAAGCAGCACAAGTGTGTGGCGTTTTGTATAAACAATGGTTGGTTAGTTGGCTGTTTTTCAGGAAAGAGATCTTGGACAAGACATCTCGTCCTCTAAACAGTTATCTTAAAATATTTGTATTCTCTTAAAATATCACTAGACAGAGAAGCAAACATAGTGGTAGGCATGATTATGGAAGAAAAAAAGAACGAAGCATTGTGGCTGTGTAAGGTCTGTGATTTTTATGTCATGTTCTGGTCTGCATGTCTCAAAATACACATAGCAGAATGAGAAAAGGTAACAGAGAAGGAGGCAAGGCTTGGTATTGCCAGGAAGGAACAAGGTACAAGGAATCAGGAACCACTCCTGTAGCAAAGACCATGGATGTAGGGGGCTTAACCATGCCAGGCTCACTCCCACTGTGCCCATGCAAGGCTGGCCCATGAGGACTGCCGAGGTCAGCCAAAAGTCTGCATTACCAAACAAGCCTGTACTGATGAGAGTGACTCAGGAGGCTGAGTCAGAATGGAGTTCAGAAATGGTAACAAAGGCCAGACGTGGCCCAAGGATCTCTACTTGGTCTCAAGTGATGAGGCAGGTCTGATATCAAGCCAGAAAGTCATGACCAGGGTCTAGCATGTGGCTGCCACACAACTGCACCATAGGCCAAGGGCAAAAGCCTCAGTTTACAAGCAGCTCCTACAGGAAAAAGAGACAGCTATTTCTGAATCTGCTGCCAGCTTTTTTTCAATGTCACCATCTATACTCTTTCTAAGATGGCCTTGCGCCCAGCCAAACCCCTAGAAAGGTGCATGGGGGAAAATGCACCTGGGGCTTTCACAGGTTTGGCCATAATTTTGGAACATCTGATGGAAGACTTCAGTTGACTGGGAACTTTTCAGCCAAGACAAAGAACAGAGCTGATATGACTCATCACTGTAAAATTGTGAATGGCACAGAGAAAGTGATTACAGAATAGAATATTCATTGTCTAATGTAATAAAAAAAATAGATGGAAATAAAACTTGTTTATTGATTTAAAGTTAACGAAAGAAGGAACTTTTCCACACATTACAAAATAAAGTTAAATCAATTCCACAGAAGCCTGTGCATAACAGAAGTATACATTAATCCAAAAAGATTGAAAAAAAAAAATCACAGAAAACAACAAAATTTTTAAATGCAGAGACAGTATCTCTCACTGTCCCCTTCTTTCTGTGTTTGGGAAATTGACAGGATGTACTAATGAGAGCATTTATCTAGCTTTTTTTTGTCTTTCCTGAATTATCTTCTAGTGTGTATTGTGAAATGGCTTAGTGAACTGGATGGAACTTTGGTTTGAGTCAGAAGCACTTGTTTCTCTATTAAGCACAAAGGGCAGACAGTGCAGGACAGGCAGTCAGAAACAGAAGAGGCTTCTTTATTGATGAAATCAGAAAGGAGTGGGTTTATTTAAAACAGTTTGTAAAAAAGGAAAGGAAAACGTGGACAAAAAGAAGAAATAATTCTTACCGTAGAACCTATGGTGTAAAAGGTAGCAGAGAAAGGAAAAGAGACAACTCAGGAAACCAGAGCAGCTGGGATGACTGCAACAAGGAAGAGAAACAGACTGAAAACAGATCAAAGTCAGAAGAGCTTTGTAAACAGCATCGCCTCACTTTCATGAGATAAGAGAGAAATTATTTTATGAGATAGTTACACTGATATAGCTGAAGAGAACAGCCTCTGGAACTTCTTTTGAAACACAGGATGAAAAAAGAAGCGTGGGTGGCAGAAGTCCAAGTAAAAATACCAGAGCAATCAGCCTGAAATATGAACTAATGTTTCAGCAAGAGGGGTAGTCTGGAAAAAACAAATCTCAACAATATTGAAGTCATTGGGATAGTGCAGATACAGATAGGAGGCAGAATTGCTGGAAGACAAGGATCCTGGTAAAAGAGTAGGAGTTATTGCAAAAATATTAGTAACATTAACACAAACAAGTGAAAAGCAGGAACTTGGAACAATGTGAGATGTCCAAGAGGTGAATCTGAAAGCTATTTGATGATAATGAAGTAAAATATGAATAAGATGCCAAAGGGATAAAATCTATTTAGAAACAAAGACAATTATCGTGGCTGCTGTGTTAGGTTAAGGTCAGAGAGGTTGTGGAGTCTCCCCTGCTGGAGCCATTCGAGACCCATCTGGTTGCAACCCTGTGCCACGTGCTCTGGGATGGCCCTGCCTGAGCAGGGAGGTTGGGCTAGATGACCCTGTAAGGGCCCCCATTCTGTGATTCTGTGCTTTACCAGTAAGGTAAATTAATAGATTATTGCACTCTCCAATAAGGTAAACCCTTCAAGTATCAGGGCATGAAATGCTTGTAAGTTTATAGTTTTTAACTGTATACATTATTGGTGCTCATAAAGCAGAGTTAAAAAAAAAAAAAATCTTGGGCAGAAAGTTGACGTAGACTGTGGCAGAAACTGTCACAGGAGCCTTCAGGTAAACATGTTACTGGAGATGAGCAGAGCCTGTGAAAAGTGGTGGTGACATTAAGAGTATTTCAAAAGGATGTGAAAGGCTGATGTAGTGATTATAAATTAGTAAGTCTATAAAGTTTCTAAACCATTTTTCTTTTTGCAATTGATAGAAATGGTCTTTGTGCCTTTATTAAATTGATCTTCCACTCTGACCCTTCAAAAGAGGAATAGCCTATGTGGTATCCAGAATCAGAGTATTTTGCATCTAATAGTTCAATTCTTTAAAAAACCTTATGGAAGGTCAAGGCAACGTGGGATGAGAAGAGACTCCAAACCCTCTTTAATATTGATGAGGTTATAAAGGGGTCCTGGAGAGCACTGGAGGGGCACAGGGGACCAAATACAGCATTGATACTTTCAATCTTTACTCAGGCAGTAGTTATCGGAACTGTAGTTGTGAGAATGGCTTTTATAGAGTGATACTGCCAGCTGTGGCTTGGAAATAAGATTTCTCCTAGCTTTATGTCCCAAGTTGTTTCCCAGAACCCAACTCAGCCACAGTTCCTGAAGTATCTTTTGAAGAGTTGGTCCAAAGGCAACAGAAATTGCTTACAGCAGAGGAACAGGAAGAAAGAGTGCTGTGGAAGGAAAGGCTGTTGTTCCACCTACCCCGATGGGTTTATGACTACTAGTGGTAGTGAGGTGGAGGAGGTGGAATTTTATCCTGGCTGAAGAACACTTTGTTTTAAGAAACAAAAAAAACCCCAACAAAACCAAAATTTCACACCCCAAGAAATCTCCCAACAAGTGAGAACCTGAGGACTGCTTGATATCCTTCAGAAGTCTTTCCCAGAACTGTTTAAGGTACAGGAAGATTGGAAATTCTGAAGGAAATTCAAAGGAAGAAAGAAAACATCTAAAAATCAACGGAGACGGCAATGAAACACTTATATTCAAGATAAGTTGGAAAAACAAAAGCAGCTTGGCCACAGTATGCACTCTTTGAGATGTCATAAATTAACTCCTTTTCTCTTGATACATTCTTTGCTAAACAAAGATGAGGTTCAAAACAACAGGTTTTGTTTTGTGTACTTCATTGCAGATCCATTTTAGAGAGATACAAGCCTGACATCTTTGTTTTCTACTCCTAAACCTTTTCTAGGGTGGATAAATGGACTCTTGTGATGTTACAGTTATGAATTAAATTCTAATATAGTTTTCTAAAAGCAAGCAATCACATTTTTTGTCTGTGAAACACTTAAAGAGGTTCTATTTAGCATCTTTAGAGTTGTGTATTTGTTTATTTAGTGTTTCTAAGATGTTTTTCCCTATACAAAAACCAATTATAAATGTGAATGAACACTTACACTGTTCAGTCTTTCTGCTTGTAGGCAGTATTCCTTACAGGGAAGGAACTACACAGAATCCATAGCAGATGCTATGACAGTGATCCATATGGCTGCAAACATTAAGAAAAATTCTGCTTCTTTTCCTTAATGTAGGCAAGCAAAACTTGTGGGTTCCCAGGAATGTTTTCCAGTCACAACTTTAAGTACATATGAGATTTCCCAGGATATGTTCTTTAAAGATAAGGAAGATAAGCAGATAGTCTTGGGACTGTACAAAAGAGTGGCTTACCCTTAAATAGTTGTGACTCTTTTTAAAAACTAGCTGCTGCTGTAGTGTTGACTCTGATGTCTTTCCAAATTGTGCATGAATTACGAGCATCTGAGTTTATTGCCATATATTTTCAAATGGGAGGAAATTTGTAGTAAAACTAGTTGGTACAAACGGGCATGCTGATCTCATAATTCCGACTTCGAATAGGATTTTTTCCACAGTTGCTTTTGATCCGACACAGGAACTGAGGGGCAGGCGATGTTTCTGTGCTGCTCGTGCTCCCTCTACTGTTTTTTTTGGAAGCACGGAACGGGAGAAGGAATATGGCTTAACGTACTCGGCTGCGTGAACAGCAGACTTGATGGAAGATTACGGTCAAAAAGACTGCAGAAAACTGAGCCTGTTCGCTGGGATCTTAATTCATCTTTCCGCACTTCACTATTTGTAATGCAGTCTTTAGTTATATGATAGACAGTTTTCAAACGGGCTTTAGCCTGATGAGACAAGTAACTGCTATTTAGCAAACTTTTATGTGTTGTGGAAATGAAAAGCCATTTAAGAAACTCAGTGGTGTTCAGGAAAGAGAAGGAGAAGTTTTAAAAATTAACAACCTCAGTTTTAGAACTCCCACTGCTCTCAGTCTTTGACAGTTTTGCAACTTTACTGATAAATTTACAACGAACATAAGGGATAAAAGTCATATTTAATGAAAACCAAATCCTGTATTACAGGAAGTACATATGGTGTTTGAATATTAAAAATACAGTTTAAAAATAAAATTATGAAACACAAGTATGTAAACTGATAAGAGATTACATGTATAATTCTGTTGCATAAAATGAGATGATGGAGACACAGCACATATTCTGAATCTCTCAAAGTTTATGTTGGGCCACAAGATGAGTGTTACATGCATCAAGAAAGGCATAAAAAAGGGGTGAGAGACTGCAATGAGTGGATATTCTTGGTCTTATTAAAAATAATATTGGCAAGGAAATACTGTCAGGAAAGCAAGTCTCAATTTCATTAAACACATCAAATTGCTGTAAGGCTGATATGGAAAACTTCTAGTGTTGCACAGAAAACAAAAAGATGCTTGTTTTCTGACTAGAAAAAAACATGTAATAGTTTTATGAAATTGTTTGTATTGCTTCATAAAATTGATTTAATCGATCATCAAATTAAAAGCTAAAATTAAGCTGTAACCATGTAACAATAATCTGAGTTGTTTCTACAGTCAGTAAAAACACTTAGAGTAATATTTAACCAAAATTATTATAAAATATTTGAGAAAATTTTGTAAAAAAAATGTAAATTTGTGAAGACATTATTCAAAAATACTGGGTCTTTCATTTCTTTCAGAATGCAGTACTCTACAGAATGTCATAAAGGGTCTAACACAAACCATTGAAAACCAGTGTAACGTGAAAGGTAAAGGCAAAAAATGTTATTTTATATATAAGCTACTGTAATTTCAAATGAGCAAGCATTTAATTTTTGCCTTTATATTTACTGATTTTTTTTTCAGACAGAGAAACTTACTGGCAAGCAAAGAGAAACAAAAAAAAATCTAAAATCAATCTGTGCAGTAATAAATGTCTGTTGCTATTATCTTACTTAGAAACTGCCTCAGGAAGGTTATTTTAATCAATAGTTGGGCTTTAAATTAATATTAGTGTAATACAGGCAGTTTTACAAAAGGTGAGAAAGTATCATTCAGCTGTTGGATTGTAGACTATTCAAGTGTTTATGCACAGTTTTTATCACTTTGTTAAACCAAAGTGTCTTAATCCTTAATATATAATGTCATTAAATGCTATTGCTGTTATTCACATGTACTTGAAAAACTACTCATTTTTACTGGAAAATAAAATACATAAATATTTGCTATAGCTTTATATGACAGCTGAGCAGTACACCATGAAATTAATTTTATAACCATTACTCATTCAAGGCATATTAGAATATATATTAATAAACCTCTGACATTGGAAGTATGTGGATGTTTTTAATACTCAAACTGATTAACAATAAAAAGTCAATTTTCTCTAAATTCTGCGTTTGCATACTGTTTTCTAGTTTTTCGCATCTTCCAATTTGAAACTGTTATAGCCATGATAATAATCTTTTATTTTCTGAGTCAAAGAACTTTGCTTCTAGATTTTCTTGAATGCATAATTTATCAGAAGACTAAATAAAGTTTTAAGTAGTAATACCAGGCAAATATTATGATTAAGCTATTATTTTTCTAGTTAGAAAATGGAGACTGACAGGATGTAGTTCTGTAATGATGATTATAAGTCTACAAGAAAAGTTTCTCAAAGTTCAGCCAAGTCAAAAAATGCAAGTAATTTCCTTATTCTGCTTTCATGCTAAAGAAATTGTCAAAATGTACTTTTTAGTGTACCATATAGTTTTTGTTTATGTAGATGAAAATGATAGACTGAAGGGAACTATCCACATTTTGGAAGATAAATTAAAGACTTCTGAAGAGGTATGTCACAAATTATCATTCTTTAGGTAGAGAAATAATACTGCATCTCTATTATGTTTTGTATCTTTTTGTTTAGGGTTTGTTATTGATACTGTTATTGTTGCTCTTTTAATGCTTTTCATGTGTAAAAAGGGAAGGGTTGTTCTCATGACAGTATCCAAGTGAGGTGTTAAAAGAACTAAGAGGTTAAAACTCCTTGGTGCTGAGAACTTTGGCTCAATCTGAGATGTACTTGGGGTTTTTTAGGTGTATTTAGCTTTAAATTCAACTTCACCTTCACCATTCTAATACCTTGCACTAAAATAATTTTTTGTGTGGAAATACAGTTTTCACATTGAAGATGCCTGGTTGTGCTGCCTGAGAATCAGGAGTGGTCTGAATTTTGTCCGGTTCATTCAGGAATAAATACTACAAAGATAATAAGTCTCTACTTCTTATCTGTACCTCATAATAAATTCCATATATAATGTCTCTACTTTTTTATCTATGGCTCTCCTTTTTGCAAAGGAAGTAAAACCAGCAACATTAGTCAGATCTCTATTTTCATAGTTCTCTGTGTGAAGAGGATCAGGAATCTCACTGCTGATTTCCTTTGCCTGTGTTTGTACTACGAGTTAAAATTAAATATTTATACCAATAGAGCTGTTATTTTGAGTGTTTAAGTAAAAAATGAGTAATGTGTTCTGACGGATGTGAGAAACTATTATTCCACCGATTAAACACACGTGTGAGCAGGGTGGGATTTCCCAGTGTCGTTCTGAGGGCCTGACCATGTCCCCATACGCGCATCCCGTCAGTGATGGCCTTTGTGAGTGCCCCCAGGCACGGCTCTGGTGAGTTCACAAAATTCCATCTTGTCAGAAGGCTGCAACCACAGCTTTGGAGTGAGCACCGTGACAGTGGCAGCTACAGACAATTCCTTGATAACTCTGGAGAAGTTATTGGAGTAAATTTATAACTGGTATCTTCAAACATTGAGTGTCAGTGCCACCAGCGTCACTACTGCTCGTATCACTCGTGTCTACTGCTGCCAACATGAAGTTGTGAAACCTTTCATATAAGCAATACTAACAAAACTCGCACTTGAATCATTCAATCTTAGAGTCAAAAATCCACAAAGGTGAAATTGTAGTCCTTTAACTAACATGGTGTCAGACCCTGTTCTAGGAAACGGAATATTACCTCTCCATTTGCCAGCTCTCCTAAGAAGTACAGTTTCTAATTTTATATTAACAGATAGCCCTAATACAATGAAATCTGCTATGTTTTTCATCTGTGGATTTCAGCCAGACCGTGTAAGAAGTAACTGGACATTTAAATTTACAAGATTGAAGATAAAACAAGTACTGAATTATAGAGAACTGTGTGTTTTTACATGATGGTTGTGCTTTGCAGAAGGCTAAGAGCGCTGAACTGCAAGATCTTTATAAAACACTTTACATTCACAGGAGTATAAAGCTCAAATTGAGAAACTCATGATGGAAATTAAAAACAAAGAGGAAGACCACAAATTAGAAATAACACAGTTGAATTGCGATATAAGGAAAAAATGTAAGTTCTCTGAAGACTGAATGCTTTAGCAATGGGTAAAACATACTGTCATCTGTAGATACTACATTTCATCTAGAATAACTATGAGTTCCACTTCTTGGTGGAAACATGTGAACACTAGAAATGGGCAGAGTTTAATGGAATTTTATGTTTGCTGAAGAGAGCAGACAGTAGTAATGAAACCATAGAACAGCACCATGAGATGAGCAGAAATTCCCAAATAGAACAGATGGTGGGAATGTGGGCCTAAAAATCTGTAGTAATAAATTTTGGGTTAAGTGTCAACTGGAACCTTTCTTTGAACTGTAAGCTAGACTGCTGTTACAATGGTCTGTCTGTGTTCAGGAGAGTAGGACATTATTTTCACAAATAAATAATAGTGCAATGGAAAAAAACCTTATTTCTATGTTCATTTTCCCCATTAGAGACATAACCTTAAAAAGTAGGATTTTTTGGTCATCCATATAGGTGAAAACAACAAGGAAAGAATTTGTAAATTCTGATGCTTTTTTAAAAAGACACCATCTTTCTGGGATAGGACAGTATAGTTTTCATACAGTTTCAGTATGGTTTTGCTTGAATATTCTTCCATTGAAATGTTGACCTGATGTCCAAGAAACTTTTAGTATTTGGAAAATTATGTTAATTTTTCATCTAAACAACTTCTGTAATCATAATATTTGGTGTTACTGTGTTGCTAGTTGAAGTAAAAGAAATGGAGTATAGAGAACAGCAAGAGAAAAAAGAACTGGAAATATTAGAGCTAACTAGACAGCTGAAAATTCAAAATGAAGAGAAGCAAAATGAAATAATTAAACTGCAGATAGAGGTATGCATTACAAGACTGACTTAAAGATGAACTGGGCATTGGGTAAATTTCAAAGAGACTGTATGGTGAAAAAATGTTAATTAGTACTTAACAAAGTAATGTGATGGAATCTAGAAAACTTAATTATTTATTGTCTTTATGAGGATCAGTGGCAGGTGGTCCTTTCCACAATGGTAACTGACTCCAGCTCAGGAGTCAAGTTCCATCTACTGTATAAGGAGTCTGAAGGTTGCTCTGTTCTTCTTCCAGATTAAATTACTTAGAAACATGTTTTATTTTGAGCTGTTAAAAAATTCAACATTGTTTTCTGCTTAACTTCCTTGGTTTTAATTTCTGAATGGTGAGAATATATATATATATTTAAATCAAATTCCAATAAAAATTTCTAATCACACAGAGATTTAAGACAGAGCATTCAACCTGTATTTCATTTCTCACGTTTTAAACCACTCTCATTACAGAAGGAATTAAGGAAATACTGCAAACCTTTCACACATCAAAAAAGAAATAAGATGTGAAAGTGTTCACACTAAGTTATCCTTGGAACGTAAGAGAAGAATGGTGGTTTTGGAAGTTTTTAGCACCCTCTGTATTTTTTCCTCCTGTAGATATGTGGCTGAGAAGCCTTCAATTTCATTCTTTTTTTCAAAAGCATCTTTTTTTATCAACATGCTTTTAGTTTATCATATTTGTACTACTTTTGCAAAACTTTGAGCCTGTTTTGGAAGAAACATATGTTGTAATTTCATTCTTTTAAAAACAAACTTAAGTACCTTTGTTTTCCTAGAATTAATAGAAAGGCTTACTGCTATGACCCTCAGGTAAAACTATGCAACTAATAAAAAAGTGAAAATTACGATTGACATATTTAATACACCTTTTTTTTTTTCCTCCTGTTCATTCTTACCATTTTGTCTTTGCCTGATTCTTTCAGTTCAATGCTAAATTGGCAAGAGCTCAGGATAAAACCACCAAGTCCTTTTCAGACTCTTCAGTCTTGCCACAAAGTATCTATCGAAGGGTAGGTGCTTTCCTAGCCTGTAATACATGGATACTGTTTCAGGGTGTTTGAGGCAGGAGTTCCCTGGGGTTTCTCTGTGTGTTCTCTCCCACACACCTCTTCCATCTCGACAGAACTAAATTCATGGAATCATAGAATAATTTAAGATAGAAAAGGCTTTTAAGATATCAACTCCAATTGTCATGGCTCTTGACAAATTGATACTGCTGAGGGAAAGCAACAAAATGCCACATGTGAGGTGATTTTACTACTGAATTGTCAACCTGGAATTGGTATCAGTGACAGTGATATAAACTCTTCATATGGTTTTTTTGTTTTGCATTTTGTTGGGGGGGAGGGTGTTGTGGGGGTTTCTGGGGGAAGTTTTTGGGGTTTTTTTGCTTTGTTTTTTTGTGGATTTTTGGGGGGTTCTTTGCTTGAGTTTTGTTTTGTTTTGCTTTGTTTGTGGTTTTTTGTGGTTTTTGTTTGGTTGGTTTTTTTTGTAGGCTTAAGACTTTGGGATGGCAGAAAAACAGGATTCTTGGGAAATAGTTTTTGTAATTTTGTGATTCAAAATACCGAGGAAAATATTTTTATTAGAATATATCTTACTCGCAGTAGCAAAATATATTGTTACGTAATTTTATGTGATGTTTAAGAATGAAGTCTTTGCCTGCACTTTTACAGAAGCTGCAGCATCTCCAGGAAGAGAAAAACAAGGAAATTGAAATTCTCCGAAACACCATAAGAGACTTGGAGCAGCGTCTTAATAAAAGCCAAGACCTGCCCTTCAAACGGAGGAGATTCTGAGAAAGTGACATTAAGTATTTCAGTGTTTAAAACTCTCAATTTTAAAATAGAAACAAGACATGAAGAAAGTATGTTTTATTGAAAACATTCTTGTCAAATATTCCAAAGGCATACATTCTGTGTATATTCAGACCTACTCTCTTGCTAATCAGCATTCACAATAAAAAGATTCAGGTTTTGTAGGGGTAGCAATTTCCCTATTAAACCATCATTAATTATGGTGTATGCTTTCGTAGCAGTTTTCTTTTCATGAATATTCTCTTCTTCATCCAAGAAACCTTCCAGCTACATTTACTTCCATTCAATTAATCAAACATTAGAAATGCTAGGCTATAGACAGAAGTTG
This sequence comes from Zosterops lateralis, assembly GCF_965231275.1. Taxonomy (NCBI): domain Eukaryota; kingdom Metazoa; phylum Chordata; class Aves; order Passeriformes; family Zosteropidae; genus Zosterops; species Zosterops lateralis. The sequence goes on along the minus strand of NC_139800.1, from coordinate 16,212,727 downwards.
CACAAGTTTAAATGGTATGTTACTAATTGATACAGATTTATCAAATTCAGCACTTTTATAAACAAAGATCAACATTACGCCAAGATTAAACTTGTGTCATCCCACTCTCTTTTTGATTCTGACTCCGAGTTGTTAACACTACTTCTCACTTCAGGATGATCTTACTGATTTAGTAGGATTTTGCAGGCTGTAGCATTATGTATTAATGGACCCTCTGTATCTGAGAGCCACAAAAGTTAAGCATATTAATCTGTTACTTGAAAATAAAGCAATTACTGTCTGTATATCACATTTTTGATGTGGAATTTTTCTGTCACATTGCTTAGGAGTAAGTTTTGCTTGGATATGATTTGTATCCCCAGGTTAGAAAAAACCCGAAAACCTCAGGTTTCAAATATATTGTCTTCTTACTAAAAAAAGATTAAAATATCTCTCTTGATTTTCTTCTGATCTTGGTTGCAAAACATCATACAGGAGCCCCTAGTTCATAGTTTATGCTCCTGTCTTCACAAATGCAAGCAGACTGTTAGAAGAGAAACAAGAAAGACAAATTAATCGGGAATGCAGACACCTTCCCAGCGGAACTGAAAAACAAACTAGGGGTCAACCAAATTCCTTTAAATCATTAAGCTTTTCACTGATGGAATTTGACAGGTATTCTAAGAGCACTGCTCTAAAAATACCCTTTGCAATATTTTAACTCCCCATACCTGTCAGTATGGTTTTGAATTTGGGGCAATAAAAACACTTAATCTGTTAATTTTTCTGCTCTTGCAATTACATGAACTGATTTAGTGGGACTCCCTTGTTTCTGGAAGATGCTTAGTTTGTTTTTCAGGATCAATTCCTAGCCTTTTCCTGTCACTTTCAGGTGTCGCTAGTTTCACTTGCTCCTGCTGCTGGTGAATGTCAGGCAGCAGAGAGCAAACGTCACTGTCAAGACTCAGTGACGTCCTCTGCTGCCAGCTGCCCATGTCACCTGCAGGAATTTGGTAGTGCTCCACGACACTGTCAAGTGACAGAATTCCCTAGCTCTTCAAACAAAAGGTGTCGACAATGACAGGATCAGCTACTAGAGGCTGAGTCTGATCCTGTCTGCCAATTTCAAGTTAACTGGTTTTTGCAGCTGCTTTTCCCTTTCTTTCGTAGTTTTTTATCTTGTGCAATTTCCACAATTTCTCCTGGAGGGGCAGTGTCTACGTGCTCCTGACTACCTATCTGGTCATGCTTGTGGCGGCCAAAGAGCCTGTGGCGCCAGCCGCCGTGAGGATGGTGCCTCTCCGTCTCGGAAACAGCCTGGTGGTTCTCCCGTTTGGAATCACGACTGCCCGCGTGATGGTGGTGGTGGTGGTGGCGGCGGTGGTGGTGTCCGTGTCTGTGCGGGTTGGGATGGGGATGCTGCTCTGTTGGCTCGGGTTCTGTCTCTGACAGCTCTTCAACTGCTTTTTTAGTGATGTTTTCACATACAGCATCAATATCTGGTTCCTGCAAAACAAACGCTTGCATTAAATACAGGGCACAGATTTCAAATAAACCAGTTGTAAAATAATAACTAACATTTTTGCAGAGCATGAAAGGCACTTTTAAGTTATTTGTGCTATTTTGCTGCAGAATGTATGAACATATCAAAAATAGCCTTGTGTTGTCACACCACTGTCAACTAGACAGGGCTTTTTAGCAATTATAATTTCAGTAATTGCTAATAACAACTATTCTTATCCTAGATCCTACATCTGACCTGTCTGTGGAGCCAGAATGCTGCACGATGAGATCAAAAATTAATATTCTCATTGAACTTCCAAGACTTTGTATGTACATTTCTTGATAATCCTTTAAAGTATTTCTGATTTTGAATAATACATTAAATAAGCTACCCTTATTTTATAGCAGTAACAATAATTTGTCACTTTGTATTATCACTTTTTAAAAATAGCTCTTGTAGACTGAGTTTAAATGCAAACTACAATTAATAGTAATGCAAGCCAGCTTAAGTTTGATTCCAGGTTTTAAAAAAATACTGGTTTTTTATGTACTTACCCATCCCACAAAACTAGAGTAGTTAATTGCTTGCTACCTCTATATAGCTCTATAAACAGAATTACCCTCCAAGATTGCATTTACATTTCTGACAATTATTTGCATTTCTATCAAGGACAGGAATTCAGATCAGTCTATAAGAAATCTATCTAATCTAATTCATTTAGAAAAATATTTTAAAACTATCTGTCAATATGCATGAAATGTGTAAATTCAAAATTGTATCTTTTTGGATTAATCACACTGAAATAATTTTTAAAATACAATCAAATCCAGTTTTCTTTTCTACTATGCACAGAATGAGACAAGAAAATACCGTGTAAGAGCAGTTTCCACACTTGTTTTCGCAGTATGCAATCTTAATAGCTTCTTCCACATACTGAAAGTGCAGGAAGGAGTAGGGCAGACCCAGATGATACACTAGACGGCCGCATCTAAGGAGAGAAAGAACTTTGTGGTTACAAATACCTACAATTAAACCTCTCTTCTTACGATATCTCATTTTACTTGCATCAATCAACCCACACTGTACAGTTCCAGGGGAGTGTTTCTGTTGCAGTTCACAGGCAAATCCAGTATCTTCCTTACAAACCCTTGCCCACTCACCTGCACTGGCCAGTCTGTGAAGCACGATTTCTGGCTGATGTGGTAACTGCACTGCCAGAAGCCTCTCCTTTAGTGCACTTAGACTGGCAGAGATGCACTCATTACAGTTCCATTGAGATAATACGAATGGTTGTTTGCATAGTGATTGCTGCATCCTTACCAAGTGTTTTTATGCAGCTTAAGGTATTTTGACTGGGATGGGCACTGTGGTGCACCTGCATTACTGATTTATTGTGCATGAGGGGATTGTTACGGTACTTGCTTGCCACATGTCTGCACTTGAGTGTTCTGATATACACTTGATTACACAATTGATCTGCTCAAAGGAGCTGGAGTAAATGCTGAACGTGTTCACAAGGGTAGCTCGTTCACTGCCAACACACAGTTCCCTGGCCTTGCAGTCCCCCAGTGTGGACTGCAAGTTTAGGCGTTTAGGACCAGCAATATGCAAACTTTTTGTGGCTAAGGCACAATAAGGACACAGACTCCAAGAACCATAATGGATCGTGGCCAGGCTAGTGCTAAACCAAATCATAATGTACACAACCTTCCAAATGCACTGGGCAAGGTGTCTGGGCCCCCTCCCAGATGAAATACAGCCTTGTTCTGTTTGAATGTTGTATGACATCAGCCTTCCTTACTTGGGCACATTTGCTGCTGTAACAGTCAATATAATTCATTCCACTACTAGTTTCATCCCACAAACCTAATGTAGCTAATTCATTTGAATTCATCACATTACAGAAAAAGAATAATTTTCTAACTCTGTATTAAGCTTATATATGGTTTGGTATGAACTTGGAATGTTCATTACAGTAATATAAAATAACTAGGATAGACATGTTTCAAGTGTAGGATTTTTCAAGTAACTACTATCACATCAAAATTGAAAAATTGGGATTTCAATTACCGTTCCTACTGGTGGTGCCAAAATATACTTGTGGCATAATCCTATATCAAAAAGCAATTTTCTTCTGAAGTTTTAAATTTGATCTAAAAACTAATTTTTCCTTATATCTACATAGCATTTTCAACAACCCTAATCAAAAAGTTTCCATGAGATAAAAGATTCTACTTTGACATGCATGGATGTAGTGAAGTTATCTGAAAATAAAAACACTATAAAACCATGAACATGTTACCAAATTTTACACTCACTTATGTTCACCTCAATCCATGGTAATTATAAAGAAAAAAAATTTATTCCTAAATTACTTATGCAAAAGCAGACTTTGCTTTTGTAACTTTGTTTTTCCAGTAAATACCAGCACTTTACTTAGTTCAACTTAGAAGCTGAGCATGATGTCTTTGTTATTTGCACATCAATTAAATAATACAGAGGTTTACAAATCATTACTCAAAATATATGCAAATATTTTCCCATGTTTGTCTGTAAGCACACACCTGTCATAGATGAGAAAGTCATCCTTGTTTCCATTTAAAGTAGTCCAGACATCCTCTTGCTGTTCGTCTTGCTGGTAGACAGTAATGTAGTCTGAAACACGTTGTTTTAGTAGGTGAAATTCCCTCCGGGACTGAGGTCCCTGATGGTTGACAACCACATACGAGATGTTGACCAATCCTTCATTCTCTAACTTTACTCGCAGGTCCTCCAAACTAGTGGGAATGTAAAGAAGCAAGACCACAGATCATTAGAAAATCATGAGATTTGACATGCTTTTGCCTCATCTTACATTTATTACAGCTGTATGATGTGGAGTTCCTTCCTTTTCATTTGTATGTTTCCTATGGAATTGCTCTAGAAAACTTTTATTTTTTAGTTACAGGAAATAGTCTAGAATGTGGAAGATTCATAGAAGTTTTTCTAAAATGTAAGAACAAAACTCAACTACCTTGAAAGACAAACACAAAGCCCAATTTTAACTTTGACAGAGCCAGACTTACCACTATGTTTTTAAATCCAATTTAAATCAACAAACTTGCAAAGCCTATTATGATACAGAAGTTGTGCAGCCTAGAGAGACAAACTAAGGTGTTCTCACTGTGACTAAAATCCAAATCTGAAACTGCTACTATGACTTTTTAAGCCAAAATAATTTCATAATCCCTAAATTAATCAGAGAAAAGATTTATGCAATTCCTGTTTGGGTCATCTTGAAATTATTTTATTACTATTGTTACTGACATGATAGCTAATTATTTGCAAGAAGTAAGTTCTAGAAAATAGAGCACCAATGTCCCAGGTCTTGGATGAAAACCTTACACTGATAATGTCCGTGAATGTTTCATCAATTTTTTGAAAGAACAGTATTGACCTTAACTTCTGGATTTTTTAAATATACGTAGGCTGAACACAGGCTGAAAAGCCACATTGAAAGCACAGTTTGATTTATTTTTTCCCCTACGGATTTTATGCAAGAAATCAGTGATCACAGATCTCTCTATTTCAGGTGATCTAACTATGTTGAAGAATTGTGATGTTTCTTGGCTTCATCATTTTTGATACATTGATCATCTGTTGCTATTTCTGTCACGTGTTCCTGGGGTTTGGGTTTCATTAATGTGAAGTTGATGATACTATTACGTTGTAAACAGAATTTGGAGAAGGTGATCTGTCAGTCAGAAGTAGGTCAAGAGATAAAGAATCTTACCCACTGGCACAGAACCTTTTGCTGATAGTGAGCCAGGTCACTGGGTCACACATGCCAGCTGTGATGGTGGCATTTGGGGCAGCCAGGGTTCATGGAGTGCATCTGTGGCACAGCACATGTAGCATTCCCAGCTGGATAACAAAAACTGGGACAAATTCACACTTACCTGGAAGCCTGCCGCAGGCACAATAATCAACTAGCCTGGAGGAGAGCCACCACTGTCACCGAGCCTCTGGAGTTCCACATTGGGTCCTCCTCCCCAATACGCCATTCTGGGGGCTCCTGGCAGTTCTGGATCTCTGCCCCTCCTCCTGGGAGGAGACAGAGGGCCAGAACTAGCCCCAGACCTGCCCACATGGCTGGGCTTTACCTGAGAACAGAGAAAATAAACAAAGTAAGGCCAATGCCTAGACTAGGTTCAGACTCTGAAATTCCCAGAAGAAAACACAGCAGCATATTGGTTCTGTTCAGTTAAAAAAAAAAAAAAAAAAAAAAAAAAAAAAAAAAAGAAAAAAGAAAAAAAATAAACAAACCCCTGTAAGAATAAATTTGAGCCTTTTGTTCACTGCTCACTTTCTTTGGTTTTTCAGTGGAGTTCCTCTACAATAGAGAGAGGTGTTTTTCCTTTGTGGCGCTTGAAGGTTTTTGGTTTTTTTGTTACTGTGTTTGAACAGCTACAAAGTAAACATTCAGAATAACTGGAATTTCTTTTAGTACTATTAATCAGACTAAGTTATTTCTTCCTCTTTGTAATTTCTTTTTGACCATTTTTAGCACTTCAGTGATTTTAAAGTGGTGCTGTTTGTTGTGTTTTGCAATCAATTGTGGTAAGCCCGTTTATGTCAGGAAGAATCTAGACCAGTTCACTTCAGATTCCACAGTATTTCCACTATCTTAAAAGCACACATACCAAAAGTGGATTTCAGTACATACTAAGTACTACAGAACATAGCAGATAATAATAAAAATTACTTCGAAATTTTTACAAGTCAGTCTGGAGTATCTGGATCCCATTGAGAAAAATCTCACTGTCAGGCACTAGAAACAATTTTGCAAAAACCAGAAATGAAAACTGAATTTCAGGATTCCTCAGATCTTACAAAATATCATATGCACACTTAGTTCAGTTAATGTTTATGAAAATCAATGCACATAAGAAATTCTATCAACTACGTTTTCATTTTTTCCCATTAATAGCTCAATTTTGGCTTAAATACCCAGTATCAAGAAATATTTAAAAACTATAAATGTATAAAAGCTGCTCTCCAACATGTCCTAGGTTGTGCAATTGTGTAACTTCACCACTTACATCAAAGTCTGACAGTGACCACAGAATAGTTTGGAAACAATAAATTCTGATAAATTATATGTGTTCCATCCATCTTGTCATAGCTTAAAAGATTAATAATAATTGACCATTTAAAACAAGAGCCATTTGTTGCTGCATTTGTGAAATCCAGCTGTCCCTGACGTTCTAGGTAAAGTACTTTGAAGACTAAACTGTGGTTCAGTATATACCAACACAGCCTTTTTGCACTCTTCCCACACGTCAAGAAAGCAGCCTGCCTTTATATCCACTATAAACACATGAGACTCTCATGACATTTTGATACCCTTCCTTGCCTTTACAGCAGCCTTCTGTAGCACTGGCATGCAGCGCCCAGCAAGAACTGACCGTCCTGTGAGCTGCAGGAGAGCTATGTCCTGCCTTATACTTCTCTTCATATTTCAACTTTCCACTTGGTTTCCAATGGAAATTTCCGTACTCAGCCTTTTCAGCCAAAGAAACAAGCAAACACTCTGCCAAATCTTAAGTCATGAAGCTCTTTCACAGCAAGCCCAGCACACTTACCCTGTTCTCCTCCCCCTTCTTGGCAGCTCTGCCTGGCTCCGCCGCAGAAGAAAACAGTGTGGGGAAAAGGGCTGTGGTATTTATATGGCTCTTGTTTATCTCACTTTGCAGATACAGTTCAAAGTTCAGGGAGCTTTTTCTGAACGACCCTGCAAGCAAAGGAAACCCCTTGAGCAAAAGTACCCAAAATATTTCTCCATTAACTAATCCCAAGTGGAAACCATTTATTGTGCATAACAGCAAAGTTTTTTTACTATCGTGATTTTAAATATCTTATTATGCAGTTTGTCAGTCACCCCATGCAGCTGGAGGTAGTGGTACAGTCAGAGGAGGGGGATGGGCGAGGAGTCATTATTTTCTGAACACAGTGGTAACCACAGTGAGGGGGGGGAAGGTACTTCTCTATTTACAAAAACGCTGAGCTAGCAGGTTTTTTCTCGTGTGCTTTATCTGATATTTGCCTTAGAGAATGTTGTGCTCTGTCTGAGGGCATGTGCATACTGAGCTCCTTTGGCCCAGCTGCCCTTGATTATATCGCTCTGGTTTCAAACTTTTCTCTGTAGAACGTTCGTTCCAGTTCTTCAACTTTGTTGAAAGTTAGAGTCCAGAACTTCAGAGATTTAAATCAGTGTAGCTACATGAAATTTAAGAAGCTCTAGCTACCAGCAGTAGGTACCCGAGCCTCTGTATTTCACTGTTATGTTTTTTTAGCTCCTGTATCGCTGAGGTATCTGTGGACATCCAGGTTAAAGTCTTTCCCTACACTCTCCTTGGTGAGAGAATTTTTCATGCATGATGTGTTTTATTTCAACAGCAGTTTGCCTTGCATTGATTTCTTTCAATGTACATGTTACATGTGTTTATGGGGAAATAAATGTTTAAAAAGTTGGTGTGCCCTCACAGTTCAAGGTGGTGAGATTGATACTGCTGATACTGCTTAGATCTATGGCCTGAGGCCATCTTCTGCACAAATAAGCATTTTGATTTAGGCTGCATGAGAGAAAGGGAACTGCTGACCTTGGGGATTTATGCTGTAGAAGTCCTTTTCCAGTAGTCAGTGGAAAGAATGAGAAAGATCTGAACTTTTGTTCAGTAGTCTTGGAAGATACAATGCAGAAAACAGACAGACTTCATACTAGACCTAAAATTTTCTTAAGAAGTGAAGCATGCTTGTTTTCCTTATATCGTTAGGGAAAGATATCTTGCATTCTTTGCTGGATTGGTACCAAACCCACATATCTGCAATAGTGCCCTTTACTTTTCCAACTGATAGAAAATTCATTCACCTCCTGCTTCAGGTGTGGGGGTTGATTCTCAGTGCTGTCAAAATCATGTAAAGTTGGCTGGAAGTATTTGGTGCGCACCAATCCACCAATTCTTGCATGATAACAGAGGCGGCCAAAAAAATGAAGCACGTAGAGCTCTATTAATAGGGCTAATGAAAGTAATGCAGCTCATTGGTGACTGACAGTTGTTCTCTTGCCAATTATAGCAACACAGGTGGAGACACTCTCAAAGGAAGAACAATACTCCATTTCCATTTCCTCTGTAGAGAGGATGTGGACAAGGTTTGATTAACAATCACTGAATCTATAAACTATATGTAATATCACTGAGTGCTGCTGAGACATGCAGCTCACAAGCACTGAAGAACTCAGTTCAGAGTAAACTGAGCTGAAACAGCTATCGTATAAAACAAGTACCTTGCTGCGGAAAGAACACTGAAGATGGAAATGGACAGTGGTCACTATGGAAAAGTTAGTATTTCCTGCCATACAATATGCAGAGACACCAGCAGACTCTCAGTTGCCTTACCAAGAGATGGGAAGCACCTGTTACTAGCAAGTATCACTGTGACAATAAATACTACATATAGTAGTATTTATTATAATCCTTATAATATTAAGATTACTTCAATTATGTTCACAGTGATAAGCCATAAGCATCTTACTTTTTTACATTCACCCTAGCTGAGATCATTGTTCTGCCTCAATATTGAGGCAAAAGTATTTCTTCAGGAAAAACATTCCTCTGTCTTAAAGCAAGTGGTAGCAAATATTACAATCTTGGCTGTGGATAAAGATAGATCTAATTATTTTGGTTTAGAAATGTATAAGCTAAATATGCTTAAACTTCTGTCTGAAGCATTACTGTGTCTGGGTGGAAAAAAAATTCATTTCCATAGGATTTTTTTATGAACATAGATAAAGCTGTTGATGATTGTCAAATTAACAGTTTAGGAGTCTGACCACTCCATTTCTTACATTAATCCCCTTTCTGTTCATAGGCTTCTGTAGCCCTTTGTTTATAGCTTGTAAAGAAACAATCATCGTAAGTATTAATTTTTGCTTTCCACTGCAAGTATTTTCTTAGTTGTTGAGTTTGCTCCAATCTCACGGCAGGAGGCAAGTTATGAACTCTAATTTGGACAAGTCCTCAGTTTCAAGCAATAATTTTTTTAATGATCATCCTGTTTCTATTCACTTTCTTTCTTCTTTGGGAGAGGATAATAGTTCTGGTGGAAATAACAGTCCCTTTCCTTTCTTATTGAACATAATCTTTGCCCTCTTTTGACATGTTTCAATCTTTTCAAAGCATCAGAGCACAGAAATATCATTCGTTGTTTCTGTTATCTAGATTGGTCATGTACATATTTCTTGGGAAAAAAAAACCCCACCAAAGTACATTAAAAACCCTAACACCATGTCACAATCCCAAAGGACAAGGAATTGTGTCTGTCAGAAATTACATTCTGATAATGCCTGCTGAGGAGATTTGTAGCATGCAAATAATATGAGGACGGGGCAGAACACAGATTCAGTATGAACCTTATTGTGAGGCCTTAGACCTCAGTGCCTGTTTTGCTCTTGTGACTGAAGGATGTCACAAGCACAGAATCCAAAGTCCACTTGCAAATCTTAATTCTCTACTGGTTCCTCCTCTCTGTCTTCTCTGACAATTGTGTCAACTCAGGGTAGTTACTCATACTTTATGGTGGAAAATACTGCGACAGCAGCAGGCTGTTAGAGTTACTTAATGCTTATATAAAGAAATTTCCATCAGTTTATGAGGAGGCCTTAGACTTGAATAAGTGCTGAAAAAAAAAGGGTCACTTAAGTGAAGGGCATAAAGGTACACTGAAGTAAAGTAAATCACAGCATAAGGTAACTAAATACGTACTTCTCAAAATTCAAAGGAAGGAACTAAAGCTGATGTCCTCTGATGTAGGCCTAAAGATTGCTTCACTGAACAAAGGAATAGCTGATATATGCAATTGTCCACTTATAAACAAAATGAGACTTAAAGGAGCCCTGATATAGTAGCAAATTGTTTGGGTTTTCTGCTTGGAAATTCCATTATAATAATGAAGTCCCTTTCTCTACTTGAACCTATCTGTAACAGACTGTAATTAAGAAGGGAAACATTTTATCAGACATGTCCTCAGTCACAATCATTGCATAGATTACAAATGCAAACAGACCCTGTCTATTCTGAGTTCCTTACAGGCTCTGTTTACTTTCTGCATTTATCCTGAAATAATTCAATGAGTCCACAAATTCTCCAAGTCACCACAGTGAACTTAAAACCAGTGGTCCTCTTATCATTCGAAGGAAGAAAAAATTTGCTGATGATACCCAAGAAGTGGTTCAGAAGACGATAGCTGTAGGAAATCTTCCACATTTTTTTTTATTTTCCTGGTGTGTTTAGTAGTACTTGGCAGTCCTGTGATCCACAGAAAAAAACTGAAAATTGCTTCAGTTTGGTGTGATTCTGCTGAGGCTCCTGGTGCTTGGCATAGTAAACCAAGAAACAAATGTAGTCATGCACTGCCCAAAGCAGGGTATCTGTACAGATCTCATGTCCCACACAGTGATCCTCCTACAGGAATGATGCAGTTACACCAGGAATGCAGCAGACAACTCTAAGCTCCCCAATACAATTCATTGAGAAAACACATAAAATGGTTAACATTCACCCTAGCTAAATGCGGACCAATGAACACAAAGGAGGTTAAACAAACCTCCACTATATTGCGTTCAGACATTTCTCTTTATATTAACAGATCAGGCCTCCAAGAGAGTGCAACTGTAATCAAAACCTCAGAAGTACCATCAGCAATATATAAAATTCCTATTAAATTCTTTATACAAAATAAAGCTCCTCAGGAGATGTGGAGGAAAACGATTCATCAGCTAAATTTCACAGCAGTTCATTCTAGGTGACTAAATTTAAACACTTCTCATCAGAAATACCTGTACAAGCAAGTTGTTAATGATTTACACCAGGTCATGTGGGCACAGTTCACTGCACTGAACCCTAGCCACAGAGAGGAAGTTAAGACAAACCAGTACATGGGATTCAGTGACCATATACAGTGAACCTGACAGGAAGTTCAAGTCTGTCCTTTGCTTATCTGTTATGAAGCACATTAAAACTGAAGTGAAAACTGGCCCCAGCTAATGAGTAAGGGGCCAATTTGTATACTAAAAAATCTCTTTCCAGAATTGTTGAACTGTGATTAAAAAACGGATTATGTATTTTTGGTTAAATTTCTTTTTGCAGCTCTGTGTTGCTCTCTTTTCATGAGAGACATTCACCCTTGCTGAGATCATTGTTCTGCCTCAATATTGAGGCAAAAGTATTTGTTGAGGAAAAACATACAGAAGTGGCTGTGAACATTTTGGTCTGCAAGAGATGTTAGGAGCATTTATGGGCAGATTCAGATACCTGAATGCAAGATGGAGGTTGCCTTACATAGAATGGAGTCTTTCAAACTAAAACGTTGATGGCTTCAAATACATGATGATGACAGTTGATTGTTGATGATACTTCCTTTCAAATAGGAGGGTCAGATGTGGCCACAAAGATCCTGAGAAGGCTTGAACACTTCAGCAGCAAAGACAGGCTGAAAGAATAGGGATGAAGAAGAGAAGGCTCCAGGGACATGTCACTGAGCTCTTTCAGTACCTAAAGAGGGCTGAAGAAAAGAGACAGAGGAACTTTTTACAGGGCAAGTAGTCACAGTGCAAGGGGCAATGGTTTTAAATTGAAACAAGGAAGGTTTAAATGAGATGGTAGCCTGACTTAATAAAAGTGGACTAGATAATCTTTATGGTCCCTTCCAACCAAACCTTTCTATGATTCTGTGATTTTATTATATGCTACAGCATTAAAGCTTTTAGCACTTGCAGAAGGTTTCCAAGTTTTTTTCCTATCTTATGAAAAGTTCACATTTTTGCTGAAAATTACAATTATTAACTAACATAAAGTTATTTTTGTGTATTTTCGATGAAATATGTATAATAGAAGTTTTAAATAGCAGTTCTCAATCTTCTGATATTACAGTCCTATATTTTGCTTTCCACAGATGCAGTTTTTGAAAGTAACAATGAAGGAGAGGGACTTTTTGAATACAAAACATTACTTTCGTGTAACATTGATAATTGGCCAGGAAAGACCAGAGACATTATATCTAACAAACATATTAGCCATACCTTGACACTGGCAGTCTTCCTGTTCTCCTTACAGCTTTGGACTCCCAGCCTTTGGAACAGGCAAAATTATAGTAGAACTGCAACTGCATTCCAGAAAAAAGGATGCAAAATGCAATGCAGAGGAAGTAACTAAGTGTTTGAAAGAAGGAGAAGTGAGAAAAGATTTGATGACATTTTGTCTTAGGACACGTTAGGAAGTCACCTGCACAAGCTGTCACACTACTATGTATCACTACAAATAAAAAAGACATGGGAAAATCTGTCCTGAAAAATTCAAGCAGCCAGTATTGGCTGTTTTTACACAATTACTGTGATTTCTTAAGTTCACATGTATTTGGATGGACTTGGCTCATCTGAGAATTCATGTTGGACAGACTTTGTATCGTGTTGTCTAAAGGCAGTAACGGCAACACCCACTTCTGTGTCTCCTCATCCCATTTCAAATGCATTGGCTAAACCTGTGGAACTTGAAAGATGAGTAAGTCCTGGTCCCATCAAGAAACAGTCATCATAATGACTCAATAGCTCTCCAGTCCATGGGGGTTTGCATGGATGCTCATTTGTAAGGACTCATGAAGAACTAGAGCAGATATGAGTCCCAGGTTGGCATTTTACTTTGGCAAGTCCTCATCTCTACCTGACCTCTAATTTAATTTTTTAATGTCTGCCTCTTGGCAGGAAGATATTCATAATGTTATTAATGCATGCCTTATATTCTTTACTAATTATGATTTACATATCAGGCACATAACAATCTTAAGGATTGTATTTAAGGAGGTGTAGTACCCCTCACAGAGCCCAGAGTCTACATCCCACATCCTTCTTTGACCATCAGCATTTTATCCAGCCTGTTAAACCACAAGCTGAAATTTTCTGACCTTTTTCTTGTCAAGAGGAAAAACAAACAAAAAAGAGATACTTTCTGCTTCTGCTGATCCTGCATCCTAATCCGTGCCAGATTTCCTGTAAAAGCTCAAAAAAAGGGAAATAAAACATGACTGTGAACTGAAAAAAAAAAAAATTTGTAATGATTTAAGAATAATAGCAGTAAAGTTGCTGAACATTCTCTTCAGCCAACAGGCATTCAGGATAAGAGACAGACCAGAAAACCAAAGGCAAAAATGATCTCATGACTACACTAAGTAATAATTAATAATAAATGCCCTTTAATTGTATTCCTCTTTTTGCAAAGGCTTGTTGCTTGGAAATGTTGTTGTTAACTTTTGTTAATTCTTTAACACAAGCATTTGCCTACGTAAGTTACAAAATACAAAACTAAAGGACAGTGAGGAATTTCAGTTGTCCTGAAGCCAATGTAGGACTTCAGTCTCTACTGTTCAGGCAAATCATTATGCAGTCAGCAGCTCTGGCACTGTTTGAGGCTTACAGAGTGGATCATGTGTGAGGCTGGCTTTAAGAACTGAAGTGATACAACAGACAGAAGTTGGGTGGTCTTCCAGTAGAACATGTGCTTTAGTAGCTGCTCCACCTGCAAGTCTGCAAAGTGAGTACTCACATTATAATCAGAACATTATTATGCTGGTCAATGTGACACGGAGCACACGTTGTTTTGCATAGATAGAAGATGCACTTGATGGATGGAAGGCTGTGCCAGGAAGAAAAAAGTTCTTTTCTGAAGGGAAAACAATATTCCTCTAGACAACAGGAAAAATTCTAGGTTGCCCAGATTTCATACTTTTTATTGCTCTTAATCTTGTCTTAATTGCATGTGAAATGACTCCCTGACTGTCTCCAGGTTCTGGAGTAAAGTTTACAGTGAACATTTTATGCCCCTATTAGCCATACATAATTGCCATGCATACACAACGATAGTATGATTCATAGGCCTACATTTTTGTAGGAAGATTACCTGACCTGAAAGTAGAGTAATCTAAAATCATCTGTTAATTTTTCTGCATGTAAAATACATAAAAGTACAGTTGTGGCCTAGGTCAAAATATTTTCTTACAATTTAGCTTTAACCCCTTCTAAACTGTAGATTTTCATGGATTGTGAAAGAGAGTCAGAAAAGCCACCACATTTCAAATCTTAATGTGCTATGTCCACTGGTGCTTATTAAAAAAAAAACAACAACAAAAAAAAACCAACACAAAACAAAAATACTTTTGCAAATGAGGTTAAAGATTTGACTGTGAAACATTTGGGTCATGTCTGAAGAGGTACTAATTAAATATATGAAATCTGTAATAATAATGTCTGTATATGTATTTCTACTCCTGATGAACAATGCATATCCATACAAAAATTGCATAGTGCATCTGTATTTTAACAATAAACATAGATAACTTTTTAACAGAGGTTTTTTTTAAGAGGTTTTCCAGACAAGTATAGACTTAGACAAGGCCTGCTGAATTTATACTGGGAAATGATCTTCCAACACAACCCATTTTATATCTCTAAGTATGATTCTATATTATAGGATTAAAAGAAAAAAAAATAGCTAAGTAGTTAACATCTAATTTCTTTAGGCATGCTTCTTGTAATACTGCAGAATCCAAATCACTATGGTTTATGAAACTGAGGGACAGTAAGTGGCTGGACTTGCTTCTTCCTCCAGATATTTAAAAATATATAAAAGGAAATATTTAGATAAGAACTAGAATTCAACTACCATTGCTAGCAGTGTTCAACAGACACTGATCTCCCTGATTTCACTAGTCAGCTGATCGTTCTAGGGTCACAAAAATATGAAACTTGTAAACAGTAGATAAGACTTGGCATGGAGTTCATACGTCAGCAGACAATACTGAATAGATACAAATGCACATCCTGTCCTAGCTGGACATTTCCTCTGAAAATAGAAAGATAACGAAGGAACAGGCTGACACATTTCTGTCACAGGAGTAAGGTGTGTGTTTTTTTACATCAGTCCACAATTCTACACATTACAGCTTGCATTTTGTACACCATCATTTTGCCTTCCATTAACTCCTTTTATCTTCCCTTCACTCTGGAAATAATAAAGAAATAAGAAGGATTAGCAGAACAGCTCTCTGTCAGAAGCCAAACCCACATTTATTTTCCTTTAAAACTTTTTAAACAGACACTGGTATTATTGCCCTTGGCATATTTATCAAAGGAGCTCCACAGAAATGTTTTCCTCTTGCATAACAGCACACAATGTGGCTTGCTCTAGGCATGATGGTAAAGTCTTGTCATGCACAGAGCAAGTCACTGTGCAGAGGAGACATACTGACTCATCTGATATAGAGTAGATTTCTTGCAAATGATTGATAACTTTACAGGAATGAGCAGTTGATTTCGTAAGAGTTTCTCTACTAGAAGAGACCAGTAAAGACCACATTGCAGCTACTTGTATTCTGTACCTGCCTGGTGAATAATTTGGGTTTGATGTGGGAGATCTGGGTGTGCTATGAGTGCACTAAGCAGCTTTCAAAGCCATTTTGGGAGCCAGTCAAGACTGTCCAGCAAGCTGGATGTAGATCAGAGGCTGCCAGGTGGATGGCCTCATACTGAGCAATCTAATGGTCCCTTTTGGCCTTCATTTATTACCTGAATCATCTGCCTTTGGACAATAGTTATCTACTCAACACCGCACATAAGCAGGCCTTCTGAATTCTTGCTTTCACATCTCCAGTTTATTAATTCCTTCATTTCCTCATACAAAAAGGTGCTTATTTAAAAATGGAAATATATGATTCATAATTTTCTACTATTAGTTTAGTATTCATTTTTGTCTGTTTGCTACTTTACAGCTTCCCTTGGGAGAGGATCACAATGCTCAGATTAGACAGAAGCTCTCAGCCCTGTTCAATGCTGCTCTGAGAGGCTGGAACTAGAAAAGAACATCTACACATCAGTAATTTTCCAAACTCAGCTAAAGGTTATGTCCAGGAGAATTACCATGTTGTTTTAATTAATACAGGATTCTTTAGTGTCATTGAGGTGATTCTGGAAAAGGAGAAAAGCATAGGTAATTTTAGGCATATAAATGGCTAATACAAGTTGAACTAGAGATACTGAAAAAGATCCTTTAGATGTTTGGTTAGCATGTTCTTCCTTATGTAAATAAAATGCACTATAAACCAGGTAATTTTTTGACTTACTAAAACTAAATTGCAGTGTTTTGTAACATAGCTCTTGGAAATCTTAGAGGTAGTGCTGGGAAACAACACACCCATCTCTGAGAGAGTAAAAGGAGAACATAAGAGTTACAGCTTAGTCAGCATAATTTCCTATTCGAAAAGCTATGGTCCATTTAAAACGTTAGGTCCATTTAAAACCTTCAGCCTAACCTCACAGTAAAACTAGATGCAGGTAGCCACAGGAAAAAAGAAATACAGTGGGAAATGTCATGGGAATAAAAGTAAATGGTCAACACAAACCATACATTAATCAAAAACAAGCAAGCCACCAACATTGGATAGGTAGAAGGTGCTGCAATGGAAAATCTTGTCTTGTACTCTGCTACAGTGGTAGCTTTAGCAATATTTCTGTTTGGATTATAAGCTATTGGAGATGCAGTTCTTCCACTAAAAATTAGATCTCTGCTAGGTAAAAATAAACCTTCATTTATCTTTAAATGAAGGAGGTATCAACATTGCTTATGCACTGTTGTTACCAAAACACAAAAATGGGTGTGGCAGGCAACTCCTAGATCGCAAATAACTGTTTGAGCAGACCTACTGACAAGAGCAATAATACTGTTATGTTAACAGGGCCATTAAGCAATAAGCACCATGGAGAAGGGACGGAGTTCATAAATATGTCAGTTTTCAAGAATTAACATGGGCAAGTGCATTAGAGCCACTGCATGAGACTGTTCCCTTGTCAGCTTCAACAGAGAGGCTGTCAAAGGGGTGATCATGCTGTCTGTTCTGACAAGTTAAATTATTATACTGGTTTATTTGGATGAGTACATTGTCAGCTGGTGGCAGGACATGAGACCTGGCTTACTAGGGTTCCCCTGAAGACTCCAGTGTAAAAAAGAAACAGAGTTTCATATCGGCGCTCAGACAGGACAGCAGAGGGACTGGTTGCAGCAGTGCCATGCACTTGCTGTCTCTTCCTAAGGTTCTTCAGCCAAACAGCCCAGGGGCTCTGTTGGAGCTGCAAGGTACTGTCTGGGCCTTTCCTTCCTCAGCTGTGGGGATCTGAAGGTGGAGGGGCACAGCTGGGCACCACAGACTGAGCCTTGCTGGGCAGTATTTCACTTCTGACTTTTCAGCTTTTAATGCCACTTTATGATATCTGTTTTGGACATAGCTCAATCTAAATTATAAAGTAACATGCTGTTGTAGAACTGCATGGAAGAACGGCTGTGTAACAGTCGAGGGGCATGGGATGAAGGGAAGCCTGTGGGTATGAATCCTGCCTGTGAGAGTGTATTGTGGCCCTAACACCACCTGCCTTCCAAAATGTTGCAGCATGACAGACTAAGGAAGGCACAGCAAAGCAACTGCAAAATGCATCCAGAAGGGAGACAGAGGCATTCCTCATCTGCAAGAGAAACAAAGATGACCAATGGACTGGAGCTTCTCTGTTGTGAGAAAAGGCTGTGGAAGCTGGCCCTGTTCAGTCTCAGGAAGAGACACCTGAGAGGGGACGCCATCCCTGTCTGTCAGTGTCTGCAGGGAGGGGTCAGAGGGGACCAGGCTCTGCTTGGAGGTGCCGAGCAACAGGACAAGAGGCAAGGGGCAGAAACTGATGCAGAGGAAGTTCCACCTGAACATGGGAAAGAACTTTACAGAACAGGTAACCAAGTACTGGAACAGATTACCCAGAGAGGTTGTGGAGTCTAACTCCACAGATACTGAAAAACTATCTAGAGACAATCCTGTGCCACGTGCTCTGGATGATCCTGCTTGAGCAGGGACGAGGGAACAGATGACAGAGTTCTGTCGCTCTGAACTCGTCCCACTGCCCAAATGGACTACAACTCCCAGCATCCCCCGGGCTTCCGGGCCCCCGCCCCCGCCGCGCGCGCGCCCTGTCGCGTGGACGGTAAGCGCGGGGCAGGCCGGGAATGCGAGTCGGGATTGGCCGGCGCGCGCCCCGCTTTCCAGCGTGCCGGGCAGCAGGAAGCGGCGGCAGTGGAGCGGGAAGCGGCGCGGCGAGGAGCTGCTCCCGGTGAGTCCCCGGCGGAACCGCCTCCCCACCCCTCGGGGCGCCGCGTCGTCGGGCCGCGACCCGGCCGGGAATTGAAAAGGGATCGATTTAATGCGCGCTTTGATGACGTAATAAGGACTAACGAGGCGGCGGCGCTGCCGAGCGCCAGGCTCGGGCCGGCAGCGGTCCGGTCCCCTCTCGGGGCCCCCCGCGGCACTCCCGTGCCTGCCGGCGCCGCCCGCACCGCGCTCAGATCTCCCGTGCGCGGCGGGCCCTGGGTGCGGGCCAGGCCTTCCGCCTTCGCTCGCTCCGGGCACTCGGCGGTCGCTCATTGGTTTCTGCGCCTGGGGCGAGCGCTCCCCGAGCCTCGCAATTGGCGGGGGTCGCGCTGACTGACACCGGCGACCTCCAATGAGGCCGCGGGTGGCCGCGGGGCGCGCGGGCCGCAGCCCGCGGGAGGCGCGCGCGGGTGGCGGGAGCCCCGGGTGGGGCGGAGGAGGCGGGGGCGCCCCCTGGCGGCCGCTGTGCCCACGATCCCGGCGGGAGCGGCACCGACCCCTTGTCCGCGCCGCGGGGCCGAGGGCGGGATCCGGGTCGGGATCGAGCCCCGCGCCGAGCTCCAGCGTTGGTTTCGAGGAAAACGCGCGGCAGTGCGCACGAGGAATCCCTGCTAATGCTCCGCACAGCCCGCGGCTGCCCCTTGCCCAAGATGGCGGCGGTGCGGGCGCTCCGCAGCGGCTCCGGCGGGTCCCCGGCACAGCCCCCGCGCCGCGGGACCGGGCGCGCCCGGCGAACGGCTGGGCCTGGACACCGGGAGCTCCGGATGGAGCCCGGGAGAGCAGTAATAGTAACACGGCTTCATTCAGGTGGATCTATAAAAGCACCTCGGCGAACTACGTGCGCCTCACTTGACATGCGTGCAGGGCTCATACGGCTAAGGCAGTATTTCAGTGAGTCTTTCCAGGAAATTGTGCAGACAACTGAAGTGGTCCAGTCCCTGTCCCTCATCTGTGAGCCCGCTCATAAGTAGGAATTTGGATCACTTCTGTCCATCTTCCTTGGCTGCTTTGTTTTCCCGACTGTACTTTCCCTCCGTCCTCCAAAGCAGTCACACTCCTACTGAACACGTGCTGTCTGGTCGGGCCTTTTTGTGCAGTATGACTGAGGGTTTTATAATGAGGATACCGTGAATGCTGCAATTGCGTTTACATAGACAGTAAATTCACATTTTTACTAGTTCTGTATAAAGTAATGAACTGCCTAACATAAGTTTCTTACTATTTTTCATAAGAGTTCTCAGAAGAAAAAAAAAAAAAAACTTTTTAAAGTATCTTGTGTTTGCCGAGCTAAGGTTGCTCTATTATTTTGGGGTTTGGGTTGTTTCTTTAAGATACCCCTGCAGTCAGTTTGGAAGTAAAGCGAAAATCATGGGAGGTGAAAATGATGAGAGTTGGAGATAAAATTTTTGTTTTAAGGAATTATGCTTTTAACTGCAAATCATCTGCCCTTTTATAATGTGTCAAAAATGAGCAAGAAGAATTAAACTGTGAAGTAGGTAGCTGGCACCTTCCCACATGAGACTTTATGTGAAATAGCAGATGGTGAAAGAAAGGCAGGGACTTCTGGTTGCCTGTCGGAGACCCACCATTACAGATGAGATGAAGAGAATGCAGAAGCAGCATCTGCTCCCTTCCACCTCATCTTCCCCTGCAGGCTGGGCTCCTCTGCCCACTTGAAGACCCTGACAGTTGTTTCTGGTGCAGAATATGGAATATGTAGAATTTTCTTGCGGAAGAAATTGCTTTGATGCTTGATCTTTGTGTACTGCCAAGCCTCTTCAACAAGAAGGGAGATTTAATCCATGAAACAGAGAGCAGCCAACAAGCTCTAAGTAATGTCCAGGTGTTAGAAAAACAAATTACTTGTTGGTAGAATTGCCTCCTTAAGCTTTTTAAGCTTATGAAGACATAGTTCAGTGATCTCAGACCTAAGGGCAGGCTAACAAAGCCTGGGAAGATGGGTGTGCCACTGACAGTGGACACAGAGAATACAGAATTTAGGGGCCACAGGGACACAAAGCAGAAACCCCAAAATGAGGAAGAAACTAATAAAGCAAACCAGCAGTTGTGCTGTAATCAGTTCCAGCTGGGTAACAGGTAATTCTGGCTGGAGGAGATTGCAAGGACCAACCCAAGAAAGCCACTGATCCCAAAGAAGAGAGACTGAGCGTGTGGACTAATTATTAGCACGGGAAGCAAGAAAATCATTGACCAGTAGAAAAGAGAATACTAATTAATAAGAGAACTATGTTACTTATAACCAATGAACACTAATGCTTTTGCTTGCTAAAATGTATAATTAGTAAAAAGTTTTTATAGTTGGATACTTGATTTGTGGAATTCCACTGGGCACGCAGGCTTGCACAACTCTGAAATAAATAACCAGTGTCACCTTGAGTGTGTAGTTACTGGCTTGTTGCACACTACAGTAACAAATCTGAATTTCGTGGGCAACATTTCTGTAGTTGGCAATGTAGCAATAGCAGGTAGGGCTGGATTGTCCTAAGTGGTTGCTTCTGCTCTACTTATTTCATTCTCTAGGCAAAACTTCTTCATGGGTGACAAGAAGGAGTGTGTTTTGTGGGGTAAACAGGAACTCCATAATTCTTTTTTTCTCCAGCATTCTAAGTGTAAGCCACGTTAGTGTGGGAGGTGAAGATGAGTGTTGCTGCATGGATCTGAAGTAATTTTGCCTGGAGGTAATTTGTGAAGTGCTTTCGTTGAGCATTTCAATGCTCTCTTGAGGTTCTTCTGCATAAGCAGCAGACTGCTGTCTGCATCTCATCCACAGGCACTGCGTTCTGCTAAATCTCACCAGGTCTGAGATCCTCTGCAACTCCCATCCCCAGCTCTGTTTATTGTGTCAGTAAGGGAGGAAGGGATACCAGATTACAAGCATTATGTGTCTCTTTCAAAAGGCTGACAGAGAACACTTTACAGAGTAACAAGTGTAAGTAGGATAGGTGAACAAGCTTGACAGATAATGAAATCCCTGGCAATTGTGATGTACTCAGAAGTTGAAAATTGCTGCTCTGTTACATTCCTATTTAAAGGAAGTAAACATCTTGTGTTCATGAGCTGCAAAATGTGACTTAAAGATAAAAGTTTTAAGAACAGTCTGTTAACTAAGTAGATTGGTGGGATTGCAAGAAGTAACTGTATGAAGATTCTGAGATTATGTTGAATAAGTAGCTGCGGAGATGTTGCATCCCTGCAGTATTTGCTTTGAGGGTGGTGGGTCCCTGCTGAGTGTAGGATAAAGAAATGCCCACTTCAGCTGTTTCTTCATGTGTCCAAATAAGACAATATTCCACATCATTAACTGTGCCATTTTCTACCTGTCAGCTAACATTGGGTGAAAAACCTGTTAGCAAGACAGTTTTTCTGTTGGTTTTATAGTACTGGCAGAAGTGCACGTTAGTTCACATTTTTATAATAACCTGACTGTGCAAGTATTTACTGAGTGGCACAGTATTCTTATTCTCATACCACATTTGTTTTGCAGACCAGGCCTTTTGCCATGGAAGCTGAGGAAACGATGGAATGTATCCAGGAATTTCCTGAACACTATAAAGTTATTTTGGATAGACTGAATGAACAACGTGAGCAGGACCAGTTTACAGATATCACTCTGATCGTCGATGGTATGTACAGGCCTGAGAACCCATTGGTATTCAGAGAATTCTGAAAGCTGTGCTGGGGTGCTGTTGGATTTTTCATGGTCAGGTGTCAGACTGGGTTGTGAACAAATTCTTGGTTCTGTACCTGTATGCAAATCACTTGCAAAGTTTCATGGTGATTAATAATTTTGCTTCTGCTTTCCCAAACAAGAGGCTAAAATATTTTCAATAGGAGCCCTCTTTGAAGCTGCTGTGGTATATTTAATGTGCTAAGGATTCCCAAAACACTGGTAAAATAGTTTTTTCTGTCTTGAGCTGTCTGACTGCTCAAGTATTTGTAAAAGAGAACTTTTACAAATACTGTGTTTAAATTAAAAAAACCCACACCTTGAAATATTATTTACTTCTCACAGCAACTTCTCTGGTATCTGTCTGTTATTTTAATGTATACTTAAAAAGTGTGAAAGCACACACACTTTTTATATGTGTTCTAAGGGCATAAGAACTGTTTTAAAAGGATGATGAAGATACAAGTGCTTATTATCTCCTTGGAAAATGTGCTGTGTGGTAGGTCACTTAAGTCTGTGTCATATTCCAAACGTCTTAGAATGGATGAACACTACAGGGAATATAGACAGTGTCCACTAGGACAGAGTTAGCTAAAGGACTGCCGCCTGATCTTTAAAAGGATAGCAGCAACTCACTTGAAGAAAAAGGATCCTACAGAGTCTAGATTAGTAGGAGGTAAGCAAATGAAGAAAAAAATACCCTTCCGGGACAGCCACAATTTCATTGACAGTGCTTTCCCTGAATGTTTGCTCCTGCTCTTTCATTATCAAATCCATGTCTTGAACTCAGAGCTGGGTTTGTGTGCGGCTGTGTAGTTATAATCCATGTTGCTTCCTTTATCCCTGTACTGTTGAGTCCACTGAATGTTCATGCCTCCAGTGGGGGGAAGAAATGCAGACTGGCAGAAAAAATAGAGCAGAACTACTTTTGCTCTGTGGTGTTCATGCTGCTGGTGGTGGTAATGTACATCAGTCTGTAGGAGCAACAAAAACATGAGACATACAAAGCTGGGACAAGACATACCGAAAAGAGTTTGCATAGAAACTTCCCGTAATTCTTAAATATCTGAAAAGAGAAACATGTGAGTGAGTGAGTGAGTGAGTGAGTGAGTGAGTGAGTGAGTGAGTGAGTGAGTGAGTTCTCCAGCTGATGAAATTGCCAAGCTTTAGCAAGGTCAGCAATGTCAGCAAGGTTTTTTGTGAGAAGGGATGAGCCAGCTGCAGTAGTGTCCTGTGTTATAAGGAGAAGCAGTCGGTATATATGCTGCTGAAATAGATACTTACACTGGGTGGCCTTTTCTTCTCCATCTGCATTTATTCTGCACTACGGAGAGAAGAGAGTGTTACCCCAAACCAAACTTTTTGTCTCCCTTTGCAGGTCACCATTTCAAAGCTCATAAAGCAGTTCTTGCTGCCTGTAGCCAGTTCTTCCACAAATTCTTCCAAGATTTCACTCAGGAGCCTTTGGTGGAGATTGAAGGTAATCTGACTTGTGCAGATAAAAAGCATTCAGAGTTGTGTGTTCAAGCTGGAAATTATTGTAGCATTCTTAGTACAGGCCAGTGCATAGAATCATAGAATGTTTAGGGTTGGAGTAATAGAATGTTAAGATCACGTAGGCCCAGCGTCCCCTGCCATAGGAAGGGATGCCTCCCACTAGACCAGGTTGCTCAAGGCAATATCCAGCCTGGCCTTGAACACTTGAACATACGTGGTCATTGCAGTTAACTTTCTAGATATTAGTTCTTGAGTTGTTCTGAGGCAGCTACCATCACTGGCAAGAAAATCTCCCTGAAGAAAAGTCATAATTAAATTAGTATTAAATATATTGGAAGGGAAAATATGAGATTATATGGTGCTTTTTTTTTTTTTTTTTTTTTCTTCTTCTTTGCCCTAATACATGGCTAGTGAAAGTCAAGGAGATCCTGTATATGTTTTTAGGACTAGCAGTACTACACAAAAGTTTTCCCAAAGAAAAGCCATTCTGGTCAACTGAAAAAGGCTGTCAGTTATGGCTAATGGCAGATGCCTTGGCTGGGATGCAGGAGCAAAACAGACATGGGGCAATACTTATGTGGTAGGTAGGGAGGAAATTAAATTCCTGGAGAAGCATTTCAGCCTCCAGGAATAGTATTTTTATGTTTATATGTTATTGAGACAGCTTTTTGTCCATCTTATCATTCTTTTTATCTTTGTAATAGCAAAACTCCACAGTTGTTCCAGACTCACGTTTCTCTAGTAGATTTTTTTATTCCAACGTGAGTGAGGTTGGAACTGGTGATTATAAAGGTCTCTTCCAATCTAAACCGTTCAGTGGAGCCATTTAAGGATGTGATCTTTATGAAAGTGTGGCTACAGTACTGTGATCAAAATGGTGTGCAGGCAAGTGTGCAGGATTCACTGGGAGGATGAGCCTGAGGAATTGTTAAAGGTAACTTGTTTCTCTTGCCTGTATACAGGTGTAAGTAACATGGCATTTCGTCACCTAATTGAGTTCACTTATACAGCAAAGCTAATGGTACAAGGTGAAGAAGAAGCTAATGATGTTTGGAAAGCTGCAGAGTATCTACAGATGCTAGAAGCAATCAAAGCACTTGAAATCAGGTAGGCACATAAGCCTCTTCCCAACACTGAAGGAGAGAATTTTAATCAAGCTTTTGCAAGAGCTGGCTGCCAGTATTTTGCAGTGCTGTTCCTTATGCTGGAACTTCTTTAATTTGTGTATAACCATGTATTCTTCTACTGTAACATACATGTCAGAATTACACAAAGTAAGCAAGAATGTCACATTTATTGGGCTACAACTTGATGACAAGTGACATAGCTTGTAAATGTTGCTGATGTTGTAGGGTTGTGACTCTGTGGTAACCGATAGTTGGTCTCTGTGCTGTCTGTGGCCCACACCTGATTGACACCTGGTTGTGCAGTGACAGTGTGTCTCTGGTAATCAGACAACATTAACAAGTGTGTGCTGATGTTTTGATTTCGTGCAGCTTTCTCCTGTTTCTGAGAGAATAAGCAGTGATCTTAAAACCTCTTGCTGCAAAATTAACCTCTCAAACGTCTTGAATGAACTGTAAAAGTCAGTAACTGTTAAAGACAGTTTCATCTGGGTTCAATAATCAATCAAATGTTGCTGCAGCACCTGTTATCCAGTACCAAGAATTGTAATCCATTGGCAAAGTCGAGCTTGAAAATGGGGGTGCCAGTCCCATCATGCTGTTTTTCATCTCCTTCCATTTCACTTCCATAAAGGGCTCTTATGTTCTCATTCCTTCTGCATGCTTCACTGGTTGCTTTTGGTACATGATCCAGGAGCTCGTTGGATTGTACCTGTCATCTTGTAGACATCAGAAATCCGGGCTATATGAAACTGGATTTAGCTCTGTTTTCTTGTGTGTGAACAGACCAAGGCACCATTTATAAGCTGTGGCCTGCATTACATCATTAGTTACACATCTGACAGTATGACTTGGAGATACTGGGCGAAGTCTTGTCTCTTGTTACTAGAAAGCCTGGAAGTGATAGGGAGTGCATTACATGAAAGGATTCATCGTGGTGCTGAAGAAGGTTAAAAGCACAACTTACTCCAGTCAGTCTATTTGATGGGAAGATAGCCACTTATTTTTGAAACTGATGATGAGTAGTAAAATCTGCAGCACAGTATTGCAGTGGATGACTGGAAAGCACTGACCCACTCAGCTGTGTCTGTGTTTGAGATGCCGTGTGATCCCTGACACTTTGTAGGAAGGGGGTTGTGTGTGTTATGCAGGGGGAACAGCACAGAACTGAGGGTTGTGTTTAAGCCCAGAAGATTAAACTACAATACTCCTTTCACATGCTGGTGGCTTTTTTTTAGGTCAGCTGTTAGCAGTGTGCCTTCCTAAATTATGGGATATGTTAACCCTTGTATGTATGACCATTGTGTGAAGCCACAGCTGAAGTGTTTTCTGACAAGCTCAAAGTACTGCTTGCAGTTGCAGACACTCCAGAGCTTAAGAGGCGAATAGCATAAGAGGGGCTTGAACTTTATTTCTGAGTAGGCAGGCTAAATAATTAATTATTTTAGAGAAGTTTTCTTTCTAAGTACAGAATTTCACAAATCTTTAGATAAGTCATTAGGTTAACTGGCTTTTCTTCTTGGTAGATATTTTTATCATTCAAGCAGAACTATTTACTTTAAATACTTAAAAATATTTTATCAATTTTAACTTTTATTTTAGTTATTTTATTGTACCAAGGAGTGTAGATTAAGGACCGATTATGTGTCTGATGTGCACACAGATTGTGTGTCTGATGTGCACACAGATTGTGTGTCTGATGTGGGCATCATTCAACTTCGAGAAACAATGAGGGGAGCGCTGGGTGCAGAACCTCATTACTAGGCAGGAGTTATGTAATTGCTAATTGATCTTAACCATGTTTATGCAAATGCTTTTCAGGAACAAAGAAAATTCATCACCCTTAGAATCAAATGAAGCACAAGGTAAAAATATACCAAAAAAGAGGAAGATTGCTGAAACCTCTAATGTTATCACGGAAACACTGCCATCTGCAGAATCAGAGCCTGTTGAAATTGAGGTTGAGATTGCTGAAGGGACGATGAAAGTGGAAGATGACAGCATTGAAACCCTTGAAGAAGTAGCTTCTGCAGAGCAATCCATAAAGTACATACAGACAACAGGTACATCAGATGAATCTGCTTTGGCTCTTTTGGCAGATATCACCAGCAAGTATCGTCAGGGAGAGAGAAAATGCCAGATCCAAGAAGAAGGTGATAGTGCAACTGACTCCTCATGCAAACAGGTAGAAGGTATTGAAATTGTGG
The DNA here is from genome assembly GCF_965231275.1 of Zosterops lateralis. NCBI lineage: Eukaryota > Metazoa > Chordata > Aves > Passeriformes > Zosteropidae > Zosterops > Zosterops lateralis. The sequence goes on along the minus strand of NC_139800.1, from coordinate 16,185,460 downwards.
AACTTCAGCTGTCACACATGAACAATTTATTCCACTGTGAGAAATGTAACCGTTCATTTAAATTGTTTTACCATTTTAAGGAACACATGAAAACACATTCTACTGAGAATTACAAATGTGACATATGCAATAAAAGATACCTACGAGAGAGTGCTTTGAAACAGCACCTCACCTGTTACCACCTTGACGAAGGTGGTGCCAGCAAGAAGCAAAGACCTGGCAAGAAAATACATGTATGCCAGTACTGTGACAAGCAGTTTGACCACTTTGGGCACTTTAAAGAGCACCTCCGAAAGCACACAGGTAAGAGCATTGCTACTGTCCTGTGCATGTGGCCTTCATTCTAGTATTTTGGACTTTTGCATGTTTTGGGGAAATAGATAATATGCTGAAGAAAATAAATGAGTCTTGAGTGCTAGAAATACTTGGCTTCTAGTTATAACTAAAATGGTGGTATGTCATTTTGTTTATCTCTGTTTTTTTTGTTTTCCACTGATGTAAACTTTTGAGGGATTGAGTTGATTAAAAATAGGCACCTGAAACCAGAAAGTAGTAAGGAAGCTTCTCTGTCAAGTCTATTAAATCTTAAGGATTTTTTTTTTTCAAAATACTTCCTTAAGGCATGTCCCCTTCCTCAAAAATACCAAACTGAGAAACTACCTTTTATTTTCAAAATTTTCTAGTAAGTTTTTCTGGGAAACTTGTTCCAGTGCATCACCACCCTCTGAGAAAATAATTTCTTCCTAATATTTAACCTACTCTGTTTCAGCTTAAGGCCATTCCCCCTTTGTCATTATCACTACATTCCCTTGTAAAAAGTCCCTCTCTGGCCTTCCTGTAGACTGTCTTTAGGCACTGGAAGGTGCTCTTAGACCTCCCTGAAGCCTTTTCTTCTCCAGCCTGAAAAACCCTCATGCTCTCAGCCTGTCTTCACAGCATAGGAGGATCTGCTCCATGAGTTTTAGGGGAGGGGAGACTGACTGGCCTGTAGTTCCCCAGGTCTTCCTTATGTCCCTGTTTTGAAAAGGGTTATGCTTCTGCTTTTTCAGTCATCTTGAACTTCACCAGACTGCCACACCTCAAATTTTATGGATAATTGCTTAACAACTTCCTTCACCAGCTCTCTCAGGACCAGCAGTTGCATCTCATCAGGTCCCATGGACTTCTTCATATTTGAGTTTGTCCAGGAGCTCTTAAGTCATCAACGCACGCTCAGCCATAGAATCACAGAACAGTGTGCACTGGGAGGGACCCTGAAGATCATCTAGTTCCAAACCCACTAGTTTCTTGGGCAAAGTCCATGATTTTTGACCTGCAAGACTGAAGGCATTTAGCACCCTCTGCCTTCCTGTAAAAACTTTACAAAAATGTAGTATTTTATAACCAGTGAGGGGAATGTTCCCACCATTTAACATCTTTCTATAGCTTTCTATAGGTGTGTAAGTGACACTTAAATCTATTTGTGAATTCCTTCTGAAAAGCTAATTAGGAACTTGTAAGTATTTCTGAAGATTGTTTTTCCACTTCAATATCCAATAACTGTTGCATGCCTGAAAATGCAGACTTTTAAACTAGCTGTGACTGATCCTCCTGGTATTTACTGAAATGGCTCAGCCTCTTTCGGAGTTCATTATCCATTTGTTTCTAGTGGTGTTGGTGTCAGTACCTATACAGATTATTACAGACTTTCAGAGGAAACATGGACTTCCAGGTCTTTTTGTAATTTAATTTGCTCATATGTCGTTGTGTTTGTGCATGGTGCAACACCTTTTGTTCATTACCACTTGATGACAGCATAGTGCCTTGGATGATAAAAAGACCTGCTTTCAGCTTCCCCTGCTGTTGTCCTTAGCTGGTTTCTATGTTTGATACCATGGTTGAACTGAAGTGGCCAAACTTAGAGGAATTTTTATCTTGCTTGTGCCCATTTATGTCCCTCTGTGCTTTCTCTTTGGGATATTTTGGGGGAAAGTTGGGTGCAGTGGGTTTTTTGTTTTAGTATTGATGCACTCATTTCATAATCATTCTGTGCCGGCTTTGTTTTCTGGAGCTCAGTTTCAAGCATAAGGTACTATTACTGAAAATAAAAGGTTATATTATTTAAATAATTCCTTCTTTAATATGTCACTTGACTAATGTTGATTCTTTAATTGTAACTATTATCAGATGAGAAGTGTGAAATCCCTGCTCCTTCTTTAAAATTCTTGCCCAGAATAGAAATATAATTTCCACAAATACCTTAAAAGCTACTAGTAGTTTTCTTCTGAGTGAGAGTTATGACTCTACATCAATTTTTTGCCCTTTTCAATATATTGAATTTTGAATATTGAAAATACTGAGTTTTCATCTCTCTTTCTGCAGAATAATCCAGTTTGCCACATCTTTACAGCGTATTTATCAACCTAGGCAAGAGAGAGAGAGAGGGGTGGGGGAGAGCCCTGAAAGAAGACTGGGTGGTTTTATACACTTACAAATCTTTGTATCTGTCTTAACAGGTGAAAAACCCTTTGAATGTCCAAACTGCCATGAACGTTTTGCTCGGAATAGCACGCTCAAATGTCACCTGACAGCCTGCCAGTCTGGAGCTGGCGCTAAAAAAGGAAGAAAGAAGCTGTATGAATGTCAGGTGGGTAACGGAAGTAGGTGAGTCTGAGGTTAGGTACCTCCCTCCTTCAAGGAGCATGGGAGGACTGAACAGGAGGAGGCAGTGAGAGTGGGCTCATGTCTCTAAGAGCTACTTCAGTAAAATAATACTGAATCACAGAATATGCTGAGTTGGGAGGGACCCACAAGGATCAAGTCCAACTCCTGGCCCTGCACAGCACCATCCCCAAGTCACACTGTGTTCCTGAGAGCATTGTGCAAACATTTCTTGAACTCTGTCAGGCTGGCGCTGTGACCACTGCCCTGGGGAGCCTGTTCCAGTGCCCAGCACCCTCTGGGTGAAAAACCTTTTTTGATATCCAGCCCAAAGCTCCCCTAAGACAACTTCAGGCCATTCCCTGGGGCCGTCACTGGTCACTGCTGCTCCTCTTCTAACAAGGAAGTTGTAGATGGTAGTGAGGTCTTTGGATCACATTCAACCACAATATGCAGATAAATCCTCACAGCTAAGTATCTCCATTTAAAATGATGGAATTACTGATGTGGAGCCTCGCAATACTTAAAATCATAGAGATTCTTCTGGGTAGTCTGCATTTTACTGGTCTTTCTCCTTCCTTTTCAAGGCTCTTGATACACTGACTGAGGCCTTTCCCAGTTCTAAGCATGCTTCACTAAAAGTGAAGTTCAAAATACAAATTTTGAATAAAAAATACGAAGTCCAAAATACAAATTATTATTTAATTTCTTGTTCTATTATTCGCTGATGCCAAACATACTGATTTTGTCTAGAAAGTAATTCCAATTTATGATGGCCATCTGTAGTATTTTTTAAGCAAAATAAATGCTATAGAGATTGCTAGGCCCCTGTATGTAACTGACATTTGAAAAGTTGAGATAAATCTTACTTCACTTTCAAGTCATAATTCATTTTCTAAACTTCCTCATCCTCTCACAGATGTTGCGAATGTGGATTTGTGTCTCTTCAGCCTGCAGAAACTGCAGTGATTCTTGGAAAAATTTTTAGTTTTTCTCTTTAGAACTAAATTTGAACAAATCTTTGTTCAGTGAACAAATAGGAGAAAAAAATTGTGCTTTCTTGATGAGTCCTTTGGCGCTCTTCAGGTGTATGCCTTGAATACTGAATTAGATTCTGTGTGGCAAGAACAGTAATTATATGCTTGGGCATTGCTAATAGTAATTATCTTAATGTATGACTAAGTAATTTTGAGTGCTTATCTATAATATTAGTATTTAAAATACTGTATGTGCAATCTCTTTCTGAAGTGTGAGCCTGGGGGGAAAAAGAGTGTGGCAATAGTATTTACAACTCATTTTAGCAGACTTCAGCAGCAAAATTGATATGTTTGTCTTGACTACACAGACCTGCTCTTGAGCTAATCCTGTGAGATACTCCTTCCATCATCTTTCTGTGCTTTTACTGAAAATTATGAAGAGATAGAACATCCTGTTTCAAAACTGTTTACCAACAGTGAAGGGGTGTTAAAGTGTGTGTTCTTGTTGCTTTCTACATTTGCATGGACAAAGACTCCTCTGAGCCTGTGCGGTTTTTTGCTCCAAGTCTGACTCTACCCCACTCTTCTGTCTCCTCTACCCTGCATCTCATTTATTTCTGCAGTCTCTGTGTGTTGTTTTCCAGCTATTTACCTCGAGTGTCAGCTGAAGGGAAGGAAGGGAAGTCCTGTGCTTTGGGGAAACAGCATGTCTGCTGTTGAGACAGTACTTTTGGCTGGAAGAGAATGAGAAGAATGTAGTTTTAAATGTTTTATCACTCAAGTGTTTTTGGTTTTAAATCACAAAATGGAAGAGTTCAGTCTAGCCAGTTAAAAAACTCACTATGTCATGAGCAAGTGAAAGCTGATAAGGAAAAGTTGTTCAGTAGTACTGCATCTAGAGTTGTCAGTAAAACAACAGTTTGTATTACACTTTCATTGAACCCTATTAATGCATCTTTCCACCCAATCTTTCCACCCAAAACTCTAGTCAGACTTGTATTGATTGGGGTATGATACTGCACATGAATTTCAGATGAGAAAACTTTCAAATGCTCTACTGACTTGTGAATTTTGTAGGTATCTTAGGTATGCACAACTCGAAATAGCTCACCATTCTTAAAAAAGGAATAAATATCAAGTCTTCTGTTCATTTGAAGCTTTCTTCTCAGCTTTTACCTCTAACTTGTATGTTTTTTGAATCCAAGTAGGAAGAAGCTATATAATGTGAAGCCATGATCTCAGATAGGTACCGTATTTTGTCACAATCTTGTTGGCACTGTTTGACACACTGTATCTTTTATTTCAGGTTTGTAACAGCGTGTTTAACAGCTGGGATCAGTTCAAAGACCACTTGGTAATACACACTGGTGACAAACCCAACCACTGTACCTTATGTGATTTGTGGTTTATGCAAGGCAGTGAGCTGAGAAGGCATCTCAAAGAAATGCACAATATTTCAGAACTATTAGTGACAGAAGAGGTTCTTCCAGTGGAAGCTATGGAAGCTGAACCAGTAACATCAATGACCATAATAGAACAAGTTGAGCAAGTGCATGTCCTACCAGTGATTCAGGTACAAGTGGATCCTGCACAGGTAACTGTGGAACAGATGCATCAGGATCTCATACAGGACAATCAAGTGAAAGGCACACAGATGGAGGAACTACAGGAACAAGTGCAGATTAGTTACTTGGAAGTTGAACACATTCAGACTGAACAGGGTGCTGCTGAAGTTCATGTGGAGCAGTTACATGTTGAGCACGTAAATCAAATACAGATGGAAGAAGTACAGGCAGAACTTATAGATGGAACAGACCTTGAACAAGTAGAATATCAAAGTGTTGATCAAGGAGAAACAGAAGAAAAGGATGATAATCAAGCAGATGATGCAGATAAGGAACATCATGAGGAAGCTGAAGACTTAAAAACACAACAATTAGTGGACACACAAAATGCAAAAGTGGATGACTAGGACAAATAATGACACTGCAGTTTTAAGAACGAAATACCAAATTATTTTTGTTAACTTTTACATTGGTTTTTGAACCGTCACCGGTCACCTCTCCGATATGTCCACAGGAATATGAACAAGTGGACCAAAATTAGCTTTCTTCATGTACAATTAAACTTTTCTCATATGTGAAGAATAATTCCCCATTCATGTAGTGCCATGGAACAGAAACTACCACAGACACGGACAACTTTGTGAGATTTTTAGCAATGAATAGCTTGTATCATAGTTACACCATTCCTGGGCATATGTAAAAGTAATTTCACCTCTTTTCCTCTTGCAGTAGAAGCAAAGTCTTGTATAAATTTGCAGGATGCCTGCGGCAGGAGAATCAGTAAAATCTGAGGGGTTCTGCTGTAAGTGGCAATTACGTCCCTGTGAATTTTCAGATCTTAGCTTTCAGGCTGGGCTAAAAGCACTGTTGCTGGAGGTCTCTGAGCACAAAAGTCCTGTGCCTTTTCAACACTGAGTGGTTAAATTTCCACAAAGTTTCTAGAGTTTTTGAGAATTTAGTTCTGTAAAAGGCAATGTAGGTAATGTTATAGTGCTTTATATTTTCGCTTGAAATTGACGGTTACTGATTTTCTTTTTGCATTAAATTTAGAGGTAGGGGGCTGAGGGAGGGAACAGACTTCACTTGGAGGCAGCAGGACACCTGAAAAGGGACACTTAAAAGGATAAGCTTGGTAGAGTCTGTGATAAACATGAATTGGAAGAAAGCTACAAGCAGGCTTTCCTTTTATAAATAATCATTTTTAAAAATGAGTATGTTTAAACATAAACATAGAGACTTGTCTATATGGTATCAGGTTCTTGTTTTTTTTTTTTAAATGAAATTCCAACACTTGACAAAAAGATGTGCTAAACATAAAAGTAAAAGCCATAGGTATGAGTGCTAAACTGTGGATTGAAAAGTAGAAGTGTAAATAGTTTAATCAATATTAGAAAATAAAAAAATACCAACCATTAAATGTTGCATTATTTGTTTCATCCAATATATTACGAACAACTGAGTGACTGGCAATTAAGTGCCAAGTTCCAGTGTTAAGGATTAATCTCATTGTTAATACGATTAATAGCTTTTTACTGTAAAGTTAGATTTGTATAGAAGATGCTTGTCTATGGTCAAGGATGTTAAGAATGTCTTAATTACCACTGGAGGTTAGAGGTGCTCCAAACTCCTGAAGAAACTTTATGTTCAAAGCCTTAAAAGAAGGAAAGAATTTTTGCAAGGCCCTACTGCTCTTGGCAATACTATAGATCTTAGTTAAAATCAGGCTTTTCTATTCCATCTTCCAATGCAGAACTGCTTCCGGGGATTTGTGCTTTTATTTAGTTTCATTCAAAATTACTGTGTTTCACCACAGCCTTTGAGAAACTGTTGCAAAAGGACCACGGATCTCAATTAAAATTTCAAACAATTTGACAAATGTAACTTGCATTCTTTTTTTATTATGTTTTGTGTTTTCTGAGATGCAAGTAATCTGTGACAAGATTCTATGCAGGAAAAAGGATGTGGCCCAACATGAATCATGAGAGTAAATTTTAGCTATTATATTTATACCTGGCTTCTGATAAGCAGCTTGTCTTCTGATAACAGGGAGGGGACAGGCCTGTTTGTTTAGCTGCTGAGCTCTAAAAATTTTTTATGTATAAATGCATAGAGACAGAGTCTGTCTTCGTGGAATTAAAAGACGAATCTGACTGCATCTGACCTACAAAACTAACTTTTGTGTGTCGTTTCTAAGTCAAATGTAAATCGAACAGTTCCATTGGCAGCAAGGCGGTGGCTGGTAAGCACAGTGGGGCTGTGTCTGGTGCTGTTTGCTCTCCCCTTTCCCGCAGCGGTTGGTGTGGCTGTGCAGGGGAGAGCGGGGCCTGTCCCGACTTCCACTGAGGCCGAGCGGGGGCTTCGTGTCCTCTCCTCTCCCCAGGGACACGGAGAAATAGCTCTGCTACGCACGGCCGTCCCCCCGTCTCCTGTAACTTCCTTCCCAAAGACTGAAACCCAATTTGTTGCCCGCGGGGCCCTGGGTGCCCTCGCTGCCCGTTCCCGCCGCAGCCGCCCCGCAGAGGAGGGAAGGGCCGAGCGGGGAACGCCCGGAAATGGCGGGGCCGCCCCGAGCGGCAAATGGCGGCGCCGGGCAGCGGCCGCGGGGCCGGGGAGGAGCCGGGGGGGAGAAGGGGAGGAGCCGGGAAGGGGCCGGGAAGAGGAGCCGGGCTGGAGACGGATGGGGGCTCCCGGCTCCCCCCGCAGGGAGCTCCGCCAAGGGCCCGGGGCTGCGGGCCGGCGGACGAGCCTCCCGCCAGCCGCGGCCGAAATGCTGCCGGAGGTGTTTGGGAGAGTCGGGAGTAGCGGGTCCAGCAGCAGCAGCTGCCGTTTGCCCTGTGTGGGTTTGCCTGGGGATGGGGGACACTGGCGGAGGGGAAGCATGGGGACACTCCACACCCCCCTGGCCGCCTCGCTGTGTCACCTGCTCCAGGGATTTGCCTCGGCAGAGCTTGGGCTGGATCGTCTCCAGACGCCGCGCTAACCCCGAGAACCCGCGGGTTTATCCCGGACAGATCACTGGGGCAGCTCCCGCCTCTTCCTGGGCCGAGCCCTCAGAGAAACCCCCGGCTTTCAGCTGTCACTGAAATGCAGATTGTTCAGGCATTCTCGTGTTTTATCTGACTCCTCTCACACCTGGGGCTAAATGGGGCCTGAGGCAAAAACCGCTTTGATTTAAAGAAATCTCATCCCGTGTTTGAGCTACAAAATACGGGACAAATTCCGTGGGAGGAGCAGGGACATGCTCCAGTATTTTCTGGGTGGAGCTGTTAATTCCTTGGACAGTGCAGTCGGTGTCCCTTCAGGAGGGACAGTCCCGTCAGAGCAAACCTGTCCCGTCGGGACCTGCTCCTTTAGGGATGTATCCCTTAGTTCATCCAATCCAGGCAGATTTATTGACATGGAGACAGAGCTGTTCCAGCCTGTTTAGGTGGTCCCAGTTAAGGAAAAAAAACGGTGCTTGTTATCAAAGAGAGACAAGTATTTGCTCATGTGTATAAAAAAACCCCCACCTGAATTTAAGAAATATAATTTTATCAAAAAGGGTCCTAAATTACGTAATTTTTTTTCTTGCACTAAGTAATTTATTTTAAAATATTTTGTCAGATCTACAGCAGTTCCAGGGCCTGAGCAATCTCATGAATGGAAATGAGCAAATATTTTGGTTGAGTTTATTTATTTTTCCTGAACATTTTATCATCTAGTGCCTTTCATTCAATGATAGTTGTTTTCTAAATAGTACATCATCCAACAAATAGAGGTGAGGACTTTAGGATTTTAGTTAGTCCCAGATAGTCTGTTTGGAAATTAGGAAATAACATACCTGAATGTGCCAGTTCTCCTATTCTTACAGTGGCTTGTTTGGGATCTTTTCAGAGTGTTTTAAAAATTGCAGGGTATTTTAAAAAGTGTCCAGTTGTGGAGTCCTTAGCTTTGCTAGATGGAAAAACAGTGATTTTGTAAACTAACACAGGATCTGCACTATTGCAAATACAAATAATTCATTCTAACACATTCAAATGTACTGATTCTGTTTTGAAGGCAATTAAATTGCACTGGAAGATAATTGAGTTTTTCATACTGCAGCCACATTACAATAAACTGATCTGTTGGTCCTTTGCTAAAAAGGATTTTTCTTTGATCCCTGTAGGTTGAACTTCATGGCAGGATTTTCTGGACTTCACCACTGAGAAAACGCTGTGGAGTGGGGCCACTGCAAATCCCCACTCCACGAGGTACAGACCCATGGAAATGCAGCGTTGTGGCAGCTGTAGTGCTTTATCTGGGGGAGGTACATGTGACAGAGATGCTTGTAAGATATATGTTAAGAAATTGCTCTTTGTGGGAGGGTTTGAGGTTGTTGCTCTTTTTAAAGGCCAGGTTACATTAGGGCAGAAGAACACAACAAAGGACAGCACATGATTTTGAGCCATACTGACAAGTGATGGGATTAGCTCCTTACAGCTGGAACATCACACAATTTCTTCATGGCCAGTTTTAGCCCCCACTGTTGTCCCAAAGCCCTAGAAGTTACGCCTGTTTCTTCTCTTCCTGGTATTTATTGTGAGTTAGGAAATAAACTTCAACCTGTGAAAGTCTTGGCTAACACTGAGAAAATCTCCAGCATGGTTCTTCTGTGTGTTTGGGAAAAAATAGTCCTTTGGGCATAGACAGCTCTCTTAGAACATTTGGCAAATATTATTTAGCTCATCCTCTAACTCTTCCTGTGATGTACCTAAATGGTGTTTATTTTCCCCCTTTTAAATTTTTTTTCAGTGTTTTTTGTGGTTACACAAACTAAATAATTCTGCAAGCAGGCAGTAATGGAACTGAAAATACTGTCCAGTTTTCTGACTTTATTTCCTGAAGCATGAAACCAAAGGCTCTTCTCATTGCAAGGAAAACAAGTTATCAAGAAAGGTAACTCCAAAATAGAAATTGGTGTATTGCTTGCTTGAAATATGAGAGAACTATGCCTAGTGTTGGAACTGTAGGTAATATTCACTTTCTTATGTTAGTAAAATAAACACAAACTTACTCAGTACCCTGGAAAATTACTTGGAAACCACTAATATTTTCTAAGAAATCATACATTTCAGATAATATCCAGGGATTTTCATTGCCTTCAGCATTAGGGAAATGAGTGTCTCTTCTGGTTGTGAATTGGCATTTTAAGGTTCAGAGAGAGTTAGAAATTATACCAGTCTATATATCTGCAATAAAACCATTGCAAGGATGACTGTGCTAGTGATAAATCTTATTAATACTGCATGGAGACAGATCTGTTCTGTGTGGGGTGGATTACTGGGATACATTTTCTGCTGGTTGTCATGGCAATCATAAATCCCTGCAGCTGTACCAGCAGTGTGTTAATCTGTGTGTGCAGTGTAATCCAGTTTGCAAATTAGGTTGTCATTTCTGAGCAGATTGATAACAGCTGGATTAAATGCTCTCCATTCACTTCACTGGAAACAGTGCCCAGAGTCCAGCCAATACGCCTCTGGTCTTCTCAGAAAGACACAGTGTTATACCATGGAGCAGTTTTGTGTTATGGCAGTGTATGACATGCCTCAGTGTCCCAAGCCCTGTGTTTTTCAGCTGTTTATAAAAAATAATTGTTATCAGTCTGAATTATTATGTCTTTTATGTTTTAGAGATTGTATCAGAAGTATAAGGACTCTTTAGTCTCTCATTAAGATAATCTGGTTATTACACTGTGCAGCAATGCGTGCTGATACTATCATGACTTTTAAAGCTCTGATTGCAAAATAAGAATGTGTTTATTCTGGAAGGAACTTAGAAAACATATTACCTGCAAGGCAATTAAATGTCCTTGAAAACTCATCTGTCTTTGAGCAATTGAGGACAACTACTACTCATGTGACCTGATCCCTCTTTTATTATTTTGCAATTACTATATTTTATTATTTTGCAGTTACTACATTATTACTTCCACTGCATTTCCTGTAGCTTGCTGAAATGTACTTATGAACTTCAGTGTTTGAGAAAGTTCTCACAAAGTCAAGGTGAGCAGGCCCAGTTCATGTGCAGGGTGACCTCTTTGAGAGGCTGTGTTTGTGTAAAGTGACAGGCCTGTAGATAGGGCAGCAGGCCTGTAGATAGGGCAGCTTTTGGATAGCAGAGCTGAAAAAATCCATTTTTCTTCATCTCACAGGTGTTAATTGTACTGCCAATTGTCTTCTCTGCCCTGCCAGGCCACCATGAATTGAGCTAATTGTGGGCTGAGAGGAGCAGAATGAAACTGGGCTTATAATTACAGAAGGAGAATGTAACAGGGCTTCTGATTTTCAGTTTCATTTTTACACACAACAGAGTGGTCTAAGTTTGGGGTGTTCTCGTTGGTTATTGGTTCCACAGAATCCTCATTTAGGAGCTTGTTTTTCCAGAACTCGGGCTGAAGAGTCTGTTTCAGCTCATGCCTAAGTCCAAAAGTTATAGTGTAGGACAGAGCCTGGGGCTCTGCTCCTAAATAAATTTCCACTTCTCTGCCCAAGCATGGCATAATTGTACCAAAAGAGAGATGATCACTGAGCAGTCAGTATGTAATTCCCAGTGGCACACTTCCATTAGCATTTAATAGGGAAGTCTTGCCTTACTTACTCTCAGCAGTGTGTAGGATTGTTTAAGATAGCACAAAGCATGCCACAGGGAGCACAGGGATTTCAGTGTTCTGGGGATGTTCGGCATTGCACAGCTGCAGCACCACACTGACCACAGATACTGCAGACCTCTGTGGCTGTACGTGTTGTATCTCTCTGCTTGGAAGGGAGCACATTCAGCCTGGGCTTCCTTTGCCTGTGCTGCTGCAGCGAGGGCAGAGGGCAGCTGCACTCTCATCGTTAGGGGCTTGTGTTTGTAACTGCAACTGCATTTCTGCAGGTGACAGCCAGAGGCTGGGGCCGCACCTGAGGAGCTGCCCTGAGGCTGGGGACATCCCTGACAGCCTGAAAAATGCTCAGATTCTGTAAGGATCAGATTTTGAAAAAACATCAAAGGAAAGTAGTTCAGAAGTAGTACTAGTGCAAAGTGTCAGCTTTTCTGCAGAATATGAATGGCTAATTTTTATCTTAATTTGAAGTGTAATCAGCTCCGTTTGGAGATTTTTTTTGACAACTGTTCATTTGTAATTAAGACTGACAACTTTTTGCAGAAGTAATAATTTTCAGAAGTATTTTATTTCCATGTCTTTGTTCTTGTTCTTCCTTGAGGTTTTGGCTCTTTTTTTTTTTTTTTTTTTTTTTTTTTTTTTTTTTTTTTTTAAAATCCCTCACGGTTTTCTGTCCCAACTCCCTTTTGGCTGCTTGATATCACTTGAAACCTTGCTAAGTAGAAAAAAATAGAATGCAGGTTTACCTTCAAGAATCAAAGAGCAGGAGCATCAGTAAAAGCTGAGTTTGGCCTTTTTCCCACATGTGGACTATATCATCCTCTTTGCTGGGCTTTGGTGGCCCAGGATCCGATGACCATCTGAGAACATGTGTGATGGAAAAAGAAAAGTTTGAAGTTAAGGAATACCTGTGGCCTAAACATGACATGAAAATGTAGACATTAAGCAAAGTATGTTGAATATTTATGGGAATATATATTGGAGATGCTGAAACTTCTGTTCTTAACAGAACAAACATATTGAAACTGAGGCTTAATTATTGCTAAATATCACATTACTTTATTCAATTGTGTTCAATAGAGCTGTGCCCGTAAGCCTGATGTTGAGAACTTATTTCTTAACTTTCATTCACTTGAGGGTATGATAGTTGCATACATAACTTTTGTGTGCAAACTGCTACATGGATCTGCATCACAGTCATTGAATTGCCCTCTCTCCAGCTTTCTAGAAATTTGCTTTAATGGTTTTCAATGCTTATAGGATAGTTGAGCAGTGACAATATATTGAAAGACTGTATCTGAATTCCATCTTCTGGGTTCAGGACAGGAATTCACATACACCACTAAGGTCTGAGTAAGTTCTCCAGTCACGAGACTGTTTTTCAGAAGCTCCTTTGACCTGGGTTCTGTTGGTTTTGTTTAAAAGCACACAGAACTTGTTTTTGTCCAGATGCACCTGCTTCAGCTGCTAGGCACTGAAATGACAATTAGTTGCAGTACAGTTCCCCAGAAATTTTATCCTTCAGAAATGCTTTGTGAAGTGTGGCAGCTTTAGTGCTGGGAGTTCCCTTTTGGTTTTGGTCTCCACTAATCCTCCCAACAGTAAATATAGCATGGCGTGTGAAAGGGATTTCAGGGCTGTGAACAGGAGGTGTCTGCCAAGGCCTCCGGCTTTTTAAAGATTATTTGCACTCATGTTCTATTTGTACAATTTGTGCAGTCAAGGTTTACATCTACTACTATAATTTCCATCTGTGTAAGACATTCTGCCAATAGAGGGATTGACAAATGCATTTCAGTACAGAAGTGGTATGGACATGCTCGAAAGATGTCTGTGTTTTTTCTGATTCTTGGAGTGCAAACGCTAGGTCATCTAGTGAAACCACTGAGGAAGGATAAAAAAATGGGTCTATTAACAGTATTTTTTCTGTTTTCCTTTAATTACTAAGTTAGAAATCAGAATTTTTAAAAAGTCTAAATTACTTGGAAATAATACCTGCATGAAAACTCTGTTGAAATTAGAATTCCCATGTGGGCTGAAGGGAGGGAACTCAGTTTCATCAAGCCATATGAGAAGTCTCTGTATGATTTTTTTTTCATCTGATTTAGTAGTATTGCAAAACTTTTAAAAGCTCAGAACTCTGTCTTACATTTGGTTCTGTAAATAAGAGCTTCCAGAATTAGTAAATGTAAAGACGCCTTTACATGATGTGAAATTCCATTGTTGGTACTCAAATACAAAAGGTGAACAGATACCCCCTTCATCAGAAATGGGACTCCATTTTTCCATTACATCCATCAGGCTAGCAGTTGTGTTCTAGCAATCTTTAAGGTTCAATTTCAACTTTGTGGTTATCTGTGTGTGGTTGTCTTGGGCATACAGTAACAATTCACTAAATGTTCGCTTAACACCTTTATGTCTGTACAGTGAATTGTACATACAAGCAGTAATTTTGGTGCAATTTTTTATGTTACAAAGAAGGAAAAATATGTAAAGCATCTTGAAGGAATATTATGAGCATCATTATCAGGAGTAAAAAGCAGGAACTGTGACACTGTCTAGAGTGAACAATGAGTATATATGCACATCTAATTTACTTTTCATAAACAAGAAGAGAGCACAGCAAGGAGTCGTTGTCTTTGCTTGGCTTTGGATTCAGCAATGCACACAAATGGTGTATATGTTCAGTTCTGTATCATGTTTATGAAAAATTGTGGAATTTTATATTGAGAGTGCAAGAAGTGCAGGATGTAGGCTTGATGCTGGCTCTGAATTGGGAGTGGGCTTTCAAATTATTGGTTTTCTGGTTTTTTATGTCGAATAAATAATTCTACAGTGTTAAATAGTAGAATGGTAAATAACTGTATCTTTGCCTTTAGAGTGGTTTGGGGTGCCCCTAGGTTTAAAAACAAGAGACATTGAGAGACATGAGAGAAATGTATGAAGTTCTTTGGCCCAGTTAACCCAATTATGCCAGCCCTGTGCTTTAGAGGTTATGAGAATAATCTCTTTCCAGTCCTGTTGAGCTCTGCATGGTGTCATCAGATTAAATGGTGTGATTAACTGGGTTAAGTACTAATTATATGAAGAGGATGCAAGAGATATGCATTTTCTCTCTTTTTCTTTCTCAGCTAGTGCTGCAGCACTGAGAAATGCTGCTGCCATGGTGAGTCACAAGAGTAAATATTGTCAGTGGAGGTTCAGTCAGAGACCTTTGGAGGAATCAGAAAAATCAGTTACTCTTTAAGATGCAGACTTAAAATCTTGGTGCCAACAAAGCAGTTCTAACTCCGGTACATCACCAGGTAATATTATACCAGGACAGTATTGTGCCTACTCCAAGATGCTTTCTGGATAATTTCTTCAAATACACCTCTTCAGAGCTGATCATGAGTCCACTTCCTGAGAGGTTTCATACTCTTAATGGAATTATTAGATTGAGGATATAGGAGATCAAACAAACCAATCCCCTTTTACCTGAAAATGCAGCCATTGCAACATGCAACTCTTTGCATTTCCTGGCCTGTTTCCTGCTATCACACTGTGGCACTAAAATGACATAATGTCATTTGTAAATTACTGTGAAGAGTAAAAAGATTTTGATCTTGATGCTGCTGTTCCTCGTGATGCATGTTTTTAATAATCAGGAAGATGGAAGGGTGCCCTTTCTTGAGAAAGTATGTTGCCATCATGCCTTTGAGCTTGGGGTGAAACACCTAGCACATGAGAACTTGGCCTTTTGCTGCCAGAGGCTTTGAGTGTCATCCTGACAGCACGTGACATCCTGCCCAAGCTCTTATCCTGCCCAGAACCTGACAAGTCAGAGTTTGTCCTGAGAGAATGTGACCCCCTGGATTGCCAGCTGTGCTTTGTTCAGATTTCAGAGTAACATAAGCATTTCTTGTTTTATCTTGCTGGCCTCCTGGTGTTAACCTGCTGGGTTTGGAAAAACTGAACAGACTGTTCCTCTCTGTCTCTTGTTCTCATTTTCCTCTATTCACAA
Source organism: Zosterops lateralis (assembly GCF_965231275.1). Taxonomy (NCBI): domain Eukaryota; kingdom Metazoa; phylum Chordata; class Aves; order Passeriformes; family Zosteropidae; genus Zosterops; species Zosterops lateralis. The sequence continues at coordinate 16,169,650 of NC_139800.1, read as the reverse complement.
AAGCTGAACTAGAAACCTTAGCAGTTCTTACAACTTTATGTTTTTAAATGCACAGTCACATGAGCTACTAGTGACCTTGTGTGTGCCTTTAGTAGTATACAAAAGCATCATTATTTTTTTTTTCCTAGTATATTTTCCTGCTGGCAAATAATTTCATGTACATACCACCTAAACAGCAGTTTTGTTCTTAGTGTCTCAACAAAACTCCCACTCAATAGGTTTTATAGTCTAATGACAGTGATAAATGAAAAAAAAAACCCAAGTTGTGCCTAAGCATCTCGCACCATTAAAGTAGTATAGACTCTTATAATATTTTGACTCTATCTATTTTCTTTTTCTTTTCTCTTAAATACTAGTTGTGAACTAATTCCACTGATTGTTTTCCTATTGTCTTTTTCCTCCCACTTTACAGAGGAAAATGAAATAAGTGTTTTTTCCTTTTCATTGAGTTCTGCTGCACTCAGGCAGTTGCTTTTCCTTGAGCTGTTAGAAGGCTGCTGGAAAGAGGTGTAGCATTAAGCAAATCCAGGATAGATTAGTCCATGAATGAAATGTTAGCAGCATTACATTGTTGTCTACTTAAAAATAGACAGAACTTTAGTCTAATAGGAATAGCTTTTAAAGTTGTCTGCATACCTCTAGTCTCAGATACATTTCTGGATTCTAATCTGAAATTCTTCTGCAGATTTCTTTAAGGAAAAGATTGAGGAAAAGTGAGGAACTGGAGTTTCTTACCTCTAGACTTTGAAATAAACTTGGGATTTTGGATTGTGTTAAGTGTGTGGTGGCTGTTCACAGAACTGCATCACGGGAGTGGATGCTTACAGGGAAGATTATAGCTTAAAGTTGTTCAAGAACTTGTTTATGCTGTACTTCTGCACATACTTGCTTTCAGCTTCCTTAGTGAACCTGTGCTCCCTGAAATCATGGAATGTAATTAGTATCTGTGTAATACCATAGAGTTTTATGTAATAATTGAGTTACATGTAATACCATGGATTTATTCTTAATTTCCATTTTTGCAGATTTGTCAAAATATCTTCCCTAAACTTGAACACTGAATGTGTTACTCATTACTCATAACCATTTTAACAAAGTATCAGCTGTTACAATAATTTTTACTGAGATTTGCTCTGTTCCTTCTCAGGAAACATAGTTCACATAACCCTTCATTTTCACAGTAACCATAGTAGTGAGAACAGTAGTAATACTTACAATAATAGTCTGAGTTTCAGGACAGATACTCAACAAATGTCTATAAGATTAGCTAATGAAAGTAAATACTAGTGAAATTTATTAACATTAATAGTTGTTCAATTCAGGAAAGCTTTTGCTGTTTACATGTGATATGAAAACTAGCATGGGTTTTATGGCTTTGAGATGTAGCAGCTTTTTCACTGTGACTGACAGACCAGTAGCAAGGTCTGTATTTCTTGGAGCTCAGCAGTGATCCTCTTCTGCAGTTTCCCAGGGTATTGGTCTGTGCCTGCCCTCAAATACTGTCTGCTCTGCTGATCCTCACAGCAGGAGAGGTCAGTTGCCTGAATGTGCTGGCAGCTTCCTCAGCACACACTGCTGCATTTGGAAATTCAGTTTGAGACAGCATTATGAATTTTTCAGTGCTCCAAAACCAGGTCAGTTAAAAAAAAAAAAGGGCTTTTAAAAAAAGCCTAGGATGTATATGAAGCATTAAACTGCAACACTGAAGCCAAAGTTGCAAAAGAAGAGTAAAATCTAGAGTTGTGCTTCATCTTGTTTGAATTAATATCCCTCACTTAGGATATGCACCACACTGATAGAACATTTCAATATACAGTAGGCTGTCTCGAGTGTTTCTTGCTGTCTTTGTACTGTTTCTCTAGATCCCAGTTTCAAAAATACATATCCTAATTTCAATCCTGTTCTCAATCCAGTGGAAGAGGAATCTTTAGTGGGCAAGAGGTCTTTGATATACAGAGATTAGTGACTTACAACCTGTAGGATGTCAAATAAGATCAGATTTCTTCCTGCTAAGCTTCTTGCTGCATCTTGAAGATTTGCTATGCATTAACCAGTTTCCAGAGGTTAATCAAAGCTTCAGCAACACTGGGGAGCTTGTGCTTACTCCCTTGTGGCCTGTGCCTGCAAAGCTTGGGGAGGTCATATGGATGGCAAACGTGGTAGCAGTGCACTGCAGAGGTTTTTCACCATGTGGTACCCGAATAGAGTTCCAGCGGTGGGAGCTGGTGTGAAGGGCATGTGGCCTGCATGGCAAGGGGACCCCTTCAGTCTGAGAAGATGGTACACTCTTACATTTCTAGAGAAATATGTCTGGGACTGTTTTCCATTTCTGTGTTGTTTTCTGGTGTATTCTAGACATTTTCAGTCTAATGGTCAGTGAGATGAGAAATACAAATACCTGTCTTTCTATCTAGATTTTTTTTTCTCTAAAAGGCCTAGAAATTCTCAAAGCTGCAGTGACTTTGGGACGTTTAAAATTTTCAGGGACAGAGAAGTTGCAACAACACTTTCAGGGGAGAATTCTTCAACATTTTTAAAACCAAGCAGACAATCTTTATGATGCTGCTCTCCTGCCACTTTTCTGTGGGTATTACATTTCAACAAATGTGTCTTCTATTAGTGAAGAATATAATTCTTATAATTAGTGAAGAATATAAATGTAATGCAGCATTTTCTTAATACTGATTCAGGGTAAGTCTCAAGTGTCTTAGAGATTATTCTGAAAAATTGGAAACTCCAGTCAGTATAAAGTATATTTCAAAGTTCAGTGCAGGTTTTATGTATTTTAAAGTAGTTCCCTGGAGAATAATACCAACTGCTTATCTTCTGCCCAGTTACATTGAAAAATGACCTTAAAATGCTTAACTTTTTAGTGCTCAGTACTTTTGATTAGTGCATATAAAGTGATGCAACTAAATTTGATTACCTTGTAAGAGGTAACTGGAGTTGTTTCTATTTGCTAATACCAACTAGTAAGTAAGTGGGGAGTCGTGAAAGAAAATTGATACACAGTATGAACCAGAACATTTTCTGTTTTCCTTGTATGGGAGCACATTTTAGGTTTCTCTTCCTTGAAAATGACAGGGTGATTTTATTGTAGGCCATCTTCTTAGCAATGCATGTTAGCCTAAATATGCAATCATTTTCTTGATATAAGTGAAGACTGATTTCTTCAGTGATTTCAGCAGGACTCTTAAGTATTGCCTGTTTCTTACTTCTTGGACTATAGCTTGCTTTACCTAGAGAATTTATTTTATTTTCAAAAAAACCCCCTAATATTTAGTGAAATAACTGAATTAGAGGTAATTTTTTCTGTTATTTAAAAAGCTAATAAAGACTTTGTTGCCTCTCTGTTGATTCAGAATACATAATTAATGGAACTGATTTTATCTTGGAAGAACAATTGTGAGGGAAATTGACCTCATTTGCATTATACTTCAAAGAAGGAAATAAAACGGACTGGCCAAGCTAAAGTTTTGAAAGGATAAATTTAATTTCAAAATACAGCCAAATTAATCCCTCCCATGTATTTTAAAGACCTGGGAAATTACTGGGTTCTACTAATAAATTCTTTTTTGGTCTTTGTTTTTAGTGCTATTTTTTGCAAAATTCAAAGACTAATTAATTTTAATTCTCTTTCTAGCTGTTTCATCAGCAGTGCTGTGAAAGGATGAAAGGAGTTGCCCCCCTGCACCCGCCCCCCGCCCCCCCCCCCCCCCCCGCCTTTTATTTTCTATTTCACAAGTCTTAATGTACTTGTTTAGTGTCGTTTGTGTTATGTTGATTTTCTTCTCCATACACCATGTACATTGCAGGCGGTGGATTTGATGTGAGACTCCACCAGCTGGGCTGCACCTGACCTGTGTTGGCAGGGTTATGTAAGCTGACTGCTCAGGGCTCCGTGCAGCCTTCCTTCATCTCGCCGAGAGCTTATTCAGCCTGTCGGCAGATAACCCCTGGGGAGGTGGGAGGGTGAGTCTGTGCTGTGCCCTGACACCCGTGTCGCATCAAGTGCCTGTCAGTGGCCCTGCAGGACTCCCCGAGCTGCTGCTGCTGCTGCTGCCACGCCACCCGGGCAGGTGAGTGTGTGCCTGTGCTGGCCCAGCCCGGCCGGCCCTCTGCATGGCTCTCTGCGGGGCTGGCTGCAGCAATCCTGCAGGCAGGAAGGCTAGCTTGTTGGAGATCATGGAGAGATCTTTTAGGGGTGCACCGCAAAACAGGGCACACCAGTGTGTTTTTCCTCTATTTCTCATGTCTGGTATTGGCAAGAAGGAAGTTGGACTAAATAAACGTGGGAGGTTGCTTGGATCTATAGTTTTGTGCTGCAGTGATCTGTGCTGGATACTCCTCAGTCAGCAGATCTGCCAATGGGCTGGTCAGGTAAAAGCCTTGCGAGATCATGTTCCATCAGGTTCCAAGTAATTGGATTTGTCTTTAGGAGTCCATTCCAGAATGACCAAAAGATGACGGTTTCGGTCTTTCCGCTGAGATTAGGGGACACTTCAGTAAGCATCCACCGGTATTCTGCTTCAGTATGAAGGGCTCAGGCTTATTAAACTTTTAAAGAGGTTGTAGAGTTCCCTGTCCTTTGCTCTAAGTTTTAACTTTTAGAATTAAGTTGCAAGCTAGAGTTAGTGTGTTCCAGTGTAGAGGGGTAATTTTTGGCTGTGTTTTTCCTTTTTATACCAGAATTTCTTGGAGGTTTTTTTTTTGTTTGATAACAGCATGTAGAACAGGCATTTCATTGTGAGGAAAGAGTGAGTACAGTACAACTGTTTTGTTATCTCTTCCTTTTTCCTTTCTTGTTGCTGTGGCCAGTAAGTGAGGTTTTGCACAGAAGCCTTGAAAGTGTTTATGTTCTGTTTCAGCCCGGGTTGCTGCATATCTTAATGTTCCCTGTGTGTGAAAACAGTGCCATGTCTTAGGCTAAGAACAATAGAATCATTTATATTAGCAAAGACCCTTAAAGATGATCAAGTCCTATGTGTCATGGTTTGACAGTGCAATGAAGTGCTCCCTGTGCCCCTGCTCCAGCTTGGACTTACCCATAGTCTGCAGTGCCTTAGGGTTGTACCTGCTCCAAGTGGAGCCGTATCTATAAACCACAGTCTCCTCAGGGCTATACCTGCCGCAGCATAGATTTACTCAGGGACAGTCCTTTGAAGTGCACCTGCTCCAGTGTGGCCTGTGTGGGTCATAATCCCTCCATGGGTGTACCTGCTGTGGCACAGTCACAACCACAGCCACAGATGCTTTGAGAGGTACCTGCTCCCACTGTCTACAGGTCACAGTCCCTTCAGCTCAAGCTCATACTGTAGCTCCAGCCTGTCCAGTGCAGCAGCATAGCACTAGCAGTGATGCCCTGCTCACCTGCCAGCCCAGGCACTGTGTCTCTTATCAAAGCATTGGTGATAAGAATGATGTTCTTCAAGTCTGGTTTTCATCTAGCAGTAACTGAAAAACTGAATGCTGTGCCAGCTAACAGTAGTAATTCTGGGATATATGGAAATGGGTGGCATATAGGCCTGGGCAGAGAGAGCAAGTAGTTTCTGGAGGTTCTCCATGGTCAGTGCCCTGTTAGTGTTTCCTCCTACCTGAGCTGGGTCTGTGTCCAGCCTGTAACCATGCTGTATTTTGTATTTTGAATAGCTGGGCTTTGGGGGATTTTTAAACAATTCATATGAAGCTCAGGGGTGTATTTTATATAGTCATTCTGCTTTCTGGCATTCACAGAAATAAGACTAAGAGTACTTCTCATGTAAGTCAAAAAAATGTGCTCAGGACAAACCTTGAACAAATGTTGACTTCCTTTGGCCACAGCAGCCATGCACTCAATATTACTTGAGCATAAGCACAGAAGTTGAGCTATTACTTTCCCTGTGGTGTCTGTCTGCACAGCAGAACTTTTGTGTCACCTGTGGTCTGTGCTACAGGTCTTGCAGGACTGTTCTGCTGGGCTCTAATCTTTTGTAAAAGATAGGTGTTCTATACACAGGAGTATACTAGGTTGTTAGTATCTTCTTGCAACAACTGAACATTCAAAGCTGTGATTTTAAAAATTGGGTCAATATTTTTCTAGCAGATGAATTTTTTTAAAAAATCCCTGCTACTTTAAATTCAGTTTTGTTCCAGGGCTGGCATATGGTGCATATAATCTACTAAGCAGGAGACATGCTGTTCTTCAAGGGAGTTTTAAAAAAAATTGAACTAATCCACTACCCTAGGGAAATACCTTAAAAATCCTCATCTCCTCAGACTAGACAGCAGAGGGGCTGAAAAGATAACTTTAGTGAATGAGTTGCAATATCCAGTGACATCCTCTTTAAAACCACCTGGTATTCCGATAATCTGAGTGAGTGGGAGACCCTCCAGTGTAAGTTCCATCATATTCACTCTAATAGGAGCTGCAGCAGTTTAAGCACTCAAAGCTGAGTGGATTTTTGCCTCTCTGAAAGACCAGTTTCATGAAAGAGACCAATTTGCAAAACACAGTTCTTGGAGCACTGGTCTAGCTGCTTCTGTGCTTTCATGTGCTCCATTCAGAGCTTCTTAAAACCAGATTTCTTTTTATCTGTCTGTCAGGATGGGATTTTAGGAAACAAAGTCTTTGTACCCAGCGATATCTTTCCTGGTTTAATTTTTTTTTCCCGTCATTCTGAGCTTCCTTAGAGCTGTGATGCAGGGTTTAAGCTGAAGCCTGAGGGTACTTAGCACTTCTTAGAATAGGAGAATGTCAGTGTGAAAAACACGGTTAAATAACATTAGGCTGGTACAGGTCTTGAAGGATTGATACATTCGTTTACTTTGTCTTGTGTTGCTTTTTATAGTGGTTTGGTTTTGGTTTTCTTTTGCTTGCTTATTTTGTTTTTTGAAGTGATTATTTGGTCAGATAAATTCTTGTGAAGTTCTTCTGATCACCTGTCAGCCAGACTGGAGAAAAAAAAACCCAAACGATTTGTCCTTCATTGTGTTTGGATCACTCCTGATTTCCTTGGTTTTCTCTTCTCTCTTTGAACTATTTGCTTTTACAGTTAGTGCCCTTTTGTATGATATCAGGATAGATTTTGCTGGGTTTGATTACAGGAAGGAATGCAGGCCATAAATAGATGGTATATATACTGCTAACACCAGGAATACTGAAATAGCTCATCTCAAGACAGGGTAAACCCAGCTAGCTGGCCAAGTACCAGGAGGTTGCAGGGTTGACAGTTACATGCCAAGCCTGAAAGGGAGATTAATGGTCTGTGCTCCAAAACAGAGCATGTTGAGCCCCAGGAGAAATTCTGCAGGAGCAAATAAAGGAAGAGGCATGTGCTGGTTCCTCAATGCTGTTTCTCTGACTCCTCTGTCCCACAAGGTTCTGGTATTCCCATATGGCTTTTCTCTGTGATCCACAGGGACTGGGCTAGCTGCCTTCTGTGCCTTGATGGGCTGTATTCAGGAGGGGCTTGTCTACAGAAGTCTGTTTGAATCTTTCTTCTTACACAGTCAGCCTTTTCTGTACAGCCAGTTAACTGTAAGGGCACTGATGATTTTCGCAGAAAGTGGCAGTAGTTCTGTGTTTCTTCTTTTGCAGGAGCAGAATTGTCCATATTTGCCACTCTGGAGGTTACAACCATAAGTTTCAGCTATTCTTTAGTGGTGAGGATGTCACTGCCCAACAAAGGACGCTTGTTCTAAAAATAGTTTATAGTTTGTACATGGCATGCCTGACACTGCTCGTGGAGGTTTCCAGACTTTTCATATGGACAACCTGTGCTGCTGTTCTCAAGATCGAAGAGCAGAATGGGCCCAGAATTCTGTCTCTGAACTGCTATGGCACTATACAGCAGACAAGTGGCTTCCAAAAGCCCTGCTCTGCTAGAGTGTCATCCACCATTCAAACTGTGAAATACAGTCGAGTTTCATATAAAGAATTTTTTATTACCTAGATCACTTTTGTAATTGGGATGTGAAACAGGTTAAAGCAGAAAACCTGTGGGCCAGAATTCAGGCAATCCTGAAAGAAATCATCCTTTTCCTAAGTGGAGGAAAACAGAATGTAAGGTGTAGGGTTTGAATTTTTCAGTTTGTGTGAGGATAGGGTGTCCTTTCACATAGATTTTTTTCTTCCAAGGTATAAAGTACTAAAATTATGGGGAACATTTGGTGCTAAGAAAGAGTGGTTTGGTGGGAGAATAATGAAGAATTTTCTCATTTGTCGCTTGGTCTCTTCCCTAATATCAGGATTTGGCCATTAGCTGTATGTACACATACAGTATTTGTTAGGGGTTTCACTCAATTTAGATCCAGAGAATAATACAATTATGTATTATTTTAAGTTTCTGTCAACCATGAAAGTGGCCCTTTTCTTCAAACATGAGTAAGCCAAAAGGAGTAACAAAGATATTACGGAAGTAGTAAATTCTCCCTCTGTTCCAGTTACAATCTGCATCAGCCATTAAGTTTGCAGCACACACACTAAGAAGCATCCCTTGTTCAGAGAAGTGACAGCTGCAGCACGGTAAAGTGACTTGCAAAATTTCTTCAATGTGTCTCAAGGCAGGGAGCAGTGTCCCAGAGCATGGGTCAGTCACCTTGGCCTCTCTGAAGGAGTAGACAGACAAGTTGCTTCTCTGCCACTTCAGTTCCCATTTAATGAAACCATCACCAGCTGCCTTTTCTTTTCCCTTAGGTCATGCCTCTGGCCTCTCTTCCTCTTGCTCACGAAGACGATTGGAGGGGTTTAGAGGGCAGCTCCACCTGGCAAATGTCACATGCCTTCTGCTAGTGTGGCACCTTAGGTGACTGTCTACCTAAGCTTCAGGTAGTGAGTTAGTTACTGGTCTGATTCACTCCCCCTCAATGTGGTGCATCTGTGCTGGCAGTCGGGCGTGCTGCAGGCTGGGAGCAGGGGAGGTGAGCGCTGCCACTGCCTGCGCTGCCTCAGCTCTCCTGCCCAGCTCACCACCCCCAGGCGTGCAGCTGCATGATCAGCAATTGCTGATCAACTTCTGGCTTTCAAGGTTAAAAGAGAAAGGTAAAGAAGGAAAAAAAATGGTGTGCTGCTTTAAAGGTAAGTGGTGGCTTGTGTATTTAGGGTAAGTACTTCTATGTCTGTGCTGCCAGAGTTAAACTCTGGGTATGGGTCATGCTGTCATTCAGTGAAGCGTATGGCTGTTATATAAAGGTTTTAATTACTTTCTTCATCTATCTGCTCAGGGGCACCACACGTCTGGCAAAAATTTGAGAAGGCTCAAGGCGTTAAAGAAAGCTCATCTAAATAAAGGAGGGTTAACGTGACATTGCAGTTACTTAATCCTGTATTGTCCTGCCATGTGACTGCAGGGATACTGAGGCGCAGCATTTCTTTTGCCTGGTGCACAGACTGTGCTTTTCCTGTCATCTCCCAGAATCAGTGGCTTTGTTGAATACACCATGGGAAAGAAACAGAAGGACAGCGTGCTTTTTACAGCAAGGCTTCCACACACACTCACATTTACGAGGTACGGTGACAAGCTCACAGCCTGAGGAATGAATCAAAGGCAATCCCTACATTCAGCTTTTGGACTTTTACCAGAATCAAGGAGAACTACCCTCTTAAGGTCAGCTATTCAAAATTAGCTAGAAGTATCTGGATTTATTCGGAGCAGTTAATCAGCTTTCTGTTTGACCTTTATCTATCAAGTTAGTTCTCAAAGGATCAAGCTAAAATCTGAGTATTTGTGTCAAATATTTTACATGTGTCAAATGTTCTGCATAGACAGTGAGCACCTTGCCACTTTATTGCACAAAGTTTGCAGTTTTAATTACAAAGTCTCTTTTACCTTGCAGCTGAAGATTCTGACATACCAACTCTATTAGTGAGAAATGGATGTATACAGCTTCCAGTTTTATCTCTGATTCTGAACAGGACATGCAATATATAGATGTGCCAGATTTGTTTTAGAACAAATTTTCAAACTAGTCTTTGGACTTTCTGTAAGCTGCTTTTTTTTTTCCGCTGCATTTGTCACAGTGTCCATAATGTGCAAGATTGCATATTCATACAGAATTACTTCATTTAAACTTATCAGGACATCTTGTTAAATGGGGAAGTGATTACCCTGTAGACTATGACAACAGGATATGTGAATGAAGGAAGTCTTGGAAAATACCGCTGTTCCAGGTGGCATCACGAGGACAGCAGAGAAGATGATAGGCACCAGGAGTGCCATGAAGAAGATGAAGAGGGTAAACAGCACAAGCTAACCCCATTTGAGAAACTAATGCAGGATATGTCTCATAATGAAAAAGTGGTGAAAGAATTAACCCTGGGAAAGAGAATTGCCTTCTATCGAGTCAGAGGAGAAATAGGAAGTGGGAATTTCTCACAAGTGAGGCTTGGAATTCATTCCCTAACCAAAGGTAAGCACCATTACATGCTGAGTGATCTATATAAATGGCCTCCTGTGGGAAGAAAGATGCTGTATGATCCTTAAATACACATACAGAGTGTACATGTGTGTGTCTCTGTGTGTGTGTGTTTTTAATGTTTTTGAGTTAATCTATAGGCAGGGTCACACATAAATGCTCAGGGTTGGATTCGGCTTTAAAGAAACTAGAAACATTTTCTCTACATGGCAGCTATTACAGGAGGAGTTCATTGCTGCACTTCATGATGCTAACACATCTTATCTCGTGGCTCAAACACTCCACAATTTGAAGTGTGGTATTGTGCCTCCCCTCCTACAACCTGCCCTGTCTATCTGCCTTCTTCCCTGCCCCAGCTCCTGGCCTGCAGGGATACAAGTGATGAATGCCCAGGATAGTGGGCTAGGCATGCTCCTGCCTGCAGCCAGAGGTAGCAAGGCTTCCTTTGTTTCATCACAAATTTTACTAGTATAGACAAAATATTTTATTTGGTCATGATAATTTTGGTGAGAAATGCTCTGCCCACTTAACTGACTCATTTGCTGATGGTTCTTTACTGTAAAAAGCTGGGATGGGGCAATAGGTGTGGGAGGAACAGGTGCAGGGAAACCAGCTCTGGTATTGCCAAACTGGTGTTGAATTGTCAGTTATTTTTCTTGTTTTAATTATATAAAGCACCCTATCTGTTTCTTGCAGGAAGGACTAGAAGTGCTAGGTAACTGCAGTGGACATTTCAGTCATAGGTATAACTAAGAACTTATCATCAACTGACCTGTTTCTTCTTCTGCCTTTGTCTGACAACAATAGAAATTGTTGTTTTCCATCAGGGTGACTAGTTTCCTCTGTATCTTTGTACACTACTATCTTGCTTTTCTTCTAACAGTCTTTACTTTTCAGTTTCATTGACTCCCCTTCCCTTCATCATCTTACAGGTGAGAGAATGAGATATGCCCCCAAACTGTATTATCTATTGTTATTTTCAATAATCACCTCCTTCAGCCCAGATTTAAGAGGGGTGAAAGCTCACAATTATCCCTTGGGTGCAGCAGTTGTTGCACAGGGAATCTAGGTTTAGAACCAATGGTACTTAATTTTTCCACATTTAATCCTGCTAACACCCAAGGGTTGCTTTAACTGGGTGTTGAGTTTTTGGTTATGCTTGTTTCAGAAAAGCATCTCTGTTCTGCTTGGCCCACTATTTGTTTCCCCTTCTGTGATATTTCTTTTTCTTCCAGAGGTAACTGCTTTGTGCTTATTGTTGGAGGAAATGCTGTTCTGTTGTGGAAACACAAGAAATGCTAATGAAAGGCAGTTAGAAATTTGATCTGGATGAATCCTTTGCTGAAGCCTTTACATAGGGAACAGGTTGCGTTAGTATCTGAATAGAACTGATTGAAAAATTCTGAACTTCAGTGAATACAGTAAGCTCAGACAAACTAAAAACCAAAACTGTACTTTTCTGGAACAGGTTATTTTTCAACAGAAATCTCTCTAATTCTTTTTCTTTTGTTTGTTTGTAACATTTTGGTTAGGATGTTCACTGGAAAGGAAGTTGATTTATTGATAGATACTAAGTTTGTAACTGTCATTAGGAAAGAAGAATGAAATATAAACATTTTCTGGCTCATCTCTGTCTGTCAGCTTATCTGTGCTAATAAAATACAGTACATGGACGGGAGAACAGGAGCATGCAGATAGGCATTCATATCTTCACACTCACCACCACCAAAGAGAATTCTGTTTTTTGCAGTAGATACACATGGTTGTGTTGACAATGAAATTATGTTCCTGTGCAGCGTTAATGAGTGCAAGTCTTTTTTTAATCTGATGATAGAAATACAAGGCTTCATCTACATCATATGTAGAAATACAATGCTGTTCTGGTCTCTGTGGTGTGTGTGTCAGAGGGCTATTCAGCTCTTCAGTTAATATGGTCTCTCTCCTGTATCATCCTGTACCAAAAGAGGAAACAATTTTGATTTTTACTAAGATGAGTCTTTGTAAAAATTACATTTATGTGCTTTTCTGTTGCCCTTGTGATCTGTTGCAGCGGAACACATGATCTCTAGAGAGAGAGAGAGAGAGAGAGAGGGAGAGAGGGAGAGAGAGAGGAAAAAGCTTCAGGATCATACTGGAAGATGAATCCTGTTTCGCTCACAAGGGCTGTCTTGGTTGTTTAGAAAACACAGAAAAAACCATTGCTGCTGTGATGTGGATGCCATGTCCCATGGCTTGGACAGGTGCACTCTTCACTGGATAAAAAGCTGGCTGGCTGGACCCAGGGAGTGGTGCTGGATGGATTGTATCCATCTGGGGCTAGTCACTAGCGGAGTTCCACAGGGCTCAGTATTGGGGCCAGCCCTGATTAATGTCAGTCAGTTTGCAGGTGACAGCACATTAGATGGGAGTGTTGATCTCTGGAGGGCAGGAAGGCTCTGCAGAGGGATCTGGACAGGCTGGATCATGGGCTGAGGCCAGTGGTGGGAGGTAACAAGGCCAAGTGCCAGGTCCTGCCCTTGGGTCACAACAGCCCCAGGCAGGGCCACAGGCTGGGACAGAGTGGCTGGAAAGGACCTGGGGCTGCTGGTGACAGTGACTGAACATGAGGCAGGGTGTGCCCAGGGGGCCAAGAAGGCCAAGGGCATCCTGGCCTGGATCAGCAATGGTGTGGGCAGCAGGAGCAGGGCAGGGATTGTCCCCCTGTGCTGGGCACTGCTGAGGCTGCACCTCAAATCCTGTGTTTCATTTATTTTGGACTTTTTACTACAAGAGAGACATTGAGGTTCTGGAGTAAGTCCAGAGATGGGCAATGAAGCTGGGAAAGGGTCTATGACACAAGTCTATAACTGTGAGGAGCAGCTGAGGGAGCTGGGGGTGTTTAACTTGCAGAAAAGGAGGCACAAGGGAGACCTCATCACTCCTTGCTCCCTCCTGACAGGAGAGTGTAGCCAGGTGAGGGTAGGTCACTTCTCCCAGGTAGCAAGGGACAGAATAAGAGGAAATCGCCTCAAATTGTGCCAGGAAAGGTTGAGGTTTAGGTTGGACATTAGGAAAAATTGCTATACTACAGGTGTGGTCAGGCCTTGAAATGGGCTCCACTGTGAACTGGTGAAGTCACCATCCCTGGAAATACTTAAAAGATGTGTAGATGCCATTTAGGGACAATGTTTAGTGGTGGGCTTGAAAGGTTGGACTTCATGATCTAAGAGGTCTTTTTTGATTTATGTTTCTATACGTGTTCTGTTATTCAGGGGCTTTGCCCACTATATTAACCTGAATTTTGGCAGAGTTTTCTCCAGAAATTCATGGAGTTTTCTTGCTAAGGACTGTTAAGTTCCTAAGCCCTATATAACTTATTTTACATGCTTTCCAGCTGACAAAGAAAGTGTGAGAGCACCACTGAATGGAAGCAATTAAGAGCATTCAAAATTTATAAGTAGTAAGAAGTCTGTCTAATGTGACATGAATTGAAAAAGCAGGAACGTCCAGACATCCAGTTTCCTTTTTTTTTTCAACAATTTTAACTTGGTTCTTTTTGTATTTTTTTTTCCTTCTGCCATCACCATATACACCATTTCTTCTTGAAATTAATTCTCAACATTTTCCTAGTTTCTCCTACTGGGATTTCACCTAGCACTTTTCAAACCTCATATACTGAATATAGTCAATCAAAATCTCTTTCAACTATTTTTGTAATTATTTTGGTAAACAAGCTGCCAGCTAAAAAAGTCTTTCTGTTCAGCACAGCTGCTAAGCAAGAGTAATAGAGGATTTGTAAACCAAACATTGTTTGGAAGCAGAAAGGAAGAGTTTCGAAAAGAAAAGAAAGGTGTCAGATTTTCTGCACTCAGGGTGGGCTGGGTTTCTTTGCATGTCATGCATTTGCAACTGCAATGATGTGGATTTAAAAGAACTTGGTCCCGATTTATGGTGGTGTTTTAGGAGGAGCAGGCTTTTCAGTTCTAAACCATTTTTCCCCCTCCTCTTTCCTTTTAAAATTTTGCAGAGAAACTGACCAGGAGGAAGAGTAAAGCAAAATGAAAGGGGGAAAAAAAATAGCAAATAGCCTAGAAGATTTTATTTTAAAGCCAAAATGTCCCCAACTTCTATAGATCAAGATGTAATGATGAAATTACATGGTTATGATTGTAAGAGTTGTAAGAATTTAGTTGTAGAAGTATAACCTACTCCAAGCTTATTTCCTTATTTACTGCAAACTGCTCTTTCCTCTTGGTTTAGGAGATCAGTGTGCTATGAGCATCACAAGGGTATTCCACTAGGTCAGAGGTCAGAGTGCTGCCAGCCTCCCTGTTCACCCTGGTCCTCCTGGTTCACCCACCTCCCCACCACACAGGAGTTACCTGCTTCCCCCAGGGCTCTCCCTCAGGTCAGAGGGAAGCAGTGTGGCCAGCACAACTGCCCTGTACTCAGCACAGACTCCTGAAAACAGGCATGTCAAGGGATAATTCAGCACCTTCCACCACAAGTATCACATGTGCTTCAAGCTGCACATGACATCTGCTGCACTTCAGTAGGGTGATCAGTTGATATATGTATCATACTAGAAAAATGTAAATATACCAAACATGGAGTTTTCTTGATCTGTACGGACACATGCATATGTATCCTTAACATTCCTTTATGTATGTTGAAATACTAAACTTGAGTTAAAACTTGATAACATTCAGTAAAAACTTGAATGCTTTTATATCTGAATGTGTGTAAAAATGTAATAGCCTTCTCACACTTTTCTTACAGCAACAAGTGAAAAATACCTCTTTTTTCTAATTTATTCCCTTTTACTAGAAATTAAGGTGAAGTTTTTTCTGAAATATTTATTAAAAGTGATTAATTATTAATAAATCTGTGATTGTTTGACTAAGATAGTCTTGAGGGAAAAAAAAAATCCCCAAACCAAGAATCCCTTCTTCCTAGGAACAAATAGTCGTTTCTATTGCTGTGATCCATTTTAATTTTGCTGTCCTGACAAGTTATACAAAGCCACCGTAAACCTGTTTTCATCAGACTAATCCTTCAAATACCAGCTGTATTCAGAAGAATAAAGACAAAAGCTGTAACCTACAGACTAATACAGGAACATAAGGGCAACTGGGATTGACCTATTCATACTGCTCTGACCTACCCTGATGATGTGTTGCAGCTGCAGAGATATATATGTGTGTTTTGTGGCCTTTGGCTTCACTATGTAGGCTTCCAGAAACACATAGGACTTAACAGCAGCTTTGCATTACCAGAACAGCATATGCCAGCTAAATTTGCTGTCTTACAGGATCCCTGTGACTTACTCTATTTCACTGCTCAGAATAAAATAGCCAAAGCTTCTAAATTCCCCATGAGTTTGTCTGTCTGGTCAGAAACAAAGCAGACAAATTTCTCACCTCCATTAGTCTCCAAGTACCTGGCTCATCTAAGGAGCTCTGGGCTAACAACAAAAGCACAGACTTTCTCTACCAGCAGTGGACACCAAAAGCAGGTGCTGTACCTTCAGACACATATTCAGTGTGTCACAGCAAAGCACACCAAAGCAGGAGGTGATTTGATCAGCCCTTGGAATACTCCACCAGCCTTCAGTTACCCCAGCACTGAGTAGGATGTCACAGACAGAAAGGGGCAGGGGGTTGTGTGAAACATTGCAGGACTTAGTAGGCCCCTGCAGCTTAATTTATACTGATGAGGTGAGTTCTACAACCAAGCACTGTAATATGTAAATAGTATTACCTTTTGTACATATTGCACTAACAACATGGAAGAAATGTCTTTATTCTCAGAGAAAGTTGCAATTAAGATTTTGGACAAGACAAAGCTAGACCGGAAGACCCAACGTTTGCTGTCTCGTGAGATATCCAGCATGGAAAAGCTGCACCACCCAAATATCATCAGGCTGTATGAAGTGGTGGAGACACTCTCAAAACTGCATTTGGTGATGGAGTATGCAGGTGGTGGGGAGCTCTTCACGAAAATCAGTACAGAAGGAAAGCTGCTAGAAACTGAGTGCAAAATAATCTTCTCACAGATTGTGTCTGCTGTGAAGCACATGGTAAGTTGGTCTTACACAGGCATGCTGCCTCTCACTACTCTTAGCACATTTTGTATTTCTTTTGACTTTCAACAGTAGATTTACTGTTACCCAAAATTTCAGGCCCACATTTCTGAAAAGCAGAACAGCTATAGAAGAGCTGTGTTAAAGATATCTAAGGGTTTTCACATCAGCCTCAAGTTACTGCCTCTCTTTTGGCAGCTTTTGCGAGGAGACTGAACTGGGATTGCCTGGTAGGTGGAATCACCCTTTTAGCATCAGTGTTCTGTTTGCTTTAATGTGCTGTGGGGCACCAGTGAACAAAGCTTCATTTCTTCCCTCCCTGTTTCAAAACATAGGATCAGTCACTCTCCCGCTTCCAGAGAGGCTGGTTAGGTGTTGCAAACATCCGGCTTGCCTATTAATGAATGTGGGAGTCTCTCACTTAAAGACAGTCAGTTCCTGGTCCTCACTTCGATGCAAATCTTGAGATTAACACTCAACAAGTCACTTCTTGTCTAGTCTTCAGTATATGTACTTAGGACAATGCTGTTTGTCTAGAGCCCAAAGCATCTTGTCAAGGCAGAAAAGGAGCAAATAACTATTTCAGTACATCTTCTCTAAACCTTGCAGAGTAAGAAAACCTTGCAGCTACCTAAAAAAAAAAAAAAAAAAAAGCAAAAAAACCCACCAAAAACAACCAAACAAAAACAAACAAACCCCCAAACCACCAAAAACCAAAAACAACAACAACAACAAAACAACAACAAACAAAACAAAAACAAAACAACAACAACAACAAAACCATGGAGAACTGTTTTACAAGTCTGAGAAGCAGCATTTGTTAAAATTGGCTCAGGGTGCCCTCCGGTGGCTCCTGTCCTCCTTGCCACATATTAGCTTCTGGCGAAGTCAGAAACAAGGGTATTCCCAGGTCAGACGTCTAGAGATGGCACACTATTCGTGGCTTACATAAACAGCATGCATTTCTTATATGCTTTGATGAAATGATTGTATGTGCTTTAAGTAGTGGATTAGCTTCAACGTTTTATCCACAGACCAGACACCCTGCAGCTACAGGAACTGAATTTACATTTCAAAATTACACCATATCTATTTCTTAGAAATACACATAGACTATCAAGCTGGCCAGCCTCTTCATTTGTACACGGAGACTTCTGCACATTTCACTTCTGGTATGCCATCACATAAAACCCATCTCCCTGCTGCCAGTCCACAAGGACAGAGGATCCCTGGCTGTTACTGATGAGAGATGAAATAGGATGCCAAAGGGCTTCTTTATAGCCTCCAGCTACTGTACAATGTTACTCCAAAGGATAAGGTGGAGAGTGCTCATTCATTCCTTCTAGTTATTCCAAAGATGAAGCTAAACTCTTACTTAATCAAGACAGGTATGTCATGACTAAGCAGACCAAATACAGTTTTGAGTCCTTAGCTACTACTGGCATTTCCAAGGGAAAAAAAATAGAAGGAATGGTGTATGTATTATAGATTTCTAAAACTAGACCACCACTAAACTTGGTAGTCCTGCAACATGTAGTACTGTAAAGCCCAATTCTGTGGTCCTTTTCTCCTGCCACCAGCAATTCCTCATAAGACATTAGATCATAGAATGTAAATGTAGCAAATTTCTTATTTTATCTGTGATATTGTTAAACTGGTGAACTAAATGTTTAAACCTGTAAGTTACAGAGTAACTGCAAAAACAAGTGCTGCAAACCCTAAAGAAATACAAATTTTTGCACATGAATGTGCATAGTGTTGTAGGATTAGCCATGCTGCCCTCACCCTCACATATTCATTTACTTCATTAAAATAGTTGTATTAGTTAACAAGTTGAGAGTGCTGTGCTTTAAAAGTCCCAGCATCCTTCTCTCCCTACTCAATTGTTTTTGTATCTTTGGAGAATTCAGTTAGATTTGTTTAATATTTTTGCAATTGCAATACTAGTTTCTGAATTTGCCCCAGATAACTCCATTTCTCCTTCAGGGTAATTAACCAGTTAGAGGTTTCCACTGGGACCTTTCCTGGGAACAAACCAATGCCAACTTTTCCTCTTCTTCCACAGCATGACAATAATATCATTCATCGGGACCTGAAAGCAGAAAATGTCTTCTACACCAGTAACACCTGTGTTAAGGTGGGAGACTTTGGATTCAGCACAATAAGTAAAAGAGATGAAACTTTAAAAACTTTCTGTGGCTCTCCTCCTTACGCTGCTCCTGAACTCTTCCGAGATGAAAACTATATCGGCATCTACGTAGACATCTGGGCACTGGGAATCCTCTTGTACTTCATGATGACAGGCAGCATGCCATTCCGGGCAGATACAGTAGGCAAACTGAAAAAGTGCATTCTTGAAGGGACATACACTCTGCCTCCCTGCCTCTCAGAAAATTGCCAGAAACTGATAAAAGGAGTCCTTCAGCCAGTACCAACCAAGCGATACTCTGTCAAACTGATTATGAACAGTGAATGGATGCAAGGAATACAGTTCCCCAAACCTTTACAGACATTTAAACTGGATCCTAAGTATTTATCAGACATCAGTACACTCAAAGAAGAAGAAATTGAAGTGAAAAATATTCTGGAAGACCTGGGAATCACAGAACAGCACATTCAGAACAACCGGGGAAGAGACGCACGCAGCTCCATAACGGGGGTCTACAGAATTGTGTTGCACAGAGTACAGAAGAAAAGGGCACTTGAATCTGTTCCTATCATGTCCCAGCCAGATCCAAAAGAAGAAGACTTGAGGAATGGAATCACTTCTTACAATGGCATTAAGCACACATCCAAGCTGTGTTCTATTTTATAAAATTGCACTGCAGGCTTTATGCTCAGCACATTTAACAAAGGGGATTTATTCACTTATCCTTAAGCTGTAGTGTTACCTTTTTTTGTAATTTTTGAATAAACCAAAAATGCCTCATTTTCTTTGCATTTCTCAATTGACAGTGAAGCACTCAGTAACAGCTCTCGTGCATTTGCTTGACTCTTTCTCCAGACACTTGGTATAGCCAGTGCAAGAACCCAGTAATGGAAAATATCATGAGTGGAGGGGGTCTTTTAATAAACACCATGTACTGCACTTAACCCATTTGAGAGATTCTCTGCACAGGCATATAACAGCTAACTTCTGAAAAGGTGTACCTAAGCTCAACACAACTTTACCACTGCAAACCGGGACAGTTTTTCCAGAGAAATAAATTTAAGCAGAGACCAGACCATAACCTAAACAATTGCAAGTTCTGCTTTTGAACTTTATCAAATTTAACAAGTTAATTTTTGAAAAGCATTTTATTTTCTTTCCAGAAACATCAAAGCTGTTGTTGGCTGCAGTTTCCAGCCTGCCATGATTCCAGAAGACCAGTCAGGATGCATTCAGTACTTTAACCCTGCAGGTGTGGGTGCCTGAGTGGTTGGGCTACCATCAGTTACCCTTCTGACGCCTTCCACTGCTTGCACAATTCTGCCAGCCTGGAACTGCTTGGACTCCAGCTGCACTCCAATAAAAAAAGATTTAAACATACTCCAAAACCCATGCAGTTTTAAGTTCTTGCCTTAGCCATTGTTACCTGTAGCTGAATGCAAACAGCAGCAAAATCTGCTTGTATTCAGAGGCTTGTCCTCACTCCTACCATCCTGCTTTGGCAACCAAAGCTGGCACAAAGCTGATTTTGACATTTGATCACTGCAAGTTAAAATCTGCACAGTTGTTCTGAGCATCACCAAAATGCAGATGCTCCAATTTTCAGCTTTAATTGCTTATTCTATGCTTAGATCTTCAACAGCATCAGTTCCAGTGCAAAGGACAAGTGTGGCAGCTGTTCTCTGAACAGGGACAGCTGACATCCTAAGCTCAGAGGTAGAACCTATGAGTTTAGTTAAGGTAAGATACCCAGAGCAAGGTGTACACAGTTACAGCTGGTGCTTTCACATTTAAAGGCAGGATGCCTTGTCTGTTATGACACCAGTGAGACTATAATTACACTTTAGAGAGAGTAATTCATATAAATGGGAATGGAATGGCTCTGAAAAGCCACATATGGGAAACTGGACTCAGTGAGACTGAGGTGTGTACAAAGCAAGAACCAAGCCTCCTTCACAGATTTTCTGAGGGCAATAAAACAATACCAATTTTTATAAAAGTAATTCAAATTAATTCCATTACATAAAGTGGGTATTAATTCCTCCACAATAATCAGTTTCCATATAAAAACATTTTAAGTTATCTTGAAACATGGCCCTGATAAAATTGTTTTACACCAGCCTAAGCAACTCTTTTTCCCACTTTCATAATGGAATGACACTAAGAAGAAAAGATGCAGAATGTCCACACAACTTGCGAACCCACAACTTTGGGGTTTTACCAGAGACAGCTTCCTCTTTCCTGTTAAAGAAATCCCTCCTAAAAAACCAACAAGTCAGCACTACTCCAACAGGTTTCAAATATCTCAAACTTTATTTTAATAAAGGATCAGCCTCACAGACCTGTGAGGCCTGTGCCAGTAGCTCACTTCTTGGCTTGTCCACTGCCAGCAATGGACTTTGTTCCATGACAGTTTGTTTTACAGGTGCCAAGGTTGTTTCATGAGGCAACCTAAACCAAAATACTTGCAAACACTATCATCATGCATTGCTCCATCATTTTCAGCAGAACAAACAGATTAGTATTCATCGATTTATAATAAACAACTATTTTACCAAGGCTTGACTGTACAAATACAGCAAGTTATCAAATCCTAGTGAGTGACAGGTAATACAAACACTTCATTACACACACACAAAAAATGTAATTAACAGAAATCATTTTTTGCTACTTTATATTAGATAATGTAGCTTTGTAGAATTAGCAAAGAAATAAATTCAATGAAACTTCATTCTGTACATTAGCTCAACTTAAATATATATATATATGTGTATATATATATATATATTACAAGCTTAAAAGGCTCATATAATAGTTCATTTCCAATCTGGGCTTTAAAAATCTACCAGAATGGACTCCCCATAACCACTGTATACCTATCTACTGCTTGCAAAAAGGAAAGCTTTAGCTTGCACGTGGGGGAAGGGGGAAAGAAATAAAAGACTCCACTCCTACAGTATTACCAATTGTGATAAGGACTTCAAAGTACAAAGCCAAATGCAAAGCTAGAAAGAGTCTTTTGGAAATGCATTATATAAAAACAACTAATAGGCTAGAGTTTCAGACAAAGTGATGAACATTACTCTCTTCCTTTGTTTGCCAATTAAAACAGCTCCACAACAGCTCTAAATTTCATTTGAAAATTCTGTTGTCTTGGATATTCTACTAAACAATCCATTATGGTGCCAAATCAATGATCCCCTTTCTTTAGAATAAAAAATTTACTACCTGCCTTCTTCACCTTTCCTCCCGTCTCCTGTGACTTAAAATGCAGGCATAAAACATGTAAGATGTTAAGAGGAATTACACAGCAACACAGTGGATCACAGAGTTTCTTCTACGATAACCACTTGTCAGCCTTGATCCAGTCATTTTGACAGGGAAGAGAGATTCTATTCCAGCAATGGATGGTTCTTGGTTCTACGCCTGTCCCAAAGCAATGGGGTGATGGGAGGCAGACTTGGGGATGAAAGGGAAGGTGATAAAGTGAAAGAGAATTGCAGTATTCAGAAGGTTGACTGCTTATTGTCAAGGCACTGAGAACCCTAACATTAAAAGCTTGCAATATTTTGCACAGACTTGAGTACTAGTAGAAGTTAACAGTGTAGGTTTCAAGTCATTTTACATGGAAGAGCAGGCAGAAGATTCCTTTTTTTTTTTCTTTCTGTGTACGAAGACTTTGTAATAGACTACAGCTACTTCTCAGCAATTAAAAAAGTTCAGACATGTTAAGGAATCCCCACAGCACCTGGCAAGTCCCTCTATCTCCAATATACTCCTGATTTTAGTGTTCTGAAAATACTATAAAATCAGCACACCATATTATGATGATTTTTTTCAAGGAGCCTTAACGGTTTTTTCATGCTCCAATTAAGTACTACTGTACACTGAAACTTCAGTGCTACTGCAATCCTTTTTCTCTCTCTCTCACCCTGCCCTCACACCTTGTTTCTTTCCCCACCTCACAGAGGTATATTAATGCTCCCCATTGGAAATGGCGACAGTAACGCCTTCAGATTCTGTTGTTGCAGGGATTCTTGGCACTTTCTTAGCAGGGCTTGGGATGTGCTAAGAAGAAGGGAAAAAAACCATTAAATACAGTCTTCTAGTTCACAGACATTCATACTTCATGGCTAGTCCAACTCTCAAACAACATTCATGCTACAATGGACGGCTTGGCCTTAAGTCAGTCAAATTGGTCATGCTTCATGCAAACAGACTGTGTGAGAAGAGCCAGTTTGTTCTTCTTTCATTCTTGTGCAGTTTCGTTCTTTTTATGATGAAATGTACTTTTTTAAAATCGCAGTTTCAGCTTTTTACTTCTGGCTTGTATGTTACACGTGTTAACAAAGTATTCAATGTAGCCTGTAAAACCACTTCCTCTTAACATACATGCACATGCTAAGACAAACATGTAAATGGTTTTCCACCATTTACATCAAACTTTAAAAGAGTGTCGAGCGTTCACCTCATGAACAATGCCTGGGTGGACAACTCCAACTCTTGCTTCCAGAGGTCCATCACTCATGAGCGGGCGCCGGGCGTAAGTTCTCCTGTGCTTTTCATCCACACGCACAAGGTACCATGTTCCTTCAAAGAGATCCTCTACTGAACACTGGGGAATATAATTGGCTGGAAGAAAGGGAGTAACACACTTTTAGTTGTTTCCTGGTAAGGGTTTTACCCAACACAGGCCTTTGCAGACTGGATGCACTGAGACAGAAAAGAACAAGATGGCATTTTTACTTCAGACACGTTCAGCCAAATGAACACAAGCGACTCAGAAACAGAAAGGGTTGGACATTTCCTTCATTCTACACCCTAATAATTTAAAGTCAGGTGGATTAAGTGAAAAGCATTTTCCTCTAGGACTAGGAATGATTGACATTTATTAGATTCTTACCCAAATGATGTGTTTCCTGTCTGAGCTTCATGTTTTCAGCAAAGACATCAGGTGCAATACATTTTCTTGAGTCAAGTCTTGTTTTGAGATCAGAAAGGCTGGCAGTTATTTTGTCCAGTGCAGAGCCTGCAATATAGAACCATGTAAGGTAGAGTCAGTACTACTATGTGAACATTTCAAGCCCATTCAAAATACTTTGCATTACAAAATCTGAAGTATTAGCCATTTAAAAGTATTCCCAGTTACCAACTCAAAACAATTAACAGAGTTTGAAGACTATTATTTATTTGTTCAAGGAGACACTTAAACACTCCCTGGAGCTAGAAATTCTCAGTGTGGCGCTGCTGTCATTAAGGCACTGCCCTGCAGCTTTCCTTATGCTAGAGGGTTGTGTAACAAGGCACAAGAGCTGAGCAAGGGAGGCAGGAGACATCACCCCCAGTCACTCACCAGGAGTGGCATCCTGTGTCACCCTGATGGAATACAGGGTAGCAGCGAAACCAGAGCCGTATGAGAACACACTGATTCTCTGTCCTGCCAGCTGCTCTGGGGAGTACCTGCAAATCATACAACAGCTTTTTAAAGACAGATTTAGGCCAAAGTACCAGTTTTAAATAACTAGAAACTGCATCTAGCTTTGGAAAAGCAACCAGCAAATTATAGTGTCTGTAATACATATTTAGCATACTATGTGCATAAATGCTGACTTTTGAAAACACAAATTCAAATACTGCTGTTATGAGCTCAAAAGCTGCATGGAGCAAAACATACCTGAGAAATGCCCAGAATATGATGAAGGCAGACATATTTAACTCTTAAGCAAACTAAATTTTAAAAAAATTAAGCATATCTTGGAAGTCAATGACAGAATAAAGAAAAATAAAGAAAAAAGAAAAAACCAAGAAAACCAGGAGGAGTACTTTAGTGTAAACTTAATATGATTGTGCTAAAGACTGTATTTGAAAAACAACATTAATTAAATGCTAATTTAATTTGGCTTTGCTTATTATAGTAAGATAAAGAAGACATTCCATTTTTTTTTCCACTAGTGAGGAAAAACTAGTGTTCCTAAGGGAAGGAAGAGGAGGAAAGCTGGAGCTGAGAAGAGATGCTACCTTACAAATAAGATCCTACTTTGCAAGGCATTAAGCAGCTGTTCTGGATCAGCTTCTGACACAAACATTTTCAACCTGCTTGTCATTTGAACTGAACGTGTGTGCAGAATTGTGTTTGAACTTTAGTTTTTCTGCTTAAGGCAATCTCCTGAAAAGATTTGCTAGACAATGCTTTTACAAAAGACTTTCTGAAAAAAACCTTTTATGACCTTATTCATAAACAGCTTTTCCCAATTTTATGCTTACTGGGCTAGAAGAGAGGCAAGGCAACCGTAGACTGAAGGGGTATACATATTTCCATTCTGATTGGATACAAGTAATGAAGCTTTGGTTTTCTGATTGAAGAGCTCTGCACTAGCTTTCATAAAAGCTTTTTCCACATCTCTGTCAAAGTATGTATCTTCAAGTTTTATATCCCTATTCAAAAGAGAAAAAAAAAAAAGGAGTTCAGAAACAGAACTAAAATAGCAGAAAGTAAAAACACACCTTGGATGTGTGACAGATTATGTGAATAAGAAAGACAGCAGCAATTCTCACCTGAAAGCTTCCAGACCACTGAAAACACCAGTTTTTGTTTCTGGGTTCTGGTCACTGAGAAAGTCATTCAGCAAGAGTCTAGCCACAGACTTCTGTACCAGTTTACAGTACGGAGAATGGAAAATCATGAATCCAAAGTCATTCAAGGTGAAACGTCTGTCTGTCCCCTCTGGAAGTGGCAGAAGTTTTGTGTTACAACCTATGTTTAGTACTCACTTCAAATATGGAAATAAAGCTGGCAGCACACCAGTCATCATAACATGTTGGCATAGAAGAGACACAAACATACAAGTAACACTAACTACTGCTGTCAAGTGCACTTAATACGCTGCACTGCCTCTATTTAAAAAAAATTTTACCACCTTTTGCACCAGCTAACAGTGTTTGCTCTTTCTCTAGAACAAAAAGCTGCTTAACAGAATCTCTGTATTCTACCCAGCATTTTGACATAATAATCTACTTAATCTGGCTCTCTTCACACCCATGCCTCTTAATAGAATTGAAGCAATTACTAAACATACTGGTTTAAAAAAACATCAGTATAATTAAATAACATTTAAATATTAACCTAAGTTTCTTAAAAGCCTGAATGGAGGTGGGTAACAGTATGTTTTTAACCAAGGCATTATATGTTACACCAACAAATGCCTGTAGAGACTACTGCTTACAGAGTGTCAGGAATTTAGCCATGCCGGAACAGAAATAATTTCTTACAGCATAGAGCAAATATTTCAACCACTTCAGAACATACAAAGATGAAGAGACTCACAGACTAGTTTTTAGATCAGGTACTAGAACTGTCTGTGCAGTACCACCAGGAGAGGCTACGCACCCTTCTGCCACTGGGCGTGGATCTTGTTGCGATAGACGGTGTAGCAGCGGTCTAATGCACTGAGGTAGCACTGAATGGAGAGCTTGCCATCCACCACAGGATATTCAGACACCATGTCTGGCTTGTAGAAGTCATATGCATGCTGCATGTGGGTTCCACGCAACCCTGGTGAACAGAAATTGATAAAAGATGTAAATTAAGTTTATTCAGCTGCTTTGACTCAATTGGGATGTGTTAGTTGGCACATAGAGGAAAAGGAGCAGTTTTGGCCCTGGTTCAGCAGTTTTCCATGGCACTCCTGGCCTTTTAAGGTAAGGTTTCACACAGTCCTCAACTGCCTGTAGGGGAGGACTGACCATGACAAACACATGCAATAAGTGATTGCCACATTGTCCTGGAAGCAGAATGTTGTTTTATTCAGTTCTAGTATTACTCTATCAATTTTACTGGAGAATCCTCAAGGAAATAAACAAATAGGAGCACCTCTGATTGTTCCCTGCTGCGTCCTGTAACTGGACTTGGCTGAGTTAGCCCACAGCAAAAGGAGACAAAGAACAATTTCCAGTGTTAGTGGGAGTTAATCTGCTGCTTCAACAAGGCACAAAA
The DNA here is from genome assembly GCF_965231275.1 of Zosterops lateralis. Taxonomy (NCBI): domain Eukaryota; kingdom Metazoa; phylum Chordata; class Aves; order Passeriformes; family Zosteropidae; genus Zosterops; species Zosterops lateralis. The sequence goes on along the minus strand of NC_139800.1, from coordinate 16,143,055 downwards.
AGCAGGGAAGAGGCTCCAGGGCAAATGCAGTGATCTGACCTGAACAGTGCACGTTCTCCCACAGGACTAACCTCTCTCAAAAATCAACGGTGCGTTTGGGCCCACCAGCATTGCCACAGCCCCAGCTCCCCCAGTGGGCCTGGCATTTCCAGAGGCATACACAGCAATGTCTCCAGCCACCACGAGGGCATAGCGTCCTGGGAAAAACACAGGAAAAACAGTGAGAAGGAGCCACGAGTCTGGCACATCTTTACATCCATCAGCAATTTTTAGACTGCAGTTATTGAGGAGGTGACTCCAAGATTAAAGGGTTCTTCAATTTTGACTTTTTTCCCACATTTCAATTGGCAATCACCAAAATTTACAGAAGACCTTTACATTAGTAGGTAAGTCATTATTCTTCACACTGTAACTGAACTAGTGGCAAATGCCCAAGGCATTTAAGAAAAACACTTCAGAAGAGAACAGTTTACCCTCTGGATTTTTATGGTTAAGCCTGACCACTGCCATTGCAGGGCAGACTTATAGAAGAATGATGTAACTTTTTTAAAAAAATACCCTTGACTTACCATCCCAGGAACTGGACTCAATCCAGTTAATAGCATTAAAAAGAGCAGCAGTGCCTCCATAGCACGCATTGGTGGTGTCAATTCCTTCTACATCTGTATTGCCAGACTCTTCAAAAAGCTGCATCAGGACAGTCTTCACAGATTTCGACTTGTCAATTATGGTCTCCGTTCCAACTTCTAATCTCCCAATGCAATCATAGGAGAGATTGTTCCTCTCCATGAGCTTCTGAACCACAGTCAAGCAGAGGGAATTGATGTCCTCACGGTCAGAGCAGAACCCCATCCTTGCCTGGCCCAGCCCAATGGTGTACTTCCCAGCATCCACTCCATCATACTTCTCCAGCTCTGTCTGGTCAACATACTGAGCAGGAAAATATATTTCCAGTGCCACAATTCCCACATCTTTGGGCCAACAGGATTCAGCATTCACTGGAAGAGACCCAGGCATCGTGGCAGATCTTTAAGAAAAAAAGGAAAACCACAAAACCATGTGATTTACTCACATATATTTAGAGGAACCTACTTTCAGTTCCTGTTTTTGTATGGAAAAAGTTGTGCTGCATGTACTCTTTAAGGTCATTTGCAGAAGGTGAGCCTTTGCCGTTGGCGAAGCTTCGGTACAAGCACACTGTAAACATCATTACAGGTTCATAAGATTTTTTTAATTACGTAAAAATACAGATTTCAGCCCTGGAGATAAACAGATATAGATTAAGCTATCTCTGAAGCAAAACACACACTTGCCGAGTGTTAAGTGTTTGAGAAATTAATGTTCTTACTTCCGTTTATACGCAAAGTTTCAACTTTACATATAACCAAGCTAGAAACATTGGATATCTTTATTAACACTGCTAGTTGAAAAAACTCTACTAGGAAAACATTGTCTCAAAACAGGCCAGGACTCTTCAAAACCATTTTTATTTTTAAACAAAGAGACATATGTTTATACTTGCCACAGGGCAGAATTATTTCTGTGTGGGTTTTGTTTTTTGGTTTTGGTTTTCAGGGGTGTTGGTGTTCGTTTCTTTTTTCATTTGTTGCATACTCTATTTTGGCATTCCTGAACACTGGAACTCCTAATACTACGCCTGGAGGAATATTTCATGGGCTGAGATGAATAATGTTCTCCCTGACAGGCCGAGTTTCCTTGTTCTAAGCCCACAACTTTCCTGTCACCACGCCTGAGGATTCAGTACTCCCAAGGACACACCAGACCCTGTTACTGCGGCCCTCCCTCAGTCACACAGCCCGGCACATCCTCGGCCTCATCCTGACAGGCGCTCGGCCCCTCCGCGCCCAGCTCCAAGCTTCTAGAAGCCAGGACAGGCTGCGTAAAGGGACAAAGAACAGCCCTACAGCGCACTGTGCGGTTTTCAGCAAAAGAACCGATTTCGCCTTGGCTTACGTCCCCTGCTGCCGCCGACCCCACCTCCACCTCAAGGTTATCCATAACCCAGCCGGGAGACAGGCTGGGGCCGCGGGAATCTGAGTGCAGGGGCTCGCAGCGCGCCCCAACCGCAGGCTAGGCTAGGCTAGACTGGACTGGGCTGGGCTGGGCTGGGCAGGGCCGAGCAGAGCCGAGCCGAGCCGAGCCGAGCCGAGCCGAGCCGAGCCGAGCCCGGCCGCCCCCCCCAGCCCCTCGCGCCGCCGCCCCGCGCGCCCCTTACACGCTGCGGAATCCCATGGTCGGCTCCTGCCGTGCTGCGCATGCGCGCCGCGGACACTGCGCCTGCGCACCAGCACCACGCCCGCCCGGCGCGAGGTGCGGGCAGCGCCGGGACGGGGACCGTGGATTCGCCGCCTGGACGGGGCAAAAACCCCGACGGGAAACAAAACTGAATTCGCCAGCACCCGAAATCCCCGCGTGGGGAGGCTTCCTGTGTAGTTTTGACTTTGTTTGTTTGTTATTTTGGATCATCCCTCAGCACCTCGCTTCTGTTCGCAAAGGGGTGCGGTGCCGTACCGCCGTTTCACGTTTTAAACTAGACAGATTAAAAAAAAAAAACAAACAACCCACAAACTGAGCAAAACCGTAACTTTTCCTGCCTCCTGGAAGCTGTCGGGCAGGATTTTGGATGTGTTAGGGCACAGCAGCCGTCAGGGATCCAGCCAGGCCACGGGCAGGGCAGGGCGGGCCCGGAGCCCCGGGGCTGAGGGGAGCGGGGCGCCCCTGCATGTCTCCCACACGGCCCGGGGACACACGGCCCGGGGACACACGGCCTGGGGACACACGGCACCCACACGGCCCGGGGACACACGGCCCGGGGACACACGGCCTGGGGACACACGGCCCGGGGACACACGGCCCCCACACGGCCCGGGGACACACGGCCCGGGGACACACGGCACCCACACGGCCTGGGGACACACGGCCCGGGGACACACGGCCCCCACACACACGGCACCCACACGGCCCGGGGACACACGGCCCCCACAACTCAGCTACAAGGGCTTTCATCCCTAATCTGCACAGGCACTGCAGAAAGAAGCTTTCTGGTTCTCATACGAGTGTAGACACACTGCCCACAGAGATCCCAAGGTGCCGGCTGGGAAAAGGGCTTTTGGGGTCCAGCTCTCTTTCTTGCACAAAACACTTCATTTTTTTTTTTTTCAGAAAGGAAATTCTAGCTCGTCAATATCTGGCAGCCACGCTGAGGTGAGCCATGTACCTGGAGCAGAGCTCACTGCTGCTCCAAGGGCCGGGAAGCTTAAAGTCGGAGGCTGCAAAGAATTTATTTAAGATTTTTCTAAAAATCATTGACAATCAGTTTGGGTTGGAAGGGACCTCAGAGATCATCTCCTTCAAATGCCCTGCCATGGGCCAGCACACCTTGCACCAGACCAGGTTGCTCAGTGCATCCAGTCCAGCTTTAAACACTTCCAGGGATGGGGCACTCACGGCTCCCTGCAGAACTCTGAGATGCCAAAACTGGCATTCAGGTGATATTACTTGTTGCAGTTGTCTTATCAGAACACTCTGTGCAGAACAGAACTAAAGGCGGGGAGGGTGTTCCTGTCGTGTTCCCAGGCTCACCAAATACCGAAGGTCACCAGTCACACCTGGAGGGCGGCAGTCTGGGCCACCGGGCCGTGCTGCCATGAGCAGCTCTGTTTTGTAAGCTCTCACCACTGAAGGAAATGGGACATATGGCAATCTTGAGCCAGTCAGTCATTACAGAAAAAAAACGTGTTTACTCAGTGATGGACAGTCTTTTGTCTTCCTGGTCAAAAAGCAAACAACATCCTATCATTGAGTTTTTGCTGAAAATGAAAACTTTCTCAGAAACATGATTCATTTAAAAACAACAAGAAGCCCAAATGCTTTGACTTTTGGAAATGAGAAACGTGCTTTGTTTCGTGTCTCGTTATGATTCTGCTGAGAATGATCGAGAAGCATATGACAAGCCACTTCTTCCTGCCTGTGCTACCAGAAACGCATTTGTTTGTAACAACTGGCAGCATTATTGTCTTTCTTAGGAATTTGAGCGTATAAACTCAATAATTTGACTGTGTTATTTCCTGCCTAAGTTTCTAATTCTACCGGAACAGCTTACTCAACGGGGGAAAACAAGTCCCGGCCTCGCTCGCTCCAAGCGATGCCCTTGGCTGCAGGGGAGCGTTGGGAAGGGCTGTGCCGTGCAGCCCCGGCCCGCTCTGACATCACCGGTCCGTCCCCGCAGGTGGCACTGGCCGCGCCACCCCCGTGCGGCCACCAGGGGGCGCGGCCGCATCCCGCGGGCCGCCCGGCTGGGATGGGCCGGGATGGGCATCCTGCGGGATGCTCCTCACCTCCGCGCGCCTGGACACGGGCAAACCGCGGGGACCGAACCTTGGACGGGGCCGTGCGGCCCCACCCGCGGGGACGGCGGCACGTCCGAGCGCGGGGCTCCGTCGGCAGCGCGGGTGGGCGCCGGGATCCCACACCCAGCGGCAAACGCCACCGCCAGAGGAAGCGGCGACATCCCTTGGGGCAGCACCGGGCTGCCTTTCCCCGGGCGACGAGAGGTGGCGTGGGCAGGGAGACGCGCTCGGTCCGCCTTTCCCGGCTTGGGAGGGCGATGCTGTCACGACATTAAGAGGCAATCAGGGGACACACCGAAGGCTCCTCGGTTGCCGCCGGGGCGGGGGCAGAGCCCGGCGGAGCCCACAGCAGCTCACACAGCCGGGACCTCTCCCGAGGGCAGGACGGGAGGCAGGGCCGGAGCCCCCATGCCGGGATGCGGCTCTTTCGGGAGCACCTGGCTGCCCGGGCAGCGAGCGCCGCGCCCACGGGCCGGGATGCTCCGGAGGTCGGAGCCGCGCTCGGCGCGGGGTGCGGGGTGACACCCGAGTTAGGACACCCTGACACACCTTTCTGGGGTGTTTTTCATCCTTTTTTAAAATCTTTTTTTTTTTCTTTCTTTCATTCTTATTTTCATTTTTTTAAAATTATTATTATTTATTTATTTCCCGCCCGCCAAGCTACGAGAGTCCCCCCGGACGCGCTGGCATCCCTGGAACCGCTCCCGGCTCTGCCGGCCCTGCCTGCGGCTCCCCCTCCCCGCCCGCCGCCCCCCGCGTGCTTCCCCCACGCGGCTCCGCAACCCTTCGGGCCCGGCCCGAGTGCTCCGCGGCCCGAGCCGCGCTCACCGGTCGGAGGTGATGGCTCCCGGTGTAGTTCCCGATGTGGCTCCCGTTGTCGCTCCCGGTGTGGCTCCGCACGCACTCCAGACAGCACCGGCCCCCGGCGGGCGTGCGGCCCCTTTAAGCAGCTGCGCCGGCAGGCGGCCTGAGCGGCAGCGCTGTCCGCCAATCACAGCCGCGGCCGCCTCATATCCCGCCCCCCGCCCGGCGCGCGGCGGGCGGACCGGGCGGGGGGAATGGCGTGAGAAAGTGACGCGGCGTGGGCAGAGGGCGGTGCGCCAATGGGGACGCGGCAGAGGCGGCGGACGCCCAATGGGAGCCGTGCACCTTGCGGAGACAGCCAATAGGAGCGCGCGGCCGACCGCGGGTGAGGGTAGGACGGGCTCGGGCCGGGCGCGGGGCGGTTGCCCGGCAACGGGAGTGTCCGCGTGTCCCGCCCGGAGGATCCCGGCGCTCCCGGGCCCCGGCACATCCTGACCCCGGCTCATCCCGACCCCGGCTCATCCCGACCCCGTGTGTCCACGAGTGTACCGACCCCGGCGCGTCCCCACCCCGGTATGCCCCGGCACCCGGGCTCTCACGGGGCTGTGCCAGCGGAATTGCTTCACGGAGGATGTGGTGGATGTCCTGCCCTGCCCTGCCCTGGATCTTCCCGTAACATTTTCGTCCGAGCTCGTTAAATCCTCTGTGTGCCAAGCCACACATCACGGGGTTACTGCTGTCTGACAAATTGGCATTGTGTGGGTTCTTCCTGCCAGCCTGGCTTGCCTTTAGGCCGTGCAATGATTTATTTCCACCTAATCCATTGCTGCCCGCCTCCAGAGAGCTGGGAGCACAAACCTCTGTTACAGATGGGGTGCTGCTTGACAAGAGTCAAAGTTTGTAGCCTGGATAATTGTGTTGTAAACCACTTCTCAAGTGAAGGAAATGTACTCCCTTGGCAGCTGTTGGGTTCTGTGAGGTCTGACTGCTGAAGGCAGCAGAGACACCACCTTGCCCTCCTCACACCAGTGCAGGGGGTTAAAGCACCGTCCTAGGGGCAGGTAAAAACACTGCCGAGGAAATGGAAAAGCCGTCACTGAAAGTGTTAACTCCTGTCATGTTTGTTCAGTCTGTTTTGAACTTGTAACTGTTCGTTGTGCCATTGTCATGCCAAATCATCACAGATTTGTCACATAGCTATCTGTAGTGCAAGGATTGAGAAATAGTACTGAGAAATCAAGATAAGTTTTGTGTGCACGTGCTACCCTGCAGTCTCCTGATAAGCTTGTGCCAGTCACTGTTACAAGCCAGTCCCATTTGTTATTCTGAAAAAAACATGTTGACAAAATGCAAACTCAGTAGGTGATGGTGTAGTTACATCATGTAGGCACACTGTTACCTCCTTGCCTACAGACAAACAGGACTTGTCAGGAAAATTCATCTGCTCTGGGACTAAAACTTCAATTCCTTCTTCTTTTCCATTCCTACCACAAAAAAAACCAAAACAAACAAACACACACAACAAAAAACCCCAATCAAACAAAAATCAAACCAAAACAAAAAGACAACAACAAAACAATGCCTCAAAAAAAAAAAAAAAAGAGAAAAAAAAAGAGAGAAAAAAAAAAAAAAAAAAAAAAAAAAAAAGAGAGAGAGAATCAGAGCTGTATCCTTGTTCTGGACATCAAAATGGGCTTCTAATTCCAGCCTCTCAATATTCACTTGGTGGCAAAATTCCTGCCACAGCTATGCCTGGTTTGCCCTGGCTTTATGGAAGAGGTGCTGGGGAGCAAATGGAGAAGTCCTGCTTCCCTGCTCCCTGGGGGCTCAGCTGCCTGTGCACAAGACCAGCACTGATTCCCCTGTCTCAGGTAGCCTGGAATGAGGCTGCCCTGGAGAAAGCAGGGCAGTGATGGAGCTGTGTGTGATGGAGCTGTGAGGAGCCTCCTTCCCTTTCAGTTGGGAGCCGTATTCAAACTTGGGCCGTTGCCAGCGGGGCACCAGGAGTGTGCCTGTGCCTGGTGCAACCCTTGTGGTCCTGACCCAGTGACTCCCCACCTTCACCTCTGATCCACTCCTCTCTACAGACTTGTCTGCAGAGCCCCGGGAGACCTGGTCTCTGGGTTGACCCTGTTTTCCCATCAGTGGACCTGCACTGCATGTTTGTTTGGGCACTGTGAGAGTGTGCCCTTGCTGAGGTCGCTGCCCTGCTCGCTGCCTTCTCATGGCTCTGGTGTCACCTGCTTTTTCTGCTGCTGACAATGCAAACCTGCTCACCTGGGAGCCTGCACTCTGGTGGGAAGGCTTTCCTTCTGATAAATGTCTTATTTGCTTTCAAAATGGTGAAGTCAGAATTGAGTTTTGCAATTTTTTTTTTGTGCATTTATAGTCAACACTAAATGCAGATCTTAAAAAGAATCTTCCTTATTACATCTTCTACAGATGTCATAAAGAAACCTTGATGAAATTACTAAGATTAGCTTGGGGAGGTGATTCATATTATTGCTTTCTTTCCCATGGTCTATTTACCTCTACTTCTATTTAGAGATTTACCTGGTCTTTACATTGCTAAAAGCACAGTTTTTGTCTCCTCAGGATGTTTATGGGTCCAGATGCTAATTTAAATTTATATCAGGTCCAGACATCCTCCTGTTGCAGACCGGTTTGATGACTAATTCTTTGTAGCCTAAGACCTAGACCCTACTTTTTCTTATTAATCAGTGCGATTTATTTTATAATTGTTGTCAGTGGTGTTGTTCTTCTTATTCAGCTTTATGACACTGTTTGTTTTTTCTGTCACAGACTGTATTACAAGGGATTACTTATAAAAATTACAATTGTTTCTTCACAAGAAAGGATCTGCCTATGCTGCTGTTGCAATAGTCTACAATTGTTTTACACTAATTTCTCATAAGGATTGCATTAATATCATTAAAGTTATTGGTGAATCTTATTCCAAACCTCTTTGTTAATTAATTATATTTCTGTAACCAAATTGTTCTCCAGACATGTGATTGAACTATTTCCAGCCCAGCTAGTGAGAATGCAGGTCATTTCCCTTTCATGGCTGTAGAGCTTAACCAGTCTGCCCTGGGAGATATTAAATCAAAAATTGTATTTGCAAATTCTGTTTGTTAATTTGGACTAATGCACAGAAATGAATGCTGCACCTCAGTAACCTTAGAACTGGAAACCTGAGAAAGGACAGGTTGTTTTCATAAAGATGTTACTACCAAAAAACTCAGCGTAACTCAGAATGAAATTGTCTCAGAAAAATGCTCAGGTGTGCTAGTCAGTGGGCAAGCACCTAGCCTCTTCCTCTGTTAAAATCCAGGCTGCTTTGGTAAAAAAGAGGGGTTTGAATTTGAGCCTCTATCAACATTTTTCAGCTGTGTAACAGTGTGTGGTAACTCCTAACCAAGTAGTGCTTTGAAAGAAAAGTGTTTGCAGTCTTATGACTCAAGTCTGACTTCTAGCTTTAAGCAAGAATATCAAATTCAGGGTGCTGGTTTTGCCTTAATAAACCTAACAAGTTGTTTGCTTCTGTTTAGCAGTTCTTAAGCAATGCTATCTGTGATTTTTTTAAAGACTTAGAGGCTGTCACATTAAGTTAATAACTCTTAAAATAAATGAAAAAGCCAGATGATAATAATCTGCTAAGTTGTTTCTTAAAAGTGCTTAAGCATGCCTTTATTAGAATTCTCAAGAGTATTAATTACAAGCCTAATTTGGACTTAATTCAATGGAAGTTATACTTCTAAGCCACAAAAATACTCACTGGGGTTTTCAAATGTGTCCAGCTACATTTTTTAGGCACCTAAACCCATTGAAGAGAGAGAGCTTTATTCAGCATTTTCAGGGAAAACAAAACAGTGTGCCCTAATAATCTCTTCCACAAAACAAGATGTTGAGATGACTTTAGTGAAAAAGGCATTGATTTTATTTTGCTGCCAAACACGAAATAGCAAAGGTCAAAGATAATGCTCATGTACAGAGAATATGAGGTCACTCAAGTGAAGGTCTGGAAACTGGAAGATTTTTCTTCTACATATTTGTGTGTCAGCATTCAGGGATAAATTAAACTCTATGAGGCAGTGGATATTTCAAGTGCTATTTTGGTACTTCATATATACCAATATCAAGGAAGAAAGTTTGGGGTTTTTTTAGATTGAATGACAGTTAGAAGCTATTTGTAATTCAATTCCCAAAAGAATGCACAGGAACCAAAACTTGAAATACAGCTGGTAGCAGGGAGTGGACTTTGTAATCTTATAATCTCTCAGTTTGATCTATTGATTCCAAGAGAACCTGATAGAAGACATCACACTGAAGAACTGGAAGATGTACAAAAATATCAAAGCCTGTCTTTTAAAGTTGGTCCAGTACTTGCAAACATTTCAATAACATTTGAGTTGCAGACCTGGTTGGGTCTTTAATTACTAATATGAAGAAGGAATTGCTAAATTGATAAGAATCAAAGATTTGGATGCCAGAAAAGTTGACAATACAGAAACAAGTTACCACCTAGTGTCTGTACTGCTTTCCAAATGGGAGAGAGAACTGCCACTGTGCTGTGACCCTACCAAGAGTGCATGGAGCTTCCCAGCAGCGTGTACCTAAACCAGCATGGATCCCTTCCCTTCCCTTCCCTTCCCTTCCCTTCCCTTCCCTTCCCTTCCCTTCCCTTCCCTTCCCTTCCCTTCCCTTTCCCTTTCCCTTTCCCTTTCCCTTTCCCTTTCCCTTTCCCTTTCCCTTTCCCTTCCCACCTGGAAAGGTTGTTCCCTACTCTAATCCTGTGAGATGCTCTCTCCCATAGCACAGCCATGGAAACTGGTTACAGTCCATGCTTTAGTCAGTATGTTGTGTATATTCTATACACTCAAAAGGTCACTGGTTGCATTGATGGCACAGCTTTGAGGAGCTGAAATGCCATCATAAACCCACCTAGAAATCTGAAGGAAGCAAGAAGGTTCAAAATCTGAAAGGCAGAGCAGAACATGAGGAAGAAAAGAGAACTGCCAGGAAGAGTAACCTGCTGATGCCATATTGTAAAGTGCTTCAGCGATTTTGCATTCCTGGTGCTCCTCTGACCTGGGCCCAGGGGGATTGAATTCTGTGTGATACCCATTAGCTAATTATCCGTGTGGTGTCCAGGCAGTGCAAATGAAATGGTGGAAAGCATGTGGCATTTCAGCTTGCATTAGCCAGGGTCACATCCTGTGCTTCAGCAGTGTGCCAAGCACAGCTTTGGGAGGAAGAGCTTCCGTGCAGGCTCAGAGTCAGAGAGGGCAGCCCCAGCTCCTGCTCTCAGCAGCAGGCTTCCTGCACACTATTCCAGCAGGCAGAGGATGGAGCTATGCCAGTGTACATGCTGTACAAAATATTCCCTAGACTCTGGAAGAAGAATTATATCAGTTGCCTCATTGTTGTCAGAAGGCAGTTGGCTCATAAGAACAGTAATTGTTTCTCTTATCTGTTTTGGAGGGAGTCAAGTTTCTTTCACCAGATTCGCATCTGTAGGAGTATGCTGTTTAGCTCTAGTGACCTTGCTGCAGTTGTTCATCTTCCTTATTTAGGGAACCTACCAGCAGCTGCTTCTATCCCCTGTCATTGGCCTTGGTTTCTGCCATGCTTGGAGGATGTAGTTTTACATAAAAATTTCAAAGCAAACGCTAGAGGCGACTCAGAGAAGCTCATTTAAATCAAATGCAGTGATTGAAAAAAACCCAGTCATTGCTGAGGGAAAAGGAGAAAGAGTGGAATTGCGCTGCTATATTAAGTATTTTTGGTTCAGGAGATGTATGCATTCTATGGCACTTATTCTTTTAAAGACCTTTCTTCTCCCTCATTTGTTGCTTTCTGCATCCATGTCTGTGAAGAGAAGTGCTGTTGATGAGATGTCTTTGTGGAAATACTTAATTACTTTGAAGCTTCCAAGGAAGGAGGGAGGGAATCTGGACTATGCCACACAGGAGAAAGCAGTGCTGTGGAGTGGAAGAGACGCTATGGAGTAGGTAACCAGACTGTCATTATTGCCAGTCTTTGAAAAAAGGCTTTGAGGGTCAGACATAATCCTCAGTCCTAAGCATGAGAAATTCAGCAAAGGGCGTAGGAAGGATCCATCTGAAGGAGTCTTTGAATGAACAAAATTGAATGAACAAAATTGAATGAACAAAAGCAATAGAGATGATCTTTATTGCATAGCTCTGAGTGCCACACTTTGAGTCCTATGAGGAGGATCAGATGTCACTGAAATATTTCATGATAGTAACAGCTGGGAGCAGAGATTGTTCAGAACAGGTAAAAGACATGGTTTTGGCAAACAAGCTGGAAGTATCTGAGGAAGTGTTTGTAAGACTATGTAAGATGACGAAAAAAGAAAGCTTAATGACTGGAAGAATATAAACAAAATAGGAAACAGCAGAAATAGGATTTCAGACAGGGAAGAATAAGGACCAAGCATAGGATTAGAGAAAAATGGAGGAATTAGAAGGAACAGAATGTCAAAACAGAAATCGCAGGAGAGGTTGCCGTAAAAGCAGGGTGAGAGAGAGGAAGATTTAAGTCTGCCAAAGATCCAGAAGGTACAGTGAGCACTTGCTATGAGACATTACCAAGAACACCTTTTAATTTGTCTGAAATCTGATCAACATCGTTCTGAGTACAGGTGATGTTTTCTGCCTTTACTTTCTCTAGCACATAGAGATTTGAAAAATCATTTTAATGCTACAATCATCCATCACTCATGAAATCTGGTATCCTTGCCCGCAGTGCCATATGCCACAGTATCCTCATCATGGGTCTTGCTTAATTTTGCAACTGCTTCTGGTCTATCTGTTTGGTATTTCTGGTTCTTCTCTGCTTTCTAACATGAGATTTGCTCCTGTGAATTTTGTGCTTCATCTTCTTCATCATTTTTTGGACTTTTCTGTTCCATGGATTCGCACAGAGCTTTTTGCCTTTCATGTGGAGACTAACAGAGAAAGAAACGGTTGTCAGTTTCAAAGAAAAAAAGTAAAAATCCCAGCTTTTAAAAATCATAATTATCATTCACCCATGAAGACTACAAAGTTAGACTTGGTTAATCTTAAATTTTATTTTATGCAGTGTTTATTAATTATTTATCTGGTTTCAAATACATTAGGATCTAAGTTTTACATGATTAAACTTACATTCCAAAGTCTGAAAAAAGGCTTTACTACTTCAATGCAAAAAGAACCACTGTGCAAAGCAACAAAGTACTTCTGTGGTCAATAACTAAACAGACAACTTGTAATTATTATGACTGTCATGATTATTATGCAAAAGTCTAGAAAATGTACCAGTTTAATCCAAATGGTGTGATATTGTGTCAGAAAAAAACCCCAAATAGATATAATTTATGTACAAAAGTTGATTTAATGATTTTAGGCAAGGGGTTTAGGGGATAAATAATTGGAAAAAGCAGAGAATTCTTTAAGATGATTGAATAACTTTTCAGTTCTGAAAATAAAGCAAGTGACGGTGAAGGCTGAATAATATTCAGTATTATTACTGAAAAAAGAAAAAATTTTAACGATCAATTTTAAATAGCACAAGGAAGGAAAGTTCTTAAATCACATACAATGTTGTTTTTTGAATTCATGTTAGCTTTCCAAGATTCTACTTATTTAAATGCTGCCTAATAGGTTTTAACTTGCAGTATCCCTTTCAGGATACTTGCAGTGAAGGACACAAAATATGTCTTACATAATAGCCTCTAGGTGACATGGACCATCAGCTTTCTGGGTTTCAAATTTCTCTACTCTTCTGAGAATTACTTTGGGAATGTCATCTGAAATTTTCATGCAACAGTTAAAGGTCCCAGGAAACAAAGCTAAAAAGAAGAGTAGCAAAGTTAGAAACAACAAGGATATAAAAGGGCTAAGTCATGGTTTGACTGCACAGTACCACAGAGGGTCGAGATTGGAAGGTGTCTCTGCAAGTCATCTGGTCCAGCCCGCAGCTCAAGCAGGGCCATCTGGTCCCTGGCTCCTGCTTGAGCTCTGCTCCAAGTCCTTGATAATATGGTTAGCTTAATTAACTCCATTTTATGAGACAAGCAGCCATTCTGTGACCAAGCAAGTCATGTGTTCATGCCCCTTCCCTCATTACCACGCCCTGGAGGTCCTGTGAAACAAGAGACAAATCAGATTTCTATTTCTGTTCCTCCAGCCTACCATCATTCCTCCCCAGGTGCAGGGCTTAGCATTTCCTCTTGTTGAACTTTGTGAGTTTCCTCTCTGCCCATTTCTATGTCACCAAAACCATGTAGTACATCAGTTACTGCTCCCAGTTTGTTTTCGTCTGCAAACTTGTCACAGGCACGTTCTGTTCCATCATCCAGATCTTTAATGAAGGTGTTGAACTCTATTGTCTCCCTTGGTTTGTGGCACTGATTACAGCCCTCTGGACTTGGTTCTTCATTCAGTTCTCTGTCTGCCTCAGTCTTTGCTTATCTATCTAATACTTTGTCAGCTTGTCTATGATGATATTGCAAGAGACAGTAATCAAAGCCATTCCTGAAGTCAAGGTACACAAAACCCATCTCTCTCCTCTTGAGAGAGATATGCTAGTCACGTTAATGGAGATTGGCTACCAGGTTGGTCAAGCATGATGTCCCCTCCACAAATCCATGCTGACCACTCCTGAGGGCTATCTTGTCTTTCAGATCTTGTGAAATGATTTCTCAGATAATGTTCTTCATCACTTCCCAGGGACTGAGATGAGGTTGAGTAGCCTATAGTTCTCTGGATTTCCTTCTTGTCCTATTTGAAGATAGGGGTAATACTTGCTCTCTTTCAATCTTCAGGAACCTTTCCCACTTGCCATGACTGTTCAAAGGTGGCCTCAGAATGACATCAACCACCTTCCTCAGTACTGGTTGTAGTCCATCCTGTTTGTCCTGTGGCCTTATAAACATCCAGTTTTTAAAAGCTCTCTGTTTTGGTCCATCTCCACTGACAATAAATCACCCTTGCTTCAAGGGTTCTTTCTGGTCCCAGGAACCTGGGATTCTTGTTAGTTTGCCTAGCTTGCATGATAAAGAGTAAGAAAAGGAAAGTGTGGAGTGCCTCAGCAAGGTAATATGGCACCAGTTGCTCTGTCCATTTTAGCAGTAGGTTTTCATATTCACTCCTATTTCTATTTCTATTTCTATTTCTATTTCTATTTCTATTTATATTTATATTTATATTCTTTTTATATATCTATTTATATGCTTGTAGAACATTTTGTTGTGTCACATATCAACTCCAGATCACCTTTGTCTTTCCTAACCTCATTACTGCACAATCAGACAACCCTATACTCCACTTGGGTCACCTGGCCCTGCTTCCACCCCTTTGTTCCACACATTGTTTTTAGGTTCTGGTGCAGTTAAAAGCTCTAAGCACATCCAGCCAGGCCTCCTGACACATTCCTCGGATTTCTATTTGTCAGGACAGGCCTTTCTAATGCTTGGAAGGGGTGACCCTTGAACATCAGACAGCTCTGCTGACCCCTCTTCTATCAAGGATCATATTCCATGGGATTCTTCCAAACTTCTGAAGAGGTTGTGTATCAGCCCTTATTAAATCCAGGGCCATAATCTTGCTTTTTGCCATTCTCCTTCTCCTAGAATCCCAAACTTCACCACTTTATGGACACTGTAGCCAGTGTTGCCTCTGATTTTATGTCCCTGATTAGATCTGCCCTATTTCCCAGTCCACCTGAGTGCTTTTCTGTACCAGTTCCTCGTTGATGCGTCATGGAAGATGTCATCAATGCACATCAAAGCTTGTGGATTGCTTCAGCACTGTTGTATTGCCCTTCCAACAGATATCAGCATGGGTAAAGTCCCCCATGAAGACTAATGCCTGTGAATCTGAGGATTTTTCCAGCTGTTTGAAGAACGCCTCAACTTCTTCCTAGTCAGGAAGTCTATAGCAGACCCCCACACTACCAAATCACCCCTGTTGGTCTGCCCACTAATTCTGACTTGTAAGCTCTCAGCCAGCTCATCCTCCATCCTCAGGCAGAGTCCTCACATTCCTGCTGCTCTCTAGCATCAAGGCCAGCTCCCTCTCCTTACCTTCCAGCCTGCTGTTCCTAAAAGTCCATATCCCTCAGCTGCAGCACAGCAGTGCCACCCCTGAGCACTTGTCCTTGAGCTCAGTGAGGTCCGAGCCCTGTGCCTGCAGCCACACTTCTACTCTTGTTTGCTCCCTGTGCTGCACACATGAACAAAAGGGCGATTTGGAGTGCTGTCAAGGGCTAGTTATCTTCACAGCTTGTGCAGTGAGATACTGTCCTCTCAGCTTCTCCCACAAGAGAGATCGGTGCCTTAAATAAGTTTCCTTTACCCCTCCTTCTGCATGCGTATGTAAAGGCTTGTTACAGTAATACAAAAGTAATTTTAAAAGATTTATTTTTACTTGAAGATTGCCAACATTAATGACACAGGAAGTGTCAGGAGTATAATTTAAAAGCTCTGCATTTTTAGGTCAAATCAGGCCCGTTATCTTTTGTTGTCTTTTTGAAATGATTAATGCTCTTTCTGAGCTTTGTGTTTTCTTTTACCCCAAGGGCTCCCATGGTTGAATGTGTCTCCACTATGGAATTATCTCCTGCAGATTTTTTCCTGTTTGCTAATACCATATTGAAAACAAAAAGTCACTGAACTTTAAAAAGCAGATCATAAATCTAGGTGGTTTTTTATTTTTTTAAGACAAATACTAACATTTGGGGGCTTGATTATCCTCTGTGCTAGCAGAGAAATAGATCTTCTAAAAGGGATTTCCTCCACTAGCTCACGGACAAGCACAGCTGTGTTGCTCAGGGATTTATCTAAGATGAAGGTCTCGGGATTAAACCCACACTTCAAAATGAGCACAGCAAGGACCTGGGTCCCAGATCTTGAACTAATCTGGCAGAAGTGGAGAGAGAGTCTCCTTCCTATTTTTTTTCTTTTTCATTTTTCTTCCTATCCATTCTTTTCCTAAGTAATAATTTAGCCTTGAAAGCAAGAGTCATGAACTAGGGAAAAAAAAGACAGAGAGTCAATTTCAGCTTCTGTAAGCAGGAGATAAGTCTGTTTAAAAATCTTCTTGTAAGCAAGACAATTGTGTGCTCTTCTTCTTACAAGAGTGCTTGCTGAGTACTGGAATAACAGATGCTGGCACAGCTGTAGCAGTGAGCTTGAGCAGCCAGCAATGGAGCTGCAGTCGTCGGAGAGCACTCACACTGCCCACTGCTGCTCACAGGGGATTTTTACCCGTGGGGTTGATGGCAGGGCCCTGGGATTTCTCAGTCAGAAGGGAGGTGGAAAGACAGAAGCTGGCTCAGCAGTTGTTTCCTCAGCAACCCAGAGAAGAGGACTATAAACAATCAGAAGGACTAATTAAGCCTTGAGTGTTACCTGTGTTATTTCCCAGTTGTGCTTTGTTTTTCTCTCTTCAACAGCATACTTCTTGTGAAGCAAGTTAATTGACGTTCACAAATGGAAATTCAGCTCCTTAAACACCACTAAGTTTAAGTATTTTTCTGGATGCTCAAGACAGAGTTGGTAAAACTCTAGTATAAACTTTTGTCGTTGACAGTCAGCTCCTAATAGAAGGATTCTGTCAAATAAAAACGTGAGGAAGTATAATTATGTTTTAAACTTTGTCTAAAGTTGCCTGCTGTGCTTTTTGGAGAGGTCTACTCCACTACTGAAATTCTGCATAAAATGTCAAGGAGTGGTGCTAAAGAGGCAGGAGCATTTCTTATGGACACTGAGAGCCTGCTAGTACATTTTTATTACAGGTATGTGCCTGGGGAGGCTTTCTTGCTTTCCGATGTATATATTCCTTGAGTAATTTTGATGTACACTGGTTGTTTTTGTTTGTTTGTTTTTTTTTTTTTTTTTTTTTTTTTTTTTGTTTTGTTTTGTTTTAATGAAAAAGAAGCAGTCACAATTGATTTTTTTTTTTTTTTAAATTTTGTTATGTGTATGAAAGCACAGCTACAATGTGGAAAATGGAAATTGATAATCTGTGAATCATAGATTAATGCATGGTGTGAGGGTCTTTCTGTCAGAGAACATGAAAGTGTCACCAGCCACCTTCTATTGACAGAGGCACTTATGAGAACTGGTACCTTTTTACATGGAAGTCAGTTTTAAAACTGGGTTTTTTTCCCTGTGTATGAAGTATGAGAGCAGTGAGCCAAGGAAATCCTGTAATTCCCCAGAGCCCAGGAGAACTGATGCTGCTCCCATGGAGCACTGAGCCATCCTGCAGCTCCATTGTTACTATAACTTCATTCTAATCCTGCAAGTGGGAGGAAATTAGGAGGTAATCCTAAGCAAAGGTAATAATTTCAGCCCAACCCAGGGCCATGGTGTTTTTTTGTGGTTTCAGCAATTAGACCAGGGTTATTAAGAACTGTGGTTTTGCAGACAAATATTGGCATGGCTTTTTTTGTGCCATTTATTAGTCAATAAGATTTTTTCAGTGCTGCTGATTTATCACTATTGCTCAGTGACACAGTAAGAAATACACAGTAGCTTCTCCAAAAATTATTTAGACTTGTTATCTGACACTGAGACTCTTAGAGCTAAAGAAACTGCTGAAAGGACTAAGCTTAGTGGTGGATCTTGAGACAGAAGGAATTCCTTTGTTGTTATTTCAGCAAATGATATTATCTATTTTGGTATTTCTTCCCTAGGAACTCTCTCCAGGGAATGACCTTTTGCTTTCAAAGTTATTTAGCACATTCAGAAAAAGACAACAACAGCAACAACAATAACAACAACAACAACAACAACAACAACAACAACAACCACCAACGGTGAAAGTTGTCCAAGTTGTCCCTAAACAGGACAGAAGGGATTGGAACTGAATGATCTCTAAGGTCCTTTCCAAACCAAACCGTTCTATGATTGAAGTACATTACTTGGGAATGGAGCATTGTGGAAACAAATCCTCTCATGGAACAAGACCTCCATGAGTACTGTCCATTATATCTGTCTTTACATTTTAGTTGATCAGTATCAAATCTCTTTTTTTTTCCATTTCCTCTCTGCTATCTGGCCAAACTTAGTCTATAGAAACTTGTCTTACCCTTCTGCTCTACTTTTTTCATTGTCATTCTCAAACTTGAGAGCCACATGTTAATCAGCCAGAGAAGACTGGTTGTCTAGGGTTCAGGCAAAAAAATACTAAAAAGATTTATTGGCACATGCTTGGTTTTTGGGGCCACAAATAACTTTCTTGTCTTCTTCAGTTTCAAGCTGATATTCCTAGATTTCCTTTTAGGAAAGCTGTCATGCCTGATGAAGACCCCTCCTGTGGCACACAGTGGGAGTGTGCCAGGCTCTTGTACTGCTCTCCTCTGCAGTTTCAGAGAGGTGGGACTGGGCAGAGGGTAGGGCAGAGCACTGGTAAGGAGAGACATGGCAGTCAATGGTTCTGCCAGCCTCCTCTGTAGAGAATTTAACATGGCAGGGCAGGTCTTTGCCTTGTGAAGAAGGGCCAGTTGGAGATAAAAAGAGGAGACGATGCCCCATGGAAATAGAAAGTTAATGATGGAGCCATTGTGTCCCCAACCCCTGTGCTTGCTCTTAACTGTCGGTTTAATTTTGGTCTCTTTTGATAAACATGATAAAAGCTGTGCTTTAAGTGAGAACAGTGCAGAAGGCATTTCTCCTTTCTTCCTTTCTCCATTTCCCTCCACTCCAGACCCAACAGAGCTGCCTTAGGCAGGGCCTGTACAGCTCTTTTCTTCACAAGTTTCACTCCAGCTGTCAGTGTTTTGATCAGCCTTTGGCAGTGCACTGGAACCTGTCAGTGCTGCTGGCAGAACACGGGGTTCACCTTCATGAACTAGACTGCCTGAGGGAAAGGCCATGCTGTACTTGTTCCTTTATGTAACCAAGAAAACTAGGACAGTTCTTGAATTTACACAAACTAAGGGAGCCCAGCAAATATGGGTAAGCAGGATGGGTTCCTCAACACTTTGTGTGGTCTGAGGAAGTGCTTCTCTTGCATGGTGAGATCCATAAATCTGAGGCACTTCCTGTGCTGAAATGTGAGACCTGCTGCTAATTGTGCCTCAAGTTCACTCTGAATAGTTGCAGCTCTGCACACATTGCACAAGTTTGGCACACCTGTGCTATTAGCAGCAGGCATTAGTGTTTCCTAATGGAATTCTTTTGTGGTTACAAAGTAGGCTTTGTACATCTGGAAAGAAAACACACACAACTTTTCATTGAGTAATTGTATTAACGGCTTGCTTAGTCAACGTGGTGTGTATTGGTATGCTCTGGTACCAATACACACCAAAACAGCCATTTCCACAGACAAGTTTGAGCTCTTAGTCCCATGTTGTTGGCTTATGGACATAGAATCCAGACTCTGCCCTTGGAGAGAAATTTACTATCCCATTACCTACACTTAATATTAACTACTGTAAGGCAGCTTATTTAGCACTCATAATAAAGCTGCCAGAAAGTATTTCTCTCATCTAAAACAGTCTTGATGCTATGTTAAGAGTTCAGCACCTCAAGGAAGGTCTTTTCATCTTAACCTAAAGCAAGTCAATAACTATTTTATTATGCAGAAGGCTCTGATCCTGGTTGACAGGTGAACAAAGCAGGATGCTAGAATTCTTGGGAAATGCAGCATAGACATGGACTGTAAAAACAAAGAGGTTGCTTAATAGCTGGACTTGAGAGGGAAACTGAAATGCTGAAAAATGTTCCAATGCATCCTCCTATTTTGACATAGTAATACATACAGTTAAAGCACAATTCTGAGACAGAGTCTGAAAAAAGATAGAAGGGATTCATATAACCATAAATAATAATACGTGAATCTAAAAAGCATATTATATAAAGAATAAATATAAATAAAGTTACACAGTGATGCTTTTCCTGTTTTGCCATGCTGTTAATATGGACATTTTCAAAACTAGAAGGCCGATTGGTGATGGATAGATGGATATTTTCTACAGGTCAGGATTTTAGGATGGATTTTTGTCCATCAAATCTTGATTAGTTTGCAAGCTGTCTGTCTCCATACAACATCCTTGATGTTTGGGTTACAGAGCATCAAAGAAATGCAGGTTGAAAATTGGCAAAAGAGACCATAATATTGATGTGGTGAAAAAAACAGTAGTATCTACTGCCTTACCAGAAGGGGAAAATACCTGCTATTCTTAGCAAAAACAAACATCTCAATGTCTTGCATATTAAGATGCATGTCATGTGAACATAAGTCTGGTTTGTTTCTATAAAGAAACACATTTTGATAAGAGGGAAACCATCTCCCACACTGCACAGACCAGACTAACATTACTGGAATACCTTCAGTAGGATAAGTCCAGATAACTCCTTTGGGAAGCCACAGACAATTTTATTTAGTTGTTACTCCTATGCTGTAGCATTGAACATTTGATTTTAATGCTATTACAATGTGAACTACCAAATTTCTCCCTTCATATCTTCAACATGAAATACATGTAGGAGCTTCCAGAAGAGAACTTTTGTCTTCTCAAATTGAAATTCAAATCAACCATCTTTGGAATAAGCTCCATTGTCCAGCCTACTGCATACTTTATGCAGTGCTGCCTCCTTCACTGCAGGTGTGGCACCCTGTAAATCCCTGTCACTGAGATGTGATCATGGAAGATTACCAGGATTTTTAAAGCCAAATTGCAAAAACTTATTTTGAATTATATAATGGGAAATGGGGTAGAGGGGTAGAGCTTGTGGAGGGGGAAATCCCCATCACACTCTACATTGATCTTGTTTTCTGGCTTTGCCTGGCTGGCCTTGTTTAAGCCTGTAGCTAGGTGTGATTCTGCACAATAGATGGCTTTCCTGGCCTCTGCCAGCAGCTGCCAATTCACATGCAAAGGAAACTTCTACAATCCACCAGCTCAGATCTTACTTGTATGCCTACTGTCACCCTGAAATAAATAGATGCATAATAGCAAGCCTAAGAAGTGTAAGCCTAGGCAGGGTTAAGCCCAAATCTGGTTCAGTTCAGGAAGGGTGTGCCTTAATCCAGCCAGACACCTGAAATTCTGCTCATTTTTGTTGTGCCATTTGAGCATTGTAGTCAAATATGGAGCACGTCTGGATGAGGAAAGTTGGGTGGTAAAGGCATTTCCCCTGTGCCAGATGGTTCAGTGTAAAAGAACATATTCTGAGAGAAACTTTACTTTGACCTGTGCATGCATGTGTCAGTTTTATTGTGCAAGACCTTGCTGACTGGCCAGATCATATATCTAGAACAAAAGCACCTGCAGAGCCTTCCCATGCCAGCAGGTGCAGTGGCCATTTTAACAGAATAAAATCCTAAGGCAGACTTTGTCCATATACCATCTAAGGAATTCTACACTTCCTCCTCCTACTGAAGCCAGTAGAGCCTGGGAAAGGATCACCCTCAAGAAAGTGCTCCAGAATCTAAATTACCTTCTCTGTGAACACAGTCTATTTTACAGTAAAACATCACAAAGAAAAAGAAAGAAATCAAGCACATCCTTGCCTAGTTGGTTTTGAAAACTTTTAAAGTAGTTTAATTTTTTTTTTTTTAATTTTATGTTTAAAGTTAAATTTAATTTTTAAGTGTTATTAGGTCTCCTGAATCCTTGAGACGTGCTGCACTGAACACAGAGCAAAGTTGCATGAAATCTGCTTTTCTGCTGGTAGAAATTTGTTACTTGAAGTTTGTCATTAAAAGGTTTTTGAAACCTTTGCCATCCAGGGCAACTTCACTTTAAAGGAAAAAGACCAAGTGATTTTTCTAAACACATTTCCTCTTGGAAGCTTGTAAAGGAGGAATTTACACCTGAACTTGAGAATCTCTTTAAGCAAATACTGAAATTTTATTATGTGTTCTCTGAGGAAATCCCTGCTTTAAAGGTCTTACACTTTCAGCAGCTAAAACCTTCTTGGTAGCGTTTCCTATGACAAATAGCTCACATGGCTTTTCCCTGCCTAAGCCACTTCACAGAATTCTAAGGTGCTCACACCTGTTGTGGAAAGATCAGGTTTGCAGAGGAAATTCTCAGGTGAAGCCCTGACTCCACTGAAAATGCCAATTGCTCTGTGCAGTTAAGACACCAAAATTCAACTTTTTGAAGAAAAGCAGCATAGACATTTAAACTATCACCTCTGGTCCTGTGCAGAGCTGCAAAGGCTCAAGCAGACACAGTTCCAGGTAGGCACATTTCAGGTCTTTTTTTTTTCTTTAAGAGATTAAAGTATAGAAGTAAATAAAGTAGTTGTACTTACTCTCAGACGTCTGACTAACCATGACTGCTAGAACAACCAAAACAGTGACAAATTTCACATCCATTCCTCCTTGGAGCTGCAGGAGCACAGCCACGGAACAGGTAGTGAGCTGCAGGACTAACACCTGATCCTACCTGCTGGCTGCTGGGGGTGAACCTGCCTTAAAGCCCCACCCTGAGCAGCAGCTTGGCATCAGTTCTGGCCTGTGTGGTACTATGGACTTCTGCAGGATTCCTCCTCTCACCTGAAGACATGTGGTTCAGTGTTTTGCCAGATGGGAAGATGGGCTGTATTCCACACAGTTCCCCAAGATGATCCTTGTAGCCCTCTTCACTGATGAGGCTCTTCAGCAACAGCCTTGCCAAGGGTAGGAGTACTTCAGAAACAAGTACTTGCAGGATTGAGGATTAAGAAAAATAAAACCCTCTGCTATTAAGTGTCATCTGCATGGAAGCTACAAGTGCAATGCTGTGGGCCAAACCTGCTGCAGTACAGAGGTACAACCTCAAGGAGACCCCAGCCTTCCCTGGTTTTGCGTTTGACGTAGGCATTTTCAGTCTGTAAGGACTGAAATTCCTTATGAAATTCCTGAAATGTTATTCCAGTCACACTTGGCTGTCAGCACTGCTCCAAAGCTCCCAAACCCCTAAAAAGATTGCTGTGTGGTTTCAGTCTGAACTGAGCACTGTGGCTGTAAGGGCAGCAAGCAGCTGCTGTGCTCCACCACAGCCAGTGCACTCCAGGCTGCCTGCTCTAACCTTTCCTAGGGCTGAACTAGAAAAATCAGTCTGGCAATCTCCTACACTATCCAACCAAGCTCATCTCTGCTCTGGCTCATGACACCATCCTTACTATTCCTAAATTTCCAGACTGCAAGGTAGAAGAAATTGCTAACTTCAGGGACTTTAGTCTATAATTACATAATCCCAACACTGGTTTTGCAATTCCATCCAATAATAAATTAATAAATTGCAATCAGCCTTTCTGGCTATCAGTGTTTTACTTAATACCTTTGTGTTTCTACTATTCACAATTATCTGCCAGGATAAGAGACCAGCACAACTGGTCTCTTATCCAGGCTACTACACTTTGAAATAGAAGTCTACTGTTAAAATGAAAGAGAGTAGAAGATAATACGTGTTGTTTAAAGCATGATTTTGGGGAAGTCCTTTATGCTGAAATCAGCAAGTTGATTAATTGTCACCACTTAGTTCATAAAAACGAAACCACCCTGGCCATAGCTAAGACAGATCACAACATCTTTATTAACCTGAACCTACATAAGGAAAAGAATATTAGCAGCATGATTCTTCTTCAAAGTAGCATGAGGAGGAACAAACTAGATTAAAAGAAATACAGTGAGACGGGTGCTATTGGAGTCCCATGTTAAACAAATAGCTTCAGTCAGTATGAGATTTTGTATTTAAGTATCTGGTTGATGCTGCAAATCAGGATGCTTTGTTTCCTTACAGATAATTAATTAGTTTATTCTGGCAAATGCTTCATGTGGGATGATAGAGTTTTAAAGGCCTGGTAGAGATTACAAGGGTTTTTCCACAGTGAGAGAATGGAGCTGTAGCAGTGATGGGGATGGAGGAAGAACCAAAGCATTCTATGTTTCTTAAGACCTGTTCCTGTATGACAAGTTCTAAGTGGTCCCCATAGGTAACTCAGACATGGACACCTCCTGTGTTCTCAAAACCACTAAATACAGGTATCTGGGTATTATTTTCTCTGCTGCTGCCAACAAAGAACAGCACACTGAATGAAACTTAGCTCTTTCAGCTTGAGCTCAAGTTTTAGATCTTATGTTCCTCTGTCTTATGTTTATGTGTCATTTATAGGTACAGGAAAAAGTAAATGGCCTTACTTCAACCTGAAAGTGCAGCAAGGAAACTAGGATTGTGTCAGACCCGGAACATGCTTCCCACTTTATGGAGGCTATATAATGTGTCAACAATTTAAAATGATAAACCTATTGGTACAGGACAAAATGTAAACTGAGGAAACAGTGCTGTTTTACAAGATTGAGAAATTAAAAAATAAAAACAAAGTTAGAGAACAATAGCAAATATTGTGCTATGGCTCCACATGAATGTGCAGGCAGCCACCCAATTTACCAAGGAAGAAGGAGGTAGCCAGAAATTTTTTTCCAAGAATTAGGCTGACAAGAGTTGACAGTGGCATTAGTTACAAATATAGCTGAAAGAAGGCAGAGAGTTTTATTGACATATTGTCTTGGATTACATTCAAAGCTCAAATCAAAGCACTAACCTGCAGGCAGAAATTGTTGCAAATGAGAAGCTAGTCATTCTTCTATCCTGAGAAACAAAGTAAATTCTTTTTGAAATCCTTTTAGAAATTCTACCTTTTATTTGTGAAATTAGAAGAGCTGGCAAGACTTAAACTGACAGATATTTTAATCTGAGCCTTTAGTTTTGAGCAGAGGTTAATGATTGTAACTTCTTCTACTGCAGTGTGCACTGTAATGTAATGCCCCCAATTGTATATACCTTTCTACAGTTACTCAGCTGAGGCAAGAGTAAATGCTCCTTCCTTCACCCTTTCCTCACAGTCAATGTTCTTTTGCCACAGGAGTGCTGATTGCTGAGGAAGACTAAGTCCAGCTTGCTTAAGCAGGCTAATTCATGTTAAAACAAATTTAGATCTTTACTGTTTCCAGCAAGACTTAATTTGATGAAGGTTTCTAACACATGGATAGATGCAATAGGTTTATCATATTACATATTACTCTGTAAATGGTCATAATAATCAACTCACAGTAATTTTTTTTTCTAGTTTGGCTTAAATCATGAATAGACAAGTTTCACAATGATTTACATATATACTTTGGACTTCCTAGAAATGCCTCAATTGTTTATGTGGCTATCAAACCCCAAAACTGTGATGTTTGGGTTCCCTATTCTAGACTACATCAGTTGGCCCTGTGCCTACCATAAACTTCTGACTTTAAAATGGTTTACAGAACTCTCATTCAACCTTTTCCATACCAGAAATTTTATCTGTGGGTACTTAATTTTGGAAAAAAAAAAAAAAAAAAAAAAAAAAAAAAAAAAAAAAAAAAAAAAAAAAAAAAAAAAAAAAAAAAGAGAGTCCCAAAGAAAGTTTTGAGCAGTAAAAATTATTAGTACTTAATATGCAAGTTCCAATATGCAAGCCAGATTCAGTCCTCTCCCCAAGAGGGAGGGTATGGATACAGCCACATATCAGGACAGCTCCCCAGCAACCAGCTAGGGCCTCAGTGGTATCTGCCTTACACTCAGCACTACATCTTTATGGGTACATAAAACCGGGAAGAAGTCTCTCCCTTGAGGAGGGGCTGGAGCACCCATTCCCTTTGCACCAGATGAATGTCCCCACAGATGAGGTTATCATGTTCTGCTGTGCTCAGCCTCCCCAGGACTCTCTGGTTCACAGAGGTGCAGCACTTCAAGGAGCTGCTGAAAGGCTTGTCTCTGTCTGTGCTGTTGCCTTGCACTCAGGACATGGACTTCCCATTCCCTGACTACTAAATTCTGACAGAATAGGATGGAAGTTGAGTTCTTTGGAAGAAGATGCAGGTTTTTTTTTCCTGAAATGACATTTGGGGCTTTACAGACCAAGAAGGCAAAGGTGCCAGTTTTAGCTGCAGTACAAAAATTTGAGAGAAATACCTAGTATTTCCCATTATCCATTTCAGTAAACTGTTTATTATGGATATTTTGAATTCCATCTAGAGCAGCTGACACACAAAGCCACATACAGACAGATAGACAGACACATGTACACACCCAGGCATTTTACCTGGAGGTGGCTGTATGGACTCAAGTTCTTCCTGTGGCAGC
The DNA here is from genome assembly GCF_965231275.1 of Zosterops lateralis. Lineage (NCBI taxonomy): Eukaryota > Metazoa > Chordata > Aves > Passeriformes > Zosteropidae > Zosterops > Zosterops lateralis. The sequence goes on along the minus strand of NC_139800.1, from coordinate 16,116,758 downwards.
AATTATCATGCAGTTATTATCACCAATGGAACAGCACAGAGGAAGCCTCTACCAGAGGAGGAGGGGAGAATGCTGTGGCAGAGGTGCTAACAGAAGAGAAGATGACTGGCATTCAAAAGAGAAGTGAAAATCTCTCTGAATTGAGAACTATGAGAACACTGAGTCTAATATAAGTTCTGTTATTCTGTTCCTCCCTGAGGGAATAAAAGAGAATGAAAAGAAGATGACCATGAAAATATTGCAGACTAGAGAGGCAGACACTCAGAAAACAATTACTGAAGAAGCAAGGAGTACCATTTGATAGAATGCTGTATTAACAGCATGTTGCAGATGTTGAACCATTCTGGGAAGACTGTCCTGAGCAGAGCCCCAGGATTCACCTCAAAAACTTACTTCAAGACTGCCGAAGAGTACATTATTGCTGGTGAACTGAAAATCTTGGCTTCTAATGGCATGTTCCCATCATCTGAGATAGCTGAATTATAATCCTTTCCATACAACCAGTATGACATTTAGGGCTGACACACTATTATGCAGCACTAGAAGAAGGACCTAATTTATTGAGGCAGTGAGCAAAAGGACAAACTGAAGACCCTTCCTTCTCAATCTCTGTTTTTTAAAAAAGTTAATCATAATTTAGAGAAACACAATGTGGTTGCTGAAGAGAAAGAATAGCAGATCTTTTGCATGGCTGATTGGCTCAGGAGAAAACTTATACTGAGATGCACAAGCAGGAAGTACATTGGGAATTGTGTTTTTGAATAGAACAAAGACCAGTAATTCTGCATCTTTCCTTTTATTTTTAAAATAAACATGTCTTCTTGACTACACAGCTGAGTTGTTCTTGAAACCAAATAAAATATATGACATTTACATCACTGCCCACACAGCCTCTTTCCAGCTCTACTTCCCAAGAGACTTTGCCTTTTGTCATGGTGAAGCTGAATGTCAAAACCAGGTACTCCTAAGTTTTGGAGTTTTGTTTTGTTTTGTTTTATGGGGTTTTTTTTGTGAGTGTTTTTTGGTTTTGGTCCTAGGCCTTAACTGACTTTTTGAATGAGGAAGTGAGTCTGTGATTTTGAGTCCAAAGGGCAATAACCAAAATGGGGGATGGACAGAAGGTCTACTCACAAACATGTGAAAGCTCATGTCCCACAGAGGTAATATCTGACCACAAAATTTAGTGGTCTGGATCAGCAGGATGTTCTGTTACTAGTCTACTTCTCCTGATTCCTAAAAAACTTGAATTTGTCTTTCTGGACAAGCTGTACCCTGAACATCTATTCTGATCTCTGCATCTTTTAAAACACAACATTGTACGCATAGGATGATAACAAAAAGTGACAAACGTTCAATGGAAATGCATTAAGTCGAGTTTTTTAAAAAGGTTGGTGCTGTCTTCTACCAACATAAATAAACACAGAAATGTTCTGGCCTTACAGTTTGTCTGGGCACACGTTTAGGGTCAGAGAGGCTTACGCAGGACGAGCGCAAACATAACCGCAGACAAGGTTATCCCAACACGGTGTGCGGGGCATGTGCAGCACATGGCAACAACGCGTGGGGAACAGCAGCCTTGCACCAGTTTTGCAGGGAAAAAATGTGTTTCTAACTCCTTTCCTGACCCAAATTCACTGACTCTGACAGTAGCTTGTGAAGTCATTACCAACCCTGAACTATGATCTCTTGCAGTGCTTGTTTACACCAGGACATTAAATTTCTTACAAAGCACCGTGCCCTCATGTTACATGTTTGTTATTTAGCTAGCACTGAGGCTTTTATACAAATTCACATGACCTCAGATCTGCCAGGTAACAGGTATTTGTCCTCTCACAGCTCTGAGGCCTCTGGGGCTAAGCTGCACTTGTCAGTCTCACACAGTCTCATACTTGGCTCTTAGTTTAGAGCTGAATTCACAGTTCCTTTAACACCAGTGTAGGCCAAGATTTCTTTTATGCTTTCTACAGCCCAGGCTAAGAAATGTGAAGGTGATACCAATGACAGATCTTTCCTTCCTGATCAGGCTTTGTGTCCCACTGTAAAGGAGTGTTTTCAGTCTATGTCTTTGCATAAATTTCTTATCAATGACCATTCTGTCTCTGGGGCTGTCAGGTAGCTTGGCACAAGTGGAGAAATTCACCATAAAGGGAGCAGTCATCCAAAACAGCTTCTTTTTCATGTAATTTAAAATCTTTTGGTTCATTTTTTTTCCACACAGAATGGAACAAAATAACTTCAGTGTACAATTCCATCATGTGTTATGATGAAACACAGTAGACAGGATTGCAGTTGGGTAATTTCTACTGTCACATTTAGAAAAAATCAGATTTGCCATCCTTTTAGAAGAGGCCAGACTCTACCAATAACAAGACACAGAGAGAGTAAATTTTTGAACAGTAAAATGATGCATGAATTGGATATAGATCATTATCCATGATGTCATTGTCTCAGGAAAATATACTTAAGATTTTTTTTAAACACAAATTTAAATAAAAGCACAAAAAATGTGGGCGTATTCTTGGCCACTCTCTTTTTGTAATACCAGAAGCAAGAATTTCACAGGTCCCTGGGATATGGGGAATGCCAACAATTTGAGAAAATAACTATTCATTTGCATTCATTACTTTTAGTTTTCATTTATAAAGTTTGTTACTTGAACTTAAATGAGATTAAAACAGCTTCCTCTATTTTCATATTTTTACAGTTAAATGTTACCTACATGATATAAACCAAACTATTTACATTGTAAGACCACTTGAGCACAGATTGTCCTACTGTTAAACAACATCTGACACAATGAGTGACTGAAACCTCCCTGCACTTACCTGGACAAATAAATTATTAATAAGGATGTTATTAATAATATGTATTTTTACCTTCTATAGTTCTTTGGTTGCTGAATTTGGCCTGCTTTTCTTTTGAAATCCACTTAAAGAAATGTGGTCACCAAATATTCCTCATTTACAGTAAAGATTACATCATGAAACTACCACAGCAAACCAAGCTCCTTTCACAGCCAGCAGATAGAGGCTGCACAGATGTAACAGAGTTAATTTGATTAGTGAAGATACACAGGTATAAAACTGCACTTTAAATGCCTTTTAGGCCATGTTAGCCACTTGAAGTTTGGCAAGTAAATTTTTTGTTTAAACTCATTTACACTCTAATACCACTGACTGTATGATTCCAGTTAAGGATGGACCACCCTGAATTGTCCACTTCTTCAGAGATCCAGTCTTTGGGTTGCAACAGAAATCAAACAGGAATAAGAGACCAATCTTTCAAGTAAATGCTGACTGTCCTGCCCAGGGGCTGTTCTGTGCCCTCCAGAGGACACAACACACACTGTCTTCCTGTAATCTCTTTCAATGCCTGTTTTTTTCAAATTATCCAGTGGTTTCCAGTCCATCAAAGACTTGGATGGGAAGAGTCCTGCAATTTATATTTATTGACTAACTTGGGGCATGGAGTTGATTTACTTTGGCAAGTGAATTTGATCTTAGTTCCTCATCACTATTCCAGATCCCATTTCTTGGCACTGGAAAGTTGTTTGCAAAACCTGCTCTGTTTTTGTAGTTTTAAAACCCAAACTATTTCATCACTTTGGGTCAGCTAGCAGGAAGTGACTGCTGCATACCATCTAACCATGTAACTCCAAGCTAGTCCTTACAGATTTTGAAACAAGCTCCTCTCTAGATCAGTCTTTTTCTTGAAGAACTACAATTCATCTTAATATTCTCCATTCAGCTCTCCTTTTTCTCAGCTTCAAAGAATTTATCTTTGAACACACTTACTGGCTCAGCTACCCCATTTGTTCATATTAGACAATAAGCTTTTTTTCGTCCTGTAAACTAATTACGGACCTAGTGAGATTGGGTCATTCTTACAAAGCACATTGGAGACAAATGTGAAATGCTACCACCAGGAGACTCATAGAGATACAAAAAAGAAAGGACAAGCCATGGACTGGAGGAAAGAAAACAAGAGGCAGTGAAGTTTTATTTTGATAAAGTATGAAGGAATAAAACATTCAATAGCATTGAAATATATTTTCTGTATGCCCCATGACACCTTTGCTCAACTGTTCTGACGTCAAAAGCCTAGCAAAAAGCCTTCTGAACACTGGTAAACAAACTTTTCTTCTATATTTAATTCTACAAGTTCTTTCCTTCTGCGTGAAGCAGCTAAAGGCCTGGCAAGTATGGTTATCTTTGAGATAGAAAGAAGCAGAAAGAGCAAACACTCTTTGTAAATATGGCAGGATGTGTTTTCAAACATTTCCAATGCAAAGTATTCTATTTTTTTTTTTTTTTTAATTGCGAGTCTAGATATAGCACACTTTTGGAAAATTTTAATAGAAGCTGTTCTCATTACACTGAGACATCAGTGCTTATTACCTCTGTACATATAATTATGTCAGTATGGAATCTCGACTGAAATGTAAAGCTTCTATCTCCAGCAGTAAAGTAACTCCTGTCAGGTTCCCTGCAATACCACCAGAGCCAGGGAAATAACATGTTCTCTACCTTCAATCAACAGTAATCCTTTTGAGACGTGTTTGCCCCACCTTCTCTGGGTATCACCTACCATCAACTGAGCAACAGAGCATTCTGCTACAATCAGGCAATTCACCTGCGCATTTGAAACCTTTCCCCTTTCAAATAAGCTTGATGTATGTGCACACCATGTGGCAGTGAGAACAAACTCACTCAAAGGCCAGTCCTCCTGCAAGGCAGGGAGGTAGAACAACTGGGTGAAGAAAAAAGCCAGAGCAAAGCAATTCTGTCTTCAATGCTTTGTTTCCCAGTAGACTTTTTCACACTATCAGTTACTTTCTTGCAGAGGAGATGCACCTAAAGTGTGTTAGGTAAGCAGTTTGGACACATTCTGATTATGTGCATGCCTAGTCCAAGGCATTTTCCTTCTTTTGTTGAACACCTTTCATAACTGTGACAGGTATATGCTTGTGAATATGTGCCAAAGGCAAAAAAGGTTGTCCTCATCACTTTCAAAGCTTTTTATCTATTCACTAAAAAAAGGGGAAATGCTCACTCTTGGTGACTAAGAAAACATGTCCTTTTTTTGCAAAGCTAATCCAGGCAACAGAGAACTACAGAAATGTGCCAACATCCCTCACTTTGAAACAGCCAGCAGGAATATACTTACTTGTAAATCAAGTCACTGCCAAACTGGTTTTCTTATCTGAAATGAGTTTTCGAGAAATTTGATCATTCAACAAGACTTTCAGTGGCTGAAAATCACTGGAGGAAAAAACCCTCTTTTTTTGAAGCTCATGATTTTCTTTGTAACAGAAGCAGGTTTTAACACTCAGAGAAACCACTGAAGCATGGAGCCCATACAGCACATACACAAGCCATGGTTTCCCTTAACACTGCAGCACTCATTCTATGCAGACAGCAGCAGCAGCAAATACAGCCCACATCCTCCTGGTAGTGCTGCAGAGCAGTAGCAGGGGTTTCTCACTGAAATAAATATTTATGATGACAGTATCAGGTAGTCAGCTTTTCTATATTACCACAGAGATGAGCAAGCTAGACCACCTAATACAAGCTCTACTTTAGGAAACTTAAACAGAGCCTCTTCTGCATAATGTTTCAAAAAAGAAAAAGGTGCAAACTTTTAACAGGTTTCTTGTTCCTAGTCTAAGCCTCCATACACTGAATCTTCACAAATAGTAAACTCAAAGATTTAGCACTGAAAACTTCAGCCATGATAAATGTTCTCACTGAAGTTGTGAAATCTTTCAAAGAGAAACTCCTGTGTTTGGATAGATTTTGAAAAAATTGTCTAACTTTACAATAAGTGTTTCATCTGCATTTTAAAAGTTAAAATTAATTTTAAAAAGCTTGTCATGCCTTTATGGAAATATGCCAGTCTAGAACCAACTATAGTATCAGTGCCTCTTGAGAAATGCCTCTAGTTGTTTAATTTTTTTTTTAATGTTTACATTATTATGTTACACTTCAAAGAACCCCTAGATAAAATAGTCCTTGAAGAGATAGTTCCCTTCTCCAGCAAGGAGGAAATCACATGAAGGACAGGAAGACAAGCCAAATCTACAATCCCAATTTTAGTCGTTTACCATCTAGTTAAAACAATCTGTGACAACTGGAATGCAATTCAGCACACTGGAAGCATACATCTCTCTTAGGAAGAGATAAATCACATTTTAAGAACCACTGAATAGACTGAGCTTCAGCCACACACTGAATAGAGAGGGTCTCTATGATTGTTTACTACCAGACAGATGTCTACCACTCACATTTGCTACACCCAGCTGAGGAATCTGGTAGACAGAGGGAGCAGGATCATGCTTATCGTCCAACCTGACAAGAAACACTAACAGTGTCTCTGCAGCCATATAAAATTACTCAAAATACCATTTGGTCAACATTTATATAGATATTTAAATGCAGGATGCATGAAGCTAAAGCATGTGGAATTATTTTTCACCATTGGGAAAAATTACAAATAAATCACGTGCACACATTTTTATAGTATATGAAGTTCTGAGTACCTCTGCTTTGCCTTTTTGTGTTGTACAAGGCATACAGAACATTCACACAAAAGATGTTGGCAAAGCATTTGAACTTTCACCTTCACAGAACGTATTAAATAGAAAGGAAGATCTATCTGACTCAACTGTAAAAAACTAATGTGAATGACTGGACAGCAGTTTAAGGAAATTACCCCACACCAGGCAAGGAGCCCTTGCTCAATGCAATTTTTAATGGGAAAAATGAGATCCAAGTAAGACTGAATTCCGTTGACAACATGAAGAAAACTTCAGGGATATTACTAACATTCCTAGGCTGAAGGAGTGGTTTCTGTGGTGGATATAGCAACAGACAGTTTGCCGATTACTCCTGCAACAGTTGCATTATACAAATCCAATTTTTATGCAGATCGTTCGCTTGTATTTACTAAGACAAATGTTTTCAGTTTGATTAAACAAATATGTTTTTAAAAACTGCTTAGAAACCTACTGAACACTTCCATCAAAAGGACATAATCTCTTTTCTTGTTTTAAATATTCTGAAGATTTCCTTGCACTAAAATTTTTCTGCTAAGTTGTAGCACACCTGGTTTTCTCCAGTCTGAGGGGGAACTGAGACAAACATTTCTCCTCGCTCCAGGAAAAATCAATACAAAATTAGCTAAACAAATGCAAAATCAGAAGAAAACATAAAAGGAAAGATAAGTGTGTGAGATCTATCTATCTATCTATCTATCTATCTATCTATCTATCTATCTATCTATCTATCTATCTATCTATCTCTATATATTTATATTGAAGACAAGTACTGTTTAATAGGGTGTTTAGATAACAGGGAACAGTTCTACAACACAGTATTCAAATATACAATTTGAAAATATAAATTCAAAAATTCAGAGGGTGTAAAATCTAGGAAATTTTAAGAAAGCACTGAAGGCACCAATTCATAATTTTGAGGAAAAGTGTTACTACTGGGCTTTTTGTGATGAATATAAAGGTACTTCAACTTGACAGCTCTTCCTTTGCTTCAATGCAAGGTCTACCTGTAGCAGGGAAACAAAACCTAGTTTGTGGGCTCAAAATTACCAGCTGATCAAACAGAGCTTATGATATGTAATACTGAGAATACAAAATTTCTTCTGCCCTGAATAAATCTGCATAATTGACTGAATTTAGATTGGCTCGATTACTCAAACAGACATGTACTCTTGTGATGCATTTCACCACTTAGCTTCGTACTGACAGTGATGGAATAAAAAGATATGTGTCCAAAGTTAACTATGTACTAACATTTCCTTCAGACTGAATTTTAATCCCTTCTCTCTCTTTCTGGAACTTTATTTCCATTAGCAAAGGAAATGTTCTTATCATAGTAAGTGAGTATCAGTGGCCTGCTGTAAAAATTACTTCAGTTTAATTCAAACTTATCATCATTTTCCTTGGAACATGGGATCAATTATAAATAATTTACTTAACAATACCTTATTAAGGGCACATGATATATGTATACTGTACTGTGGTAAAAATGATACCAGCCATCAGGTGAAAATACAGATTAGATTTTAAAGTAAAATACAAAGTTATAGGAAACATGTTCACGCATTCTGTTAAGGCCACTTGGCAATTAGGAGTAGTTTTATCTTGTCTCTCCAGGACTGGGAAGAAGAAACAGTCCAACATTTTTCTTTTAATGTGGGCTATTAGTATCTACTTTTTACAGCAGCAATCCATCAAAGTAAGAAAAAAACCCAGCACAGTTCTAACAAAGGAAATCAGAAAAACCCTACGCTTCCTTCAACTTTTTAAGTTCAACTTGAAAATACATGGAAAATGTTTGGATGGGCATATTAAAAGAATCCCTGAAATACCTAATATTTTAGTGATATGTATCATACATTGTGCACATCATTAGCATGACTTTGCAAGCCATGTTCTCTGTAATTCACATGCTTTTTGTATTTTACATTTACCCTTTACAGTGATGCATGCAGTAAAGCACAAAGTCATTATATTTTTAGCATCTTGGTTTATTTTTGTTATGGTTTTGCTACACATGGCAGGTACTGATGCATAGCTGGAAATATCAGTGAATTTCAAATGCACACAAAATACTGGTAAGGAATTGTTGGGCAAGTCACCTGTAGCAGGTAGGTGTTGGGTGGTGAGGTTTAGCAGGATGGTCTGCCTGGACAGGAGTAAAACAGCTTAAATAATGCCCTGTTTGCAAAGCTATCAGTGGTGAATGGAGGACGGGGTTGTCCTGGTGCTTTTGGTGCTGAATAATGCTGAAAGCAGCCTGACTTTAATCCCAGTTAAAAATACCTGATAGAAAGGTGAAGCTGTGGCAGACCTGGTAAAGTACCAAATAAAGCAACAAACAAGTGGTATGATTATTATTACTACTACTACTACTACTACTACTACTACTACTACTACTACTACCACCTTATCTAAAGATGCTGAGCTGACACAGCTCACCTGGAAACATAGGGCCCACTCCCACTTTATAATGAGTGGGGAGGGTCTTCCAACAATCCCCTTTCTGAAGCTTGTGTGGAGGTTCCTTTCTTGAGTTGGGATTTGCCTTAAGGTTACCCCTCAAAGCTGAGAGAAAGAGATTTGCCCATAGTCGTTGGTATAGGTGAGTAAAACCAATCTCTACTTTGTAATTTCTTTTGAGACCTTTTATATAATTGCTTCAGTATTCCTTCAAAAATAGTAGACTTCACTAGACTAGTAGTTATAGCTATCTATACTGTGTAGTAAATAATTCTGATTAACATCTTTTAGTCTCATGGTTATCATAATAAGTAACTTGTTTTTTATATAAATATGTCTGGTTTGTCATCCTTAATCTTGTGAGACCAAACTGTGAGGAAGTACAATAATACCTACTTTATCCATAACATAAACCACTGACAGAGTCTGGGGCTAAGGCTGGATCCAGCTGCACCCAGAGACCCCTGTGAGGAGTTTAGAAAGCAAGAGGGTCTGGTTTGTGCCTTGTGACTCAATGGGAGGGCTCCTCCAAAATCTCTGTAGCTCCCAGTCTGCCCACAACACACAGGCTGAAACACCCAACTTCCCCTTTGTACCCTACTCTGGCTACCCACAAATTACATCAGCACATACCATGTGTCAGTTCACCTTGAAAAGCTGCCGATGGTCTCAGCTAAAGCTGCCCAAAAGTCAGGTTGAGGTGTGAGACTGCCAAGTCTGTCTGGAGGGAAAGAAGTCATGGTACAAAGTACTTGCTGCTTTCCTTAATGTCCATCAGAGTGGGGTTCACCTATTGCTGTGGTAGAACTAGTGTAAGAACACGGCCAGAAAAAATAGTGTTTCAAAATACAGCTCCAAAGATACTGTGAAAGCTCACACAGAAATATCTAGACATAAAGAGAATTAAAATATGTAGTTTAAAACTACTGAAGATGTACCCATTACCTGAACCTTAAACACAGCTAGAACGGCACAGTACTGATCTTAAGGATTGTGGGTAGACATAGTTACCAGAAATGCTGCAGCTACAGTCTAAAAGTGAGAAAGTGTAATTCTACACTTTGTTCCTATACACATCTCCCTTAGCAAAAAATCTGGATAAAGCACAAAATTATACAAATATTATATCATGAAACAAGAACACAGAACATTTTCTACATAGACTGAAGTGCTCACCCCTTGCAAAAATTTATTCATTATTGGCATTTCATAGCCTGTAGTTTAAAATACAGGATAGAAGAAAATGAATGAACAATGCTCCTCTAGTAAACCATCATGCCTTTGGATAAAAGATAGTTTTGATCCGAGGGCTCTAAAGCAAGACATTTCTTACGCTGTTTCTGGAAAACTCTAAAGAACAGAAATCCACAACATGAGGATAACCCTCTAAGGAATGTTTTGCTCTTGCAATCTTCTTTCCAAGAAAGAAACCTTTTATTCATTTTATAATGAAGGCCAGACAGGCCCACTGTACTGTCACACAAGTTTACATTGGCATACAGTAGTAACATGAAGAACAGACAAGACAGAGACTATTCTTCTGGTGCAAAGACACATTTTAAAGAGGTGCAACACTTTCCATAATTAATGTAGAGTGCTGCAAAGAGCCTTAAGTATTCTGCACCCACAGAAAGTTTCTGGTACCCATAAAGACAGACATCCCAGTTAGTATTTTTTTTTAACTTTATTATAATATACACTTAATAATGTAAATGTACACATCACATAAATCCTTACACCCCTTGGTAACCTAGGTTAAGCACATGCTACCTTATACATGCAGTTCCATAAAAATTATCCCCTTTGACAGCTATTTATCACAAGCTGGAGTAGTTAAGGCCCCATTTCTTTAATAGGTGGTGAATAAAAAATTTAAAAATTATTAATAAACATTTTCAGCTTGTACATCATAAACTACATAAGTCTAGACAGTCTTGTCTAGTTAGACAAGATCAGACAACTTTTAATTTGGGACTCTTTCTGAGAGGTGTCTGTAAATGAAAACTGAATAGTCCATAGTGCAAATTACTACCTCATAAACTGCAGCATAATAACACTTTTCCTTATGGAACTTTTAATGAGGAAATTTATATTTCTGTATAATACCAATAATAATATTAATGTATTTTATTTTACAATTATGAGGATGATACTGCACTTAATGGAAAATGCTTTACTGAGTAGTAATGTCTTTAAGCAAACTTGTGTTATAAGCAGTTTTTATTTTCTTGTGTCTCCCTGAATCTTCACACAATTCTTTAATATTCACTAAAATTCCTTGGTTCCAAATTAAATACTATTAATAATTAGTGTATTTTTAACAATTAAACAACTTGGCCAACACACCATAATACTATAACCAAACTGTCTACACTCCTTTCTAATTTTGAAGCTAGTAATTACCTGCAATTTTAGTACCAAGCAACTACAGGGGGATATGGAATTTAGGAAAACACTCTGTGTTACAGGTTCAAAGAGGTGTGGATAGACAGTGTGAAATACAGAAAGTATTCCTTCTAAAGTGTTTGAACACAAGAGCCCAGCAGGACTCCTAACATATAAATAATAAATTTGAAAGGCTGAGGGATTTTTCAGAAGTGCCATACACTATTAGGTCCTCAGTAATATCTAGCATCTATATAGAACTTCCCAATTTTAAAGTGCTATACAAATGCTATCTGGATGCAACGTATTCTCCAAAGGCAGAATATAAAGATGAGAAGAATGGCACCATGACAGTAAAATGTAATGTCATTACTACAGAGAAGAACTAAGTACTTTATAAGCGGCTCACTATGCATGAACTATCATGGAAGACCACACACTGTACAAGAGAAATGTACAGATATAAATTTATTATAATTCATTAAATAGGTTCTATGACCACAAGAAATTGACACAAGAGCTGTAACTGGCTCCACAACCTTAAAATGCCTAACTCAGAAGGTGTAGGAGACATAAGGAAACCCTTCAGTGACAGACAGGCAGGTTATTTCAAGTGCTAGCACAAACTGCCTTTAAAAGCCATTTTTCCTATACATCAATGCGGATTCCATGTTTTATAGACATTAATTCCCTAGTGCCTGTTAAATACATAATAAATGAACATAGATGAGGTAAAGATGCTGTAATTGCCACATACAGCCAATATGGCAAGGGAGGAGTTTTTCCAAACGGGCAGATCCAAAGGCCATGACGAATCCCGTCACGGACATGATGAGAAGTCCAGGATATGAACAACATCCAGGGAAGAAAGCACCAGGAGTCCTTAAGCTTGAAAAGCTGCATAATAAGCTTTAATGTCAGAGCCACCACAGGAATTACAGTAGAACAGTGAAGAAGTGGTCTCCGTGGAAGAGTCAGAGCAGCCTGCAGAAGAGAAAAATATTACTGCCAATGGCTACAACTGTGACAAGAGAAGGAAAGTTTCATGAGTGTCTACAGGTGTGTTGTCACATGACTAAGTGGATGCAGAAACAAAAACATACTGTTCCTTTCCATTGCATTTAATTTAAAGCCAGTTTTATGCTTGAGAGTTGTGTACTGCCCTGTCTCCCTATTGTGTGATGTGAATCATGCATCCTACTAAGTACTATCATCAACAAAACAGGGAGGGAGAGGGATGAGGAATCTTATTTGTCACACAGTCATGTGGTACACAGGAACTTGTATAATCAGCTACACTGATTATATATATTTAATTTCAAGATAATTGAAATGAAAACAACCATGCAATGCATTTGAAATATTTAATATGTTTTACTTGAAATAAATCATGTGCTCTAATGGCATCTATTTCCAAAAATACATCCTGTAGTTTACTACAGCTGCCACCTGTAAAGTTGGTTCAGTTGCACAGTGTTGAAAACAGAAAAATGATTTTCAACAGGACAAAGATATGACCAAAGTTACATATATTTTGATCACCTTGAGACAGTATTTTCATGGACAGGCAAAACAAAGTTCATAACCCAAGATCCAAAACATTTGTGACTGGGTTTTCTGTATCGAGAACTTGTTTAACAGTAACTCAGCTGAAAGCCTCATATTTGGTTTTAATAAGGTGAATGCCTACCTAGTGAGATTAGGTTTAGCCATTTTAAGATGTGATAATGTCAATTTAATATACATGTTTGAGAAGATATTCTGTGGGTGTACTCAGTAGCAGCAGCTACACAACTATGACCACAAATGCAAACACAATAAAAAACCCCAAAACAAATCTTATTTTTGATTTCTATTTGACAAATAAGTATATTCTTGTGTCTGAAAGCACAGGAGAAACAACAGCACATTACTAAAAGGTCTCCAGAAGTGCTGATGTGATATTTATTCATCGGCTCAATTCAGACACTGGTGAACACTTGAAAAACCTGTAGCAAGGCATCAGAGATGTGATGTGACAGTGCATCTTTGCTGTGTTGAACACATCCCTCACTGCACCCTAGTGCAGAGGGCAAACAAAGCATCTCTAAGCTGTTCATTCCTCAGTTGTGTAAGTCCTTGCTGGATTCAACAGCGAGAGGGCCTGACAGTGGGACTCTGGAACAGGTTCATCAAATTCATGCATAATTTAGATAACTGCATGGAACACTATCTTCTCTGCAAGGAAACGGTGATGTAGCCTCAGCCGGTAATTATGGACTACCTCGAAATATAACAGCACATGCTTTAAACCACAGCCAACATTAAAAGGCCTGCAGAAAGCTTTGTTCTATTAGCTTCCCACCACACACTTGTCGGTGACTCTCCTGATCAGGTAAACGGGATTAAAGAGCTCACGAACTGTCTCAATAATTTTTAACTCTAATGTTGTGGACCCAATTTCTTTAAGTTGGAGCAAAAAGTGTATTTTCTTCAACTTCAGTTCTGTTTCACACAAGCAGATTGTTCATGGATTAAAGTAGAAAAATCTTGTGATGGTGAAATTGTTTATCACCTGTCTTACAGAGTCAGATTTTTGTTACGGTCAATGAGAGCCTCAAAAGTACATACTAACCTAATTTTGAAAAAACCTGGATAGTGATATGTTTTGGCAGATAATCTGTTGACTGACCTCTATTTCTGCACTTTGGAAAAAAACAGTAGCAAAGTCTAAATTAGTCTTTTCCCTTTAGCTTATTAAGGTTAGGTGCCAACAGCAACACAGTGAGTAAGGAAAATTTCGATGTTACTTACGTACACAGTTTATCAGTATTGGTGCCAACCTGATGCTTAAACTCTTTTCATATAAATTTCAGATGGCAGGCTTGTTCATATAGCAAACCTGTGTGTTCAATTTTAGCAAGAGAAAGTCCTGTTCTGCAACTGCAGTACAGCCATCAAGCTTCTGATATGCTGTTGCCCAAGGTCTGAGAGAACAGTCTGTTTCCTCTTTTATATTCTGTGACTAAGGAATATTTACATCCTTGAGCTGCCAAGCCCTGGAGACAGACAGGTAGTTCTGTTTGCTAATATAAGCTGCTATACTTTTTTTCTCTTAATAGGCAAATTTGTTTGCCTTTAGAAAGCACCAGATCTTAAAAAACAAATAAAAGCAAACAAACCAACAAATGAACCACAAACTACCCCACAAAACCCCCACAATCTCCTCAAAAAACAACAAAAAAGCACACCCCCCCCCCCCCAAACCAACAAAACAAGAAACCACCTCCCAAAAACAACAACAAAAAAACCAAAACCCAAGTGTTTTCCACCTTAAACCTCCTGGAAAAAGTTGTGAACAGAATTTATTTGCAAATAACATTTTCCATTTGCCTACATGTTCAATCAGGTGCAAGATCATCTTGCAGTTGCTGCTTCTCCAGCCTCTCTCACTACAACAAACAGCTGGAGATAGGTGACAATAACTGCATGCAGGAGAACCCACTCTAATTATCTGCTTTAATGCTCATGGTGGTGGATGTTATGTAACATCAGATGCTCCCTCACTGATATTCTGTGGTGCTTCACAAGCTTGAAGTCTTTAATCCATAGTAACATATTCAATGTAACATATATTACAGTAGTAATATTAACAATATAGTAACATATTCAATTGTGCTTGTGCAAAGTTTATTCTGCAGTTCCAGAAATGCTCCTGTACAGCCCAGGTCAGTCATGGGCAGCACATTTCCCAGCAGTGTTATGCACATTTGCCACTGACTGCATTTCTACATTTCTAGAATCTGGTGAGTCTTTAGCAGCAAGACGGCAATTTCTGCATGTGTGTTCTGCAACATGAGTTGACTACATGCAACATGAGGGCTACAGTCCTGGAGGGAGTCTGGGGGCAGCCCATCATGTCAGTCCAGCACTCCTGACTGACGTCGGGCTGCAGGAACTACCACCTCTGGTGTAGTGTGGGACAGGCCCTTCTATACTTGTGTGCACAGTAAAAACCACATGGAACACGAAGAACCATGAATTCCAAGTAGTGAAGTCACTGCAGACTTCATACTTGTTGCAAAAATAATGTGGGCAAAAGGTCACATCACATGGTGCTTGGTACACAAGTATTTATCAGAGCAAACATATAAATACCACAGGTGACTATTTAACCTGAGCACTGCAGAAAAATAAGGATGACCATGAAAAACAGACCAATGGCCACACAATCCAGCAGCTGAGTGGCGTCAGCAGGAACAGAAGTAGGTGACTGGAGTAGTGTGAAGCACTGCCTCGTGCTGCATAAAAAGATTACTTCAGAACAAGTAACTCATCATCAGATTTAAAAGTGATGATGACGAGCTTAATAGGTGATTGTGTACAGTAATGTGAAATATACTATTGGTACAAATTAGTAATTATGGTGTGGTTGGTTAATTAGACTTATTAGTTTATTAGTTATTTAGTAATGTGTTGCAAAAGCAGTAAACATGTTAGTCTCTTAAAGCAGTTACTCTCAACCATGCAATTTGAAGACCAAGAATGGGACTGTAACTACAAATAAGTCGTAAAAAAGTGTCTAACAAACACATAGTAAAAAAGTATCCCATGAAGTAATAAATTATACACCCTGAAATTATGCCAAGAAACAGACGCACTCCATATTAAGCCAAGGAAAGAAAAATTACATATTACAATCAGATCTAGCTGGCCAGACAGCATACAGAAACAAAATTTATGGGAATTATGTTACATCACAAACCAAAGAGACTCTGATGGCACTGCAAGAAGACAAAACCTGTAATAGATTATTGGTTTTGAAGCATTTTACTTTTGTGCCATTGAAAGGAATTAAATGACAGTATTTGGCTCAAATGAAGTCTCACCTAGAATACACGTCCATGGTTTTGGACAGGACCTTTTAGAGATAATTCAGACAAAAAAGCAATACAGAGGAGAGAAGAAAAACAGCACGAGGTTTAGAAAACCTCATACTATTAAATAAATTTATTTCCTTAAGATTATTTTTTGAAAGTTATTTAGTTGAGAAGAGAGTCTTTGTAAAGAATACTGGCTTTGCAAGTTGTTTTTGCTCTAAGAGTCAACTGACCTAGACTGGGTTATTTCCTTTATTAGCCCAGTTAACATATGGAAAGGAAAGGAGTTGGTAAGTAAATCACTTTGAGAAAGCCTTTGGGCATCTTGTTTTCTTCTTACCTCAGCTAAATACATTTGGCTACTAAAAGGGCTCTATGATTCTACCTGCTATGTTTTGTGTTTCTGATTAGAAAAAAATTCTGGGGCAGAGCACAGAAATCAGCTGTCTTTTGCAGAAAAACTTCTCAAAGAATAAGAGAACTAGATCTAACTGCCATCAACAATAATTCAGGCTGGATTAGAAAATTAACTGCTATCTGCTTGCGAGCTGAAACAACAAAGAAAGAAATTAAGTCACAAAACTACAAAAATTTACTCGGTTTCACATAGTAGGGATAAGTTAGGCTACACAACGTTCCCCATCGTGGAAGGTGTAAGAGTATTTAACCTTGCTTCACTGCCAATCGGGAGGTCACTTCCCAGTTCCACGACACAACTCAACAGTCAACTTCTCAAACAGACATCGGTGAACTGTGACACCTAGTGGTCGTAATTAAGAAAAATACTGGCAATCATTTCAAACGCCTTAAAAAACAGTAATAAAATTTTAATACTTCCTAATAGCTAGCCATTCATTTACTTGAATTCACTGAGTTTTAAATAAGGAAAAAACAGATAAGAATAATTAGAGATTTAAATTATATTCCATATTGTTATTCAGTAATAATATTATATGACCCATTAACCAAGCTAACTTTCATAGTTTCATAATTGTGCAGCATTTCCACACGCAAGAAATACAGAAAAGGGGAGAATTAGGGGCTGCCTAGGGAAGAATGATGCCAGGCACCAGGACATGCTGCAGCCTGGCTGCCCACGTGGCAAGATGGTGGTCAGTGGCATCCTGGGCTGCACTGGGAATGTGGCCAGCAGGTTGAGGGACCCAATTCTTCCCTTACTCCTCAGCAGTGGTAAAGCCAAGAGGGCAAAACTGACCAAACACACAAATAAAAGGCATCTTTTCTCTACAGTAAATAGTGATACTGTACATAAACAAAAACTACTTTCCCATTGTGAGTCTGATTTTTACATCTCAACTATATGCAATATTTGCCTCTTGCACTTAGCTGTCACCTAAATATTTTTTTTAATTGGAAAACGATTCTTCTTCACTTACATGAATATAAAAAACAGGATTTTCTTCCTGCTTTCCTTTTAGCTATTTATCTATTAACAGTGTAATAGTATTATGAGCAAACTAGAGGAGGAAAACTACTGGAAAAGAGCGCAATAATCTGGTAGTACTAATCCTATTGAGAAACTGTCCTAACAAGCAGTTCTGCAAATAGGCAATGATCCATTCACCTTTTCACTTTTATTAATAACCTGATGCTTGCTTTCCTACTATGTTTTGAGGGGTTTTTTTTGTTTGTGTTTTTTTTTTTCAGTGAACTATATTTGAATGCTACTCAGACTGCCTTTCTAAACATGACAGCTCACATATAGCTTGTTTATGGGAGAAATATTCAGGGCTGGCTTAACTCATAAAGACTGAATTAAATTAAACAAAACCTCTATCATTTCAGGTATTTCTACCCCACATTTCAGGTATTTCTAACCCTTACTATAAAGAGAAGTGGAATAATTCACTTCATCAATAAAAGTGTGCAAGGCAGCACTCAACTCCTTAAGCTGGATAACAAAGCAACTATGTGATATGTGTAGAACCGCATATACATGTGCAAAACTCTCTTCTTTTCCTTCTAAGTAGCAGAAACTGAACAGTAGATGTAAAATATCTTTATGGCTTTTAAAATCATAACAACTGCATATAAACAATTCCTGTATATCTATTAAATGTAGTTAATTAAATTATCAATGGAAGTTTTTTGTCTAGGACATGGTAGGAGAACAATAACGTAAACAGTGATAAATCAACAAATTACTGATCTATTGATTTACCTTTAATGACAGAGATCCAGCAAGAAAGAAGTGGTCCACATCAATGACAGAGGCAAGGAAGCCAGCCAGGGTGACCTCAGTGAAGTCACTTTTCTTCCTGAGTCCAATCACTATTGCCCAGGACCACATCCCCAGGATACCATGCACTGCATTATCAGATAAGGCTCGGAGCCAGTCATTTTGCTGAATGAAGGAAAACTGCAGAAGTCTGTCTGCTACAAAGCAGAATATCCCCAAACCTAGACTGGAAATAACTGAGGCTGTGCTGAAAGTCTGGAGAAGAGCGTGGGCCTTTTCAGTCTCAGATGCCATGACAAAAGCCATGTCACAGCACACAAAATGTCATCAGGATACACACTGTGCATTGTCCTTTGTATTGTCAGTAGTTCTGTAAATATCAGAGATCAGAAAGAAAACTATTAAACAAAGAAAATCCATTTGCACAAAACATCTGTTACCACAGATACAACTGGGCCTTAGTACCTCAAATTCAGTGTTTGCATTTAACATTCCCAAGGAATTTTTTATTTCAATTAGTTTATGCACTTTAACACTACAGATCTGAATTGAAACACCTGCTCTGTTTGAATTAGAACCAGCACAAGTAACATGGAGAACTCTAATTCCACTCTTACTGAAATGTTAAATATTTACAAGATAATCTGAAACATATCTATAATAATACACTGAATATGTTTCAAGATTCCTTGAAACTGATTGATTCTGATCTTAAATACATGATTTAATCCAATGAAATACTTTACACAGTAATAACAAAAGAAGATTCAGTTTGGAGGATTCTGAGGATTGACGCTCAAAATCCCAGATTTCTCTACACAACAACTGTCAAAACAGAGTTTTCAATCTATAATCCAAATCACTGCTTTAATTTACATTCTTTGCCAACATATGTAGTATTCCCCTGGTACCCTTTCCTGAGCAATACCTCATTTAGTTTGGAGACTGGAACATAAAATAAACCTTAACAAAACCAAACCCACTAAAATATCTTCACTATTTATAATGAACACAAAGACAAAAACCATTTAGTCAAGCGAAGTAATTAAAACCACCTCCTTACAGAGCTAAACTACCTAAGCTTTTCCTCAGCACGTGCTCCAGCAGAGAAGCTGGCTGCTACTTTTAGGACTTAGCTACTGTCTGCCACGTTACCATCATAACTCCTCTTTTGGCCAGAGAAGTTCTAGGTTAGTTATGCTAGTCTTTCTGGGGAGCTGCAGGGACAGAACACAGTTCTAAAGCCTATATCCTACCTAAAAATGGATTTTTCCTATGAGTCTGCCATTTTTGTGCAATACATTACATCTTGACAACCTTTCTTTATTAGGTAAATTCTTACTCTGAAGGGTCTTTTTGAGGGTATTAGACTTCCTAAGATGACACATAACAACAACTCATGATTTTAAACATATTGTAAGTCTCATAAGATATAAATGTTTCTTCCAGATTATTTACATGCCTGCCTGTGGTAGAATTATCCACAAGACAGAACTTCTGGCATCTCTGTAGGAAAAGAAAAAGCCCACTGAATCATTTATTTAGAAAATATTTTAAAAAGTAAAAGAGAAGAAAGCATGAAAAATACATGGACTTTGCACAGAGATGAAGAAAGTGGGTCAAGTTTAGTCTGTTAACCATGACTGTGCCATGAATGTATAGACAAAAAGTATTTCCTGAAACAATGGAAGTCCTGTTTTCTGTCGGGTGACCTTATGGCACACAGGACATTGCTGAATAAATTCCATTTTAAGGAAAAAAAAATGGCAGTCTCCTCACAAATGTTTCTTCTATATGGCCATGATGTCAGATTGGATTTCATTTAAAATTACCATAAAAGCTGTGTAAGAACCCTATCTGTGAAGATGTGATGTGGCAACATACCTTTAAAAAGCACACCAGTACTCAGAATCAAACTTCCCCTGGGACTTGGAGAACATTTTCTTTTCCATTGCAGGTATCTCACTCCAGTAGTAAATGCCTATGGTCTATGGCTCAGTGTTGAGCCTCTTTGCTTTCTGAATCCAGTCTGCCCAGTCCAGTGCAGGAAACACCAAACACCATTTGTTCCATCCTAAACAAAAACAAACCAGGCACCAGTAAGCATGTGATATTAGGTAAAATAGCATACATGAAATATGAACAACAGTAAAAAATCCAGAAAGAATAAACATATATTTAATTAATTTGTAAACAAATATAACTGAGCTAAAAGCAACTTCAGCTAAGCTTTGAAGCTAAACTAACTAAAAGATAATAAAACACAAAGTCCAAAAAGAACAGTTCCAGTCTTCTTTGTAATTGCATTTCAACAGAGAGAGCAACCCATTTTACAGATTTCTTCTTGTGCCTAGAAGATTCCCATCTTATGAAACATTTATGAGTCCCATTCAGGGATCTCTTTTTAAATTCCACCCCATCACTGACCTTGGAATAGATAAAGAGAGATCTAGAAATTCATATAGCCACAGAGGTCTCTGTCAGTTCTGTCAGGCTTACACTTTTGCTATGGGTAGCATTAGCACGTGTTCTTTGAGCCACAATGAAGAACAGGATGCAAAACTGGCTTCAGGCTGACCACAGTCAAGAGCCATATCCAGCTGTTCTTTTTAAACCACCTGTTTCAGTCTCCTTTTGAGACAAAAACGAGTGCCACCTGTGTAAAAATCAACTCACATTCCCAGATACAACAGAATTACCCAGAAATATTCTGCATATCAAGGGGGAAATACAGAAAATGCAAAACTCTGGTCAGCCAAAAAAATCTCTAAAATTATAAATTTCAAGGTAAAACTTGAACTTTTTTTCTCCCTGAACAATGATGCTTTTCAGTCTCTTTACAAAATATCACAATAAAGTGTCAATTTTCCCAGCCAGTATATCTCAGAAAGTTATGTAGCTTACATTCTTGCTAAAACAGAAAAGTGGGGAATAATTCATACAAGAATGCTTAAAACCTCTGTGTGGTCAGTCCAGTTAACATCCTGAAGGGAAATTCTAGGTTGGTTTTACATAAAACAGGACAGCTGGTAGAGTAACCCAGCTTTGAGTTGTGGTTTCCCGTTACATTTTCACATGAGATAAAGCACAAAGCATAACCTCTATCTATAGTCTCAAAACAGAATTTTGCAGATACGCTTAACTTAATTTAAGGAAATTATCAAAGTAATTTTTATGAACACACAGTTGACACTTTAAATTACTGACACAAGAAGATATTTAAATCAAAACTGTAAATATACTTTTGGGAAAACAGCTGACACTAGGAGGCCATGGTGTACGAGCAAAACAAAAACCCAAGGGCTAAAATTACCACTTAGGAATACTGCTCTGCATAATTTTTGCCCCAGTTTTGCATGACACTACCAGATACACAAATACATGCAGGAATTTAATGCATAAAGTTACAGAATTACAGAATCAATTAGGTTGGGCAAGACATCTGAGATCATCCAGTCCAACCTACAACCGAGCAACACCCTGCCAAGTAATAGAATTATGCACTCCACACAAGAAGTTAAAAGACTGTAATCCCTTACAATTCCACAGTCTCCTAAACCCCTCATTATTTGACGCTGGATGTTAATTTATATTAAAAACCTCAAGAAGCCGAATTCAGACGCCAGCCCAGACCTTTGGCGTACAATCTTGTGGCAAACGAGATCCCAGCCGAAGATTATCTGTGAAGAACTGACGGTCCAGCATTTTCGGGTCAGATAATTATAACACATTACTGGAACGATCATGCAAATATTTTTGGGCGAGATAACTACAACGCATTACTGCGGTGATCTAGCAAATATATTTGGGCCAGATAACTATAATAACGCAATTTTTGGGGTTGGAGAGGGTAAAACCCCAGCAGGGCGCTGGAGAACAGACTGCACTGATCCGAGCAGGAGATGAACCGGGAACGCCGAGAGCGGCGGGGGCGGAGGGGAGGGGAGGGGAGGGGAGGGGAGGAGGCGCGGGCCCTCAGGGCGCGGAGCCGCCCGCCCGCCCGGAGCCCACCTGGAGCGCGGCCGCCGCCTCCCCTTCAGCCCATGGGGCCGCCCCGATCCCGGCGGGAGCGGCCGGGAGCGCTCGGGCACGGGGCAGGGAAGAGCCCCGGAGCCGGTCAGGAGGCATGCGTGAACGCGGAGCAGCCTGGGACCGGCCCGCCCCGCCCCGGCTCCTCCCAGCCCCGCCCCGGCTGGGTGTGAGGGGGAAATGTTTCCAGGATTGTTAAATACAGGGTTTGGGTGTTCGCGCTTTGGCTCCTTTAGGTGCTGAGAGGGAAATCGATGATGAGAGTTTAGTGTTTTGGCATTAAGGACACGCTGCGCCACCGGCAGACCACAGAGCAGAGAAGCGTCTTCTGCCCTGAAATTAGTAGTTATTTACTCAAAGAGAGCACTAGAGAAAGCATTTGGAAAACATTTTATTGGGTATTAAGACTTCTTGGTGTAAACATCTGAATAAAAGCACGTTTTTACAGTGAAAACCTCTCGTGTCTAGCCTGGTCATTTCAGCAACGAGCTATCAATCAAATTGGCTTGAACACATATTCGTACTTAGGAGCAGCACTGCCTGGTCAGGCCTGATCTGTTTATACAGCAGTGCTCCAGTATCTCAAACTGTTCTCTTTGCCTATACCAAATGTAACACTGGTGTTGTTATTGATGTTACACTGGCCCTGACAGATTTCCCCAGGAATACACGGCACCTGTCCCTGTGGCTCCCGCCCTCATTCCCCTCAGAGCCCCCTCAGACACCGCGGGACAGCAGCTCCTGTGGGGACATGGGACACGGCCTTCACTTCCCAGAAGCAGCAAGCAGAGATTCAATATCCTGAATGACTTTAGAAGTTTTTTCCAAAGCCTCTAAGACGCAATCTTCGCCGAGTTGTTCCGCCTCACCCCCGTTTTCTTTTTTTCTGGCAGTGATACCAGATGGATTGCGTTTTGCAGCAGATGTCCTTTTCAGAATGTTGCTGTTGTCTAATAAAACTAGTGTTACTTGGTTAAGAAAAGAATTCAGACTCGTACTCCTAAAGAGAAAAAAATAGTCTCTGTGTTTGTATTCATCATTCTGCCTAGCAAAGTCTCCTATTTTGTAGCATGGTAATTACATACAGCTAAAAAAACCCCAAGACTATAACTTAAAATGTCTACAACATTTATAGAAAAATGCCTTTCAGACTTCAATTTATCCAAAAGTTATTTTGAAAAGAAAATGGGTGCTACAGTTTGGTTTAACAGCATGCACTTTTCATACTAATAGAATTGAACACTGGCTTAAAGACAATTATGGAGTGGCTTTAAGCAGATTCAGCACACTGCACATTTTGAGCTGGCTGAACACAATAGAACAATAATAAGGTAGCTGATAAACAGAAAGATACTGTATAGCCTACAGGCAACTGTGTGTTCCTCTTTCAAGAACAGATCAGCAGATGACTCCTAGCAAAACTGATGCAATACACATTAAAAGGCTTTGTTTTCTGGTGACTTTTCATTTTAATTTTCTATTTTGACACTGTTTTTTTTTTTTTTTTTTTTTTTTTTTTTTTTTTTTTGTTTAATCTTTACCACAAAATAAGTGATAAAACAAAAAAGATAAATAAGAAAGTGAGATTGTTTTAAGAAGTGAGACAGTAAAAACAGCTAAGATCATGATAGGGAGCCTTTGATGATCTGAAGTGCAGATTTGAACATACAGATAAAACAGCAGAATATAAAAGTGAAAAAAATCTTTACAGCTTTTAAAGGATACAATTAAATCTCTGTATTTTTTCAATCTCAGCATCAGCAGACCTGTCCAAGAAAATAAAGATCATTAAATGATTTAGTATCATAAAAGCTTCTCAAGGATATTTTCTACTTCAGATTTTAATTTTTAACAGTTTTTCGCAATACTGAGAATTAGATCAGCAAAATCCAATGGGACAAAAAGCATTTTCTCTGTCTTTGATATCAATATTCAATGGCTGGCATTTGTCAATAATTTGTGTTTCCAAAAATTGGGTCTCTGTTCTAAGAATAGTCTCTTCGCTGTAAGTACATATAAATATAGACAGAATTTTCATTTCATCAGCTCTAAAATGTATCAGCTGAATCTGCTATAATTTAAGTAACAAGTACAACTGTAATTGATTTCAATTAGCACATTTTTAACACCTCAATATGTTTGCAGATAATGTCAGTAGATTTTTTGGTCAGTTGCACGTACTAAAAAGGACAAATGTGTCAGCAAGAGATACAAGTGTCATTAGGCAGTTCAAAGTAGTCTTTTGGAGAGCATGATGTTCTGTTAAAAGTCATCTTTCTTAGCCTGGTATCTTTTCTTTTTGAGACACTGTCTTTGTAGCATTAATTGTCCTTTGACAACCATAATTCTGATTTTTAAGTAAGACAGGCAAAGCTCAATGAAACAACCTTCACCTGGAAGTCACTAAACATTTTAAACACTGAATGAAAAATACAAAACCATATACAAAATAAATAAATATTTTAAAATAAATTTTCATTTTTGACAACTAGGAAGTGCAAGATATAAAATTCAAAGTTTATAATATTTTTGAGTTTTGTTTTCAACATTATTTATAGTCAATTATTTGGGATAAAGATGAATACCAATTTTCTTCAGTTACAGAGTGTGCAGTATATTCAGCAATCTCTTTCCTTTCATTCAAACTTCTGCACCATTCTATTGCTGTTCTGATGTACCTGTGTTAAAATGAAAATTCAAAAAAGTAGTTATTTATGTGAGAAATAAACTCTGTTTTCGAGCAAGAAACTGAAAGCACTAAGGAATACATCTGGATCTGAAAGAAAAAGCTATGATTCAAAATCTAGCTTTTTCTCCTAGCTTGCCTTGCCACTTTTTATCTAGAATCTTCTTCATATTCAGATCTATACAGTTATAGTAAATTATAACAAACCTGTATGATGTGCAATGAATAATGTACAAGTGTTAATTTTTGTTTGTGAATATCTGCTTGCTAAAATGCAGCACAGAAAACTTCTGATGATTCCCATAATGAGGCTGTAATTGGAGCAGCAGATTAGAAAATGCAATCTGCAGGTGAAGGTCAATATCTGTAATAATGCAAAAATTGAATAAAGTGCTGTTCAGTTCTATATATCAGCTCTATATAGGACAAAATGCTTTTGGGTTTTTTCTTAATCTGCTGAAGTAAATGCCAAGTTGCAGCTCTAGTTACTTTTCTAAAAAGACATTGCCATAACAGTTATAATGGAACCACAGCATGCAGTGGTCCTGAGTCACGCAGGCCAGAAGTAAGATAGTTTGGTCCATCCCTACCAGTATATTGTCAGTAAGTGCTGTTTCTTCATATAAGGAGATTTATAGAGAATCATTTTTTATATTTAAATTGTTTAAATTAAACAATTAATTTAAGTTACCTTTCATAGACTCCAGGATGACTTATCTGTATTAGCTGCTGTAGCCCATCAGGAGTAGTCAACTTACACCAGCCTACATTTTCATTTATCTTAGAAGAAAAAAAACAACAAACCCAAATATTAATTTTTTTTTCTGTGGCAGTCCAAAGGAAAAAAAAAGCAAGGATAATATGCCAATTTAAGAATGAAATATCTATGAACAATCCACTTAAAAAAACTTGGAAATCTGTGTTTTGCTAGGGATAGAACCTGCTATAGTCTGCTCTAACAAATGCAGGGGAAAAACACCTCCAAAGCCCCAACTCTTCTTCTGTGCTATTCAAGAATAAATTATTTCTAAAAATGTCTCCAAACCTGTAGAATTTTTAATTCTGTTTTGTTTTTGTATTTTATTGGCATCAGAACTTTTGTTTAGTATTCTCATTTGTTTCCTAGTAACACTTTTTCATGTGAAGTTTTAGGAATAGTTCTTTCTCTAAGTCACATGTTACCTGGATCTCACTACATGAAGAGCTGAAATCCCAAACCATAGTCACGGTCATCCTGTCTGAAAAAACAGCATGGACTTTATGGTCTGAGTACACAATCAGTCTTCCTATGCTGGGAATAACCTTTTCATGCAGCAAAACTGGCAACATTTCTCGTCCATCAGTCTCAGATACCTAGAACCAAACAAATACATTAAAAACTTGAAGAAAGGCTATTTACATCATTAAAACTGTCTGTATCTGCTACAGATTTTTAATTCACTTGTTTTTCCAGATCACAACCAGCTCTCTTTATCATGCCATTGTTTCTTAAATTTAATTTTTAAATGCATGATTTCAGTTAACAAATATCTGCCTTCCAATCCATCAGGATACACTCACCATTCTTCCCCCTAGATTAAGTCCTAGTCCCTGTAGCCTATATAATCATCCTTATAACACTACAAGATTTATAATTTTTCAGCTACATACCACTTTCCAGCAGCAGAGATAATAATTATGACTTAATGACAGTTTTGTTTTGCAGCAATACTGAAGTATCCTGCGGGGAGAAAAAAACCCAAAGTATTAAGTATTTAATTCCTATTATGTCTTCTAAGCATTGTAAATTTTGTATTGTAAGTTTAAATATGTCCTCAGTGCTAAGAGAACTTCCTTTAATTTTTATACTTAAGATAATAGTGTTTTGTGTAATTTTAACTCTGTTCATTTTAAGTCAGCAGAATTAATGTAACAAAAATAAAGTTACTTGATTGCCTGAGTAATAATGGAGGATATAGAGTATGGATGTCCTGGCACATCTGGAGGTAGGCTGCTCACTGAATACATTTTTTCTTCCACCTGAGTAAAGAGCAGAAAGAAGATGAGTTAGTTACAGGTACCATAGCATAAAAACAGAATTAAGAGCAAGTCATGAACTTTCTAACCTCCCAGAAGCCAAGTATAATCACATTCAAATCTGCCACAGAACACAGACAAATATCTCATTGAGAAGTGTATCTTTAAGCCTATGTCTGTGTGAAGAAATACTCAAATATTCAGTTTCTTTACACTCAGTAAGAACCAGGAAGTTCTCTTGTCAGACACTAGACTGCCGTTCATTACTGAGTGGCAATGTTTGACTACAAGTTAAAGGCTGGGTTCCAAGAGTACAAATCTGATCCTTAATTCTGCATTAAAATACAAGGCACTACATTAGCACTTGAGAGGATGTCTCCTCTGAAGGAACTTAACAGACAGACACAAAGGAAAAATCCTTTTTCCAGCACTGAAAACTGGTCCACAGCAAAGCCAGAACAAAACCTGCATCTTCTAGGTTCTGTCTTCATACAGTAGAAAACACTTCCAAGTACAAAGAGGTTAAACTCTAATCAATACGTTAGCTTCAAGGCTAAACTTCTAAATTAGTGAGAAATGGTTGTTGTAGACTCTTACTGTTGAGTTTGACAAAATAAGTGTTACAATGAGGAAGAATTTTCTTATCGTGTAAAATTTACAAAAATATCTTCTGGAATGGAATAATCTGATCTTTTTGTATGACTGATGGCTTGATTGAAACATTACTTAGTAATTACTGTTATGATGAATGGACTTCACTACATACTGAATAGCCAAATGTCTTAAGGAAGCTGCAAAATGAAGGAACTTGGAATATCCTTTTAAATAGTTTTAGTTTTTAAATAGTTTTGTACCTTTTTTGTTCCTTTTTGGATTGCATAACGTATGAAATATTTTCCCAAAAATGCTCCCTCTGACTTGAAAAATGAGTCATCACCAGGATAAATTTCTGTGATGTTTGTCCTACCATGGGTAAATCTAAGAAAAACAAGAAGATTTTTAGCAAGTATTTAAAATGCTGTGTCACTGGACAAGCAAAGCAGGTTATTACACATGAAGAAAACAATAAGCAAAGACGCATTTTCAGCAACTCACATGTGAAAAATTTCTACTCTTTCAAAAGCAGCAGAATGTACCAATAATCTCTTTTAACACAGAATATTAACATTACTAGGCTCTTTGTTTGCACATAAGCATGGGAGTGGAATTAAAATAAGCTAAGGAAAGCCTTTTTTATGTCAAGGTAAACACCTCTCAAAAGCTGCTCATTCCACTGACGACAAAACATAGTGATCCTGAAAGGAAAAATCCAACTTTCTTAGTAGACCAGCCATGCCTAGTGTACACAGAAAACTGCCAGACTGAACAATTCCTGAACAATCTGAAGGTCTTAATTGAGGAAAAAAACCAAACCTCTGAAGAAACCCTCAAGTGCTGCTAAACATTTTATTTAGTTGAGATGAAAATTTAGGAATCACTGAGGAAAAATGAACACTCAGCAGAAAGGTTAAAGGCTTAAACAGCAATGATGTTTTTTATCAAAGGCTTTTAGGTGTTAGTAGCAGTTGTAGCATTTTCAAATTGAAAATCTTGGGGTTTTTTGTTTTGTTTTGGTGTTTTCCTTTTTTTTTTTTTTTTAATTTTGTTTGTTTGCTTGTTTTGTGTTTTTTGTTAACCATATGGACAAGGTAACTTGCCAGGAAAACCCACAGCTGAACATTTGAATTATGTAGGTCACCAAGACAAACATTTCTAAACTAGGAAATCTTCAGCAGCAAAAGGAGAAAACTAATTTGCGAAGAAACCAAGTACCATTATTGAAAGTAAACTCTGTGGGTTCTCCAGCTGTCCAGTAAACCTTTAAGAAACCAGATAATCAGACCACTTAAACATGATTTCAGATTCTGACCTGATAATACACTGTGCTAAAAAATGTGAAATCCAATGAACAAACAGCAGAAGAAAAGAGACTCTGACATGAAGATTGTATTTTACTTCTTGAAGAGTGAGAAAGGGACAAAGTAAGACATTTCATCTTAGATTTTAATTCCCATACAAGTATCTTCTTCCAGATAACACAAATGATCTCCTACATACCTGTAAAAAACACCCTGGCACCACACAACTTGAATTAGCTGAGGGAATGAGTAATTTTCCATATCTTCCTTCTGAAAGAAGTCACAGAATGTCCACCTGTGTGTGAAAAATACAATGAAGGCCTCACTAAGTCCATATGTTGGTTTTCTTCTGTGTGTGTGTGTTCGCTGGTAATTATTTCTGTAACTAGAACTGATACATGCACACTTATGCAAAAGATAAAGGGACACCTATTTTCAGAGTCCTCCAATTACTTAGTGATCCACTTTAGTTATCAAATTAAACTTCCCAATCCTGCAAATGTTTTTTTCTTTCTTATTTTTAGTGATGCAGACAGACAACATATGCCACTGGCCCACCTCAGAAATATTATCTTTTCAAAACTGAAAAGGCAAAAAACCAACCCAACCCAATACAAAATCTGTGTTCTTTTTTCAATATTATTTTTCATTTACATATTCATACAGCATGTCAGAAAAAAAAATTTAATCTGAACTAATTACTATAGCTTCATTACAGTAGGTTACAGAATGGTGGTTTTACAATGTCATGTTCCAAGAAGTTCCTAAAAAAGCCACAACTGAGACTAATTTTAAACTTTTTTTTTTTATATATAGCTAAGATTCAATTATTTTGCTAGAAGTTTAAGATCCAAACTGTAGAACTGTAATGCATGTGTTAACAACTACAAAGCAAACAGTTTAATTTACCTGTGTAGGTGTGGGGCTCTGCAGCTGAGTGGCAAAGCTGTAGGTAAACAAAAAACTGTTTCATGTGTTTCAGGGTCTGCTAAAACATCATCTTCAACAGCTGTACAGCTGCTTTTCTCATATGTCTTCATTACGTTTTCCAGAGTATGTAAGTTACAGCATTTTAGTGCCAAAGACAAAGGGTATTTCCATTCTTCTGGGCACAAGGAAACAGTCCAACGCTGTGTAACCCATGTGTATTCAGAAGAACAATTTGTGTGGAACAAAGGGTCTCCATCTCCATCTTTTTGGTCCTTTGATTTGGTTGGCTCCCTGTATTTACCTTCAGCACAACCACGTTTGTTCCCATTCTCTATTCTTCTTTGTTTTGATGAGACTTCTGCAGTGGAAGTTTTACTTGGTTTTCCACACTGATCTCTGCTTTGATAGTTGCTGTTCTTTTCAGTGGAGCATGAGGATGCTGCAGATGGCTGGCTGACTTTGCATAAGAACTCCACTGTAAATTCTTGCTGCAATTCTGACAAGTAAAGGTGAGCATAGCCATCTACAGATGAGATCTTCACACTGCCATTGTCTAAACATCTTGTTAGATCAGCTGTCACAGGGTCAGGCCATTTAATTTCTAAGATATCACTGAGAAGAATCTAATACAAGAAAAAGGATTGGAATGTGCAGCAAGATAAAAATTACCTGTCTCCCAGAAACTGCAATGGAGCATTTACATTTAAATTAATTCAATTCTGCAGGGTGATATATGGCAAGAAATGTTGTTTTGTATTTATCTGCGTGTATGAACTCGGAGGAAGCAAAACATCTAATCTTCATATCTGCTTCCTCCTGTACTAAAAGAGTTCTGTCCAGCAATAATGTTTTAACTTAATCCAGCCATAAATTAGTAAGGTACATTGGCAACTGACCAGGCACAACTGTACATGTTTTTGTTTCCAATGGCTTCTTCAGAAACAAGGTAGAGAATGGCTTAGATAATAGAAATTATCTTGTTCATAGCAATTACCAGTGAATATGATAAAGAATTGCAAAAGGACGCTAAAATTAATCAATACCAGACAACAAGGCTGTAGGTAAAACTTAGTTGACATAAATATAATGTGACCTCAATGGGGAAAGGCAATTTAAACTATATATATATATATATATATTTCTATGGGTTAGGATGGGCTCCAAGCTGACTGCCACCAACCAGGATGCTGGTATTGTAATTCTCAGTTCCATGAAAGCACACTCAATGCACACCAGCAGTTCATACAGTATGAAATGTGTGAAAGTTCTAGGACTAGAACAAGAGCAAACTGAACATACAGCGATATCACTGAATATATATTCACAGTTAACCTGCATTTTGAATATGAGCTGCTGTTCTGAACAGGCCAGACCACTGACAAAATCCCTCTGATGGAGCTGTCTGGACATGTGGGTGGCTGGAGTGGCCAAACGAGAGCCTAAGCACACCACAGAACAGGTTGTTTTGAACTCAAGCATAAGGCAAGTAATGCAGTCCAGGTGTTTTGTACAGTCTCTGGAAGTTACAGGCCTCGGGCCTTCGGTTAACTCTGCAAGGCCTGGGGCTGGGCTGTCAGGCTTATTAACAATTTGTTACGAGACCTGAAGCTTAGTAACTCTTACTTTTCTGTGGTGTACTGCTGGAGTGTGGGAAACAGCAAGGGCCTTGAAAACATGGGCACTGTTTGATAAAAGGCCACAGAACAATAAAGTGACAGTACACTGCAGGGGAAGGACAATCTCAGGAGTTCTAAAAGGACTATTTTGGCTTTAAGAAAAGCAGGAGTTTTTCTCAAACTGAGGGGGAAGAAACCAAAGCTACAAAAAAGGGGTGTAGGGGAGAAGCTAACCAACACGGTATGGTGCCTGCTGTGGACTAGGAAAGTTATCCTTCAGCATCCTGAAGCCGGTTGTCACAAGGGATGCTCTAAGTAAAAAAAAAAGGAAAACCAGCCAACTTCCAGAAGAGCAAGATCTTTCAAGACCTGAGAGAAGGTGGAACTTTACTCTTCAGTGCTGAGAGCAGAGCACCAGCTCGTTGCTGCTGTACTTTGCAGTGAATGAATGACTGGTAAGGACCAATGTCTTTTAATTAAGAATATAGTGACACTGAGTGACAGTGGTTTAGGCAGTGAAACATCAGCATGAAGGGTTTTATTAATGAAGGATCAATCTAAAAGCTTTAAAATTCACCTAATTAATCACTTGTCTTAAGGCTCCTACCATGCTGTGCCATCACTCATATTCAGTGGGAACACCCAGGGAGATGCAAAGCTTCCAGAAATGTTAAACTGGTCTCTGCATGGATGTTCAGTCTGCCCTGGGCAGCCATTCCCACAGGCAGACCCTTTCCTCTCACAGACCCCAGCAGCATTTTCACAGGGGTTCCTCAGTGGAGCTCTGACAGCCTCGGAAAACCCCTCCCTGCCCGCCGTGACCTTCCTGAAAAGTTTCTACTGCCAAAATGTAACAATGTACAAAATCCTAGGTTTTACCCTTGCTAGGAATAAACTAATTGTAGCGTTTCATTCTACAAAGAAAACACATTAACAGAGATCTAAGCAACAGTAAAAACTATAATTTAAAACGACAGTAATTTAAGAAAGATGACAGCTCCCTTAGCCAAACTGCACTCGGTAAGTCTCGACGGCCTGTGCTCACACACATGCATGTGAAATTATATCAAATCCGCTAGAGAAGTTTGTTTTACGAAAGCATTACAGGTGCAATGTGTAATCCCACCTTTTTTCTTGCTGGAGGTATAACACGGGAAGGCAGGTATGGGCGAGAGGAAAACGCGTTCCTGAAATCCAGCGCTCGTAGAAGCTGCTCCTGTTGAAAGCGCAGAGAAAAACAAACCCTATTACGAGTTTTTACACGCAGTGATAAAATTCTATGTTGATTTCATACTTTTTGTGGAGCTGAGTCTATGAAACCCTCCTCTGTTTTTTTAGAGAGAGAAACTCCTGTTGGGGCTGTGATCCCCGGGCCTGTTCCCGAGCAGGGAGGCGCCCCCGGCACTGCCCGAGGGATGCTCCGGGAAGGCGCAGGGATCAGGGGCGGCGCTGCCCCCAAGGGCTCTGCCCACGGCGTACCCGGTGGGCGCTGAGGACGAAGGCGACCCGCTGGCGGGTGGTCCCCGCCGGCTGGAGCGGGTGGGCGGCCGCGGGGGGCGCCGCTTCGTGCAGATACTCGGAGCCGCAGGGAGACAGCAGCAAGCGGGACCCGCCCGCGTAGTGCACCTCCACCGAGCCGTCCCCGAACAGCACCATCAGCCTTTCCGCCTCCATCGCGCCGGAGGCCGAGCC
Source organism: Zosterops lateralis (assembly GCF_965231275.1). Lineage (NCBI taxonomy): Eukaryota > Metazoa > Chordata > Aves > Passeriformes > Zosteropidae > Zosterops > Zosterops lateralis. The sequence goes on along the minus strand of NC_139800.1, from coordinate 16,083,431 downwards.
ACGACCGCGGGGAGCTCGGGCCGAGGCGGCCGCACGGCGGGAACCGCGGGGAGGGGCCGGAGCCCGAACTCCTGCGGGGCCAGAGCCCGACTCCTGCCGGAGCTCAGCCTGAACTCCTGCGGGGCCAGCGCCCGAACTGCTGCGGGGCCAGAGCCCAACTCCAGCCGGAGCTCCGCCTGAACTCCTGCGGGGCTCCCGCTCAAATCCTGCGGAGCTCCCGCCCGACTCCCGCCGCTGCCCCGCCCGAGCCTCTCCCGAGCGCCCCTCGAGCTCCTCCCCAGCCCGACACGTCGGCGATGTAGTCCCGCCCTCCTGCTCACTGACGGGAGGCGAGCGCGTTCGATACACACAGCTATAAAATAAGCTTGAGGGAACTGCCTACAGTGTCTTCGTACTTTTTTAAAAAATAAGTTTTATTTGCTGAAAACGGATGCGTGTGTGTGTCTTTGGCTGCTCCAGAGACAGAAGTCAGCCGTACAAAGGCCTCCCCCGTTTCCCGTAACCGCCTCGGTCAGGAGGTGCCCGGGGCAGAGAGGGCTCCGCACAGACAGAGCTGCCTCTCCTGCGGCCCTGCAGCCACCCCGCAACTCAGCAACTGCCCATTCCTACCTCACCCACCCACAGAAGCACCTCTGGAGAGCCATCGACAGCATAGCCCAGAGACAGGCTACAGATAAATAATTCTCTGGTGACAGCTTCTTTTTGTTCACTCATTCACAAGGCAGGGAAGGCCAACACACAGCTCTGTACCTAGAACTGTGCAGTAGGAGCTCTGTCTAAACAGAGAGAAAGACCAAGATGGCAAAGGACAATTTTAATATGCCTAACTGCCTTTTTTACTATTATATGCACCCTCCTCCCCCCACCAATACTTACAGTTTAATCAAAGCTGTTTCAAGTGGATTGCCAGTTCACAGCTCTGTGACAATTAATATCAACCCCCACTCCCAGCACCCAGCAGCTGAAGATCTCCACCAGTCCATATGGTCTCTCTTAACTGCAAGGATCATCCCTTACCTGCTTAGGGAATTACAGGTTTCTCAGATCAGTGCAATCATGGACTGAGTGCATTCAGTACAACTTTCCATTCTCGACAGCTGTTGTCTCAGCAGAGAGTAGATCAACACCCAGTCAAGTGGCTGCTGACACAGCCATGCATCAAAATAACGTAGTTCTAGTCACAATACCCCTTTTTAATGAGTATTATTCTATTCAGTACTCGCCTGAAGCAAGTTCCAAAGTATATATTGGGATTATGAATGAGTTATGAATACTATTATTTATGGATGATGCATTGTATTTTGCTGGAAATCTCTCTGCTCAGGTTGGAACCCTCAGTGTACAAACTCTGGGAGTAGGTCACACAGCCTGAAGTAGAGGTGGCATATCAGCAGTTCAGAATACAGTGGAGTATCTTCCCTGTGTTTTGGCTGGAATGTAATTTTCTGTTCCTGTATCAACTAATGATCGACAGGCATCAACTGGATGATGAGAACTGTAATTCAGTCAGTGAGAAGTTGCATACTGAACTGTCAGTAATTCAATGAGTTGTGTGTAGTAGGAAGGAAAGGCAGAATATGATAAGGAAGTAATGTTCTAGTGAGAAATAAAGATTTCTAGTACAAACCAGACTGAGTGTCACTTCTGTTCAGTGCCACAATGGATTACTTTACTGAAAAAAAAAATCTGAGCTATGTGCAGTTTGTAATTCCTGATGTGACTGGGCCAGTCTTGTTTCTCTCTAGTGGTTAATTATTCTAAAACCCAACAGTTAAATCCCAGTGACCTTATTTGTTAAAAGAAAAAAAAAAAAAAAAAAAAAAAAAAAAAAAAAAAAAAAAAAAAAAAAAGGGGCAAAAAAAAAAGCGCCAAAAGCCAATAGCAAGAACGTTGCAGATTTTAAAGGAGAACAAGCTGACTTCATTTCTGGATATGAAAATCACTGAACAACAAAGCACATGCAAAGCAGCAACTTGTGTGCAGCCCATTTTGAAATTACTTTAAACAAAGTGTGATTTTCAAGTGCTAAACATTTTCGCTAAATCACAATTAATTTGTCAAGAGTGGGAAATAGCATGCATACTTTTACTGATCTGCAAAGCTTGGGTCTCATGCTCAAATTTGAATGTGAAGCCTGTTTCTTTTCAGAACCAGTGCTACAGAACCTTGCTTCACATCTCTCCCAAATTTTGCTTTCCATGCTTCTGTGCCTTCACTGATTTACCATTATGCCATTAAAAAATACACCTTTTAAAAAGGTTTACATTGTGCATTTGCAAGGCATTTTCAGAAACCTGTAGATGAGAAACACTTTACACAGTGCATTTGAAATTTGTAAATGCTAAAATTCAGGTGAAATAACCTTTTAACCTCTCATGACTGATCTCTATCATACGCAGAACAATGGGCTATTAAGAGTGGGCAAACAAGCAGCAGACAAGGGGATCCCGACAGTGAGAAACCTGTCAGGCTGCTTTCTTTTGCTCTCTCAGATTCACTAGCTTGTATTGAAGTTCCGTGAGATTTAAGGTAAGTGGGAAACACTTACTAAAAGATTATCCTGTTTTCCTTATGCAGCAGGACAGAATTAGAACCATTTTTTCCCTGATGCAGTAAAGACTGAAAATACTTACAAAGTTCATAGGTACAGAACAAAAACTTGTACACTAGTTTGAACAAAAGTCTCACTTTATGATTTTTTAGTATTTTCACTTGAGGAAAAAACTTGTATTGCAAACTTCACCTGAGCTGCACTCTCTATATACAATTCCTAGTTCCTGAATTTAGTTTTACTCAATGATTTGGCATGCTTTTTATCTGCTCATAAAATTACTGTTTCCACAAGCTGACAGTACATCCGGAGCTGACAGCTACCTTACAGAAAAAGAAGACTCATCACAAATCATGCAAAACTAAAACATGTAAAGTGCAGTCCCTTCAAAACATTGTTACTTTACTGTAAAGCATATATGAATGCTTGTTCCTTGGGACTTTAGTTCTGAATAAATATAATTTCCATAAGACAGCTGCTTCTAAAGCCAGCAGAAAGTCTGCCCCATATTTAGATTAAAAGTTTTGTATGAAAATTATGCTCAATTTAGAGAATATGAATTTGAAAGTCATCTAGTTTTTACACTTCTAGTTTCTGAATTTTAGTCGAAAGACTTTGGAATGCTAATACAGTCTTTATGAACATATTGCATTTTGATAAATTTTATTTTTCCAGCAAGAATCAAAAGATAATCATCACTGCAACTGTGTACTTTGAAAAAGCGAAAGGAGTGGTCAGTGAAGGAGAGATAGAAGATTTAAAAAAAATCGTTTTTGTTTTAAAGCAAGGAGACAAGGTAGTGATATTATGCCAAAGGAAATAAAGCTAGTTAAATTTTATTTTCCAAAGCTCCAACCTAAATAAGTATGTTAAATAAACATCCAGAAAATAGTCACTGCTTACTCTACTAGCAGATGCACAACTTAACCAAACAAATAACAGTGAAATATTATCAGAATTATTTACATGCATATTTACAATGTGTGTTCTTTAGAGTAGCTAACTGTTGGGAAATACTTGTGTTTGTTTTTGGTAAGGATTTCTACTCAAGTCTAACCAGCAACAAGTAACAGGAAACAGTTCAACTGAGTTTGGCAACAACAACAATGAAGTATCCTAGGAAAACCAACATGATTATATGGAGTCAAAAAAAGAGCAGTTGGCTTCAGAATGTTAACATTTATGAAATTTATGAATTTACTCCAACTACAAAATTAAATCAAACTACATAAAATTAGAAGAATAAAAGAAAGTTACAAGGTTGCAAAAGGTTAGACATGTTAGATACATTACTAGAAAAAGAAAAAGCACTGCACATACTCTTGAGAGGCATGGTTTAGAACATAACTGTATTACTATTGCCTTGAAGAACACAACAAATTACAGAATAGCTTTTTCTTGTAGATTTGAAAATAAGCTTATCTGAACCAAAGATCTTGAAAGCACCTCACTTCCAAAATACTGCTTGCTTTTTCACATATCAACATGTAACATATTTATTCCAGGAAAAAAGAAAAGTCTAGACCTCATCCATGTGTGTTTTGAAAGAAGAAGAAAAAGAAAATGAACAAAACAAAAACTCATACACAAAACTTTCACAAGCCACTTTTCATGATTGTGATATACAGAAACAAAAATTTCTTTCTTACTTGGACCATACTCTTCTTGGGGAGGAAGTGGAGGAAGTAAATGCAAGATACATTGTATATGGAAAACAGGATGAGTAAATCCCAATATATACTAAAGCAAACAAGCAAGCAAATTCAGATCATTATTATCTCCCTTTCTTCCTCAAGGGAAGTTTTAAGGGACAGCTCCCCATTAAATTTTAATTTCAATTATAACTTTTAAATAATTTTTATTGCAGCCAAAACATTGTTCAAAAAACATTTTTCACAAAATAAACTATGATATATACACAACATTTTAAGTTACAGGGCATAAGTTTACAATTTTTGGCAGATTCTGTTAAACAAAATGGAAATTGTGTAACATTAGTACTCAGAGAAACGCAGGTTTCTCATTTTGGTACAAATGTTTTGTGTCCCCCTTCACTCTAAACATATCTAAAGTGGTTAAATAAACTAACATTAATACATAACATCTCACTGTTTTCTCTTATGTTCTGATTCTAGACAGAATTTTTCATATGCTTCTTCAATTTCTGGGTCCATCTCATCATCAATCTCATCAAAATACCTGAAGGGAAAAAAAAAAAACCAAACACCAAAAGTTATTAAATTTACATACAGATTTTCAGAGGCAACAGATTTTTAGAATTTGTGTAGATGTCAAGAATAAAACAAAGCTTTATAAATGACTGTTATTTATGACATTTTCTTAAAGGGAATGAAATGGAAAAAACAATGGGTACTAGGAAAACAAGCAGAAACCTCAAAGCAGCACACATATGTACAAATACCTACAGTGTTTGCCACCTTTTTCAGATCATCTTACACAGTCCAGTTTAAAAGACAGAAATAGTTTCCAAGATGACAGAAAATGCAATCTAAAGTCCCTAAAATTTCATAATGCATCTGTAATGATCCATTTACAAAAAACCCTAATTACTACCATATTAATTGTAATTTTGATTTGTCAACATCGTCATTCAAAGACAGAATACGTTAATATAGAAACCCTGCATTCCTGTTTGTTGATAGGTAAAAGGAGGTCATAGAAAATGTGTAAGAAAAGTTTTTTTGCTTCAAAGTGTTGTGCATTGAGGAAGCAGTCTACATATTTCTCATTTGTTCCTTCATTCTTGTAGATGTATAGCCTTCAGAAGAGCCCTCACTCAGAACCCTCCTCCCTGATGTCAGTCATGGGAAATAGCTGACAGAGAATCAGCAGACATTTGTCTAAGCTTTTCTTAAGCCTTCAACAAAGAAGGTTACAGTCACCTTGCTTGAAGGTTGACTCAGAGTGTTCTACATGTCACTCTTAGGATTTGCTGTGGTATTTAACGGCTGTCTGTCTCCAATTTGCATTTTTCTTCTAAGCAGAGGTTCACACGGGTGAATTTTTCCCCTTCAGTATGAGCCTGTTGATTTCTGATGACATCTCTAATATATCTTCCAAAGTTCCTGACATTCCCCTCAGCTATGTACAAATGGAAAGTTTTCTAATTTACTAAAAAATAGTGATCCATGCCTGCGCTGTTATCACACATTAAAACAACACTGAAAATGTTCTTGGGTGTCAAATCATGGTCTGCAACTCCTCCTTTGTGAGCATAAAGTTCAGAGGAATTTATTTTAGACCATATTTCTTCTACTTATTTTACACTTTTCTTTCTTATAAACCAGTGCCAAAAAATCAGATTATATTCTCACCTACTGCTTCCCCTTTTGCCATTAGGTTGATTTTCTTCCTCTACAAGAATACTGAGTAGCCTTCTAATTGAAGGGAATAGTACTTAGGGTGAGGAGAGAAAGTTAACACTTTCTTGCTTTGAAAGACACTGGAAATTCTGTAATCATCTCTTGCTGGGATGTTCATGCACATCAGTCAAACAAATTTAGGCAGCCTCACTACAAACACTTGAAGGCTTAGTGCTTCATTTTGCTTGCAATTCTTTTTTTTTAATGCAGAAGTATGTTTGTACATGTCCATAAACATCTGAAATGTAATCACCATACTCAGCAGAATTACCATGAAATAGGTTTCAAACTTGTGCGATTAAAAACCAATTTAACCCCAAACAAATAAATCCACTGTAGAACTAAGAAAAAATTACATTATTTAGTTTCATTTTTGTCAACACTGAAATCCTAAGTCTGCAGTATCACAGCATCACAGTAAAAATAACTATTATTATTAAAAATAACAGTCACTAAAAAAGAAAACATACAGCTCTCCAGGTCCTGACAGATCTGCTCCATTTTCTTCATAATATGGAAACAAATCCTCTCTTTCAAGCAGCTCTTGGTATTTTTCTTGATAATCTGGCAAAGTAAAAATGAGACTGAGTAACATATAAGACTAGGCCTCTAAATTAACAGAAAATACAAAGTTGAAAACTGGCTGGTTAACAAAACCACAGAAGGCAGAAAACATTAACAGGAAAAGCTCCTTCTGCAATGTCTTCTCAAGACATGAATGGATGTCTAAGAATGATGCCTAACTTCCCATAGAACTATAAAGGTAATGGCAGATGTCTTTACTTCAAATTATGTTATGCCATGTTGTACTCAGATTATAGATAAACAAAGATTTTGATTTGATTTTGATACTAACAATGGACAAACAGAAGAAGACTTGAAGACTTGAATATTTCTAGCTTTCTGTAAAGACCAAATTCTGTGGACTACTGAACAAGTCCTTCTGACCTATATGAGCTCAAATGCACATTCTCCATTTCAAACATCTACCACCTTTAACACAGAATAAATCATGTGCTCCACCAAACCAGGAATTCAGGCAGAATTTTGTCATTTAAGTTGTATAGGTTTTAGATTCTTGAAGAATAACATCTTATGTTCTTCATCATGCCATAAACTTAATTACAACTTTTTAAGGAAGATTGAGAAGACAGGTAACCTAAATTTATGCCATACCTGGGTCTGCTGCAGTGAAAGGAACACCATCAGAGGTGTAAAATGTTGGTTCATTCTGAAAATAAAGTCATACAGAAAGTTATATGTATTCAGAAAGAGGTTTGTAGTCTTGCGTAATGCAATTGTTTATGAATCAAACCAAATTCACGTGACATTAAGGAACTGAAATGTCCATATATTCTTACCATGAAATAGTTCGGGTCATTTTCAGGGGTAGCTTCTGCATGTGGGGTTGTTCCATGAACTCTACCCCAGTTACTAGATCGCAGCTCTACTAGTTTCAGAAGCATGTGTTTCACATCTCTGCAACAGAGAAGCATTACAAAAGTTAGAATGTTTTGTGCCAAGCAAACAATTTGGTTTCTCTTACTGTGCAAATACAAGACAGTTAAATCTATATATTAAAAAAAAAAAAAGTTCAAGACGACAAAATTTGGTCCAGTATGTAAGTAATTTTGAATTCAATTTTACAACTGCAGGTATAGATGCTTTGTGTGTCAATTATGAGATATTCACCCTCTCCACTTCCTCTGCTGTTAAGCTAGGAGCTCATATGTAAAAAGAAATTGCTGTAGTTTTTATTGAGATACCATACCTTGCAGTACAAGTTGAAGAGCAAATTCCTTTTTGATAAAAGATAATACTGGGAAAAAAAAGGAGATGAACTACAAATTCTATTTTAATTATCTTTTCTATGTTCCTAGCTTTAGTCTTCTTCATCATACTGAAATATTTTAGTCAAAAGTAAGAAATAATGCCCCCAGTACATTAGACACCAACACTCACTTCATCACTAAAATAAGAGAAAATGCTCTCTTCTTTTAAGCTAGTCTATGGAGAAGAGTATCATTAAAGAACACACAAATAAATAATTTTTAGTTATTTTCCCAGCTGAAATTGATGCCGAATTGATTGTTGCCTTTTTTCTTTTATGTATTTTCTATATTCTTTACACATGTACTTGTAGCTCTGTAGCCTATTACATACAGTATTTGCAGCTAGCATTTTATTTACTCTGTTAGAAGAAAGACAAAGTGCTGAGTGGCTCCAAGCTGGTGGTCCAAGGTTAGATTCTCAGGGAAGGCTGAAACAGCTCTCTCAGACACATTGTCATAAACAAAAGTTTAGTTCCTATCTAAGGAGGGGGAGGAATTCAGAAAGGGTTGCCCTGTGGGGGAATTACCTCACCACTTATGTCTTTACCTGGGCATCCCTGTTAGTTATGCTGATTTCCTAAACATACAGAAACTGTATACACATTATGCTGGGTGTGCATCTTTGGCGCTTTTCCACCTAGTGAGCTGTGCACCTAAGGATCCTTTTAAGGACAACCCCTTTTGGTCACCTGTGTCTGGCTTGTGATTTTAGGACCAGCAAAAAAGCATCAAAATTGGTTTGTTGTTCTGTATCTTTGAAGCCTCTGCTTGTGCCACCTATTTCGGTTCCTGAAGCAAAAATTTCCTCATCCTCTTTGGGGGCAGCTGAATTACAACCCACAGATGTCATGAGCTACTCTTGGCCTGCCTCCATATGGCAAGAGATCAGTGTCTGAGTCCTCTACAGGTTTTTAGTAAGTTTGCAAAAAGCTGAGCATGAAGCACAGCAGAATCAGATAACCTCATGCACACAGGTGGATTTGTGACAATTTTATGATTAGTCAGCCACTAATATATTACTAATACCTTAGTCAACCATGTTTTTTTCCAGATTAAAGCTAAGACCTTGCCAAAAATGTATGCTCTCCAGAAAAAAAACCCAAAAAACCCCACCAAAAATCAAACCACGAAGTATATTTCATTTTGCCTTTACATTTATAGTAATTTGTATGTATTTAATACTGCTACATATTTAGTACTGTTTGTATGTATTTAATCCTGTTCAATTCAAAATTAGAAGTATATAAACGATGAGATATTACCCCTATTTTCTCTTTTATATATACTTGCTTTAAGAGCCTAAAGCACTTACTGAAGATATCAAGACTTAATAGGTTAAAAAAACCAACCAAAGAGTGGAACTTGAACCTCTATTAAAAACTAAAACACAAAAAACCCACCCCAAAACAAAATCAATCCAACTGTCAAAAAAGTCCCACTGCCCTTCAACTGAAAAACACATTTTCTTTTTTTTTTTCACATGTAAAATGACGTACACATCACATTAAAATTTATTTTTATGAAAATTAAAGAATCTTTTGGACCTGTTCATTACAGTTGAAGATTTTTCAAGGGGTTCTTTTTCATATAAATAAAGAACTGCATGCAAACTTATCTTCTCACCTGCTACAGTTTGCATCCAACACAACATTTTCAATTCTCTGAATCATTTCCTCCATATCATTTTTTCCTTTTTCTTTCCAGGCATCTTCTAAAACAGACCCTGTCAACTAAAGACGAGGGATTAGTAATTTTTTTAAAATTAATAAACAGTCAGCTTAAGAGATTCTGTAACAATTCATGACATTTGGACTACCTGATGGCTGATGCTCCCAGCTGCCTGTATCTCTACCAAATAGATTAATAGACCTCTCAAGTAGTTTATTTTAAAACACAGACAATATAGGACCTCTATGTCCAATATTCATGCTACCTAGAAGTTCATAGCCAGTTGTTTGAGTCTTGAAATATGATTCTGAAACAACTCATCAGTTATACTGGCCACATCTTAAGTACATACTACTATCCTTTATTTCCTTTAAATCTTATTTTTGCAGCAGTTTTCGTGACAACAGCGAATAATTTATTGAATTTATTGACCTTTAGAAACACTTCAGTCAACTCGGCCAGCATCACACATGCCAGAGAATTTCACCTGGGTATATGTAAAGGAGACCAAAATGATCTAAATAAGCCAACCTGAACTTCAACACATAAAAATCTGTGAGGCTACAGCTGCTGCCAGAAAAGCTTTAGCAGCAGTCAGTTTAGAACAGCTATGGATGAAAGCCTTTTACTACAACAATAGGTACTTCATTGCCCAATACTTACACAGGAGGAGTTAAATCAGAAAAAAAATAGTTTGTCACTTATAACAATCTCCTCAGCATTAAATATTACATGATCAAAAATGCTTGGAATGGCACTTGAGGATACAAAGGGATAATATCCCAAATAAAAAGCAAGTATATTGATCAGGATTTGCTTGGCATTCGTAGTATTCCACAGTGGTTTTACCTTAATCCTGGAAAATTAGGTAATAGCACCAAGATAAATTAAAAATAAACATATTGCACAGCAAACAGAGAAAAACCTGTATCTATCACTGTATTAAATGGAAAAGATAAAATGAGACATTTATTGCTTCAGTAGTGAAACCAAGGTTTCATGAGGTAGTCCAGTCTAGCTACATATATATTCAACATTTGTAGATAATGTAAAACACCAGAAAACACTTGCATGACAAAACAAAGAGTCTCTTTGTTCTGTAACACTTTTTAAATATAGCACTGTTTCAAATAACAATTTAGATTACTGGTTTTCTTCTTCTTTTCTTCTTTACTGCACTTAAATCTTCCTGATTTATGTATTGCCGCTTAAAAATGTTCTTCAGTGGGTCTTGCCTCAGGGAACCACTGCCAACATAAGGACTGACCACAGGAGTGAATGTGCTCATTGAGCAGAATCTCACACTTGCTGTGAATCAACCTCCTTAAATATACAAACTTCTAATGAATGTTTTAAATTACAAAAATCTTTCTTCCCTGCTCTCTGTTTATGAGATCAAAAGAAGCTGTCAGAAATGAAATTCGAGACAGAAGAATCTGAGGAGCAGTGGAATATGAAGAGCATGAAGAAGGGTAAAGAATGAGAAAAAACAAACAAGCCAACCAAAAATCTTCAGAAAAATACTGTTTAGCACTTAACCTTCATTCCTAATTTAAACTGTTTTCCTAACTACAAGTATAATGATACCTAGTGAAGATAAGAGTTTCTCCTACTCAGAGTATAACCATTTTACAGGAAAAGATACTGGTTATGAGCAAAGAGGTTTATTTTCCACATGAAAGAGAAATACATATATTTCTACAATAGTAATGACACAGACAACACAGAATGAAGCAATGAATATTAACAACATTTTGCCACAAAAAGTGGTGGACCTCAATGGCCAAGTGTCCTTTAGAACACAGAATACCTAAGATTTCACAAGTCATTTAGATTGCATACAGTTTTCTCCCACACCAGAAGCAGCAAAATGAGATCTAGACGAAGCATTTATTCCTTTGCATCTTAACTTCAGTTCTATTGCTCATTTGTACACAAATGGCCTTGAATTTATTTTTAGAGCATCTTGTTACATTATTTACTGGCTCAATTTCCTAATGATACCAAGGAAAACAAAAAAAAGTAGCTCACTCTGCTAAAGCTGTAACACATAAAGCCTTATAAATACTTCCTCATTTGCAATTTTCCCTACTATTCCCTATATTAAAGCTAGACATTTATAAAACTTCATTATCTTTTTTCCTTTTAAAAACTAGTGTCTCACCTTCAGCAGCTTCACTGCACATATCAAATTACTGTCCACAGGATTAGAGAAGAGGGCATTCAGTAATTCCCGAAGGCCTTCTTGAAGAATTTCTGCCCGTGTAACCTGTCCTTTTGTTCCTTTGATCTGCAAAACATATTCAACCCCGCCCCCAACATTTAAAAGACTTAAATTTTAGAAATTAATTTAAGCATATTTTCTCTCTTGAATGCTGTATGATTTGGTTTGTCATCAACATATTGACCTCTATATGCCAAATACTGTAACCATTTTAGAACACAGATTTTCCTGGAATTATAGGATGGTTTGGGTTGGAAGGGACCTTAAACATCATCCAGGTCATCACCTACCTCAATCTCCTGACATCTATCTTCCGATGCAGGTTATGCTGAGGTCCTCATCCACCAACACCCAAAACCCTTCTCAGCAGAGCTGCTCCCGACTGATTCTCCACCCAGCCTGTGTTTGTGCCTGGCCCAGATGAGCACCTTGCACTTGACCCTGTTGGCATGGTCCCACCTCCCAAGTGCCTGTTTTGGTCCCTCTGGGTATCCCTTCCCTCCAGCAGGTTGACTGCACCACACAGCTCAGCGTCAGTGGAAAACTTACTCTGAGTAATGTCCTTACAATTCTGGCATAACAATGCACATTTAGAATTTTGTTTCTCTGCTAACAAATTGCTGAGAAAAGCTGCCTACCAAATACCTATCTAATGGCCCAAAAAATACCAAATTCCCAGAACCTCATGTTCTTTTCCACACTGCATCACAAATTCTCTACAGCACTGTAAGCTTACTTCTAGAAGGCAGTCTTTATATAATTAAAAAATTACAGAAAATAGTTTAAAACTGGATGGTATATGCCAAAGAATATGGTATACTCCACAAATGGACAACTTCCCCTGTTTCAAAGTCTTTGAAAATCTTCCTTTCTTCTTCTAACAAGTGAAAAGTAGATTTCAAGGACCACTTATGGTCCAGAAATAGAAGTAAGAGAAGGATTTTCCTCATGTCAGCAGAACATTTTTATAGTGTTTGCTTAAATCTGAAATAATCAAGTCAAATATATTTTTTTAACTACACTACAGTAGGAAGTGAACTTGGTGAATGCACAGGCATGAAAAAAAAAGTACATATTTTTGTACATATCCCAGATACAGAAAACAAATCTAAATACAAGACTGCATAGTTCATGCATCAGCCAATGACTCAACTATCAGAAGAAATATCTTTAAAAGTCTGCATTTTTAATTCCTCATTTTAAGGGTTTTCACATCTGCCTCAAGGGTTTGTAAACACCTCTTATTCATACTTGAATACTGAATTACGTGTCATTGATCCTGATCTGCTTCTGCTAGGCATTTAATAACATTTAATGTGTTGGTTAAGTAAAACCATCTGGGGGTTTTGCCAGGAAAAGAGAATACCAAAAGCTTAATTTCAAAAATATTTGTGGTTGGTTCTTCCCACAAATTCTTACACTTTAATTTTTATACATTTCTCTTCTAATGACCTTGTCCTTTTTTATTTATATGTTCCTTGGACATACGCATTATAATGAAACTGTTTTAAAGTTCTTTTACTTTATTGCCCTCTGCCTTCAGAAAAACACCTCAAATTATTGTCCATTTCAGTGTTTACCTACTCAAAACAAAATATTTATGAAGAATCATGTGACACTCAACTTTCTTCTTACCTCTAGGTTAAGATAAAGTTCAGCTAAGAACAGCACGAAGGCATGAAATTGTTTTCTAGTAGTTTCATCCCCTTTGGTAGCTTCATCTCTGTTTTCATACTCAGTTCGACACCTGTAAAAATCAAAACACAATTATACCATCTGTAGCCATTCCAACGTATGTAACATGCTACTCATATAAAGAAATGCTGATAACTAATGAACTGCATGAAAACTCTTACATGCTGAATGCTGGGATGTATGATCTGTGAAGGGAATGAGAGGCCTTCAAAAAGCAACAGTGGATTTGCATCCTTTTAGAGGAACACATATGATTACATGATTATGTCTTTAAGCACTGAGATAGCTGATGCAGCAAAATTAAAGAGAACAACTTACAACATGTAGAAATTAATACAGTTACACAATTTAGACAACTGAATATGCAGGATGTGCAACAATAACACATGCAGCCAATGCCCAAAGAAATAAAGTAGACATGTTCCCCTCGTCAGGTGCTTACCACATTGTCTTAGATGCCTTTACAATTATTTAATAAATTCTTTATCTTGCCATGTTAAGTGACAGTGATAAATAATTCATGACATCCAGCTGAGCCGTGTTAAGTGACACTCTAGAGGGAAGGGATGGCACACTAGAGGGATCCTGACAAGCTTGAGAAGTGGCCCTGCCCTGTGCAACTGGGGTTGCACATGAAGTTCATGAAGGTCATGAAGTCCAGCGAGGCCAAGTGTAAGGTTCTGCTTACGGGTCAGGGCAATCCCAAGCATTAACATCAGCTTAGGCAGGGAAGTGGTTGAGAACAGTCCTGCCAAGAAGGCCTTGGGGTTGTTGGGTGATGAGAAGATCAGTGTGACAGCGCATGCTTATGCCCAGAAAGCCATATGCCCAGTATCCTGCATCCAGAACAGTGTGGGCAGCAGGGGAGGGAGGGAATTCTGCCCTTCTGCCCTGCTCTGGTCAGACCCACCTGGAACTCTGGATCCAGAGCTGGGGTCCTCTGAACAGGGAGGACACAGACATATTGACTGAGACCAGAGAAGGACTGTAAGTTGACCACAGGGCCTGAGCATCTCTCCTGTGGGCACAGGCTGAGAGAGCTGGGACTGATAAACTGAGAGAAGGCATCGGTGACACCTTGTAGCACCTTCCAGTAACAAAAGGGGCCCATAAGAGGGCAGGAGAAGGACTTTTCACATGGGCATGTAGTGACAGGACAAAGGGGAATGGCTTCAAACTATCAGAGGACAGGTTTAGACTTAGTATTAGGAAGAAATTTTTTACTGTGAGTGTGGTGAGGCACTGAGACAGGTTGCCCACAGAAGCTGTGGATGCCTCACCCCCGTGTTTAAAGCAGGCTGTGCGGGGCTTTAAGCAACCTGGACTAGTGGAAGGTTCCCCTGCCTATGGTAGAGGGGCCTGGAACTATATGACTCTTAAGGTTCCTTCCAACCCAAATAATTCTATGATTTTCTAATTTAAATATAAATACAAAAAATAGGATTAACAAACTGTGGCAGTGAAGTAATTTTTCTAGTATTTAGCAACTGTGCCAAGAACACCCAAGTTTACATAACAGTACAAAAACAAAATTAAAAAATATTTGAGATAAAAGGAAATCCAGAGAAATTTTAATGTATTCTGAATGATTATGTAATGGATTGAGAAATAGTAGAGAACCTGAAAAATCTAATGAGCTGAAATACAAAATTTCAGGTAAAAAGTTTGTTGAGAAACAGAACATGATATCTCTATTGTCACATTATTAGGTTGTTTATCTGCACACATGCTCCCAATTTCACCCATATTAGCAAGCAAAACATAAGCAACTTTAAATTAATGGCTTCAAGGTGCTAACATTAATGTTATCCATTGGGTTTGCTTCAAAACCAAGAACTAGAAAGTGCAATGTTAACAGGGATTTCCTTTCATGTTCAAATAACACACAGTTAAAAAATCATAATTAATAACTTTGAAAGAAAAGAAAACCAACCCCAAACAAATAAAATAACAAAAGAAGAAGAGAAAAACGAGCATTTCAGCTTCTGCATGCCCTGGTTTTAACTGTTGCTTTGCAGTTTTTGCACTATATCAAGGACTCTTCTGCTTCCCACCCCCCCCACCAGTGAGGAGGCTGGGATGAAGATGAGGGGAGACACAACTGACCCCACACAGATATTCCATCCCATGTGGCCTCATGCTCAGCACATAAACCAGGGACAAAGCTGCCTGGGGGCTGCTGCTCAGGAACCATCAAGGCACCATGGTGGTGAGTGTGTGTCTCTTGTTTTGTATATGCTAATTCTTTTATCAGTGTTGCTGTATTCCCATCCTTTTCTGTACTAATAAAATACCTTTACCTCAACCCATGCATTTTACTTTTTCTGCCCCCAATTCTCTTGCCTATATCATTGGGAGGATGGGAGAAGTGAGTGAGGGGCTCCAAGCTGTTTAGCTACTTACCAAGTCAAACAACATTACACTCATGATAAAAGATCATTGCAATGCACTACAGTAAAAGTTTATCACACTTTTGCTGGACTACATAAAAACTTTTCAAATAAGAGGCACGCCTGAAGCTTAGCAAGTCAGATGTCTTTAAACAAAAAACAAAAGGTAAATTTCTATAAAATTCTGAAGTGTTCAAGTACAGTACTCCTTCACATGTCATGCAGTAATAATTGAAAGATATGTAACAATTTAAAAATGTTGCATTTTTGTCCACTACAAAGTCTAATCTTTATTATTAAACTAAGATCTCCAGAAATCTGCAGTAAGTGAAACAGAATAAATTTATCCTTCTGGATTTTATACATCTATTTCATAGATACAAAGTCAGTTAGCCAATCAATGATAAAACCTTACACAGCAATTTCAGGCAAAAACCAGAAGCACTAAAGAAAAAAACACAAAGAAGTAAAGTACTGGCAAGAATCAAAAGACAAGGACAATATCTATATGTGCATTCAGTACACTTTTAAAACAGATTAACTTCCCAATTTGCACTATTTTGGGGATCAGTCTAATATACTAGGTGCAAAAGATCCACAGAACTTAAAATGGAGTCCTATTTTTATATTTAAAAATACTAGAGTATTTTAAAATGCATGTGTTCTATACTTAGCATGTACCTGTGTTTCAATACTCCTCAACCTATACTACTCCTTTAAATAACTATCTCTTTGTATGCAACAAGAAGAGTTAATACACAAACTACAAAGATGTAACTGAAGAGAGTAACAGGCTAAAAGTGGCTGATACTGACCTCTGAAGCAGCAACTGTCGGAAGTTCCCACTTTGTGGACTAATGGTTAGATGGTGAGATAGATAGTTACACAACCGTGCTCCCATGTACGAAAAGTTTGGAACAGATGTAGCCTTCCAAAATAAAAATGGAAAAATAAATTATTTATAAAACTAATGATTAGGCTATCAGAAAATATTTTTAAAAACTTTTTTGAAATCCATGCTTAATGTCGATCAGACAGCTCAAGAGCAGAAAATTAATGATTAATGATTATCATTTACCATGTTCACTTTTGTATTGCTTCAACCTTTTGCTATATGCATTTCAGCAGAACTTAAAAGTTCATTACATTGTGATTCTGTGACTCTAAGAAAAAAACACCATTATGCCATGTGTCTTCATGTAACTCTACTTCTGCACTGCAATTTACAACTAAAGAGTGTCTCAAAGTTACTTACAAACTGCTTATACAAAAAATCAACAGAGGATATTAAGATATGTCTTCTTTTTTAAGAACACATACTCTCTCAAGGAACAATGAGTACATTCAAACAACATCATAAAAAGTTGTCCTCTTTCAGTCTATATTTATTCCATGATCTCTTTTTGCCATGGTGAATACCCAAAGAAAGAGTGTAAAAACACAGCAAGTAAAGAGAAATACTTTCTCCCACACATGCTCCAGCAATCTGCAGAATAGCAAACTTCTGAATCAGAGAGTAAGACTACATCATTACAACTAACAGCTCTCGATGATCCTTTTATTTCTAAAACAAATCCTGTTACTGCTGAACATCTACACCTTTGTCATCTAAAAAAAAAAAGTGGTAGAAATGATATTGTGTAAAAAATCTTTTGTTTTAATCTGATAATTCAAAATTTAAACAGGTGGCAACTGTTCACTCATTTTCAAGCCTCTTCTAACAACATCTGAATTTCAGATTATTTCTCAGAGACAGTTTCAGTGAAAAGAGGTTCTGCTGCAAATAACTTCACCAGCTCTGCCCCAAAGAAAATGAGGATACTAAGAACTCAGTAAAGTTCTCCTAAAGTGTTATCATCTTTCAATATTACTTTTACATCTTGATCATCTATCAGTGCTATAGATATGTTTGCACATTTGAACTGTTCCAACATATCTGAAAGAAAGTCTTGTTAATGCAAATTATACCTAGCTACCTCTTATATGTAGAGAAAAATATGCATCTAATGTAATTCTACTATGTGCATAGAGTTGCTGGAAAAAAAAGTTAAGTGTCTTTGGAAGATACAACAAAATAATTAAGATAGCAAATGGAATTCACTTTCCAGTAACAGGCATGTGAACTACCTAAAAATACTTTGGTGCTTTGGTTCAGTCAGTTGCTCTGACTAGAAGAGGCACCCTTTTTTTATAAGGTGACCCTTTTTAATACTTTTTCCTAACAAAAAACACCCCAACCCAACAAACTCACAGCAAACAAAAACTTTAACACCCAAACACCTACACAAATTCTTCAAACCTCATCTGTATTTTTAAAACATTATCTTCTTATTAGTTGGTTTGTGTTTGTGGTTGCACCAAACATTGAAATAACTAAATTTTAGGTATTATGATCTGGTGTAGCATACACAGATTAAAAAAAATCACCCTTTATCTTCCTAATAATCAATCATTACATTGCAAAATCATATTCTTGGAACAATTATTGCTGGTAAAGCCACTTTATCTCCAATTCAAAAAAGTCACAATCTAAGCACAAAGGCTAATCTACCAGCACGTATTTTGAGAAACTGTAGTTGCTCTAACAGGAACAATCCACTGCATTACTTAGACAACAGTCAAGGTTCTGAAACTATGAAGTCAGTGTCCAGCTTTTTTAAGACAAAAGAACTTCACTCTGTTCAGACATAAATAAGAACATAAATATATAATTAATATTTGTAGACAGGCAGGGATACCTTACACAGAAGTGAAGACCCTACAGTACTTGGGTTACTTTGTTTCAGTAAACTTCCTTTACAAATCTACCATCTGTAAACCTGCTTAGTTGGGTCAAATTTGTATCACTGAAGCAGACACTTAAAATTTCAGCAATTTTAATTATTTTGTGAGAAGCCAGGAGACAAATCCGTAAGCCTCTGCTCAAGAGAGAAAAGCAATAAGTGTAGCTGGCTTTGCTTAAACATTATGATAGCCTGACATACAACGTATCTAAAGTTAGATGCTTTTGGATACTAGCATAGTTTTTTGACATTAAACTTTATTTTTCATGTAATTTCAGACTAACATTGAACTTCTCAGTTGAGAAAGTCACAGTAAACCTTAACACTGAACTTTTTTTAAAGGGAGCAGAGATGAAGAGACAACACTAAAGGCTTCTATTAAATGAGAGTCAATGTATTAAAAATACAGGAAGTTAAAAATAGCATAAAATCCTCTTTTTTTTTCCTTCCAATAAAGTTATATGGGATATCTTTTATCTCTTTCTAAACTATCCTCCATGGGTTCAAATAACGAACAGGAAAACTATGTTGCCAAATGCAGCACAGGTGATCATCATGTCTAACTAAACTGGTCTCAATTAAATTTGCATTAATTCTGTATAATAATGAGAAACCTGAGACTCTACAGTCCTGTACAATGACCAACCAGTCATTCCACTTCTTCATACACCAGATTAAAATATTTTGCAGTTGAGTAGAAGACTGCATTCAAAGTAGAACTTGAAAGCAACAAACCTATGAAAGGTAACCCAACATAATGAAGAGCAAGCCAGAATCATAGCTTCATTCCCTGCAGCGAGCCCAAAAGACAGTAACAGCAGCTCATTTGCTAAGCAACACATATTAAGCTGTTCTTTCCAATGGCTCCCCCAATTAGTGCAGAGTTCAGCTCAAGGTCTCTGTCCTCATTTCCATGGCCATCAATGGGACTGGACCTAGTTATCCTTAGATGAGTATTCCTTTTCTCCAATTATGCTGTTCTGAAATAGGTATATTTCAAATAAAGAAAAAAGCCTGGCAATAAAGAAGCATTTTCCAAAGGGTGGTGTGTACAGTAGGTATGAATTTAAAATTTTAAATACCTAGGAATTAAAAGTTTCTTAGGACTATGAAGATTTTTTCACAAGAGAATAAATGTGTACAACATTGTATGAATTTCTGCAATCTTTACTATATAAATAATAAATTAAAATACAACTTTTTAAATTAAGTACTGTAATTTCAACTGTAGTATGTTACCCAGGAGACACAAACACACAACAAAGGAAACAGAGCAAACTGGGAAAATGTATATAATTCAGGCATCCCAAATCTGAGTGAGCAAAATCTCAAATTTAGTGAGCAAAATCCTTCCCTATATATTTCGGTCTAAAAGGAAAGAATATCAAATCGTTTAAATATTGCATTGATACAACTATAAAACAAATACTGGGATGCCTATCTCGGACAGTGGGTAACAGAGGGATAATGTCCATCTTGTAAGACAGAATACACTACCTGCTGATAGATGAGTTCAACGAGTTCCTGTAAAGCTTCATCTGCAATAACCCATCCATTCAGTGTCTCAGCAAACTGCTCTATTTCTGTTTCAAAACAACCTGGTTGCTCCGTGAGGTGATTTAGGAAGTCTTGTACATATTCAGCCAGAGTCAGATAGCCATCACATCGATCGTCAAAGGAAGAATCCTACAGAAGTGAAAGAATATACCAACTACTTAAAAACAACCTGGAATAATTGTTACACCTTCTGTCTCCAAAAATAAGCACATGGACCTTAGTTTTGAGTCTCTGCATACTTGATAGAGATCTTTATTACACAGGTCACTTCAACACTTTTACAGAGCATAGAGCTCAACACCTCCAGGACTGTAGACCTCAGAAAACTCATGTAGTCCAATCACCTGAAGAACCCGGCAAAGTATTTTTACAGACATTAGGGTCTTCCAGTAAAATACATAAAAAGATGGATTAAAAAGAAGTAAGTTTCCTAAGTTGGCTGCAAGATTAACTAACAAACGAAGTAAGTTTATCTGTTAAAGGTAGAACAACCAAACTGAGGCTCAACACTCATTCCTGCTGTGGACACTAACTGTACTGTGGATTTATGAGACATAGAAGGAAAAAGAATGGAAAATTTGAAACAAAGTATTTTGGGCTTAGGTAGTGTGTATAGAACTCAAAAATATGCAGAAGGAAGAGTAATTAGAGAAACACAATAAACAATTATTATTGTTCCCATGCAAGAAGTATAATGAGAAAAACTGATATTTTGAAGTCAGTATATTTGCATCTCTTGGCAAAAGATGAAAGATACAATGCATGAAATGAAACTATTCAAATGGAATTGCAATAATTTAGAGCTACTGAGGTTTAAAACCAGACAAGACAGTAAACACACTTGCTCTCTAAAGAGGGGAGGGGCTACACAGTATCATTTTATTGGTATTTATGCTCCCATTGATGGAGCAGAAGAGCACTGATTTTGTCCATTCAGAAGTGAATCTATGTGAGAGTATTCAAAGTCAATACTGTTCCAGATTATTATAATGCTGGAATATGAAGGGAATAGCAAAGAAAATAGCATACTTTGAGATGTCACTGGTAGTAACACAGTACAAATAAATCACTTCGTCACACCACACTAAAGCTTGTGTAAAGTACCTCATAGATTTCAGAAATGCAAGAAGGAGCCTGAAGAAGCACTTCTAAAAAATTGACTTACAATTATCAATTCAAGACTTATAGAAGAGTAGCATAAAGAAAATCAGAATTCTCAACTGTTCTACCATTTAAAAATGTTTAAAGGACATCTACAGTAAGGCTGAGCTAAAATAATAAGGCTTTATTTTTTACTTAGTGTACATAAATATATCAACAAGGATTATAACTATATTCTCCCCCTTCTACTCCTTTAATAGGGATTTTTCACTATTTTGTCTTCAAAATTCCTGTCTCTACTGAGAAGCAACACGGATCTGTGAAAATTTTCCAATTTTCCAGCTGGGTATAACTATGAGAAAGACAGATACACATTGTTGAAAATCACATCTTGATATTAATTTCATGACTTGTGAAGAATGCATGGGTAAAAAAAGCAGACTTTCCAAAATCATTTGGACACATCTTAAGTTACTGAGGTGAGGCACACACCAGTGTAACAGAAGTAAAACTAGATAGATTTTCTATGATATTTAATTAAGTAGAAGATATGCCAGTTAATAACACTAAAGACTAAATAACTTAATGTTGTCTACCAGAAATAGGAAAAAACACATGGGTTTATGGAAATAGAGGCAAATTCTTACTATATAAAGCCTCTGACAACCTGAAGATTGGAGCATAAGCAGCACTTCAGAGCTCCTTCCTAACCTAAAGTTTTCTATGATTCTAATGGCTTGGAGTTTACAAACCCAAAAAGTAAAGGCTAAAAGGCCCATATATGACTACTCTGCTTCACTGAAGGAAATCAACATTTATAAGGCAATCTCAAACGGTCCAGTAGGAGTTCTGCACAATAAATTTAAAACTAGTTTGTTTCACAGAACCATTACATTACTGTGCCTGCAGCTTAATTACATACAGCTGAACTAGCATCTCTCCAAACAACCTGTCTGAAAACTCTCCAGCCAGGCTCCAGAGCATGCAATTGCTGTAGCCGGTAAAAGAAGCTGCTCATTCTGACAGCCATCAGATTGTTACAAGATCCTCAGCAGAAAGGAAAGTATCTTCCTCTCACACACACTTGGCAAGAATCCAGTCTTGGAGAACATCCTTGTTTTGTAAAGGGATCCCAGTACCATTTGGTATACTGGTGTCCCTGTTGTATACTCTTATTTCCAGTTTGTAACTAAGAGGCTAAACTCTGTACCATATTCTACCTGTACTAAATATGCAACTTCAAAAGAAGTCTAGGTTTCAGTAACTACACCAGGGAACTGAACAAATGGGAGAGACAAATGAGTACTTTAGAGATTTGTATATATATAACTTTATAAAAATTATTTATACTTGATACTTTAAAAACTAACAGAATTTAGCCCAATAGCTTCTAGACAAAGTACTTGCATTTCTCATTGTCATATTTTAAAATATAACACAAAGGTAGAACCATGCAATGTATCAACCCAAGGAAAACAAAGCAAATGGCTCTTGATTATTTTTCAAGAGGAGGTGGTTAACAGAAGCCTGTAAGATTACACATCACTACAAAGTTATAATTTAAAGCCACAAAAGTAAACTAGAAATTTTCTGTTAATTTCAATAATTACTCTATCAAGCCAGCCCTCCAATTTCTTTTTCTAAGCTTTGATAGCTATAGGATGGGATCCTGGATTATTCACGAAAGAGTAACTGATGAAAAGATTGTAGATTTGCCTCTCTTTTATTATTTGTCAGTTCATGAGTTTACATACATAAGAGTAGAAGGCTAAATAAATACTAAAACTCAACTGATTTACATAAAGATAACACAAAAAGTCTACAGCAAAAATTCATGCGATAAATCTTCTCTTAAGACTCAGTTTCTGTATATGTACTGATGGCTGTTTTCCTTTATCTAACATTTCCACTTATGAACTTAGTCACTGGTAACTTATCATTGATTTGATTTTTCTTCAGACTTCTTAGAAACAAGCTTTTTCCCCCTTCAGTTATATGCACTCAACAAGCTTCCAACAAAGTTACTGCAAATCCAAGAGCAAAAAGACTGCTGCATATACAAAACTATGCATGCTGAATGAGGTTAAGTGGCACTCTCATGCTTCATCTTCTGATGGAAATTACTGAAGCTAAAAAAGAAAAAAAGCTGGAGGGAAAGATTGTGGAACCCTAAAATAACAAAAATCTCAGTGCTAAAGCTATGAAGTAAGAATGTCATTATGCCCATCTGATGGAGTGACAGCCATATTATCACACAGCCCTTCCAAAGAATACATCTGATGTTTCCTACTGGCAATCCAAACCTGTCTAGTCATTAGTTCTGCTGCAGACATCTACAATTTCTCATGGGTTGGACTCTGCATGCAAACAGAGAATTCCAGGGAGGCCTTTCTCCAAAGTCCTGGAAACTTTCTTCAAAGTTTCCCTGAAAATTCTAGTAAACCTTGTAAGCTGTACTCCTTAAACTGTCTTCCCAGGTAATTGATTTTTCGAGCATCAAAAACTGGAAAGACTGGAAATTAACTGATCCAATAACAAATGTTACATGGACAGACACAGTAATTATAACAGTGCGCAATCAAACAAGAAACCAACTTTATTTAAAAAATAATAAATGTTTTTTGCTACTGCAAAACAACTGTGTATTTTATGAAATACAATATTTCAGATCTAAAAATATAAGAATCTTCTTAAATGAAAGCTGAAAAGTACTAATTTTAGTAAAGAAAGAAGTTTCTCAAAACTTTGTTTTGATTCAATTTTAAAACTCATGGTCAAAAGCAGTGTAACTGTAAAGTGTGCTAAATCTCTTTTTTTTATTACACGTAAGCCCACGTAATAAGCCCACGTAACCCCAATATTACACATAATTATAAAATTCCTTCAGTTATTAAACTAAAAAAACGCACAGATTTTGTAATAGTGAAGGATGAAAGAAAAATACCACTGTTTTATGTGAATCATATTCTGATTAGATTAAAGTCCCTGCAACATGTTTTCAGAGATATTTTTATTAATAGATGAGTCACATTCATAGCATATTCAAACAACATAGCAACCAGGAACTCCCACATGCTTGTGTGTTTTTGCAAAACAGCTGAAAAGCAACATTGTTAGCATTGAAACTTTGCAGTTTTAAGAGTGCACTCTGTATGCTATTGGAAAGGTTGTTTGGGTTTTTTCTTTGTCTTGAAACTGAAACCCTTTATTTATAGAAAACATGTAACCAATGCTGGGGCAAAGTAGTTATTTTTCCCCGAGATTATCAATTCACCAAAGCAGATTCACATCTGGCACTGCTGTATATTGGTTGTGGGCCTTATTATACAGGAGAGTAATTACACCAAGTAAACAGGCAAAGCTGCTAACACTAAGGTAACATCAATTTTACTGGTGAGGAGAAGATTTCAAAATATCAAATGACTATATTTATCATTCAGATGAAGTATTTTTCTACCAGTTATTAAAAATCTATTTGATTCAGCATTCCTTTTTTTATCACTTGATTGTATTTGTAAAAGTTCCCACCTGTTTAGATATAGTAGCAGAGTTTGACTGCTTGCATAACAAAAGGATATTCCAAGAATTCAGAGATCTTCCCTGGAGTAGAATTACTGAAGCAGTAACGTGGAAGACAATGGAGTAGAAAATAGAAGTACCAGCTTTCATTACATGATGCATCTACAAATTGATCTGAGTCTGGCTGGAAATACATTTCTTATTAGGTGTGTGGGTAGGTAACTGTTAGGAATGAGTCTAACACTTTTTTTGCCCTTTAGTGGTACAACACCCCTGAAGGAATTAAGACACATGATGGTACACTGGCTTAGGCAGACATGACGAATGGTACCTGTGGCACAGGAAATTCAGGAAAGGCAAAGCCTGTGCTCAGAAAGGCTAAATTACAAGCTTTCTCCCATGCTTTCTTCCAAAACCTATGAATTCTGCATAAAAGTTAAGTTATGCTTTCACTTAAAATTCAGTATAGATGTAACTACAACAGAGATAGTCTCCAAAAAATGAGTTAACTCTCATGTTGGATGTAACCAATCCTGGTGTAGTCAAAAAGGAATGTGGTTATCTGCAGCAAGCTTTGGCAAAATATCTGTCAGCAGAGGCTCTCATGTACGTCATAATATTCACCCATTATCACTTAATATTGTGGCTGAAACTCTGGAGGTTATAATCAGAATTTTTGCAATCTCTTCAGAAAATACAGAATTCAAATTATCCGACATAAAAGACCTCAAGAAAACATTATTAATTTGAATACAAGTAAACAGGCATATACTAAGGAATTAAGTTAAAACACTCACCGTGAAATTCTGATTGAAGTTCTGGTTGTATCCTGATGGATAAAATTCAGGTGCTTTAGCAGACAAGTTTGATGTTGCTACAGGATCCACAGCTAACTTAGGTTCAGCCATTTCTGGTCCAGAGTCAAGAACTGAAACTTTATCTTGTGATCCAGATGGAATTCCTGTCTTTTGCAGGTGTTCTGAAAAAAAAATTTAACAGCTTGTCTTACAAATCGCTAAATCATTAGGTATTCACAACAGAACAAACAAAGAATTTTTTTTTTTACTTCAAGTATGGTTTTACTATAAATATACTTCCTTTAAATACATAGGCTTACTTTAAATACACAGGTTTTATTGTTTATTCTTAGGTATGGATATTCATTGAAGCACACTCTAGATATCTTTCTACATGATAGAAAGTAAACGGTGCTCTTGTGTGGGTGACCAAAGAAACAGAGAGAAGGGGAAAAAAACTTCATGTAAATACATTTTCTAAGAGTTAACCTAAGTAACTAGTAAATCTGCTTATAGTGCATTTGATTATCCTGTGATTTTTCAATAATTTTAGATATAAACACGAGATACATTTGGAAGGTCAATAAATGACAGACATCACGGATTCTTACCAACACTTATTTTCAACAAAATTCTCATGGACACCTGGCTATTATTGTTCTTACATACCATTTGCCAAAACATTCAACTGAAGTGTTTTTAAAACACTATTTTCCAAACGTCTCTTTACAGAGTAGCTCATAAGTTTATTGAAAACAGAACCTGATACCCACCTGAAAGAGCTGACCAACAAAAATTGCTTTGTGTTACTGTTGGGTTGGGTTTATTTTTTGCAAATAGGCTGGAATTCTTCAGTAGAGGGAAGGCTGAGACCATCTGCAGTCAGATTAACAGATGGATAAAAGCACACTCAGATGTGGGGGCACAAAAGGGGGGAAAGGATAGAGTATTGCAAGCAGCTGCAAAACAACATCAGACTTTCACCTGGTCCAGCACCATAATCCAGTAATGCTGATTTCAGCTTGGATAGAGTTAATTTTCTTCTCGCTAGCTAGTACAGCACTATGTTTTGGATTCAGTACGAGACAGGTGTCAATAATATGCATTTCCCATGCTCTGACAGTGAACAGACGCACAAGAAGCAGGGAGGCAGCAAAGACTGGACAGCTGACCCGAACCGGCCAAAGGGATAATCCATAGCACGGAATGTGACGTTCAGTACATAAACGGAGGGGTAGTCGGCCAGGAGTTGTCATTTGCTGCTGGGGGACAGGCTGGGCATCGGTCAGCAGGTGGTGAGCGGCTGCACCGTGCATCACATGATCCTCCCTGGTTTTCTTCCTCCTACCCCTCCCCAGTCCCCCAGGTGTCCGCCGGCCTCCAGGGCTGGCCCCGCTGACCCGGCCCCGGCGCGGCGCGCGCCCCGCAGGCGGGAACGGGACCGCGCTCCGGGGCGGCTCCGGTGCCTGGGGCCCGCGGGACCCGCGCAGCTGCCCCGCGAAAAGGAAGAGCGGGGCGAGCAGCCCATACCTGCCATCCCGGTGCCCAGAGGCGCCGTCTTGGGAGGCCGCAATGGTTCCTGCTGCGGGAAGAGGCCGCCCGGGTGGTGCTGCTGCTCCTCGGCCGAGGCCGAGCCGCGGGACGCGCTGCCCCCGGGCCGGGCCCCGCCGCCGCTCTCCGCCGCGCCGCACCCGCGGCCCCGGCCGGCACCCGGCGCTCGGTCGAAACTCTCCGACATGCTGAGGCCGGCGGCTCGGGCGCTCATGGGAGGGAGGAGCGGAGCGGAGCCGAGCGCGGGGGGCGGGCGGAGCGCGGGCCCGCCCCGGCCCGGCCCCGCACTTTCGCTTTCACCCCCGCCCCGAGCCCGCGGCGGCCTGGAAACGGCGTTTCCAAAGGCACCGTATTCCCTGCCACTGCAGCTCCACGGTAACGAGCGGGCCGAGGTGACCCTGGAAGGGCCAAGGCTGCAGCCACAATGGGGGACCTGCAGCCACAGGTGCATCACGCCACGCTGGGCACACGCAGCTGTTTCCGCCTGAAAGGGGTGGAAAAGCTCCGGGCAAAATTCTAAATTTAACCCCATAAAGTTAAGCCTCCAACGTGCCCATATTATTGCATGGTTAGGGCTACTTAATGAAAGTATGTTTGTTCAGAACAACATATTTTCACGTATAATTTACATAAGATGGCATAATAAATGCTCTTCTGATTTAATGTTTAACAACCACCTTCCATGCCAATAGGAACCAATTTAAGAACATGGTCCATGTAATGCATTTTTCCAAATATTATCACATGAACTGTGAATGGTTTAACTCACATGTCCATTTACAATATAATTAATCTATTATTTTTCAATTTCAGCCCAAAGTCTTGCTCTACTTGTTTTGCAATCTCTGTATCACAGTATGCTTTCAAGATGAGGAAGGCAAGTGTGACCTGGTGTGATCCTGCTGAGGGAGTTTATATTTTGTCTCCCTGAACTGCCTAGTCCGTGCTGCCCTTTGCCACTTGTTCCCATCACAGACAAAATCAAAAGATTGTGTGTCACTGGGTCAAGCTCTGTTCACCACTCATGAAAGGGTGAAAAAATAGGCAACTATGTATGAAACATTATTTAAAAAATCAGAATAGTACTGTCTAGTATTTCAAAAAAATCCATTTGGATTCTAAAACGGTGTCTTTAGAAGTCAAGTTTCTGTGTGGTTTATTATTATATTGTTACCATTTTCAATTATTAGCAGGGGAGGGGCAGGCTATAAAATATTTGTTAGTTCCCCATGGCATGAATTGGACTGACTTTTAGCGAGATAAAAAGGTGGCCAGACATTAAAAGTGTCACAAGTTAAAATTAATGAGGTTAATGGAGAAAGTGTTCCTAGGCAACCCTCCTGGAAATACAGAATGCAACTGGATTGAGAGCTGATGCAGGATGTTTTGACTGAGTCTTAAAAAAATGGTTTATACTTCACTTGTATAAACCATTGCCAAAATTAATTTAAGTAGTATTACCAATTCTTTAAAGATCATAAATTATCTACTAAATTTCTACATTTAAAATATTCAGTTTCTTGTGTTATTTCAGCTCGTTTTAATGCCTACATTATGAGCTCTGTCCACATCTGTAGACTTTGCCTGACCAGGAGGAGAATGAAAAGCTTACATTAATGTGAAGATGAAAAGTAAAAATCTCCATCAGTATATAATGGGATCACTTTTGAATATGCCAATCTTTTAAGTTATCAAATCTCATTCTTTACAGTATACACCTAAGAGGAACTGAATGCCTTAAGTTATTGAACAAGATAAGTTTTCACCTTTGGACATAAATGTGAATTCTTTTCACTTAGCAGACACTTTATATTACATTAATTTAATGACTGTTTGGCAACTACTTACCATTTAAAGTGGAATGTGATCCCAAATCCATATTTTTCTTTCAGATGCACTAGTTAAGTTGCATGAACACAGTTGTTTTTCGGTTGGGAACACAATTTCCTCTCCCAAGTGTAGACACCTAAAACAAAATTAAGGAAAATAATCAGGTAGTTAATTTCAAAATGACAACCCCTGAATACTACCTACAACAGCACACTCCTTTAGACTGCTTAACAGTATGCTTAGAATGTTTTGGCCTGAGTAGCTGTGAATTACTTCAAGCCTGAGATCACACAGAAGAACCACTAAGATCACTAAACTAGCCAGACCTATCCTAAGCACCCAATGACTGGATTAAAACTTTCACCAAATACAATTATGAACACTTCTAGGCAGCCACTAGGAGATACTTGCTTTGTCCTAAGTGTCTTACCTAATAATCTAAAACTCAGTTCAGAACCAAATTCACAGACACTTTCAGTGCCTGGTGCTGAGAAGTCATACACTGTAACCTTGTCACTATTCAGAACACAGGCATTTTTACTTTTTTTTTTTTTTTTTAATGCTGATAACATTTCTAATTAGAAAAGAGGAAAGGGCTGGTTCTAGCTTTTGAAGTCTGATTTATTGTTAATAGCTAGAATTTTATTCTAATTGCTACCATGCTGATGAGGCATGTTGTAGGAGTCAATGGTTATTGAGCCCCAAACACAAAGCACAGGTATAATATGTAGCTCTAAAGCTCTACAGATTTCACACAAGCTTATTTAAAAGCATAGTAATGAACATTTAGTAGTAGAGTACCCTATTAATTACTCTCAGGATAACTCTCCTGTTTTCAGCGCTTAACTTTAACTTGCGAAGTCACCATTTACAAGTCTGGAAGCTGTGACACCTCCATCAACATGTAGTTTGCATGAGCAGCTACAAGACTTAAATAAATAAAAAACCCCAACAAAACAAAATACGCCTAACTCATACATGGAACCCACAAATCGTGTGAAGTGAGACAACACAGGCAGGACGGTGTGCAGACAATACACGGGGGCAATGGGCAGCGTGGCTGGCTGCCCGTCTGCTGAAACTGCCTCCCCAACGCCATGTGCTCTTGATCCAGCCGTGTATTACCGCAACTGCTAACAATCTCAGGAGCACAGACTCGACGAAGCTGGAAACGAGCGCTGAGATCATCGAGCCCGTGACCGACCATCACCACGACAACCAGACCGCGGCTCCGGCTCCAGCCTTTCCTTCCAGATCCCGGGGACCGCCGGGCAGCCCATCCCACCGCCCATTCGCCCTTTCTGCGGAGAGATTCCTCCTAACGTCCAAAGTTGACGCAGCTCCCCGTTTTCTGTTCCCGTACTGCACCCACTGCTCCGACACCTCGCTGCTCCATCGCGCGTTTTAAGAAGTAACAATAATGAAGAGGACACCACCTACGTGCTACGGCGTTAGCCCCGCGTCCCACACGCGCGTTCCAGCACGTCTCCTCGGCGGCCCCGACCTTCGGCTCCGTGCGCGGGCAGGCAGGGGCGGCTGGGCGCGGATCCGCCGCTCTCCCGCCCGGGCCGTGCGCTGGGCCCGCACCGCGGCCGCCCCCCGCCGCCGCCCCTCAGCGCCGCGTGACGCCAGCGCCCGACCCCCGCCCGCCCCTCACTCCTTCCGGGTTGGCGGCCGCGGGCCCGCCCCCGCCCCGCCCCAAGGTCGGTCGGAGCCGCGGCGGCGGCACCGCGGGCGGGAGCGCGGCGTCGTGTGTGCGGGGCTGAGGCGGTGCGTGTGCGGGCTCGGTGCGGTGCCTGTGTGTGGGGTTCCCTGGGGGGCGTGCGCGGGGCTCCCTGTGGGGCTCCCTGTGGGGCTCCCTGTGGGGCTCCCTGTGGGGCGTGTGCGGGGGCTGTGTTCGGGGGCTCCCTGTGGGGTTCCCTGGGGGGCGTGCGCAGTGCTCTGTGCAGGGCTGTGTGCGGAGCTCCCTGTGGGGCGTGTGCGGGCTCGGCGCGGGGCCGCGGGGAGGGGCGTGTGCGGGGCTCCGTGGGGGGCGTGTGCGCCGCGTCCTGTGGGGCTGTGCCGGCACCGCCTCGTTCTCCCGGTGCCTGCGGGGCCAGCCGCTGGTGGGGAGGAGGCAGCGGTGTCCCGCAGCCGGGGGAAGGGAGGGAGGGAGGGAAGGAGCGTGGCGGGACGGGCGCGGGAGGAGGCGGGTGGCCCGGGAAGGGGCCCGCGGGAGCGCGGGGCGGTGGCGGCCGCGGGGTGTTCCCCGAGCGGGGACGGTGCATTGCGGGGGACGAGCCGCCCGCCCAAGGTCGTTCTGTGGCCGCGGGCTATAAATAGCGGCGGGAGAGAGAAGGGGCCGCTGCCCGGGGGCCCGGCGGGGTTCCGGGGAAGAGCGCATTCCCCTGCCCGGCGTGTCCCGCCCCGGTGCGGGCTCTGCTGAGCCTCCCGGGCGCCCGCAAGCCTGTCCCACCCGCGGGGACTCCTCAGAGAGCAGGGAATGGAGCTGTTGTTTTGGTGCCTCGGGGCGCCGCGGTTTTCCCGTGCCACAGTTCCCGTTATAAAGCAACGGTGTAAAGAGAAAATGGTCTCGAGTGGCAGAAATGCGATCCCCACCTCACGCTGGTCACGCCAGTTGCTTTTGTCCTATTTAACTAGGAAAAAATTGATTTTGTTTTCTAGCCAGAAACGTAAAGGTGGTGAGGAATGATTGTCTCGTGGCTTCTGGCAGTCGGCTGGTCCTAAACGTGCTGCGTTTGCATACCTTCCATACAGTGTCATTAATAACTCTTGTTTTGTTTTCACATTTGCTGTAGGGATTCCATACGTGGCAAGGAATTTACTGTGAGGTCTGGGTGCAATGGCGAGCCTTTTGCGTGTTGCTGTCAGTGTGTGCTCAGCTCCTGTTTTTGGCAATGTGTTCCCACCGAAGGCGTGTTCCACAAAGATGCCGTGCTTGCGAATGTTCAGAACCCACCAGGTGCTTGGGTCTCAGGCAGCTCCAAAGCCAGGTAAATTGATTAAAGTGCTGTAAATAATGTTAACTCTCCCCGCCCCCCCACCCCATGAATATAAATGGTTTCTTTTTTTTTTTTCTTTCTTTCAGATCTGCATTAGTACAGAAAAGACTTAAAATAGAAAGAACACTCTTAAATCATGTCAGCAGCATACCTGAGTCAGTTGCAGCACGATTTTAGACTGGCTTTATAGGGCTTATGCAGAAGATGTTTGTGTTTATTATGAATGCTTTGGATCCACATAGTTTCTGTGGTTGCAGGGTCTGAGCTCCTGGTAATACTTTCCTTGCTTGAAGGAAGTATTTAAATAAATGCTTTATTTAAAAGCCTGAGTTCCCCTTGAGTTTTGGTAGTTTTGGTAGCGCAGCTCTTTGTGTGCATGTGAGAGCAAATACAGACCTCACAAAAACAGCATCTGCTAGCATGAGTATATGTAGGCATTATTATCCCACCTGAAAAATCCCTTACCTTTGTTTGGGAAACACATTGTATTACTTTGAAAAACTATTGATCTGTGTCTTCATGTGTAGGGTCTGCTAGAGTATTTGCACGGATTGCGTTTCAGCAAATAATGGATGAGTTCAGGTATTTTCAGGGAAAAAAACTGGGAAAGGGGGCACCCAATTTCCAGTTTCTAATATGAGCCTGGTTTTTGAAGATCAGAACTGGCAATTTCTTTTCTCTCTTCTATGCTGTACATAACCTGACAGTTGGAAGACTGAAGAATACCTAATACAGGTTTAATCCTATTTTTGCCCATTATTACTGTGTGGGTCATGTCTCCCTTGGAATTTAGAGACTCTACTTCTGTGCAGATGTAGGCTCTTAGTCTGCAAAAGATTAATGTGGAGAGTTGGACTGATTGCACACATGATGTCTGCTTCTTTCCAATGTAGACAGTGGGTAAATGCATTAGATACTTGAGAGTGTTAGGAAAGTAGTGTTGTTGGAAACAGAAGTGTCTGGCTCTGAAAACATGGGACACAAAAATAGCATGTAGTAGCTCTGAGAAGCCTGTGTTGCATAGAATTTGTGGCAGTACTAACAATGAATGGTGTATTCTGTAGTCCTTTCAACTTGGTGACTGAAGATTTTGGAACTTCGGAAGAAATGTCATGAGAGGAAGTTTCTTTACTCTGAGGCTCCTGATAAATCTGTATCACTGTTGCAGGGTGAAATCAGAATTTCCTTGATAGATTTGAGATGCTCCCAATTTTTTTTTCCATGTTTAATATCTGAATGAAAGAGACATCTGTCAGTCTTCATATGGCAGATTGTCCCTTGATTGAGAGTGTAAACTGGAACATGGGAAACTAGGTTCAAAGTTCTTTCTGAAATATCCCAGGTAAGTGTCCTTATTTGAGTTTGGAACCAATTTTGTATTTGACCACAAATTTCATCATGAAACTGAAGAATCTTGTCTATTTTGCTGAAATTGGTATGCTACTCTGTGTGTGTGAATTTTCTCATTTTTAAGAATAACTTTTGAAAAATTTTCCCACAGGGATGAAGAATTCTGGTTAGTGTCATGTGTTGAAACATTCAGTATTGCCCCTTCAAATCTGTTGTATGGAATCCCTTATTTAAGGATTAGTAGTTTTCATGAAATGCAGTTATTTAATATGAAAGATTACAAGTTTGGTAGTCTTTTGGTTGATAATTAAGCTGTCCTTGTAGTACACTTTGGTAACATGTGATTTGTCATTCAGTAGAGGACAAATCAAGGATAAAACAGCATTTTAATGACAAATTAGAAGCAGGGCTATTGCTTATATTTGTTTTCTAAGTGGTCTTGAATCAAAATGTAACAGATATAAAATAACTGTGTTTTATTCTTTCAGAAATTAGCTTTGATTATAGTTACACTTGTGAAATCACTGTATCACTAAGAAGAGCAAGTTTTCTGAAAAAGCTACTATCACCGTCATTCTTAAAGTTTTAGTATTACATTCCTTGTCTCAGATTAGCTTTCATTCCATCCTAGCTATGTTATGTTACAACAGCAATAGCTGCTCGAGGAGAAGAAATACAGAGTCAGCTGAAAAGTAAACTTGGAGCATGGATAATTTTCTTGCTGCCAGCTATTATGCTGCTGCATGCTTATTGGAAACATAGGAACTTTCATACAGGTCTGAACAGGTTTCCCATAATCTGTGCCAGAGAGTCACTAGGACCAGCTGCTTCAGAAACAGATACAAAACTTTCTGAAGATCTGGGAAAGGTGGATATAAGTGACTGACTTTGAGCTTCCCAGTATACTTCCAGATTAGTTGGTCCTAAACCTTGTGACTTTTACCCCTCTCTGTTTTGGATTTTTAAAAATCCTTTTTATTTTCATGCTTATTTCTTAAAAAGTCCCATTTTTTTCTAAACATGTAACAGTTTGTTTTCAATTAGTTTTCTAGATAAGCTTTATTTTATCTATACACAAGAAATATTCTCCTTTAATTTCCTTTTTTAAAAAAAATTCCTTATTTATGTAATAGGCGGGATCAGGTGTTCACTTAATCTTCTGTACCATTTTTTTTTCTTTTTGCCAACATCATATTGCTGTTCTTCGGAATATGTCCTCATCTTCAGAACAGGTGAGATGGTTTGTTTAAAGGTTATTAGAATAACATAAAAAATAGGCATCCTGTTTTCAATCCCAGAACATGTAGCATGTAGTCAAAACTTCTCCTTTATCTTTTCCCTGAGTCACTCTCTATTGCCTGGTACCATTTCCCAAAGTCAGGTTAGGGAGATCAAAACCCTATATTTTCTGCCATAGTTTTGACTTAGAATCTTCTCTAATATTCTTGTAGATAAAAGTCATGTGGAGGAAGTCACTCTTGTTGCTTTTTTTACTTGAAGTTTGAATATGTCTTCATTACACAATTAGGATTATGGTAAGGGAATGAGAGAGTGGCTTCTTACTAGTTTTTCACAGTTCTAAGTTATGTATATGCCACAGCATTTCACTGGAATGTATATTCCATTCTAAGACCTGTGAAATGCAATTATTCTACTTCTGATAGTGGCAGAATCTAAGTACTGTGTATCTTCTACTCAGTATATTAAAAAACTTCTTGACTCAAAAAGTTGCTCCAGGTATGTGTGTATCAGTCAGTATTTGGAAGATGTCCATGATGTTGTAAAGCAGTAAGTCGCAAAAACATACTCAAGGCAGTTCTTAAAGAGATTATCTGACATGAGGGATTAGAGAGACAACTTGTAGGCTTTACACTCTCATATAACTTTAAACCCCTGGCAAGAATAGCAGGTGAGTTTCCTCAAAATAAAACCTAAATCAAGGACGTAAATTTATAATCCTAGGTTTCAACCTTTCGAAACTATTGACTTTGATAAAATTGCTGAATTCAACAAACTAAGGCTCTGTTAGCTACAAAGCTTCCTCCAGCCAGAGTATTGATCGTACCCTGTTGTGTGTGCCAGCACAGACAGGCAGCTGGGACAGCCACAAACTCATGTCTAGAATCCAAAGGGTGAATTTGTTTCCATTACTTTGCTAACAGGGTATTGCTGAAGCAGCACCTGGGCAGAGGAAAACAAGCGGAGACACAGGCACCAGTAAATCATCACAGACCCGCTGTTCACATGGGCTTATCAAGAGTTATTTCCAGCTGAAAGGCAGCTTTGCAATCCTCCTTGACAGTGTTCTGCTTTTTAACTCTTTCTTCCCAAGACCTTTACTGTTTTGCAGTTTTAAGATAGATTGTTGGTTTTGAGTTGTAGAAATCTGCTCCATTTTGATGCTGAATCATACGGAAACTCAGGGCAGTGTACTTGAAAAGTGTCCTATACCTACTCTAGCTAAAAGCTGGCAAACTGACAGTTTGCTTATGTATTCATTTGCTTTTGTATTTATGGGTTACTGGAATTCAGGTAATGGGACAGAGAAGAAAAGTAGGTGAGGCAAATGAGACTTGTTCAATATTTATCTTGGATTTGATCTCCCAAAGCTCTGGAGAAGAGCATGTTCCTCGGTGCTGGCCTGTGATCATTCTGTTTACTGAATAAGGTGCAAGTACTTTCTATCTGAAAAAGTGGTACTAATTTTAATTGCATGCAAGATGTACCAGTAAAGAAAAAAATGAGTAATGGGGAAACCCCTATGGCATGTAGCCAGCGTATATTTCTGTCCTGTTACTCCTAGCCATTTACTCTTCTATTCTGGTACTCCACAGAGGAGCAAGTGAGCAAAAGGAAATTAGAAGCATCTATTGTCATTTGAGCCTTAGTAGCTAAAAGATTTGCTTGAGTAAAAGCAGAGTTTTAGTCAAATGTCTTTGTGCCTTTAAATTTGCAGTTATCTATTTCCTTTATGCTATATTCCTTCCCCCATTTGCTTCTCCTTTATCCTCCCTTTTTTCCTCTTTCTTTTCCCCTTGTTTTTCCCTTTCCTTATTTCCCCCCATGTTTTCCCCCTCCTTTCCTCCCCTTCGGCGTTCTTGTGCTACAAAAACTTCCAACAGAAGAAAGGGAAAATAGACCCTAGAGCTATTTCCTCTCTGAAATTCTGATTGGTCTCTGTTATCCTAACAAATTTCAATCTTCTAGGTTTCATTCCTGCTTCTAAAAGACAAGAGAGCTCATTTCCACCGTGTTGATTTAGTGAAAATGAGAAGCAGGACTTTATTGTGTAGTAATTAGAAGAGATGAGGAGAAAAGTATCTTCAAATGACAAGGGTAATTTGAGTGGCAGCAACAGTTACCACAGCTGGTAACAAGTGGTTAGTGCTGCTGTGGTAGGTATGGCCTGAGCTGCACGGCAATGTTTAGATTTGGTGTATGCTGGTGGAACAAATCCTTGCAAAGCTCTTTTACCTTTGTGGATCTGTTGTTTTAGATTTGCATTTTTGCTCCTGTTGTGCCTTTATGCTCTATGAATGTTTGTTTTTCTGAATTTGAATGTTGTCTTGTGATTGAAACATTTCAGATGTTCTCCAACATATAAAGCATTAAAACACTTCTATCTTCAAATTATTTGTTACTATTTTATTAGTCAATTTTCCAAGACAAAGCTAAAATAAATTTTAAAAAAGTAAAAATAATTAGAATCATAAAATCATTAAGGTTGGAGAAGACCTCTAAGATCGAGTCCAACCTTTGACTGGATACCACCTTGTCAACTAAACCATAGCACTAAGTGCCACATTCAGTCATTTCTTGAACACTTCCAGGGATGGTGGCATGACCATTTCCCTTTAGCAAACCATCCCAGTGCTTAACCATCCTTCTAGTGAAGTTCTTCTTGGTGTCCAACCTGAACCTCCTGTGGCTCAGAAAACCTCCCCTGGTATAATTAGAAGTAATGAACTTCTTTGTCTGGTGAACTTCCATTCTGTCTTGTTGGATGTGTTAATTTATTTTTTTTTAATGAGTTAGTAAGCTGAGAAGTATAAGTAGGTATTTAAGTACCAACTCTTAGCAATTCTTTGCTGTTTTTTCAGAACATAATAAGTTGACAATATCTTGAAAGTTTCTAACTGAAAGCATTTTTAGATTGTTGACTTTAAGCACGTTGTAGTCCAGTCCATAGGTAATTAATTTTGAAATTTTAAATCTAAATCTTATTCCTCAAAGTTCTTATATTGTAGTATGTTTTAAAGGTTTTTTTGTGTGTTTCTATCTCAAGGTCAAAAGGAACCCTTCCTAAAATTTGCATTCTTTGCCTGTTACAATTTTTTGTATCACAATACATAGTATTGTTGGACAATTTTAAAAAGAGATTTGTAATTTTAAACAAGCCTGTCATCCACTTCCTCCCCTTTTTTAGTTTTGGGGTTTCTTTGGTAGTATTTTTTTTTGTTTTGTTTTTGTTTTTGTTTTTGTTTTTGTTTTTTGTTATTGCTGCTTGATCATTAATATGAGTTACTGCTTAGGCTGCTCAAATTATAGTTAATTAATATTCATATGGTGTAAATGTCTTGCATAATAATGCCATAATCCAGGTTTAAATTCTGGATAAATGTCAGTGAAAGCTGGTACAGGATTCAGCCTGTGTGTTGGACTGCATGCTGTCAGTGTAATTGAATCAATGTATTAGTTTTATGTATGATTATTCTGCTTGAGCCTGTGTATTTATAAATAATGTATTTAAACACTTGTTTGGATCAGAGAAGTTTACCTCCTAGATATGAGACTGAAAGCCCCCAAATTGTACTGAAATGAAGCTAGATGTTTGTAATTTGAAAACTTTAACTAAAACATAGATTTCAGCTTCAACAGTTTCCTGGTGTTACTTAATGGAGCTTTGAACAAGTTAAGACAAGGAAGTAACTTTGAATAGAAATATTTTCGAAGAAACTACTACTGGATATTCCATTATTCTTCAACTACTTCTGAATTCACGTTTTTCTTTTCTGTGGCAACTTTTAGAATAGCTTATTGATGTAATTATGCCTTTCAGTGTGCTTTGTGGTGCGTATTTTGCATTCAGTAGTAGTGATTTGGTATAACTTTATATACATTACAAAGCGTAATTGTATATTACAACTCTAATTTGATATACATTACAAACATATTCAGTTAAAATGCCGTTCCACTGTTCAAGCTCATTTACTTCTGTGTTCACAATAACCTGGAAGTGACTAGAAAGTGATTTAAATCCTGGCCTGAGGCAGAATGTGTTATCGCCAGTACACCAGATATTGTGTAAATCAGAATACCAGTTACACAATCAGAACTCTGTAAATGCCAATGGGTATGAACTGCACCAAACACTTGTTACTGCTTGTGTGGCTGATTGTGCTCACCTGCTGACTGCTGAGAGAACAAGGATCTCTAGGAAGGTGGTGTAATTTAAGAAAATGTAAACAACATTCCTAGAAAATGGCATTCTGCTTCCTCTTCCTTTAGGAGGGAGAATTGCTAACTGTGACATGTGTCTGCATGTGTCTGTACAACATTGAAGAGTGTCCCTTATATCAGTTAATTAGTGTTTAGTACACTAATGCTGTCTTATTTGCCACCCTTACAGGAATTCCTTATAAACAGCTGACTGTAGGTGTCCCCAAGGAGATATTTGAGAATGAGAAGAGAGTGGCTCTGTCACCAGCTGGAGTTCAAGCCTTGGTTAAGCAGGGCTTCAATGTTGTGGTGGAATCTGGTGCTGGAGAAGGTTCCAAATTTTCTGATGACCATTACAGAGAAGCTGGAGCAAAGATCCAGGCAACCAAGGAAGTCCTGGCTTCCGATTTGATTGTGAAAGTAATTGCTTTATTAGTATATTTCCTATTACATTCTTTTTGGAGAAATGTATAGGTAATTTTTTTCTGATAATCTGTGGAAAGTTCAGTAAATAAGGTCCTTTAAATTAGTGTTTTCCATTTTGATTTCTGATTAAAGTTTTGTATTTTTTTAATAGTTCAAGTGTGCACTTACACTAAAAAAAATAGTAAATGACAGTGTTGAAAGAAAATGTAGATAATTTCTTAGCAAGTTTTTAACTGTCTAAGAGTCGTTGTGTTTTCTAGAGTTAAGTAGACTAGTTCTGGAATCTAATCAGATGACATCCCTCCTCTAAGAAATTTTATCCAAAATTGGTAACATATAACTCTAGTTACTCTTTAAATAGGATGGTTTGGGATTTTGAAAATATTATTCTGTGACTTTTCTGAATTATACAGCAAAAGTGTGTTTAAAAATTTGAGAAAACAGCTAACAGCAATCTTACTTGAGAGGCCTTAGGTAGTGCAGAGTCCTGAAGGAGAAAAAAAAAGAAAAAGACCATTACCTTATTGAGGCATCCCTCAGTTGCTCTCCTTAAAATTATCCCATCAGCACTGAACATAGAATTTCTGTGAGCTGCTTTGTGAAAGCCCTTTTAAGTAGGTTTCTCTTTGGAAAAAAGTGAGACACTCAGAAGTGAATATAGATGAAGGTCAGTGTGTGCTGGACATCTGGCATGAAGTGCTCTGTATGTAGTCATGTGTTGCACCCTAAATAGTGGTTCCTAGTCTGTAGAGTTAGTCGTATCTGTTGAGTAATTATTTTGCTTAAAAATGGTGGGTTTGAGGGTAAGTGTCTGTTATAAAAGCAAGTGACTACTAGTTAGAAGTCATCAGGTCTTTCTGAAGGTGTGTGCTGACAGTTTTTGCCCTGTCACCGATCCACCCAGAGCCAATTTCATGATGTGGACTGCAGCTGAGAAGTGCAGTTACTCAGTTCAGTTGTGTAAATAGCCTTTGATAGACTTTCTTCCTTCTGTACTTTTTGGATGGGAATGGACAGTCTGCAGCCTGGCAGAAAGGAAGTGGGATGTGTTCTGATTTCTGTCCTCTGATTAACTTGGAAACTTCTGTCTTTTTTCAGGTGAGAGCTCCTATATATAACTCATCTCTAGGTGTACATGAGGCAGATCTTTTCAAGACAGCAGCAACCCTGATTAGTTTTATCTACCCAGCACAAAATCCAGACCTCCTGAAAAAACTTGCAGAAAAAAAAGCTACTGTCTTGGCTATGGATCAGGTTCCACGGGTCACCATTGCTCAGGGATATGATGCACTTAGCTCCATGGCCAACATTGCTGGGTATGATTTGTTTCTGGGTTTTTTTTTGGACTTCACTAAGTATAGCTGGTTTAAAATCATGTGCTTTGATATTAGTTATATCTAAAATGATTCTACATCTCAATTGTCATGCAGAGAGAGCTGTTTCAAGCAGGGTGGTTAGCTTTGCAGCAGATCAGAGCAATGCTTTTAAAATAAACAAAACTGAACACAATTCTTTTTTGTCTAGTACCTTTTTGCTCTGAGCTAGGTTATCTTGAACACAGATTGTCTGTTGTGGGGATCTGATGTTGTTAGGAGCTAACTAACCCAAACGTGAGTGCAATTGCCATGGCAGTTAGACACAAAAGATCAAATATTGTCAGGCCATCTCCATGCTTTGCAACTAGCATTTTAGGTATTGCAGTGAATTAAAATGTTATTGTACAACATTTCTTTTATTGGCTTATTTTATTTTTTAAGTTATTATTTTTTTAACTTTTTACTTAGATGATGTCTGAGGCATAATAAACCATTGCGAAGGCTACCAGATTTTGTGCGCACAAACAGCATACATCCATCCACACGTTAGCTCATGTTTTCATTTGGTGTAATTTTACTAAAATACAGAAATTCATAATGTACTTGAATGTATAAAATATACGAGGTGTATTACAAATTTGAGCTAATTTTATGGCATACAGACCTCTCTACTTGAGATAGGAAAGAGAGTGGAATGGGACTATTGAACCACAATGCTGTTAGTAAAAATGCAAGAAAATATTCCCAGATGTTAAGACAAGACAAAATGATACATTAATCTTTATTTTCAGGTAACTCTGCTGGTGTTAACTTGGTGTCCAGCTACTCATTCTTGGATGGGGCAAATGAAGGTTATTTGCTCTAAGCCATATAGCTCTGAAGTTTCGGTCAGAGTACCTTTCTTGAATGTGCCCTTGCTGGCCTAAGTGAGCCAACTGCAGAGTTACTCTGGGTTTTGCAATTACTTGTTCATGCTCCCTTCCATAAAAAGCCTCAGGTTACAGACCTGGAAGGTAGTTTTAGGGACCACAGAGTTAACTTTTGGCAAGTTAGGCATTTATTTTTCAGGTAAAATTTTATTTGTGAGAGTGAATAGTTGTAGACATCCAGTATACTGCAGTCCAAAAATTATGTCTGAAAATGCGGTCCATGATTTAAAAAAAACAAACCAGAAAAGGCAACAGGAAATATGAACAAAGATATTAAGCTTGTGTTCAATGGTAAAATATTAAGATTGCTTTATCCTACACATGCTGTGGTCAAAAGTTCATCTTTTAGATTGATGTGATGAGTGCAATTTTACTCAATCTGAGAAGGCGCTGATATGTGTTCATCCTTGATTGACAGTTACAAGG
This sequence comes from Zosterops lateralis, assembly GCF_965231275.1. NCBI lineage: Eukaryota > Metazoa > Chordata > Aves > Passeriformes > Zosteropidae > Zosterops > Zosterops lateralis. The sequence goes on along the minus strand of NC_139800.1, from coordinate 16,041,662 downwards.
CTGTGGTCCTGGCAGCAAATCACTTCGGTCGATTTTTCACGGGCCAAATCACAGCTGCTGGTAAAGTTCCTCCAGCGAAGGTATGTGCAATTTAACACATACTGTGGAAAAAGAATATGTGAATTTTTGAGCAGAGGCAGCTGTTGCTGAAACTTGTTAAAAGTTTCTTTTTGCTGCCTTTGGATTGTTTCTAGGAACTTCAGAAATCATTATAATTATTCTCATATCACTTTTTGTTCACATCAGTTCTGGTTTTGTTTTTTCGGAATAATAGAATAATTTGAATTTTATTTAAGTTTCCTTAGTTTTAAACATCAGATTAACTATGTGGAGTTGGATTTTTGTTTTTTTCAAAACAGGAGAACATAAGAAGGCAGTTAAGAAAATTCAGAGATATTGGTTCAGAGTTCTGGTGCATTGAGGAGTGAGTGGAAAGGTTTACTTGATTGGAATTACAGGTGGATTAGGTTGAAGAGAAAGAAAGTAGAGTTATGGAAGGAAAAAAGGAAGATAAATCAAGAAGAAAAACCTGTGTTTGCTTAGGTAAACGATTAGCTACAGAAGAGTTGGCTCTTAGATATGTGTAATTAGGAGTTACAGCTTTTAAACTGTTGGATGTATGGGGCAACTCTGCCAAAGTAAATTTGGTTCTATCCTAAGATATCTTGTTTAAATGGCTGGTTAACGAGATTTCTCATTCTAGGTACTGATCATTGGAGGAGGAGTTGCTGGCCTGGCTTCTGCAGGAGCAGCAAAATCGATGGGTGCTGTGGTTCGTGGATTTGATACGAGGTAAGGGTGTGAAAATTGTAATATCAGTCTGAAATTACTCTATGATTAAGTTGTTTGTGGCTGTATTAAAGTGAAATAATTTGTACTGCACTTAGTCATAATTCACTTCCTACCATTTTTATGTCATCATTAGTCTTTCATTTTTTATTAATTTTAGGATCTTTCAAAAACTTCTCCATTTTCATTTTAATTCTTTTCTTAAGCACTCTCTAGATACTTTTATGCAAGAACATTTCTGTTTAATTCTCTACATGTTGAGACTGTTCACCTGACACTGAAATTTAGTCTAATTATTTAATATGATGTCATATGATGCAAAATAAATTAGAGTATTAACAAGCCACAAGTCCAAACACCCCCACCCCCTGGCAATTTTCCCTGTGAAAATAAGACTCACCAGTACTTCCCATCTCACAGTTAAAAGACAAAGTCACAGGTTCTGTGCTTATCTCCGTTTTTAGGCACCTTAGTTTGGGCTGTAGATTTACCAAGTCATGACAACAGAAATGCATGAGGAGAGTTAATCAGCAAAGCCTCAGCTTTGAGGCTTTTCTTGGAGCAACTCTGCTGACCATACAGGAAAACATAGGCTACCTTCATTCCTTATTCAAGTCTGTCTGGAACTTGAGTTTATCAATGCAATTATTTTTTGCACTGAATACACAAAGCCGAGGATTTTTGTTATGGTCTCCTTTATACTAGAATAAGTTTTACATCTCTTGTCTAACAATTGCTACCAAAACCACTGGTAAAGTTATGATGTATTTTTAAAGTAGTGGTTTTTCTCTCACGTACAATTTTTTTTTCTAGAGCTGCAGCCTTGGAACAGTTCAAGTCTCTTGGTGCTGAGCCTTTGGAAGTAGACATAAAGGAATCTGGAGAGGGACAAGGTGGTTATGCTAAAGAAATGTCCAAAGAATTTATTGAAGCTGAAATGAAACTCTTTGCCAAACAGTGCCAAGATGTCGACATTATCATCACTACAGCACTTATTCCAGGTATGTTTTATGTGAAAAATCCTAGTTTTCATTTCTAGTCAAGTTGTCATATTTTGAAGTTGCATCTGCATGAAAACAGAGGGGTTTAGTGAATATTGTCTGTGTGAGCAGGTACTTTTTTTTTTTTTTTTTTTTTTTTTGAGAACTTTTGTTTTCATGGACTATCAGTATGACTCAAGTACCGTTATGTTTTTCTTACTTAAAAAGGAGTAGATAGTAATAAAGTAAGAATATATAATTCCCTTGCATATCTATTGCATCACTGCTACTCCTGCTATATAACTTTGCACTGGACCAAGTCTGACTGAAATGGTGCTCTCCTTTGTAATTGAAACATAGTAAGGAAGAGCTTGGATTTCAATGCTTTGTGTTGCACAGTATCTTTTATTTTAATACAAGGTATTGTATTAAATCTCGTATTTTAATAATTTACAATGTGGTTTGGTTTTTTTTTTTTTTTTTTGTTATGACTGGAATTGTAAGATTGGATATTAAGACTGTCAGTTTGCTGACAGAATTGGACTTATCTTTGGTAGACTACCATGCATAACTTTCTTGTATGCTTTTGGACCAGGATGTTCTAACACTTCTTCTGTCTTTTTTTAATAAACCCAACGTTTTATTTTTTTTTATCCTAGGTACTGATTACTTGAAAAAGTCATCTCCTAAGCTCAATAGATAGAAAGCTGTATTTTGTGTTTAACTTGTTATGCCTTGTTTTGTCAGGCAAAAAAGCTCCAATCTTGTTTAAGAAAGATATGATTGAATCAATGAAGGAAGGTTCAGTTGTTGTGGATTTAGCTGCAGAAGCAGGAGGAAATATTGAGACTACAAAGCCTGGAGAAACGTATGTTCATAAGGTGAGCATTTTAATCTGCAATTCATTCTCAGTTTACCTGAACTTCCGTGGTGTTTTGGAAACTGTATGCTGAAAATGAGCAGCTGAATTTTCAACAGCCTTTCAGCTGCTTTGGGCTGAAGTAATCCTTTAGATTTGCATTTGGTCACTATTTATATGCATCAGTTTGAATATTTTTAAAGAACTAACACCTTTCTATAGTGTTAATTTGGTGGTTAATGGATATTACAATTAATAGTGAAATTCTTGCTACTTAAACTTCCAAGTCCAGCGTTTGTCTCTTCTGAGTTGAAGGTGGGATTTAATATCCATTTCTTGGTCTATCTAAAAAACACAGCAGTAGCAATTGTTCTTTGACTTGCTTATCACCTCCCATGACTGGAGGTTAGCATTCTCTGTCATAGGTAAAGCTAAGCAGGTTCAGACTCTCCGTGTTTACTTCAGTACAAAGTCTCTGGCTTACTCAGTAGTATTTCAGCTTCAGGAGGATGCTGGCTTTGCTTGTCTTTATCTTCAACAACATGAGTGTGTCTCCCATAGAGTAGCCAAAGCACTTGAAACCCGAAGGAGATGTAGCATAAGTTGGTCTGGGCTAAGCTACTTTGGTTTTGCTCCAGTGTTCCTTTGCTCAGTTGAGAACCTGTCTTTCTGCTTTTTAGGTTTTGTTTTTGGTACTTATGGGAAGTCTGCTAACAGTTACAGAAATCTGGATGATGAGATTTATAATAGCAGATTTTCTAGGCTGTAATTTGGTAATGCAAGGATATAATGCCTTTGCTTGGGAAGGCTGTAGGACATTGCTGCCATGGTTGTCATTGACATAAGCAGAATTCTGTGTGTATATCTCAAAGAGTCACATGTTGCATTTGTCTTTGTGGCTTTCTAGGGCTTTTGATGTCATTGCTTAAAACCTGAAGCTAGAGAATGTAGAAGAAAAGTGAGCAGATGCTTGCACGAAAAGTTTGTAGGGAACACTTTTAGTCAGAGGAGTATTACCCCTGGATTTAGTGTATTGGCTCTGTGCTATGGAAAATAACAGTGGTGCAGAGCTATTAGGATTGTGCCAGAGCATTGCATTAAGAAGCCAGAGTTGTGGAAGCATGCATGGATCTTGGCTGTGAGTTGTGGGAGCAGTGTTGTAATGCAGGCCTGCTTTTGAACACCCAAGAGTGTATGCCAGCCTCAGCTTCCCATTCCTCCCTACAGCCTGGTATCCTTTAGGTCTCATTAGTTCTTTAAGCAGTCAGGATATATTAGGTTACATTTTTACATACATAGGAACTCAGGCATATTACTTGCACAGGTCTGAGGGAGCTCCCTTCACTCCACTGGCATACAGGAAGTTGTCTCCAGTGCTTGCCTTCCAGAAAAACTGAGAAGATGCCAAGCATTAGGCAAATTAATCTGTTGCCTGATTGCTTAAAGAAGTTAGGTTCTGAGAGAATGTAGGATTTGGAGAAGACAAGCTCTTTCACCAATATGTCTTCATCTTTGTGAAGTCTCGTTGCTAATAGAATTTAAGAAGCTGGATTTGATCATGTTGGATTCTGTTGCTGTTCTGAGTGATCTGTCCCTAACTTAGTAGTGTCAGAGCTGCAGGTAGCCAATTTAGTTGGGGTTATAAGCAGAGATAAGTGAAACAGTTTGGATATATATTTCCAGAAGGATATACTGGAAGAGATGATGCTTTTTCAGAGATTGTACAAATCCTTATTTTACCTGTTTTTTTTCTTCAGGGTGTTACACACATTGGCTACACAGATCTGCCTAGCAGAATGTCTACTCAGGCCAGTACCCTGTATTCTAATAATATTATCAAACTTCTAAAGGCTATTAGTCCTGACAAAGAGAACTTCTACTTTGATCCAAAAGATAACTTTGACTATGGGACTCTGGATCATGTTATTAGAGGAACTGTAGTAATGAAGGTAAGCCAGTAAATAATACTCTCTTCTTAATTTGTGAGTACAGACCTAACATTTATCATTTCTGTCTCTTCAAAATGTGTTCAGAGATACTGCATGTCAAGAGACTTCAGAAGTTGCTTGGTGGAATGTGTGGGTAATTGTGTGTTTATTCAGCTGAAAATTCCTCTGTCATTTTTTTAGTCTTGTCTTCTTGTCAAGGTTAAACTTAATGTGTTTACTAATGAAAAATAGGAAAAAGATAAAGTTTGCATGTTTCATGTGATAAAAAACATAGCTATTTAAAATGTATTTGAGGCTTTAGCAGACCAAAACATTCTTCCAAAAAAACATTCTTCCTTTCCTAAAAAAAAGAAAAGTTTTCCTTTTATAGTTAGAGGAAAAAAATAGTGAAACTGGAATATGCAGAATTCTTAAAGCTTTATCAGAAAATAATAAAATAAAAACTCAGGGCATAGACTTCAGCTCTCCCAGACCATTCAAGTGGTATGTACAGCTCAGTGCTTATAGATCCACAGAGGCCTGAAAAATAACAAGAAATGTGGGATTATCATCCTTGGTTCCTATCTGAGGCCTGGAAAGGCTGTCATTACAGTTCACATTTGTAGCAGATTTTTGTTATTTCCAAGACTTTGTTTTATTTTGCACAGATGTTTTTCAGTTAAGGAACTTATCTTCGCCAGCTCTTAGACACTAATATCAGATCTTGTCTGAAGAATGTGTAAACCACTATGATTAACTTGCAAGGTTATGCCTTGCAAATTTCTGCTGATGCAGAAAAGGAGCCTGTTCCTGGGCATGGCTGTAGGCGGTTAGCACTTCCCCGAATTGCAGGACTAAGAAGAAAAGACATCTCTAAGTACTAAGCATCTGCCATGTTAGGCATAACTGTAAATATCTCTTGTCAGGATGGCAAAGTGATTTTCCCAGCACCTCCACCAAATAACATTCCTCAAGGAGCACCAGTGAAGCAGAAGACTGTAGCAGAGCTGGAAGCAGAAAAAGCAGCTACTATTACACCTTTTAGAAAAACGATGACTACTGCATCTGTATACACAGCAGGTAGGCAACTTCCACAGCTGGAGAATCAATGTAGAGTACTTCTCATTTGGTTAATACTTTTGAATGACCCATCATCTAGCTCATTCAATTGAATAACTGTTTGGGAGAGCAGTTGACTGGCTGGTGTATCCTGGCGTAAAATCAGTGTAGTATAAAAATTGCTTGAAAGGGAAAACAAAACTTCTGAAATTTTACCAAAAGTAGTGACATTCAACAAGTGCTGATTCATTCTCTGTGCATATATGTGTGTTTGGCTCTCCTTAAATATTAGTAAAATGCCTAAAATTCTAGAGGACTCCTGCCAGGATGGTGCTCATACTTTGCAGCAGGATCAGTTTGCTTTTGCTTTCTTCAGATGCCTTTGTTTCTTCAGATTTTACTGTATTGTGTGAGACTTAAATGACTTCAATCTACTGAAGTATTGAAAATAGGACATTTGCTTTGACAAATAAGTATTGGCTCTTCATTTCATTTTTTACTCTCAGTGCATCAGAACTTCTGTGTGAAGTAATTAATCAATTCAGTAGTCTTAATTTTAATCCCTCTTCTTCATACATATTACTTGGACATATCAAAGCATATCTCAACATAATTATGACTTGTATTTTTTTTTTTCTATAGAGCAGGAGAATGACAAGATTCAGTGTTGGTGTAGAAACTGATCCTTGCTGCATTATAGGCATGCATAACATATATGTGTAGATTATATTTATGACTTTATCTTCTATTACAAAAGAAGCACTAGTACTGAAAGAACTTTGTGTATTTGTATCATTTGACAAAATGATCTCCTTGATTTTGAAACTAGTCCATGCAGAGAACTCCATTTTTCTTGTGTCAGTACTAGGCTCCTGTTAGTATACAGTTTAAATGTAAGAAGTCATTGAAAAGTTACAAAGTTTTCCTGTGCTTTCCTTCCAGGTTTAGCTGGTATGTTAGGGCTGGGCATTGTAGCCCCTAATGCTGCTTTCACACAAATGGTGACAACGTTTGGCCTCTCTGGAATAGTGGGGTACCACACAGTGTGGGGTGTGACTCCTGCTCTGCACTCCCCACTCATGTCTGTGACTAATGCTATCTCAGGTAAGTGGCTGTCACACAGCTGCTTGTTTTCCCCTTGGAAGTAGGCACAACTCTTTTACCTGCACAAGTATTGCTGTGCATATTGAGTTTACTTTCATAAATGGCAAGGATGCCTGAAACATTGTATTTTTGAGAGTATGAGTTTTTCAAAAGAAAGGCAAATGTGATCCTATATCCTTTTAATTTTTGTAAACAATTTTTTACACTTTTTACTTAAAAGTTTGTTTTACCTGAAGTGCTGCAGTCTCCTTTCACAGACCACATCTTTCCTCCCATCTGTCCAAAAGATTGCCCTGAAAAAAACTTATCTTTCCTATTTTTCACATTCTTTTATTCTTCTCCTCAAAGTATGTGTTTTGAGAGAGGGAGGAAGAAGAAAATAAATCCTTAAATACCCATAAGAATCATAATTTTAATAAATAAGATTTTATGTATCTATGTTTGGTGGCAGGTCACAAGTGATCTACTTTGGTTGTTAAAAGCAAATTTTCTCTTATTGAAAGGTACTTGGCTAACTCTGTGCTTGAGGCGCAATGTTCTTCAAAACTACATTCATATGCTATTTTTTTTTTTGAAATATGTTTGTATTCCTGAAAAAGACTGTGGTAGTCTTCCTGTAAGCATTAATGTGTAAAGTAGGGGTCAAAATTTGAGTTGGCTGGTATTTGTCCAACAGTTGAAAGTAAACTTCTTATAGGTATAGAGCCTAAGGTTGCACAGTAACGTTTTCCAGTAACACTTCTTTTCTCTTTTAAATAGGTCTGACTGCAGTTGGTGGGCTGGTGCTTATGGGAGGACACTATCTCCCGGGCAACATTGCCCAGAGCCTAGCAGTGCTTTCAGCCTTTATATCTTCAGTCAATATTGCAGGTATGAATGTGAGGTTTTCTCCAAAGGAACTTCAAGTACTAGTGTAATTTTTAAATGTCTTCTAGCTATTTAATTGTATCATTCCAGAAATACCAGTCTGAGAATAGAATCTGAGAGCATTTATCAATAAAAACCCATCATATCTCAAATTTTCACAGTGGTTATTGCAGGTATTTTGCTTATCCTGTGGAGTAACCTTTCTTAGGAAATGCTTAAAAGTGCATTTTCCTTTCATAGTATTCTTTGGGTGATGATTGTATACAATATATTTCCTTGTATAACTCAAGAGGGTAGTGGTAGAGGATTTGTACTTGTATTAATTTTCCTACTTGAAATATATACTAGTGGCATAGAAGAAAATTCTATTTCCTTGGGATTTAGAAGTCCCAGCTTCAATAATAAAAAAGACAAGAAAGTGAGCAGTGTAACTTAGAAATACTACTTTTGCTAGAGTAGGTGGGGAAAAGAACAGTCATAAACTAGGCTGTATCCTACAGTCAGTGTAGAGTACGGAGTCAGAGCAAGTCCTCCTTTTTTTCTGAATTTCTTCCAAAGGCTAAAAGGGACAGCAAGATCTAACCATGATTATACCTTTGTTTCCTGGTGGTTTTCTAGGTTACTACCTTTATTGGTTGCTGAATTGTGTGGTAATATGGTATTACTAAACATTTCTCTTATAACTTGGCATGTGCCTTACTTCCGGTTTTGTTTTTTTAAGATTACTCCTTTACTTTGTCCAGGTGGCTTTTTAGTTACACAGAGAATGCTGGATATGTTCAAACGTCCCACAGACCCTCCTGAGTACAACTACTTGTACCTGCTCCCTGGTGGTGTATTTGTAGGAGGCTATGCAGCTGCTCTCAGTGGTGGCTATAACATTGAACAAGTAAGAAGATAACTTTATGGCTCTTAGCCCAGTGCTCAGTGTTATGTTTCATCATGCCTATTCTGTTGAGGAGTCAATAACAAATAATCCAAAGTCTTTCCATCAGCTGCACGTTCCCACAAGGCCAGTCTGAAGCTGCTTAATTGTAAGCTTGCAGTGACATAGCTAACATACTTTAAAGGCTCTGTTGTTGTTTGGTTTTGTGTTAACATAATGCAGGTGCTTTTATTTATTGGACTGCTTTCCTAAATTACACTCTAAATAATACAATAACTACAGAAATCTGTCTTTGTTTTGAGTGTTTCTGAAAGTTCAACTTGGCGTGACAGTTAAAAAAGATGGGATCAGTTTTCAGCACAACGGGATGTACAGGGATTTTACCTATAGCACCTTTTATAGTAAACTTTTGTTTGCATTTGTTTTAATAGTAAGGAAAATCAATCTGTATTGCCTTGTACATTTGGAAAAAGTGAATCCAAACATACTGTTATGGCAGGGTCTTGTAATGTATTTGTGTTTTTTCAATTCTCTGGACATTTATAGTTCAATTCATGTAAGTTTGTTTATAGTTTTTGCAAACCACAGTATTAGAATGCCGCAGAATCATGAACGTAGGAAAAGACCTTTAAGATCATGAAGTCCAGCTGTCAGCCTTGCACCGCCACCATGGTGTAGTGGTTTATGGCATGGTCACCACTAGACCGTGTCCTCAAGTACCACATCCACAAGTTTTTTTAAACACTTTCAGGGGTAGTGACTCCACCACTTTGCTGGGAAGCCTGTTTGGCCATGCTTGCCATGAAAAAAAAATATCCTAATATCTAACATAACCTTCCCCATGAGCAACTTGAGGCTATTTCCTCTTGTCCTCCCACTTGTTACCTGGGAGATGAGACCAATTGCCAGCTGGTTAGAAACTCCTTTTGAGGCGTTATAGAGAGTGATAAAGTCTCCACTGAGCTTCTTTTTCTGCAGACTGAACACCCCCAATTCCTTCTTCATGAGACTTGTGCTTCAAGTGCTTCACCAGCTCTGTTGTCTTTCTCTGGACTTGCTCCAGTGTCTTTATTGGAGTGAGGGGTCCAAAAGTGGACATAGGATTCAAGGTGTGGTCTCTCCAGTCCTGACTACAGGGGAATGATCACAGTTTTACTCCTTCTGGCCACACTATTGCTGGTAGTTCAGAACTATCTGAACTATTTCTTAGTCCAAATTTGCCATAAACAAATTCGAAAAATATTCCTATAATGAGCAGGACCACTTAGCTTTGAGTTTGTGTTAAAGGAAAGATTCCTTCTGAACTGATGAGAAAAATTGATTTGGTTCTAATTAATACTCATTCTGCAGATAAACAAAGATTATCAAGTGAAGGAAAAGCGTTGTAGGTATCACATTTTAATTGGCCAAAAACACATCCTGTATGACAGTTTCTTGACTTCAACTGAGAATTGTGACTTAAACACATTCTGGAGAAATCAGCTCTTTTTTGCAATAATCAATAATTGTGTAGCAATGCAATTTGCCACTACTTGATACTGACAGTTTTCTTATTTTAAAGGTGATGTATCTGGGCTCAGGGCTGTGCTGTGTTGGTGCCCTGGCTGGTTTGTCTGCCCAAGGAACAGCTCGACTTGGAAATGCTTTGGGTATGATTGGCGTTGCAGGAGGTTTAGCTGCAACTCTTGGAAGCCTTAATCCCTCTCCTGAACTGTTGGCACAGATGTCAGGTGCAATGGCACTTGGTGGGACCATAGGTACGTGTATGATGAACTAACAATCTATGTTCCACGCATGCATATATGCAACCTTTATGTACGTAAAATACTGTATAGCTCACAGGTGAATTGACTAACTGACATTTGTGGCTTGTGCAAAATTATTTTGCAAATGTGTGAACAAAATATCATAACTTTCAGGGCTTTTATTAATGCTTCAGAATGTGATAAAGAATGGGCTGACTGGTGTTAAAGCGGGAGCACATCATCTCTGATAGGGAAACTGTGTCCAGAGGTAAATGATCTTGCCCAGCTTCATACTTCTGTTCAGTTCCTGACCGAATACTGCCAAATTCCCTCTTTCACACTGTGCCTGTATCACAGAAAACAATTTCTCAGTATTTAGAGAAGCTTCTTAGCAGATTATATGCTTTAATCTTCCTATTTTTTATGGTATCCCCCTTGCACAAAATACACATGTGCAGCCTTCAGTTCAATTCCATATCAATTTCTAGTTGGATCAGGCTTGTGTGTGTGTGTGATCATTGCACACTGAACCGTCCTGTACTAATTTCTAGCTGAACAGGTGGGTTGTGTTTTCTAAGACTTCTCTTCTGTCTTCAACTCTCAATAGGTCTGACAATCGCTAAACGCATCCAGATTACAGATCTGCCTCAGTTAGTAGCTGCTTTCCACAGTTTGGTTGGTTTGGCTGCTGTGCTCACCTGTATAGCAGAGTACATGATTGAATATCCTCACTTTGCCACCGATCCTGCTGCAAACCTCACCAAGATTGTGGCATATCTGGGCACATACATTGGTGGAGTGACTTTCAGTGGCTCTCTTGTTGCGTATGGAAAACTGCAAGGTGAGGCCTTCTATTCAGAACTAAATATTTGTTAAAGGGTTTTTCTTCCCTCAGGATTTAGCTCTACCTTTAGACTGTTGTGTAATTGGAAAGAAATATTGTATTTTGCATCAGGTAGATGTTTAATTTTTACAAGTGGACTTTTTTGTTTCTAATTCTGTATAATTTATGTACAGCTTTAGTTACGAAAGGTGGTCTTCAGTGCTTGGGCGTATTACTACTGTTCATCTTGTCCAGAAATAAGTGTTGCTTTGGTGTTAAGACACTATCTGGTGCTTTTTCTCCAATTGATTTTATTGTACTTTTATGATCACAACTTTGCATTTCTGAGCAGACATTTTAATTGAAACTCTGATGTTGCTGGATTCAGTAAGCACTAGTAATACTTCTAGGATTTTGTTCTGCAATCTTCATTGAGGTAGGCAGCTTGCAGTGTTGAGGTTGCCTCACTTTAAACCATTCAGTTCACTGTCTATTTACCTACTGCTCAAACTCCATGCTTCATGCCTCTTGCTGTTTTAGCAAATATGCTTTCTAAGTTAAATACTCACTAATTCCTGATTCTTATGCATGTGAAGGTTTTTTTTTTTTTTGCATTTATTTTTGGTTTTGTAGGCACACAGCTTTTGAGAAGCTGTGGTAATACTTGTACTAAAAATTTTAGGCTAAGAGCTTCCTGTTACTAATCCTGTTGTTAACTTTGCAATAGTTCCTTTGGGAAACATCTGTTTGCTTTCTTCAGTATTTGTGAGACCAGCCAGTGAAGGAGGAAATATGGAAAGGATGGAAAGCTGTCTTCTCTAATAATCTTTTGAAGGATTTGTCCTTAGTATGTATTTCTGATGTATCTCTGCTAAGTAATTATTCATTTATTTCTTTTCAATTGTTTTTTCTGTCTCCATTGTAATGCCTCAGTGATTTGTGCGCATGTCCCTGGTGAACTTCACTGCCTGTTTGAGCCTGCTCTCCTATTTCTGTTTACTTTTTTCTCCCTTGCATTTTCATATCATCATGATATGAACTATGAAGTTTGTAAGTTTGTCTATACTAGTGAACTACTAATCCTATGGTATGCAAAAGGGAAGTAAGTCACACACAGACACCCCTGCCTTAGACCGTCAGTTCATTCTTTCCCTTGAATTCAGCTAAATTTAGATAAGACACTGTTATTTCTGATGTAAGTTAATTACAGGGAAACTTGAATTGTTTCAACCCTTTGTCATATGGTTTGAAAAAAAGCAAACCCTAGTATGCAATAAATCTGTCTGTCTTTTTAAACTGAATCCACCAATACTGAACCCCTTTTCCCCCTCAAGTTTCTGCAGATGTGGGAAGCTGTGGGAGTTCTGTGTGACTGAGGGTAGTTGTGAAACTAATGCATTTGAAAGCAGGAATGTTTCATACTTGGTGTTATCTGTGCAGTCATATTTTTCTAAGCACACAGTTTTTGGGAGCCTAAGATAATCCTTGTGTAGAAGTTCCAGCTAAAAGCTTCTTTCTACTGTGTATCATATTCAACATACAAAGTGAAAGAACTTTGTTGAAGGAAAAATTAAGAGTCTTTTCAAAAGGAAAAGACATCTTTCTGACTATTCTGGAGCACTTCAGTGAAATTAGGAAGTAAACAGAATTTAAACAAGAGTATTTGAGAATCTAGAGGAAGTTTGAATGTGTTTCAGTTCTGAGTCAGCAGAAGGTCTCAGCTTCAACTAACTTCTTTTTTATCTTTTATCTCCTGCACCTCCCTTTTTCTGTTTTGTAATTTTTCATTTGCTGAGTTATTCAGCCTTCTCTGAAGGTAAGAAACAGGCTTCCCTGAATGTACATGTTTCATGTCTGAAAATGCTTCTGATTGCAGGTGTCCTGAATTCTGCACCTCTGCTCTTGCCTGGTCGACATGCACTGAATGCAGGATTGCTGGCTGCCAGCATTGGTGGGATGATTCCCTACATGATTGATCCTTCTTACACCACGGGAATTACTTGCCTGGGTTCTGTGTCAGCACTCTCAGCCATAATGGTAAGTTGAGGAATTGTAGAAAGTGAAACAAGTTACACTAGTTACCAGTTCAGTTTTGTAAGTCTCCTCTTTATGGATTATATTTTACCAGCCTGAGTAACAGTGGGCATGGTGCCTGCCTGTGTGGTAACTTGCAGTAGCAAGTAGCAACTGACTTTTCTAGATCTCGCTGTAAACAAGAACTGTTCCAGAGAACTGGAATGCATTTTTATAATTTTTGCAGCTATTGATTAATGAAGATTTATTAATGACAAAGTGATATTTGAGAAGACTTTCCAAAAAAAGTTAATCTCTAAAATACTTAAAAGAGCTCTGGCTCTGCAGATTGTTATGATAACTTCTTAGGATGACTTCCATGTGTAACTTCGCCCATTCACTCACACCAGTGTACACCAGTGTTGCAACATTTGCCTTGAATATTGCCATTTGGTAAACTGAATCTTGCAAAGGCTGCTCAATATGAATGCCTTAGTGGTATGAACAGTTCCATAGAGCTGGTAGGATAATTTTGCAAGTAAAAAATATGTGACTAAGCAGAGCAGGAGTATGGTGGCATACTTTCTGCCCTCTCTGAAAAGCCAGATTTGGTAAGTCCAGTTCTCAGGCTACACTGAAAATACCTGAATAGGTTCTAAATGACTTGATAGTGGCCTAGAAAGGTTGTGGATGCCCCATTCCTGGAAATGTCTGAGACCAGGTTGGATGGGGCCCTAAGCAAACATGGTTTAGTGGGTAACATTGCTGCCCAAGGCAGGTCAGTTGGAACTGGCTGATCTTTAATGTCCCTTCCAACACAAGCCATTCTATGATTCTGTATTTATTTTTCAGTGCTGCAGGCTGAGTGTCTTCTCTGGGTGTTCTCCTTAGTCATTGCTGACACTGAAGTATTTTCTTTCTTTCTCCAGGGAGTCACTTTAACAGCAGCTATTGGAGGTGCAGACATGCCTGTAGTTATTACTGTCCTGAACAGTTACTCTGGATGGGCTTTGTGTGCTGAGGGCTTTCTCCTGAACAACAACTTGCTGACCATTGTGGGTGCACTCATTGGCTCCTCTGGGGCCATCCTCTCTTACATCATGTGTGTGGTAAGAAGTCAACAGAAACTGTGCTTGTTTGCTGAGTAATGAAAAACTTTTTTAACCATGTTTTTTAGGAAGATTAGCCGTTGGATCTCAAACTCTTAGATGTTTGTAGACTAGAAAATTCTTGATTGAAACTGTTGGACTAGATGTCAGTCATTTGTCTTTGGTTTGGTGAGAGACATATCTCAAAACTGAGGAAAATCGTTGCATTGACTTAAGCATTAAGGGTTTGAATCTGACTTCAAAAAAGTATGATTACTTGTGGTCAGCTGTTTACTTTTTAGTCATATGGCTTCTGAAATGGGGTTAAATTTAAGCTAGATTTAATATGTAGTAGGAGATACTTTAAGTAGTGTGTTCGTTTAAAAAGCTATTGGTTAGCCAGTGATTTACAGTTGGGGTTTTGGAGTGCAGAAAGGTGTACTCTCTTCTTCAGGGCAGCTACTGTAGAGTACCACGGGGTGGCAGCAGGCTTGCACGAGTTCAGTGCTGATGTGCCTTGTGTCAGCAAGGCTGAGCTTCAACCCTGTGTGAGAGTTGAGTTGTGTTATTAGTGATGACCTCCTTTTCTCTGGAACCTTTGCATAAAAGTCTTGTATTCAAGGATGGAGAGGTTGGTAATGGTTTAAAGAAAACTGTTTGCAGTGCAACAGCTGCCAGCCTCATTCTCTGCTGTGTGATTCTGGTTCATTTCTACCCTTGTGCTCCTGTGTGATCAGTGCCACTGTTCTCCTGTCTGATGTTTTCCTCTGGTCATCTCTGACAGTCATCTTCTACTTCGTCTCTACTGAGAAATAGTATTGTTACCATGTTAGGGATGTTCAGTATCATTCTTTTTCATCATTCTTGAAGAATTTCAGAAAAGCTTAAAATGGTATTCTTGTGCAACTACATGAAAGTGAGTTCAAATGAACAATTCCAGGTATGAATTTCAAAGAACTGTATTTTTTCTTGAGCATTTTTTGTCTCCTTCTCAAAAGGGAATCAAATTATGTAGCTCATATATTTAGTTGTATACATTCAGGAATTTTGTCCATATCAGTGGAAAAATAGTGTTTATGGGAACAGGTATGAAAACTCTATTCCTTAAGGACTGAATTCTTGTAAACCTTAGGGAAAATGTGAACTGTTTGGTATGTATTTACCAGCAATCCATCTATACCTTCATTTTTCTTTTACTGTCTCCTTCCTTTCTTAATATTGCTCACCTCTCTTAGCACTCACAAGAGAGTTTTGAAGTGCTTACAGAGTTGGTTGGAGGAACCCAGGTAAATAGGAAGCCTGGGGGAGTAGTTAGCAAAATAGTTAGACAGTGACAGAGTGGCTTTCCTCTGTGTTTCTCAGATTACAGGAAGTTTAGTTTTTGAGGTAGTGTCTAGAAATCTTGTGCTGCTTTATATATGCTTAGACAACTGAAGTTCATCAACCAGTAAAATGCAAATTATTTTGTATGATTTCTGCAAAATAAGCAGAATAACATGCTCTTAGCTCAGAATTTTTCTTTTCTGCTTTATTTCCTTTAATAGAAATCATTACTTTCAAAAGCATTTTTATAATCAGGGGATTCTGCATCGTTGTCTTGAAGCTGCATTTCAGGAGACAGAAATGCTCAAGAGTGTCAATAAATTCTGCTTTTGGTGTTTCAACTTGTGCTAATGAATACCTGTGCTCTTCCCTTTTTTTTGTCCTTTTTTTTTGTTTTGTTTTGTTTTTGTGGTTTTATTTTGTTTTTTGTTTGGTTTTGTTTCCTCTCTCCCACTCTTTAGTGTGATTTCTGTCAAAACCAGTATATTTATGGATACTTACCTGGTACAGGTGAAAAGGTATTTGTGGAAAGAACTTAATAGCTGAAGCCTTATTTTTGCAACATTTTTCAATTAATTTCAATTAAAACTGTAGCTTAATCACCCAAAGGCAGTCCAGCTAATCTCTTAAAGCTTCAGTTGATAACTGAGGTAAGGACAGAGAATTTAACTTCAAAAAGCAAAAGCAATGTACTGTTTGCTCATCCTGTGAATTGTGACTCTTCTAAGACACCAACACAATAGATCTTCTTCAGAACATTTGATTGTTAGCATGTCCTTGTCCCTCCTTTTTTCCCCAGAGGGAGTACTTGGTGATTGCAATTCTAGTATTAGAATCATTATGGGATGCAGAAGAAATTTAAGGTTGAAGAGGAGCCATTAACTGGGTTGATGAAACAGAGCAAGAGAGGGGAAAAACTGTGTTAGTCTTAAAAATTGTATGCTGGCCACTCATGTATTAGCTTTGTAGTTTCTGTGGGCACAGTGGAAGCACTTAGAGTTCTCAGGATTCAGGTATTTGATTTTCTCTGGACTGTAAGCTCCTGACCATTGTTACTTGCCTATGCACAGCACAAAGGGGCTTTTTGCCAGTTGTTGGATTATCAGTGAGTGATGAAGCCTGCACTTTATACCTCTGTGTTTGTGGTTTGTGGTGGTAAAGAGGATGGAAGAGGTTAGAGAAGAGTTTTCACACTGTCCCAGCTATGTTGGTTAACCATTGCTTGATAAGGTCTTGGCTCTTTTATGCCTTTCACATTTTCTCTTGGAAGGGAAGTTCTTCTTGGCTCTTTGCAGTGGAGCCAGGCAAGGGTGATTCAATCTCATGCTTGCTTTTAGTTGATTCTCAGATTTCTAATATTTTATCTTCTTTATTTTTTCCCTTTGACTTGGTCTAGCTGTTGTCTTTTGGTTTAGATATGTGTAGAAAGTGCTCTGCTTCCTGTAAGCTTGGCATGTCCAGCACCTGAAGAGGGTACTCTTCTGTCTGTGCTGTCTTACCTGACACAACTGCTGTAATGTTGAGATAGATGCCAAAGACAGTGTGTGTTCTTAGGGCATGTGAACTATTGTGGGCTGCAGACAGTAAAAGATGTTGATTTCACTGTGTTTCTTGTGCGTCCCTTACAGTATCTGAAACAGTGAGGACTTACCAGGAAAAACAAAATTTCTGACATCATCATTCTGCTTATTTGCTAGATGATAAATTTCAAAGAATGACACATCTTCTGAGGCTATAGCAAAAAAAAAAACTATGGAACTGAGTGATTTGAAATGTCAGTGGAGAATGGACATCTGGAAGCATAATTTTGTGGGGGTGATTCCTCCCACTTATATATGTGTCTCTCCAGATCCATTCCTAAATTTCATCATGGTTTCAAAGCTAGTACAGAAGATGTATGACTCATATGTGCAATTAAAGAAGCATTTTATCCTCTTCCTTTCCTGCTTCTAAAGTTTTTTCCCCCCTACAGTTACAAGTTTTGCCTATTTCCAGTTATTGACAGATATTTCTTTGGGACCACAGTCACAAGTAGACATGCCAAAGAAAGCATTTAGCCAATGGCTTTTCCTGCCTATGTGTCTAATGGAGCCAGATTTTCAGGGTGTGTTCTTCTCTTAAACCTTCCAGTTAAAATATCTTGTTTTCCTTTGGTGGTCAGCCAGTAAGTTAGTGGCCCCCTTCAGTACTTTACAATGTGGCTGGTTTTGTGTGGCTCATTAGCTGCTTTTGTGTTTTCCTGTCTTGTTGCTCTAGGAGTTTTTCTCCAGTACTACCTGTAAGAGCTTTGTGGATTCCATGATGTCATGGAGCAGTGCTGTGCTTACATGTTGACTTGATTAAAAACTATGGAAAGTATCTTGCAAAAACATGTGTGCGTGTATATACCAATGCAAAAAGATTTTTAGAAACTCTGTCATCCAGCATGTATTGTTTCATATTCCTCCATTTTAAGAACAAAAACAGACCAATATTTGCTATGTGCATAGTTTTGTTCTTTGTTTTGGAGAAATGCTGATGCTCTCCCACTATGTGTGTAATGTAATGTGTTCGAAGCTGAAGTTTGGTAATTGTGTAAACTGCTTTAAAGAGCCTATTTTAAGAGGCTTTGGGTTATAAGAAGGCAAATCAGCTTATAAAGACTATTGTCAGGAAGCCTTCAATATTTTCAGAAAACTTTCTCACAAGTTTTATTTGTGGACTCTCACCTTTATTTTTGGATTTCATCTTTATATGATCAAAACCATCCTGTCTTTCAGGCTATGAACCGTTCCCTTGCAAATGTGATTCTTGGGGGCTATGGCACCACATCAACGGCTGGTGGGAAACCCATGGAAATTACTGGAACCCACACAGAAATCAATGTGGACAATGCAATTGAAATGATAAAAGAAGCCAATAGTATTATAATTACTCCAGGTAAGACACTCTTGAGTTATACAGCAAAATATTCAGAGGATGTAATAAAAAAAAAAAAGGACCCCAACCAAACAAAACCACAAAACAAACCAAAAAAAGGTAGCCTGAGGTTGCAGCATGGCAGCAGCATATGAAATGTTGACAGGGTCTATATGATTTATTTTTGTTCTCTGGTCAGTTATCATTTCCCTGTGCAGAGATGTGAGCCACTTCATTTTTCTTTGTGTATGTGTCTTCAGAATTTGTCCTTTTAATTTGCATTTTAAGTTCTCCAGAACAAAGACTATCTTTTGTAAATTAAGCTTACACAACAACAGCTGTACACAAAATTAACTGAATTTCCAAGCACAACTACTGTACCAGTGGTACCAATATATCTGTTAAATCCTGAAAGACAGGATTTTGTTTGCACTTCTCATGCACTTGCTCAATTCTGCATTGATTTATGAAAAAAAAAAAAAAAAAAAAAGGCCAAAAACCACCTCCAAAATGTAGTTAGTATAAATACTATAATTAAAGTAAAAATACCCCAACCTGAAAACCAAAACCTGAGTTGTCTGAACCAATTATGTTGGCTGTTAACGTCATTCAGTAGCACATTCTCTGAAAGGAAAACTCAGGTAGGGGACAGTTCAAGACTTCTCCTTCAACTGAATGGTATGACTGTCATGTTAGACTCATTTTAGCATTGGAATATGAAGAATGCTAAAATACAAAGTCATTTCTCCTTTTGCTTCAACTTTAATGAGACCGTCAGTGAGGTAGGGTTCTAATTTGGGAAGCTAACTTTGTTTCTAGTGAAACTCGCAATCATATTCAAGGACTTTGCCCCTTTCTCCTGTGATCAAACCTTGAGGACACCATTAATAATATATTCTTTTTATTTTTCTCCTGGGTATGGTTGCTCTGATGAATTAGCTCAGACAGACTGAAAAGATTATTTGCGGCTAAAAGCCATACCCAGCTACTAGGTTTGCATTATGCAGATTGAAATTCTGTTGAGGATAATGGTTGTGAAGTAACCTGGCAATTGCCCTTTTATCCATTTTTCAAAATATGTCCCTGAAACATTCTCTTCTGATGGAGAAAGGAACATGTCTTTTTGTGAAGGCGAAATAAGTGCCTCTGACTGGTCAAATCACTGCGCTATAAGTGGTCAGGAGATCAAAAAAGAGATTAATTACAGTGGTCAGGCTAGGAATATATGAAAATCTGGTGTGTGTTTTTTTTATTTCTTTCATTTATTTTTAAGTATGAGAGCATGTCTTTGTGTGGAAGGTACACTTATTGTATACAACTAGTCATTCTACACTAAAACAGGAAAACAGGTTAAAATTTTGAAATTCTTTCAGGTTATGGTTTGTGTGCAGCAAAAGCTCAGTACCCAATAGCTGATCTGGTGAAGATGTTGAGAGAACAAGGGAAAAACGTCAGGTAAGTGCTTTCCTTGATGAAGAGTATTACAGGTAGTTTGGTTTTTTCATTCCATTAAAACCTCTAAAAAGTCTAAGTTTTGGTTTAGCCTTTTTTTTTCAGTATTGACAGAGGCATAGAATAGCATAATTAAAGAGATCTCTGGACATTGTCTAGTTCATCCAGCTCCCTTGCTCAGACCAGAATCAACTGGAGAAGTTGCCTAGAATCTTTTCCAATTGAGTTTTGAATATCTTGTCTCCAGAGATGGAGACTGACAGCCTCTTTGGGCAGTTCCTTACCATGTTCAGTCACCCTTAGA
Source organism: Zosterops lateralis (assembly GCF_965231275.1). Classification (NCBI taxonomy): domain Eukaryota; kingdom Metazoa; phylum Chordata; class Aves; order Passeriformes; family Zosteropidae; genus Zosterops; species Zosterops lateralis. The sequence goes on along the minus strand of NC_139800.1, from coordinate 16,021,544 downwards.
GTAAAAACAGTTTCTTCTGTGTTGCAATTTGCAGCTGTTGCCTCTTGCCTATTCCCTGGATACTCCTGAGAAGAATCTGGCTCAGTCTTTTTTACTGCCTTCCATCTGTATTTATTCACGGTGATAAGATTCCCTTGATCCTTCTCTTCTGCAGGCAGAAGAGTCCCAGTTTTCAGCATGTCCTCGTTATGACAGATTCTCCAAACCATTAAGTAACTTAGAACCACTTATGGAGTTCCTGTAAGATTTTGCTGTTGCAGGCAAGACTGCTGTTAGAGTTCTTTGAGTATCTCATGAAAGGATTATGGGAGTGCATGCCTCCAGTCTCATGAATTTATCCTGCTGGAGTGCTGCTCCAACACGTAGAGATAATTTTTAGGTTGCCAGTATTGGCCTCAAGTCCTTTCCTCTCTCAGTTTTTCTGTAGACCTTATAGATTCTGAAAGTACTGGAAAGCAAACATTATGTCCTTCTTGCTGATTGCTTGAAATTTTACTTGTTTTCTAATTATGATAACTTAATATTTTAAAATCAATTGAGACTCTGTGTTCATTTCAAACAAGGTACTTTGGCAGATGCTGGTTAGCCAGACTCATTCTCTGATTTCCATATGTTTGTTTCAATTAGATGGTGACTTCCCTTTGGAATCAATCCTCTAGTAATTAGCATTTCTTGGTTTTGTTTTTCTTCTTCCACTACATTTCCAACCTTATTAAAAAGTTGCGAGTAAGCTTTTGCAGCATGTTACAGCATTGCGTTGGGTAACAGCAGAGTTCTAGGGTTTAGGAGCAAAAACTTCCTAGTGTTTAACCAGGATTTTGCAATTTTGCATATAAAATTGCTTTATGGATGTATTTGTTTGTTCATACATGAGAAATGAGGGTGTGTGGTGGTGTATTTGCTTCCTGGAGCAGTCTTCACACCTTGTTTCTCCGTGTTTAGCAACAGCCCTGTGTGTGTCCAGATGGCATTAAAACATTTGAAGACGCCTTAGTTGTGCAACAAAAAAACCCTTTCATGGCTAATGCGATGACAGTCTTGTATACTTCTGGCTTTCCTTTAGTGCTTCTGTGGGGGGTTAGCTTTTTTTTGGACAAACCTTGGTGAAATAAAAAAAATAAATATTGTTTTTGCCTTTTATGTTGGCTTTGCAGGAGAGAAAAGTGAATGAGTCCTTGAAATAAATGGCTTATACTTGAAATGAGTCAATTTCAGGAAGGGATCACTGCAGTGGTTACCTAGTATTTTAATGAAATAAATCTGTATTTACAGTTTGTGGTAATTCAGGCCTTTCATCACTTTGCTGAGCTCCCATGGTGTTCATTGAGTGCAGCTGTTGTCCTCTGGTTTCAGTAGGCCTGGAGTGCCTCGGGACCCTAATGCACTCACCATCCAGATGTAGTGACACTCTCACACACACGCTGTGGAGGGCTGCCAGCATGGACATAGCATTGCATCAGTCTCTAATGCCCATCGTGTGCCAAGAAAAATTGCGACTGTCATATGGTCTGGTTTTTTGCTTCATGGCTCACCACTGATCCAGAGAAGCTGTTGTTTTAATTTGCTTTGCCTATAGCCATAACATTCTCAGTGAAGACCGCAGATTATATAACATGATGTATAACCTTTGACTAGGATTTAAATTTAGAAATACAGGAGAGATTTTGGAAACTTTAGACTGTTTTAGTTACTCAGTTGCACAGCTAACATCATCGCTCACTTGAGATGGTCTTGCAGCAGATCACATCTTTAATGCATTAGTAAAGTCACAGAGAAAGCTGGATATTACTGAGCCTTGAGTATAGCTTTCCCTTGTCATGGATGGATAAACAACAAAACTTTTAATAGGCTAAATCCCATAGCCCCCAGAATCTATTGGCCTTGGAGAGGAAATGGCTGTTCTACAACTGGTGTTGTATTTCTGCAAAGTTAGAAGTAAGTAAATTGTTGAAAGTTCTTGCCTTACTAAAGTTCATCAGCCACATGTTATGTTGTTTGTAGAACCCTGCTTGTGAAATTCTGATTTTTTTCTATATAATAAAATTATATTCTGTAGTAATTTTGTATATAGAAACATAATTACAGTCTAAAACTGTATGTTCTCATATATGCAAGGGTTGTTGATGCTCTCCATATCCACATCCAGTTAACTGTCCTAGTTTTTACCACAGTATGACTTTCCTGAGACATTTTCTATCAATGTGTTTTGTTCTCCCACATTGTAAGATGTTATTGATAAGAAAAATGTCTTTTGGTATGGAAGGACTCTTAAAATTGTGCTTTGTCTAGATTTTCTAAAAATTACATAGTTAATAAGTTGATTTTCTGGGAATTCATAGTGGAGAGACATGCACATCACCTCTTTAACAGCCTTCCAAAATAGTTGCTAGTAAGTTAGTGTTCTGGTTTGAGTTTTGTTAACCTTTTTATAAGTGGCTATCTTGAAGGACCTGGATTTCTGTGTTTTGATGCTGGAGAATGTAATTACTTTTGAACACATAAAAATGAGAGTTTTCTACATTTTTGAAAATATGGTAGTGTTGATTTAGTGTGGTACCTGTGTTTTAAATTTTTTTTATTGATACCTCAGTGGCTGAGCTCTAATCAAATGCATTTAGTGTTCTGATTGTTTTCTTCACTCTTTAATTTCTTGAAAGTAATAGTGCATGAGTATCAATTACACATTTATCTGGAGATTAATAAATAAGACTGATTACTTACAACTGTTTATGGTATCAGTTTAAAGCCATCATCTGTTGTGGCTCTACAAGAGAATCTAAAAGAATTTTAAAGGATGAGCTGTTAAGATGCTTGTCTCAAGCAGCCTTAACACACTGTGTAGCTCACATGTGCAAGATGGAAATTACTGTCACTGATGAGTGGCAGCATAAGAATGAGGTGTGCTGGTGCAGGTTTCTGGGAAGCTGAGTTATACACAGCATGAAAACACAAAGTGTGTACCTGTGTGTCAGTTCTTGGTTTTTGTAATCAGCTTTAGTGTGTGGGTTCTGAATTATTAATGCTGTAGATGAAGGGACAGCTGGAGTCCAACAGGTCTGTTTAGCTCCAGTGCTTTTTGGCCGTAGTTAGATCTTGCAAACCATGCAGTTCCTGATGGCTTCTTCAGGGATGCAGCTGTAACTGTGTGTTCCTGGGGGGAGCATTGTACGTGTGCTGTTGGCTCCATATGGGTTAGCTCACCTCTGGATGACTTACTAGATCAGTATATGATGCTTGTGGAAGCAGGCTCTTTTCTTTGCTGTAGTTGGGTTCTTGGGAAGGCTATTGCACAGAGCTAGGATCTGTCTGGATCTTGTCCCTGCTGTCATAAACCACAGTGGCTGGAAATAGGGAGCTAGTGTCAGCCATCATTTAAGTATGTATAATTCAGCTGTCTAACTCAATTTAAATTTAACTGACTTGACTGCAGCAGAGCCACCGTGCTTGGTCCATGCTGTAGGACCGGTTTAAGGGGCATATGTTGCCTTCAGCATGACAGCAGATCTAAGCTAGCTGGGCCAGCTCTGTGTGTTGATGCTTGCAACCTACAGGCATCCATATGTGTGATAAATAGTATACTCTGAGTCATGCTGCACTGCAACTGTTACATGGCAGGATTCAAGCTGTGGAATACCTGAATGATGCACTTCTCTGTTCATCTAGTATGAAGGTGGATTTTTTCCTCTTCCTGTTACCTATAATAATGGATTGTTGTTTGTACTGAAAATGGAGCTGCAGAGAGGTGTCTAAATAAAGTGAATGAGATGTGAGGAGCTGTAAATGAGGCAAGACCCTTGGGGAAACATGACATTTAAGGGGTTGAGTCGGCTAAGTTAAGTACCAGCCAGATGTTACTTTGCTCTGGCCAGCTTTGGTATAATAACAGGACCCTATCATCACATTGATGAAGTGACCCTGAAATACTTCTGCACTATGTTAGGTGCTGCTCTTGTGGGCCAGCTCTTTCAGTATTGCTTACAAGAATGTTATTTAGGCAGCTCTAATAAGGATAGATACTGACTTTGTGAGCTGTACAAAAACTAATTTCAATTCTGAGATTTTTTAGCCATTTTTCATGCTATAGTTTTCTTTTTGATATTACTAACTTCATACTACTTCAGACACCTTCAGTGCTTCCTATCCCCTCAACTCCAGATGAAGTGTTTTGTACTAAATATATGTATGTCAGGAGTTTTAGATATTTAGTCTAAATTTAAAATAAAATGCTTCAAACTTTTTGAATTATTTGAAAAAGTTCAAAATGTAAACTTCTGTGCTGTGTTGCCTTTATAAAACTAAAAGATATCCAGTACAGGCTGGTTTAAAAAGTTGAATATCCTTGCCTCAAGCTGTTTACCTATGAAGTGTGAGTAGCAAAGTGGTATACACTTACTTCAGTATTTGACAATTGTTGGTGGTAAGCAGGCCCCACTTTATGCTGTCAGGGTCAAAGAAAAAATTCTTGTTCAATTCTGTGTTTCAGTGAAACACCAGAATAATGTTTCAAGTCATACACAAATGATTGTGACTTTGTGTTGTGATTTAAGATTTCTTCTTGATTTATAAACAAACCAACCAACCTAAGGGAGCTCCTGCATCACTGATGGCAAAGGAATATCAAAAAAACTTTGCAATGTTTCACTTGAAACCATTTTTTCCCATAAAACATGTTTCTCTTTTAAAATAATTTCTGTGTTAAATTTTTGAATATGAATGATGTTCATGTTATAAAAATCTGAGACCACATATGTAACAAAATGTTCTTGCTGAAATGCACATAGCTTTGGAGAACTGCTGCTCTTGTGAGTTGGAGGCAAAAGATTGCTGCTTTTGTTTGACGTGTTATGAGCCATCAAGGATTTTTGGTATCTATTTTACATGGTTACCTGAATTCTGAATCCTGCTTTCTACTGGGCAGGCTGATTTCACTCCAGGGTTGTGTAAATATTACCTTGTGACATAATGAGAGCCGTAGAGAAGCTATAATTTTTAAGTGTTCTTTTGGATGTTCTTGCACATCCCATTTTGAGTAGTACTGGCAAGCTACTGTCATATTTGGTTAACAGACTCTTACAAGCAGACTTTTGGGAGTCACTTCAATATTTGTCCAAAAAAGCTTTTGTATGAGCAGCTTTCTCAAACTTTGTGAATACACAGTATGTGGTTTCAAGCAGAGTCTGTCAGAAATCTCAAACTACTGATGGTTCGTGCCATAACTCTTCCTGTATGAAGATAATTTGTGTCTTTCTTTTCTTCTTTCCTTTCCTATTGCCAAGAATGGCGAAGTCAAAGGTGAAATTCATTCTCTTGGCAGCTTAAATTTTGGCTTTCCAGCCCTTGAAATAAGATTGTATGTGTATATAGTACTTAATAGAAACCTCACGAGTATTTTGTTTTGTGTATTGCCAAAGCAGCTTTGGTCACAAAGGCACTCAAATAATTTTATTAGACACAAAAGAGAATTTTGTTGGAAAATCTATTTTCACTGCCAGAGAAGTGATGAGTTTTCTCAAGGGTACTTCAGAATAAGAGTTCTCCTACTGTACTGTTAGTGATCAAATTTGGTATACTTAAGATCTATCTGCAGCACTACACATGGCTTGTGTTACTGAGTGAGTGGTGTGAAACATAAGCTGTTAGTAATTTGTGCTGTATATTTGCTCTCCTTCTGATTCTAGGTATTGGCCTTTGCAAAAGGGTCCCAAATGTTTACTAGCTGAGTACAATATTCCTGTTCTTCTTTAAAAGCATTCCTTTTAAATGTAGCTTTTATCCTACTGTTTGACCTAGAGCTTAAAGTTGTAGTGTATCTAGTGTTATGTGGATTAATCATATGTCATTAATTTTGTTGCTGGAGTTCCAATTGTCCCATTTTTTATTGTATTAATGTTGCCTTGATGATGGAGTGCTCAGTTGCCCATTTAAGGATGTATTTGTACAGTCTTTAATTTACAAGTGATCTGTGTTGATTGGACTGTGACTTGTGGTCCATCAGTGTTGTGTTATCCACTCCCATCACAGAGGTGATGAAAATAGAAGTATATGACAATCCATCTGTCATGGCAAGTTGATTTATTAATATTTCTCTCATTTCTGAAGAATTCTGAATTACTTTCATTTAATTCCCAAGTTGCTTGGATTTCTGTTCAAAAATTTGTCTTCAAAATCCAAGAATTCAAAAATCCAAGCTTTTTCTTGATTATTTCCCTTCCCTTCCAAAGTAATTGTAGGCTTCTGAATTAAACATCTTCAGCCCCATACAATATTAATCTGAGGCACTTCTGGCATGTATGAGTCAGGATTCCATCTGGTGATAGCTCTGGAGATGGAAAGACAGAAAGGGCACAGGACAATAGACATGGATATGCCTTGCTTGTAAGGGCCTGTAGATGATCAGAAGAGTACCAACAGGAAAGAGATTTGCTTCTAACCAAATACACCTTTGGTGCTTGCAGCTAAACCAGTTTACTATCTCCATCTTGGCTTTTTCAGGTTTTTACTCTTAGGGAACTGTATATGTGCCTGAGCACTCCAGGCGCCACCCTATCACTCTGTCTGAAGTTTTAGTGACTCATAAGCAGTGTATTTTCTCTAAATCGTTTTTTGAAAACATTTAATGAAATGTTTATACTTAAACTGTTAAGAGTTTTTTAGCTCTCCACTTTTTCACTCCCCATCCTTTTTTGTCCCCTCTTGTTTCCTCCTGAGATCAATTCTGAGAAGAAAGTGGCATATTAACCTTGTTCAGCAAGGCATTGTCTCATGCTTAAAGTAGATTCCCTGTTAATTTTCCTGTTGGATTGAAAGTGCTGATACAAAAGTTTCTTGTACATACTCTAGACATACCTGTCAATAAAGTCCTTTTCCAAGGGCATCTCTAGGTTTAGGAGTGGTTTTGCTTCAGAAAGCATGTTCTCTTGCCTTTTTCATGGTGATTTTATTTAGACTGTGCTGTTTTCAGTGGTGTAAGTGACCTGAAAAACATACTAATGTGGGTGGTAGTTTTGGAGTTAAAAGGTTCATTTGTAAAAGCCCAAAAGAATCTGTCACAAGGTTTGAAATATGGTACTGCTTGGAAAGTGAACTGTTAAATTTTAACAAGTTTCATTAATTACCATTTGTGCTTATACTTAAGACCTTCTCAGCCTTGTAAGTCACAGGTGACAATTTTAATGTATAAAACACAGTGGCCCAAACTTATTAATCATGCTTTTTCCCTTTTAGGTTTGGAATTCACCCTGTGGCTGGCCGTATGCCTGGTCAGCTGAATGTACTGCTAGCAGAGGCTGGTGTTCCCTATGATATTGTACTGGAAATGGATGAAATCAATGAAGACTTCCCAGGTTAGCACATGAGCTATAAGTTTTCAGTAGATTGGATGATTTATTTGATTCTATTTTTGCACTGCACAGGGGTTTTAACAATAGAAAGTCAAGAAGTCAAGCCATTCAGTTTCTCTTTGTAGAGGACTAGAGATTTTTTTTTCAGGTTGGGGGGTGAGTAGGGGGAGCTTTTGTTCTAATTGCTTGTAGCTGTGAAGTAAATGGCCATGCAGTATCTTTATTATCTCTGTTACAGCCTCATCCCCGCAGAGGAAAATTATTGTTACTTCTTTAGGTCAGGTATTGTAGTGGACTTGAACCCTGTCATGTGCTGCAAACCTGTACAGCACTATACTGGCAACTTCTTGCTTCCTTATATCTTTATTTAAAAGGCAGGTTGCTGGTAAAAGGTTTTTCAGAAGAATATTCAAAAGAAAAGCCAGGCACAAAAAAAATTTGAAAGTGATGATGCTATGTGTGTATTCAACCATATTTAAATATGAAAAGGATTTAACTTGTCTGTCACGGTGGTCTAATGAGTCCCTTGGAATTGGGTTGTGGATATGTGCAGTTTGTTAGAGTTAGCTGGCAGCATATTTGAACTCTCACATATAATTTGCCTGAGAAGTTTGTAAAATACTTGCATGCATGCGCTTAAGCATTAGGGGTTCTTCTGCCTAGAATGTTCCATCAGCCTCTGTGTTCTGATTTCAGATAATTTTTCATCAGTGTTGTTTTCTTTGTCTTGCTGCAGAAACTGACTTGGTCCTTGTAATTGGTGCAAACGATACAGTTAATTCAGCAGCTCAGGAAGACCCAAATTCTATCATAGCTGGAATGCCAGTTCTTGAGGTCTGGAAGTCCAAACAGGTGAGATTAACAGAGTTATCACCTAGTTTTAGCAAGCTTTTAAAACATATTTTATAGGATAAGCCAACAAGAAACTTCTACTGTTCTGGTTTCCACAAGAAGCTTTTCTCCAAGTTGTCCAACAAAAAGGTCAGTGCTTTGCAAGTGCGACGCACTGTTCATGATTTTATAATCATCATCAAGTACTTCAGTGAGACTAATGATTACTGCAATAGAAAAGATGAATTAGTGTGCCTCTACTAGAATATGATTAGAATAAATGGTGGTCTGCTACATCTGTAGCCCTGAAACATTTCTGTAAAAATACCTGTTTTGTAAAGTTTGTAGTTGACAACTTTAATTCTGAGGTGGAAATACAAGAATGAATAATATGCTTAAATAAAATAAAAAATAATAAATAAAACCCAACAAATATCCCTACCCAAAAAAACCCCAAAACAATGCATTGCTGAGTCAAGTAGAGCACTTAGACTGTCCAAGTTAAACCAACAGTTTAGTTACCTTAACAGTTTTGCTCTGGTCTAAAGTACATATACTTGTGTTTCTTTGGCCTAAAATCTTTGATACCTTGTTCTGAATGCAATTGTTCTGAAGGTTATCCATTCAAGTACTCAGTCACAGGCATATATATTTATCAGCAGTGTGTGGGTATATATTGCAATTTGATAAATAAACGCAAAGACAATTAACGTAAAACTTCTCAGTTTCTCTGCTGAAAGTGATATGGTTAACTAATTTGACACTTAATAGCTAAAACTGGCTGATTTTTTTTTTTAATGTCCCATGTATGAAGTAATACAGATCAATAGTAAAGAGACTGTTTCATGAAGTATTTATGTGGACACTTATCTGAATTTTCTTGCTATCAGGGAATCGAGCACTTCAAAATTAAAGTCTCAAAACCCTTTAATGTTGTGCTCATCAGTCAACATCTTGCTTTGACTTTATCACATGGAATAAAGGAAATTCATGTCCACAGTCTCTTAATCTGAAATATAACATTGTTTTTGACAACAAAATGTTTCTGAAATTGATCTGGATATCAATTTATCTGCTATATTAAAATTTGAAATACTATTTCATAGCAGTCAGCATCCTGTTTTGGTCAGAGGTTTCTCTTTTTTTATTTGTGGAGGTTGGTTTTGTGTTGCCTTTGTTTGAGGAAGAGTGATGGCTGTGCTTTGCTGTTTCAAACATGAACTCTTTATGTGCAGGTTATTGTAATGAAGAGATCTCTGGGAGTTGGTTATGCAGCAGTGGACAATCCCATCTTCTACAAGCCCAATACTGCCATGTTGTTGGGAGATGCTAAGAAGACCTGTGATGCCCTGCAGGCCAAAGTCAGGGAATCATACCAAAGCTAAATACTGATTTGTATTCTGCTCATATTTCCAACTAAAGGTTTGTCACAGAGGTCACAGAACATAAGAGGTAGAAGAATCTCTCACTCTCATAAGGCAGCTGGCTTTTGGAGAAGACTGCATTGACTCCTAGGAGATGTAGTTCAATCAGGGGATATAGACTTTTATAAAAACATGGGCAGATTAGCCCTTCAAACTAAATCTCCAATGAGACAATGCAAAAGAGAATGAAAATGTTCTTTTTAAGATCAATGTTGTGCTGTTACAAGAGGGAACTAGTAACTCATGGCCATCTTTAAGTAGTTACTGACTTCCTCCTCCTTACTGTCTGTACTTCTGTCATGGAAATTCACTAAAAAATACTGTGCCAAAACTGTATTCGGTCTTATCATCAAAGCTGTTTTTTGGCTGGTATGGACAGTTCAACTGTTGATTTAATCGAAACTTAAAAATAAATTTCAAACAGATGCCAGCAGAAGCAAATCTTTGCATGTCCCTTCGAACTCAGGACATTCTCTGAAACAGATACTTACATAATTTGAGATCTAAGCATAATGTTCTTTTTCTTTTGGGGATTGTATGTATGCTGTGAATCAGGAACACTTTAGGAAAGTTACTTTAAGGAAACAGGGGAGGGGGAACACTTTTTTATTTGTATTCAGATAAAAACCCCATTCTGTTTCTTTGGATCAGTAGTACTAGGATTCTCATTAACATGTGCTTTACCATGAAACACTAGATAACTGTTGAAGTGCTAATAAAAAGTCAGTTATTTTTCTCTGTTATTACTGTCTTTGTTTTCTCCTGTTGTTTTTCCTGAGTAGGTAACTAGTCCAAGATTACTTTTGAAAGTTAAGAGAATCAAGCTGCCACCAAAGGATGTTGAGATTTAAGGCTGTAGTGAATGGAAATCATAATAAAATATTCTTTTTCTTTTTTCTTTTTAAATTGCATTGGTTCTTTACATTTTTTCATTCTAGGTATGACTGTCACCTGACCGTAGCAACTTCACTTAGCTTTTCTAGTAAATGAAGAGGGTTTGACAACTGAGAGTGATTTAACAAGATACATTGCTTTTTTGAGATTAAAAGAAGAGAGAAAAAAAAGCTAGAATAACTGCCTGGTGCAAGTAGTTAATTTCCCAGTGGCTGAGGTATGAGATGAATCCTATCGCTTTGAGCCAGGTACCATGTAGTTTGCTTCAGTTGTTTTTCAGTTCTGCAAGACTTTTGAGTTGATTGTTGTGATGATTTCAGTTTCTACCTTCAAAATGAATGATAAGTGAATAATTTTAGCCATCTGACATTTCGTTCACTCAAACTCAAGCTTTAGTGAAGCCCAGACTGGAGGTCTCTTCCAGAGGCTGCAGCCTGGCATTGGCTCATGAAGTAATCTGTCTTTCCTCTTGTAGAAAGAGGAAAGCAGGTGCACAGGGCCCCTGGGCTTGTAGTGTGACAGAGGGTAAAGATCTAGCTTCTCTCCTGTGGATCTGGCTAGTGCTGTGAAGGTTTTCCCCTCTCTATCCTCTCTCAATCATTCTTATTATCACCCAAGAGGTGTTTACTCTAGCCTGACTCAAGCAGGCCTTGGAAATCTGATCAAGTTATGGCAAAGCAGTGCAGCAAGAATGAGAGTATGCAGTACATTCATCTGTTTAGCTGTGAAGTTTTTGCAGTTTGCAGCCTGTGTCCATAACTCACTGAGACAACTTCAATTTTTGCTGTGGTTTTTCTTTTTCCTTTTCTTAAAAAAAAAAAAAAAAAATTCTTTTAATACAAATTGTTACATCACTAAAGTTAGAGAGAAAATTAGTTTGGAAAGATTCACTAATTTGACCCAGTTCCCTGCTGAAAACAGATCCAATTTGATTGGATCGGTACAGATTTTAATCTGAACTTCTTGGTGGATATGTCAGCCTCCCTGTTGTTACAGTGTTCAATTCTTCCAGTTGGGAACAAATGATTTTTTAAAAAAATTGTAATTAGATTTTCCTTTTCAACTGAAATTAGAATTTCCTTTACTGGAATTGCCTGCAACCGCAGGAGACCAGTTTGCCCAGTTGTGCGAGTCTCCAGCAGCATTTCATACACTTTTGCTGGCTGATGTGCTCCCCCATCTCTGGAATGCATTAATTGTGCAAGCATCCAGTCCCCTCTGCAATACCCACCTGCTGTTCTTATCTCAGACAAGCCACATTGAACATCAGAGGCAGCTGAAAAGGAGGGGATGCGTGGGGGAAGATGGACTGAAAACAGAACTGAAGCCCAACTATCTTTCATCATTTTTCCACTCTTCTTGAGCCAGAGACTTATTTAGATTAGAAGTTAAATTTATAAAATATAGTATTTCTAAGAAACACACTTCTTACTTTCTGTACTGAGAAGTACAAAATTTTTTGTGCTGTCAAATTTTCTTTGAATAATTTTGTAAATAGGGAAATTTTACTGTTTACAAAATGACAAGGTTTCTGTTACATGATCTATCAATCTCTCAGATTCTTGCTTTAGTCTATGATGTGGTTTCTGAAATTCCAATCTAATGAGTCATGTATCCCCCTATATTGGTTTCATGCAGCAAGCACGTAATTCTGGTCCATTCAAATAGAGAAACTGGGGACTGAACCTGCTTCTGCTTTTAAATTTGAATAAAACCTCGGCATTTGGAGTTTTATCCACTTGCTACATTTTGGGTTCTGTTGCAGGGCACTCTTGGAGCACACAAACCTGGATTTTTTTGAAACCAAGCTAGAAGATATATTAGCACCATGAAGGAACATTTAGTCTGTAGGACTTAGACTGGAGGTTATCCATAGTAAACACCCTCAAACAAATAGGAATGGATTTCATAACCTCAGCACAGAGGGCCTTGTTTGCTAGGTTTGTTTCTAGAGTGCCAAAGTAGCTGCTGAGGTAGTCTTCCAAATCTGAAGCACATAAGAGAAAATAAGGGGATGTATTTCAGTGTCTTCCATTATAAGGCTCAGTTATTTGTAGTAGGTTAACTTAACATTTCAATTCAAAGAAATGCACCAGATCAAGAGTGTGTTGCAGCACCGGCACATGTGAGCTTTTGTGTAAAGTTTCAAATTCTCCAGGAAAACTTTACAGAAGGGGATTTGTGTGGTAGGAGGTCTGAGTCCTCTGTTTGGTACCTAAGAAGTGCAGTTCAAATACTCATTTCATAAGACTTGCAATGAGTATTGTTCCATCAATATGATTAATAAACAAATTACAAATGGTAATAGCTTGCATAATTCAACTGCTCTGCAGCTGTCCAGAGGATATATTGCATTGAAGTCTTAGGCTGTTGTGGTACATGGCTCTTCCTGAGAAGGAGATACATACTTAGATGTTTCCATAAATGGATTTCATAATATTTCAAGCTCCAAGTTCTAAAAAGGTGATGTTTTGCAGCAGTGGAACCAATCCTAAAATACTAATTAAAGGTATTACTTGATAAATTAAGGGACTAATTTATAGCCCTTATATCAGGGTGATCAGCCTGATGACTTCTAAGGAAAGAGCGGTTTCTCCAGTTGCAAAGATAGCGAGGAATGTTAGCTAATGGGAAGACAGTAATGAGGAAGAAGTGTTAGAAGAAACAATTATTCTGCTTTCTCTTTTTTCATTTTTGCCTGGAGACAGATTTTCCCTGAGAATGAGTGGGATCATATTCTTCAGTTGAACATAGGCAAGAGATAGTTTTGTGTTCTTACTTTAATGACAGTTCATCAGTTTTGTTTTACCTCATACACTCCAGGGCTGGATGTAGGCCTCTACATCACTTCGAAACCTGACACTTCAGAGTCCTATTTTCTGCACAGCATATATAAATTACTTGTTAATTTTTTACTCATTTACCATTTACTCATTAGCCCATTTTTACTCACTTACTAGAGAAATGGCTGTGTAAATTCTACATTATTAATTTTTAAATTCACACCTCTTGCCACTTTTTTGAACTCTGTATACTGTACTTCTGCAAAACAGTTTTAATTGGAAAAGAATACAGAAAATAGCTATTAAACCTTATTTACCAACTACAACTAGCTTTAGACTATTATGTAAACAAGGTACAAAATATGTCTGTTACTTTTTTAAATAATAGGGTCAAAATGGGCCAGAAAAGGGAGAAAAGGATTTGCATGTCAGAGAATTAAAGGAGTCATGCTGTAAAGTCAGCCCTTTGCCTCACATGTAAGTATGGCTTTAAAATAAGGTTATACATGATGCAGTTCTGTTAGATGTGCCAAGGATGACATTTACCAAGTCTGATGTTTTGCAATTAGACATGATACTGTGAAAAGGTCCTGTCTGTCCTGACCATTTTTTCCTGTCCATTGTTGACAAAACCCCCATAAAACTAGTTATTATCCAACCATTTCCCTATTAAAGGAAGCAACAAAGGAACTGGAGGACAGAAGGACTGAAGGGGCTTCACACTTACAAAGAAGTGTCTTCTGAAAGAATATTGAGGTTGAACTCTAGCACAGCATGAAATTAAGTTATTCTATTGCATGGTCAGTCTAACCCATGATTTAAAAAAAAAAGTCCCTAGCAGAATGGAAACTAACAGCTAATGAATATAAAAAGCTCAAGCAGATGTTAAAGCTGTCTCATGCAGTAATAAGTAGCAGTTGCCTATTCCTCCTATTAAAATATTACAGATGTGGGTAAGAAAAGCCATTTAATTTTCTGATTTTACATTCTCAGAAGCTCATTTTTGTTATGGACCATGAAACAATGAACTTCAGTTTTCAAGAGTTTTTTGCTGGATTTGTTGATGTACAGACATAATACAGGAAGTCTCTAATCAACATCAACAATTCTTATTTTTCATTAGCATTTTGTCCCCCAAAATAGCCATTGAATGCTAGTTTAGTGAACCGTATAATTTGATGTGATTGAATTATATCTGAGTTTTGAAACCTGAAAAAAGTAAAATGCAATGTGCTATGTATTGCTATAATTTTCATGTCATATTGCTGATGCAACACTGACTTATTTTTTAAAATTTTCAGAAATATCATAAGCCACACTTTATACCTGGTTAATTTGATCAGTGGAAATGGCTAAGCTGATCCACAGAGCTGCTGAACTTTGGCTGTAGACCTCAGAATCACATTTTTTTTCTGCAGGATGATGTAGCATCTGTTGCCTTTTTACCTACTCATTCCATTTTGTGTTTTGTGAGACATTATCACGAGATTTGGTACTTAAATGCTAACTCTGTCTGAGGCATCTAGTTTCTGTTGTTCACCTTGGGAACTAGTCATCTTTGCAAGTTTTTTATGGAGTTGATCTTACAGGAAATGCTACAGTAGCCCCATCTTACTGCCCTGTATTTCTAACTCTGCTGCCAGGTTTAGGAAAGAGAGGGAGCTTCCCATTTCTGCTGGACCAGCTGGTGTGTTGTGGTTGTAAAATGTTACTTGCCTGGTGCTCATTTGTCTTCACAGTGAGGGTGGTGAGGGACTGGCACAGGTAAGCCCCTTACGTTCATTACAGATCTGAATAAAATAAATACAGCCTGGATGGGAGATGATAGGAGTGAGAAGCTTCAGTTTTAATGTGGAAACATGCCCTACTGTATTGTGTTACTTTAGGACTACACAGTCTTCATGTTAGACATACATTGCAATTCCTCAGGTTTGTTAAAATTAATTTTATTACAAGTTTTAAGTAAAACAAAGTTGAGATGAAGTTGAGATGACTGAAGACCAAAATACAGTTTGAAAACTTTAGTGTAATAAACAGTGTAACACTACACATAGAAAGGCTTGCTTGGGTTATCCTGCAGATATGTTGGATTAATCTCCCTAATGAATTGCAGTGCATTCCTCTGAATAAGGAGACATCTGAAATTTTGTCTTTTGCTGATGACATGAGAAATAGGAAAATTTTCAAGAGGGGTTGATTTTTACTTTTGTAACAGTCAATTCTCTTTCACTCTATTCAGGGACCAGTTCTGTGGCTTTGGGCTGAACAGTTAAATCTCAGTGTTTGGAGGGGTGTGATATCCTTCCATCTCAGAAAATGTACAATGGCTTACCAACAGCAACCATTTTTTAAATAAAGCAAGTGGTAGCCTTAGCAACACATTGTTTCTGTGCATGCATTCTTCTCAAAATAATTGTTTTCAAAATTGTCAGCTCTTAAAAAGAGAAAGAAGAAAGCTGCATCTTTTGCCAGCCAGAACCTGGAAAACATATAGTCTACAGACTGGTCCCATGCTGCTCTTGTGTTTGTAAGGTGGTATTCTACCCTTTGAACTTAATAAACCTGTAGCACATGCTTCCGTGGATAAGGTAACTTCTCACTCCAAATAGCTGTAAAAGCTTTTTAGCATACTTGTCTCTTTAATTTAGGAGTAAGTTCTAGTATGTGAAAGACGTGCATTTGAGAGGATATTTTGTTAGAATTGTTCCTGCAGACAATGCCTTTTCTTTCCTCAAAAGATCCCATGCCGATGAGGTGCAAAAGTTAGTATTTGATCCTTAGTTTTCAACCAATATCTTTTTTATCCGATCTTCAAAATATACTGATTTGACTCTCATCCAGACTTACCTAATATATTATGAAGTTAGGACAGGGAAGTAGCTCAGGTTTTGATCAGTTTGACATTAGGTTTACCACACCTGAAGACTTATGTTCTTTGCAGGAAATACCAAAACATCCTGCCAGAGTTTAAATTCATTAATATTTTTCCATTTCCAAGCAGAGTTAGAATCAACTTGCTTTTACTACCTAGCTCCAAAGATTGCTTCCTTCATGGCTTTTACTTTAAAGACTAGTTATAGTTGCCTTGGGAATTACTCTGATCATCTTGCAGTAAAAATTTTAATGCATTCATTTTGTGGGTGAAAATTAGTTTTGGTTATTTTCTTAATTGTCTGCATTTTGTGTTGGAGGAGGTGGCCACAGTTTGTAGGAACAAAAACACGAGAAAGAATTACCATGCTTTGCAAGCAATTAAACTGTGTTCAATACAAATATAGTAGAAAAGGAACAGAGACAAAGAGGACTCGGGTATCTAAAGCATCTTTTTTCCCAAAAAAATTTTGGTGTTTTTATAATAGTTTCTACAAAACAAGAAAGATATTTTATCTAGCCTGAATTTGATGCTGTATCCAGAAATTTCTTTATTCCTTATAGGAATTACTTGTGATTTATTACAGTATTCACAAACTTTCCAACTTTCAAGAAAAAAAAAAAGAAAAAAGACATTTAAGAAATTAAGGAATGGAAATGTTGAAATGTTGAGCTATTTGGATGTTCGCATATGACATTTATGTTTTCTGATTAATGAATAGATAAACCATTATCCCCTTACAGGATTGTATTTGCTGTGTAGGGAATGTTTTCAAGATCCCAAAACAAGGGATGGTGGAAAAGAAAGGCCCTTAGTAACAGACCTTTCTGCCCCAGGGCAGGTTTGATATGCTGACCAGGCGAGTCCCAGTTTGCCTCAGGTCTGCCCTGTGATGGTGGCACTACTTTACGAGGGGACTTACAATCTTTGTCACCCCAACCACTAATTAAGTGTTCAGGGTGTGGAACATGAGTTCCCACAAAAAAAGAAGATCTTTAAAGGCTAATGTTTTGCCTACAGTAGCCTTTGTATATTAATAAATATACAGGATTTATTAAAATCCTGTGGAAATAAATACTGTTGAAGTCTAAAAAGTGGGGGTAGAATGCTCTGCATGTGTGTTGCAGTATGCTGCCAAAACCTGTGTTTCAGCAGATGTGTATCTCTACAAACACATTTTGCTCAAATATCCAAGACTTTTACATGTGTTGCTGCCTGGTTGCATATTTAGAGAGGTTTTTTTGAAAGCTTGTTCCAGAAACATCAGTTAGATCTCTTGGGTTGTATTTGCATTACCACAGAGAATTAACCTCGTGCAGAATGTGTAATGGAGCAGCTATGGCATTGTCTTCTGAAAAAGACCTTTACCTCTTGGTGGATTGGTTGTTGCTATTGTTTGGTGGTCTGCTGTTGTCATAGCAGACTAAAAATGAAAGGGAGAGTTGACATCTTTTATTAGGCAACTGCTGTAGCTGGGAAAAGAATAGACACATTTTTTCAGCCCTCATTTTCTTCCTCTAGTCAGAAATGGCCTTAGCTTTTGAAGTGTTATTAGGTTGAAATATTCTGATCCTTTTCTAAGCTATATTGTTGGGTTTTACATTATTTCTTCTTACAAAACTTGCTTTCCATGGCATGTCAGGCAAGCTTTTATAAAATTTCTTATTGCTGTGGGACCTAAAATTATTGAACATTAATATGATACTAAATATATCTGGTGTAGTTTTTTTCTCGTATTTATTCTTAAATGAACGCTGTTTTCCTTTTTCTCTAGCAGAAATATTTGTTAATCTTATTGTAAATCTTAATGTCTTGAAAATTTTTAAATAAGAATTTAAAATAGAATGCACATGTTTCTACTGACACAGCAAAAATGAGTCATGTTCCTTTAAGCAAATAAAAGAGTATGTTCATGCATGTTAAATAAGTGTAGATGATATTTCAAGATAGGAAAAAAGGGCAAATTTTTTAAAAAACTGTATGGTGTTTTTTAGCCTTTGGTGTTTTTCACACTAGAGTGCTTGATTTGAACGTTTTATTAAATATGTCTTTGAAGTCAACTGAAACACTTCAGTCTCTTACAGAATTACATATCTTGTAGCAGTCTGTCATTACTTGACTGGATCGTGGCATCCAGCCATAAACTTGATGCTCATCTGTGTCCCTAAGTGACATGTAGTAGTTTTCATGGCACAAATGGTCAGTAGCTGCCCTTTGATAGGGACTGGCCTGCTTTTCTGTGCTGTGTCATTTTTTGCTGAGTTCTGGTGGTAAGAACAACAGCAAGGTCTAAGTCCCTGACGCTGTGACTGGGCCTTGTGCTTGTGACTGTCACAGGAATCACTCCAGAGTGTCCAGGTGGAAGACTTGCCCATCTCCATTTTCTCTGTTGTATGCATTCTGCCCATGTGATACTGTTGTGAGTAGTGTTCAGGAAAACAGATTAATGAGATGATTTCCTTGGTCTTTTATCTCTTCTGAGAAAGTTACTATGGAAATGCTTGATTTTTGGCCTCATAAAGATGAGGTTGAATATAGTTTATAAGTATGAAAATACACCATAATAGAATACAGAATATCCAGGAAAAATGCCTAATGTGGCTTCTGTGTTCCATTTCCTAGTCCTAGAGTAGTCTTGCTGGGATTTTTTTAGACACAGTCTCTAATATGCCTTCTCAATTCAGCTCTTTGGCTCTGTTTTTTGAGAGTATTCTATGCAGCACTGTGAGAATTGATGAATATCACAGGTAGCAAATTTCATCAGACTGCCTTTGGGAAATCAATTTTCATTCTGCCTTTTTGAGGATTAAAACAAGCTTCAAAATAAATAGCTTTGAAATCAAATTACACTGCAAACCTGAACATCAAAATCCTAATTTAAACATGATCTGAGCTATCTCTGTGCCTCTCTAATCCTTGTGTCAGTCTCCCATATGATTTTTCTAGTGAGGGCCTTGAAGAAGTTCTTTTCAGTCAGAAAAACTGGTTTGGGCACTTGGAGTAGAGAGGCAGCAGAACAAGGGAAGAAGAAAAATATGGATGCCAGAGCACCTGGCTTGAGAGCTGAATGGTAATTGACTGTACCGGCCACTGGATGTCACTTGTTCCACATAAATACATCTAAGAAGTTAATTGGCCGCAGAGACAATAGTTTGTGCGTCTGTTGGGAACATGCAAATGGGTGTCTAAGTGCGCACAGGCAGCAGAATTTTTCTTTCTCTGCCTTATGCTTTTTCATCTGGAAATCAAGAGAGCTTAATTTGAAGTGACACCTTGTTACTTTGGAGTGCAAGATGCTTGTGGCTGATTTTTGCCTATGCTACCTGTCTTAAGTTTGGATGCTGCCTTTTCCTGGAACGTGGAACCATGAGGCAGCCATCAGGAGGGTCCTAATTCTGCCACTACAGTGCTGGTCTCCATCCCTTTGTAGCATTAACAGTGACTTGCCCCATGAGTTGAGTCAGCAAAAGTGTGCTTTTCACCACAGTGCTTTTGATCTGTGTGTAGGTTCGCTTTAAAGATGAAAATGTGGGTGTAGAGAAAGATACATCAAAGTTAGAAAAGAAATTTAAAAAAAAACCCAAAAAACAGGAAAAGAAAAGGCAAACAAACAAACAAAACCCCCCAAAACCAAAACAAAAAGAGAGAGAAAAGATAGAAACGACCAAAGCCCAAGAGGAAATACTCTGTTCTTGAGGTAGTGACCATTCAGTACAGAAAAGCTAGCTCAGGAAATTCACACCTTGGAAAAAAAATGTGCAGGCAATGTGAACAGCAGTCAAATATTTACCTCCTTCTGTGTATTGGTTTATGTAGTTACACTTGATCTTGTCAAGTGCCATGCAAACAGAACTGTGCCTGGATGTACAGCCCGTCTGTCACCTCCTGGGAGGAGGCCATAGCCAGGTGGGGTTGGTCTCTTCTCCCCGTTAGCCAGTGACAGGACAAGAGAACACAGTCTTGAACCATGCCAGGGCAGGCTCAGGTTGGACATCAGGAAGAATTCAGTCACTGAAGGGTTGATGAGACATTGGAATGGGCTGTCCAGGGAGGTTGTGGAGTCACTGTCCCTGGAGGTGTTTAAGGAAAGATTGGGCTGCCATTCAGTGCCATGTGGTTTAGCTGACAAGGTGGTGTTGGGTCATAGCTTGGGCTCAATGACCTCAAAGGTCTTTTCCAGCCTAACTGATTCTGTAATTCTGTGTGATTCTGTAATTGCATCATTTATTTGACAGCAATCAAAAAAATGATAAAAAAGGAGAAAGGACCTTTTCCTGACTGACCCAGATAACTGTGTTAAGTCTTTCACTTATAAGTCAATGTACATGCAGGTAATCCTCACCCAGAGCCCATTGTCTCATCATTTCTTTTCCTGGCTAGATTTTCTAATAAGTATGTAAACCATGTAAAATGTTTGTATAACCATAAAAAAAATTTTCAAAATTTATTCATGAAATGCAATATGAAGACCTGTAAAATAATCTAAAAGTTATAGAATGCATAATATTAGTTATATGCATATATTAGATATATATAATATCCCATAGTTAATGAGTTTATGTCAATACAGACTGTCTGTAGTGTCAATGTTATTTGCCACTCAACTGCTTTCTGCTATGTGCCAGCTCTTAAAATTTTATTCGTATTTCAGATGTAGAATTATACTTTGTCCTTAGTGAGGTGAGGTCTACCTCTTCAAATTACTTCAGACTGAGAATGTTCTTCTCATGTGAACTGAGTTGTTCTGAAGTATTACTGCATTCTTGGAAATAAAAAAACAAACACTCAAACAAAACTGTTCCCTATCATCTGAGAGGGAAAAAAAAAAATAAAAATGACCCAGTGAAAAATCAATTCTGATTTTTATTTCTACCCAAACCTTGTTCAAAATGAAAATAGATGTTGTTGCATCTTACAAAATTCCGTGCATTTGACTTGAAGAATGGGAGTTCAAGTGTGGGTCCCATCTAGAAACGAGTAATTACTGCTAACAATTTCCTCCTACTTGTCATTCCCTTAAAAGTTACGCATAAGTTCACTTATGCATTGTGCAGTGCATAAACACTAAAGTGGTAGTGTCTTTGCAAGGTACATGAACACATTTTTAATACAATTGTATTTGTATGTTTTCATTGTGTTTTTACCTGTTTATAGTAAATTGCTATCCTGAATTTATATAATATCCTTTATTTACTGCTTTGGACAACTTTCAGGTTTTTTACAGCACTGTAATCAAATATCACAAGTGTTTAAAACTGAAATCGTGATTGTTTCCCTCCTATTTGTATTTTCTGCATCTGATGTCATCTGCCATAAAAACTCAAGTAAGGGTCACTGCATTATCAAGTCTAAGGTAGCTGCTGCTTACCAACTCTACTGTTGTTAGAGAATGATTTGTTAGGGAATGGTCTCTTTCCAAGGATCTTTCAGTGATCCCATCTTTTATAGAGGAGTGCTGTCTCGTGAGTTCTGTTGTGTCTTAATAATTTACAGTGAAGTTTGAAGTCCCAGTTTTTCACGACATTTCAATAGTATAAATTTCCCAACAGCAAAGATTGTCTCTGTCTGGTTATTATAACATCATATTAGATACCAATGGAAACAACAGAGCTTGTTTGCTCTTAACAACATACAATTCAAGCAGTGTATAATACAAACCTTTGGTAATTTTGTTTCAACAGTTAAACATATTGGTCAAATTTGGTAAATGACGCCCTAAAGGACTGTGCTACAGATTACAAGAGCTGTAGGAGCTTGTAAGCTGCTTTCTGGCACTGAATTTTAATTAAAAATATGAGGGGACCTTTTGTAATCACAGACATGTGAGGAACAGAAAAAAAGGTTAAAAAAATCTACCTTTAGCTTATAGTTGTACACTTTAACATATTATTTTTTCTAACAACTCTACCATGATATTTCAAATATCCCCGATGTAATTCAGACAGGGAAGGAGACAGCTAGCTATTTGCATGACAGCTCCTCTTGGAGGAAGGCTTTCGTATGCTAGGTCTCCCTCTCTGCCTTCAAAAGGAGCCGTATTCACAGCTTGTCATGGGTATTCAGTTTGTGTCTCATTTCACATTTGGGGAAGGCAGGGGACTGCAAGTAGTTAGTGACATGTATTATGACTTCATGTCCTCTTTTCCACTTGCCTTTTGTCCTCTGAGCAGTGTGGATTTCACCACAAGCAAGCTATTCCAAGTAAGTTTTGTTTTGGTTGGAGTTTTTCTGTGCAGCTTTCTATGTCACATAAGGAATTTCAGGAATAAGAACAAAAAGGTGTCAGGGTTAGTGTGTTGTGAAGTTTCCACTTCTCCCTTGCTTTGCTGGATAACTGATGGACACCTTGCTGGATTTTTATTAATTTACTTGTCTAGCAGTCCTATAGGTCCTATGGGTTTTTATTTTGGGGAGTTTACCAATTTTAAATTATGGGTGAGTAGACATAAGCAACTTGGTTGTTTTGGTTTGTATCAGCTGCTTCCAAAGGTGCTCTTCTACAAGTTTCATGGAGTATCTCTTATGTCTGATCCATAATATTGAAAACATAATTTAAGGAAACATTTTCTAGCTTTAAATACAGATTATGAAGTCACAGATTGGTATCTTAACAGAAAGACATGCATATAATGGTACCAAAAATACAACAGATCCTTTGGGTAGTAGTATTTTAGTCCTACTAGAGCCCAGGGCTATAAATTTTACTACAGTCAGGTTACAGACACTGTAAGTGATGAAATGAAACAGTACCTACTTGAGTTCCTCTTCATGCAAACATTTCAAACAAGCTGAGGAAAAATGAGTAATGCATGCATTAGTGTTCTGCAGGGTGATATATTCATTAATTCTTTTAAAGTGTGTGGTGGATCTCCATATGAATCATGAGAAAATACCAAGTACTTCTAACCTGCTGTGTGTCAAAAAATGTAAGAAAAGCATATTTGTTTAGTTCCATCTTTTTGAAGCATGTGTATCTGTGTACTTTAGGCTCCTGATAGGCTATTAATTAGAACAGTCTTTTTTCCCCCTTCCAATTTTTTTTGTTTGGTTTTTGGTTTTTTGTGGGTCTTTTGTTGTTTGTTTTGGGTGGTTTTTGGTTTCGTTGTTGGTGGTGGTGTTTTTGTTGGTACAGCAAATAATGAAGCAGTTCTGCCCCTGGCAACTCAGAAAAGAAGTAGGAAGAAGAAAAGTTTAGGCAAAATATTGTAACTAAAAGTCATTTTTCCAAAGAAAACAGGCAAGGAGATGAGATTATTTTGTTGAGTTCTGAAAAGTATCAAAATTACTCATGTTGTAACAGTGGGTACATTTAAGTTCCACGCTAACACCCAGGAAAGCTTTGAGTTCCATGTCCTCATAGACTCAACATTAAACTGGGAAAAAAAGTCTTTGCATGGAGTGTGAACATCCTCTGTCAGAGATCCAGACTGGTGAGATGACCATAACTTAGAGGAAAAAAGTATCTTCTTGACTCAGCTGAGCAGAACTCACTTCTCCCACCCTTCTCCCTCTGGTGAGGCAAATTTTGTCATCAGCTCTGCCTGTGTGAACAATCCCTTTTCAGCAGAAAACTTTTTTGACTGTGGGCTCAGGAGGGCAGGCCCAGCTGAGAGCTCCTGCCTGGGGCTAACACAACTGATGCACCTCAGCATTCGCACAGTCTCGGGAGGTGACCAGCAGGTAACGCTGGATTTCACACTGCACCTCTGTGAGCACAGACCTCTCGGGGCTTGAGCCACTAGGAATCTCTGTCTATAGAGCTGCAAGGCTTTGGAGAGGTTTCATTCCCCCCTGTGCCAGGCAGTGGGGCAGGACCTGCTTGCACACAGTTTGTGGAAGGCAGGCATTCCTTCCAGTGAAACTGCGCAAGTGAAACTGTGCAAATGGACACTCAAATGCATTTCAATAGAGACAGTCACATGTAGTGCTTTCTCTAATTAAAAAAGGTTTTTGTGAATAATCTCTTAGAAAAATGGGGAAAAATTATCATTTTTCCCACATTTTGAACTCTAGAATGTGACCCTGATAGGAGAAGTACTTTTGCCAGCGGATTTTTTTCATGAGCAATGCTCTTTGGTCTGACATTTGAAACTTGTGCCAAAACCACTGGGGTCAAAAGGTAGAATTAAAAAATTCCAAAATTCCTTTTTTTTTTTTTTTTTTTTTTTTTTTTTTTTTTTTTTTTTTTTTTTAAGGAACAGGTATGTCTCTCTATACAGAAATTAAAGAGATGGAGTGTTTTTGCCTTTAAAAAAGTTACTTATTCACTAGAAGATTACAGGAAAAAAAAGTTATTTACACATTGGGCAAATATGTTCTGTTTATCTGCCAAGACAATTCTTGCACCATAGTAATTCCTTCTGAAGAAACAAATGTCCCCTTTCACATTACAGCTATGCACAGTTTACATGAATTTTTCCAGGACTCCACTTTAGAAAACTGCAGCAACACCTATATGTTTTTCTTTTCCTTCAAGTGTAAGCTGTGACCTTTTTATCATGGCCCCATACTTATACAAGCCAAAGCACTGGTAGGTGATAACCTGTAGGTGTTATGAAAAGTACTTTGCTAAACAGGAGCACTACAAATTTTGTCAGAGCAAATAGTTTTACCACATCCGTGTTAGAAGGGCAGATCAGAACGGATTTAGAAGCTCAGACTCAGCAAGTGTGGAACTATGTGATCCATGAAATACACCCTTGATTTTTTTCCTTTCTTTGGGTCCCCTTCTATCAGTGTTAAGAGGGCCATTACACATAAAGCAAGTCTCCCAAGATTTGTTGTGACAAAATATCTGGTATTACCTACTAGAGAATTCTTTAAATAAAATCTTGAGCCTGGGCTGAGTGATGCCTTTGGGATGCTAATCAGCTGGGAATTCTCTCAGGACACTTAACCCCAGTGGCTGAGTGAAACTGTATTCCTTTCAAAACAGAGTTATACAGATGCTTTATCTTAAAGCAGAATTGACACACAAAATGTCAGCAAATAACTATAAAAGAACCTCCCCCTCAGAGCTGGCTCCGGAAGTAGAGTGTGTAATCCATGAGGAGACATCTGCCTCCTCAAAGGACTAAGACATGTCTCCAAGGAAGTCCTTAAAGAATGGACTTCAAAACCACCTCGAACTCTTATTATATTTCAAACTAACCTTGTATTTTGGTTTGAAATACAGCTGCCAAGGGAGATGGGAACCTCCCCTGGAATGGAGATTATGACCCCCTTCCCTCTGAATTATTATAACTTTGAAATTAAGGAGCTTTCAGGCAAATATATGGGAGAAGGAATAAGAGTTCTTTACTAATGTATGCATGGATAATGAGTCAAACAAACAGGAACAATGGTAACAGCAGTGAACAGGAACAGAAAACCCAAGGAAGTCACTTCGCTTTTTCAGCCCTTTCCCTTTGGGTGCAGTTCCTCTCACAGCCAGCAGGGGCGCTGGTGGCTCCTGGCCAGGCAGCGAGGGTGTGATGATTCCCCCGCGCCTGCAGGGGGCGCTGTGGTGGGAGCTCAGTCGCATCTCCCTCACGCGGCAATGGCGGGCGGGCTGGGTGACAAAGACAGACTGCAGCGGGAACTTCGGGGCAGAGGCTGGAGTGGACGGGTGGGCTCACTGGGGGCAGCAAGAGGCAGCAGGAGCTCAGCAACTGTGGCAGGCACCACAGGGCTTCCCAGCTTGCAGAGAGTGTGCAGCTACAGTGTAGCAAAAACCGCACAGCAGTGGTTAAGAAATCGCAGCGCTGGGCAGCGGCAGCCTGGCTCCTGAAGGAGAGAGTCCCCCTTGGAGGGGGAAGGGGCTTGGGAATCCTGAGGATTTTTCCCTGAGGCACCCCAGCAGATGGTGAAGGGCCCCTGTTTGGTGAGTTTGGGTGACGATCAGTGCACACAGACTCTGTTAATGAGGTCCCGGTGCGGCGGCCGCTCTCAGGAGCAGAACTCCCCTCACGGCAGGAGAAGGGCCGTGGCAGACGGAGCCTCGCAGTGGGGGCGAGATCTTCCCACAGCAACTGCAGCTGCTTCCCCCAAATGCTGAGAGAGCAAGGGCAAGCCAGGAGCTGCACCCAACCACTTTCCCCAGCCAAAATCTTGCAGTATTTCTACTCTTCCAGGAGAAACACCTCAGATAAAAGCAGCCAAGTGCACTCCTCCCGCTCCTTTATGGGTACATATATTTTATCTCTTGGAAGTACCAGTCATTATTGTCTTTTTTTGTCACCAAAAGGGACAAAATTCCCTGAGAGAAAGAAACAAAAGGAAAAATCCTAACCCCAACACATTGGCATTTTAATTATACCAGGAACACACTTTTAGTAAAGGGGTGCACAAATGCGAGTTGTGAAAGAGGAACTGGTTCATCTCCATCTCTGGAGAGTTTAGTGCCATAATAAAATTTATTGCTCCTGCTGGCCATGTCTGTACTGATTGTGCACAAATAAATATCTGTAACACAAACCTTTTGTGGGGTGGAGGTCTCTGACCATTATGAGTGACCAAAGTAAAGCTGGTTTTGTTGGACTAACACCCTGCAGGTATATTGCCTCTGCCAAGAATTCTCAATAAAACCCAAGAAGTTTTTTAAAACTCATAACTGCTCAGATATTCCCAATTGCATATCTTCAAAATACTTTGCATATTACTAGGATTAAGCATTATTTGGTTTGAGTCACCTGTGCCTTGGAGGCCAGCAGTTACAGATTTGCTTTTACTCTTGATAGTGCCCTACTTTTTGTAAAAAAATATTGGTTTTCCTTGCTAGTAAGTCCTGTTTCTATTGGTACTGATGTATCTTGTCACTCACAAAAGACCAGTGACATTATTTATGTGCTGTATGTGATTCACAGAAAATCTTCATTGATTTTAGCTGCGCAGACTGATACTATCTTGATAAGCTGCATTTTCCAAACACCTTGGGGAAATTGTAACTTTCTTATGTTGTCCTGAATTTTAAAATGAAGGTAAAAATTATCAGAATTTAAATGTGCAACACAGGTTTTATACAGTAAGTTCAAATGGAGATATTTCCTGTAAGAAATGCTTCACTGTATAAACATATTTCCTTTTTTTTCTGGAGAAAAATTTGATCAGTATTTCCTGTGTTTTAGTACTCTTGACGTATTTGTTATGATTGGTCACAGGAAAAGTAGCTAGACATTTGGCTAGTGGAAATGGAAGATATATTATTGTTTTCATTAGCAATGGTAGCTTCACTGTTAAGACAAAGGAATGTATTTTCTTTTGATGGACTATAGGTTTTTAGACTGTAGGTGCCTTATTGAAAAGCGATATTGATATGGTGTATGATTAATATAAAGCATTAAAAAAGAAAATTCTGAAAATGTTTCATTTAAGTTTTTTTTTCCCTTGCATCTTTTCCTGCCTGTGGAGTGAGAGCAGGCCTGTATGTTAGACTTTAGAGAAAGAATCTATTTGGTTTCAATTACCAGCTTTTATAGAGTAAAATGTTTCTTAGAAATGCAACAACATTAGGGAACACTTAAAATTTGAACTGTTATTTTTGCCGGGGCAGTTTAAAATCACCTTTTATTTTGTATTAACTTTACATTTTTGTTTAAAATTTTATTATTAAATTCAGAATTTAGGCCTAAGCTATGCTGACAACTGCCTCTTTAAGGGAATGTCAGCATACAGTAAGCACCCTGGATATGCTTTGAATTTTATTGTAGAGGGTTCTTTGTGGGGGAGGGGAAGGCAGGAGGGATATTGGACAATTCAGAGCAAGGGGGAAGAAAACCTAACAAATTCTTGGGTATTGTCCAATTCCTGAGCTAAGCCATGAACTCCATATTTGGCTTGAAATAAAGAATTTTCTCCTCAACAGCTGTCCCTGGAGTCAATATAAACTATTCTAAAATATTTAGTTACCAGGAGAGAGATACTACAGGAGACATGATCAAACTGCTATGAAGCACTGGTCATGGCAAGGGAGCCTTGATCCACAGACTGACATTGCATAATGGTGCAGCTATTCCCTGCCATGCTTCTAATGCTGTGACATGTTACACAATGAGGGGGCTTCCAAGGCACCCAAACCATTCTTTTGGGAGGAATGACACAGGGATCAATAGAGCTGTTTTTAAGGAAGGAATGCAGATCCGGGCATGATGATAGAGGCTGAATTACTTTTCCTTTATTCCTAAGAAAACTTAAAACAAAACAAAACAAAACAAAACAAAACAAAAAAAAAAAAAAAAAAAAAAAACTTAAACAAACAAACAAACAAACAAACAAACAACTTAAAAAAAAAAAAAAAAAAAGGATGGTGTTCACCTCTTGGCCTGTCTTGGTACTTTTTAAGGACTTACTGCTCTAATAAATGATGATTTCTGGAAACAATACTTTCTGACAATGGAAGAAAGCCAAAATCCTGTTAAAACCTAAATGGAGCAATAGAACTGAAAGTAACCTTTGAGTAAAATTTTACCATTTTGAATGAACTATGTATTCAGTCAAAGTCTTGAAATGGTACCTAAAATGAAGCCATAAGAAACACAGTGCTTTTCTTCTTCCACTTGTAAATCTTCATAAAATCAGGACAAAAAGTTCTTTGTAATATGCTGCTTGACTCCTCAGCTGCTGAACTGAAACCTTATGCTAATTCATTATTCAACTGAATAATGAACTGAGACTGAGATTACCTACTCCAGGTTGTATATTATACTGCTAGAGAAGCAGCAACCTTACTGTGTATTTAAACAATGTATGGAAGAGGGTGCATGCAAATAAAGAATGTCAGGTAGATATAAACCAGAACTGCCTGGAGGAAGGGGACTGTGGAGCTGCATCTTCTCTTATGGAACATTTTGCAGTCGGCTAAAAACTGTGTGTATTTTATTATCAGCAAGGATGATGACTATTGTTGAAACCTGAAATATTGACATAGAGGGCTTGGATGTAACTTCTGCAAAGCAAGTATTACCAGAATGCATCACTGGAAAGAATGGTTTTTGCAAGATTTCTCCCCTTAAGGGCAGTTAGAAAGAATGCAATAAAATGGGTTAATTTTGAACTGAAATGCAACAACTGGCAAGAGCTGTCTTGCAAAGCCAATGCAAAAGATTAAGCCTGTCTTGAGGTTGAATATTGTACAACACTAAGAGGTTGAAACTAAAATCTTTAGCTCACAGGTATTAAATAAACATTGCTGGCAACAAACTCATTCACATTTTGGATGTTGTCTGTTTCAGATGTGGTTAGCCTCATTTTGTTAAACTGGAGGACTGTCTATACTGT
Organism: Zosterops lateralis; assembly: GCF_965231275.1. Classification (NCBI taxonomy): domain Eukaryota; kingdom Metazoa; phylum Chordata; class Aves; order Passeriformes; family Zosteropidae; genus Zosterops; species Zosterops lateralis. The sequence continues at coordinate 15,992,146 of NC_139800.1, read as the reverse complement.
TACTGGAAAGAGCACAGCACAAACCCCCCCAAACCAACAACTTAACTTTTATTGCAGAGAACAGAGACCGTGTGGGAAGATGTTGGTAAGGCACAGCAAAACACAGACAAAGTAGACATATAGATACATGCAATATGTAAGAATGCAAATAATTGTGGGTTCTGAAATGATGAGGGTTTTTCTTGTATTGCCCATAGTATCTGGGGACTGAGCAGTTCCAAATAATGACTAAATTTTATATTTTCTAAACTGAGGCAAAATTGCTCTTAGATTTCTGTACATAATTACTGCCTTCCTCAGCAAAACTATTGCCATGAATGAATGTATGACAGTATCATCTTAAAATTATAACAAAACATAGGAAACAATTTTTTACATTAAATGGATCCTATGTTCTTAAATGGATCCTATGTTCTGGTGTGCAATAACTTCTAAATGAAGTCACTTCTTAGGGACAGTCTTCCAGAATGGTTTTCTCTGAAGCCATGGCACTGGTTGGGACACATGCACGTGCAGTCTGGCTCTCATCTCTTCCCAGCGGCCAGCTGTCAGATTCCTTTGGCAGGCTGGTGGAGAGCCCACAGTAATGTTTTACATCCCTCCTAAAGCTGAATGCTCATCAGCCTTGGACAGCTATAGGTGTCATCCTATAGGTAAAAGCACAATGGACAGCGTTATATTTACTTACCTTTGCTGCCTGTAGCTGGTTTGGGCAGCTTGCAAAATGATGCCTTTCACTTTTGCCCTTGTAGAAAAACTGCCTTTGACTTTCCAACTTCGAACTGTACGTGTAGAGTAAATTAAATGGTGTTCAAAAGAGATTCAGTTAAATTTAGAATGGATGTAGAACTGAAATGCATACTCATGTTGTCAGTGAAAAACCTGCTAGAAAGCAAAAAACTGAAGTTTGAAATGTTTAAATTCATACAACTGGCTTTCTGCTGTAACCCCTAAATGAAGTTCATTCCCTGGAGATAAATCAAATTTTTTATGTGTGTGCATATTCTTTCAGTAAAATGCTGGTATTTTCTGCATCTGCTTGCATGATCTGATCACCTGTAAGAATTTATGTAGCATAAGAATATCCAACATTTTGAATGAAATCTCCTTGTCGAATTTATTGTGTGCAAATTTTTTTTTGTGTAGTATAAATTGGGCTTTTGACACTTATAATAACAATGCCACTAATAATAATAAATAATGTTTTAAAGAGTGTGATGATTTAAAAAATATAAATTGAGGTCTGTTCTGAGAAGTTCTGAATTCAGGGGTTTAGTTTAATTATATTACTTAACATGTAATTTAACTTTTCCATACAAGTTTCAAATTAATAATGTGTGGTTTTCAAGTTCCAGACAATTGTAGATTTGTTTGTTACAGGACTTCTGAAATGTAAGAGGTTGTTTAAGCTGTCAATCCGTAGTCTATAGTGAATCACATCTTATTTCTGTGAATTTTACGGAACATACACTTACAATTACAAATTATCTCTCAGCTATCAAATGTTGATAATTCATGTTTGCTGAAGTAACTGATTTTATAAAATATCCAGTAGAATGTATACTTGGTAATTGTGCGCAACCTGCACTCAATATGGAAGAAGGTTTATAAGCATTAATGTGATAAAATTTATTATGCCAATAACCTTCCATTTCTGCAAATGTAAACCCTCGAGTTTTAAAATTGTTTGCTGTTAGAAACAAAATGAACTGGAAAATGGAATTCTGCTTTAGACTCAGAAAAGCCTTTTATGGGATGGTTAGGGGGATTTTTTTATTTTCCTCTGAGGACAGCACTATGACCGTAAGCATCAAGGTTTTAAGTAGATCTGGTTTACCTTCATTTGGTCCAAGCTTGCTCTAAGTGGCTACAGATATATTAATGAGATGTATAGCTGTTCTAATAACACAGCTCTCATAGTTCCTGGCTGAGGCGCAAACCAGCTGGTACACTCATAGAGGAGACCCAGCTGTGGGACGTTCCAGGAACTATTCCCAGGAGCTGGTTTGGATTCTTCTATCCTGTTTTCATGGGTGGATAGGGAAGGGGAAGCATGTGGTGTGCACTGTGCATTGCTGTTGCCCTCAGGGCCAGCAAACTGTACCAGTCCTTCTGTGAATATGGCTGAAAACATCCAGCAAGGCTGAATGGAACACTCTCCCTCTTGCTTATAGAAATCTTTTGTGGGGAGGAGCAATTTATCAGTACCCTCTGGAAAAACACCAAATAGGAAATTTTTGTTATGCCCCAGAAAAAAAATAAATCTGTTCACAGCACTTTAGCAGGGAAGTGTATTTTGCGAGCTGGGACTGTTCCTTTGTAGATAGTGCAGAGCTAACACATCCCAGGATATTATCCTGTAGAGTCTCCCATAAATGCAGGTGGACAGACAGCTCCATTTATCTCTCCAGCAGATTTACAGTGTCTTCCTAGTAGCTCATCCTACTGAAAAACATAGTTCCTTACCCACTTTTAATCCCTTCCAGAAGGAAGAGTGAAAAAAAATTCCTCAAATCTTATGACAGTAGTACTGTAGCAAGAAAAATAATGTATAGCCATGAATTTTGCACATAAAATATTTACGGTGAAATCTAAGATTCTTTTCCCTGAGCTTGATTTCACATTGATGTGTGCCAAAATCAGGACGTGCAACAGAGTCTATTGATGATTTCAGTCTCCCAGAGAGAGGTGAGTCCCCAGGGCACCAATTATTTGAGTTAAAATATATATGGCATTCCAATATCACCATCTGAAATTCATAATCTATGGGACTAAGAGATCAAAAAAAATTTTGGAAACAACTGAAAAAGGCATTTTCTTGTTACTATTTCTGGGATTATTGTGGAGACGTTTGTCTTCTGCAAACTTTAGTTCAAATTGTTCTGCCACTGCACCTCTAGTCTGAATCTTCTTGTGAAGAAACTAGTATCTGTTGACTAGACCTTAAAATTGAGACTATTCATGGGCATAACACATTCTTTTGGGATCTTCCCAAAGCTGACAGGCTAAGTAGGGTAGGGGATGTTGGGAAACTTCTAAGAGTCTGCAGTTGAAACTAAGGGCAATTACCAAGTTGCTTTTGTCATAGTTTTCCTGGGCTTGCACTTAGTTTTTCATGCAGCTTCTTGTTTCTCAGTGTGACTAAGGCAGTGTCTGGTCACATGCTCAAGTTCAGCTGCCAGGATTTTGGGTCACTCAGTGGTGTGTCAAAATGCTTTGCATCCACACCACCCTTGTCCTTACCACATCATCATCATCATTGTTGCATGGTAGACATTGTGCAAGCTGGTTTGAGGCTTTTATTGAGTGGATCACCAAAGTATGGGAGCTAGGACTATCCTGAGCTGTGGCATAATGGTGTGGTTGTACATTTCTGAGATATGTATGCTCTGCTTTTAGGGGCCTCTATGGGCAACTCAAATAGGCAAGTGTGTTCATCACCCTCCTGCTTGCACTTCTATGGGCTGGGAACACAGCCTTGAGGGACTGCAGGGAGCCCCTTTGCTGTAGAAAATAAGAGTAATCACATTTCTACTAGTTCTACAAAGTTGGGAATCTTTCCAAATCTGTTTCATGCATTGATTTCCCACTTATTTAAAACACCATGCCCTTGTCTTAGAGAGGAGCTCTGAGAACAAAGGTACCAATGAATGCAGTCTAGGGTACCATTGCAATAGAGGTCATTAGTGTACTTCCTTTCTTCTATGTGAAAAGTCTAAGATTTCAGATGTCCTTTATTAATTTCTTGGCTTTTAAGTGTTTCACTTTGGAAATGATGTGATAAGTAAGTACACTGTCATTTGGCAACATTCATGTTAGAAAAACACCAGCTAGGACCTGTTAAGAAATTATAGAAGGCCTAGTTTGTTCTTGTGTGTTTTGTAAGTTACACACCAAATGACATATGTCCATAAGACAAATAGTTCTTCACTTTTTGAATTTTTTTCAGCACTATCAATATGGTGTAAATTTTGTTAAATAAAAGTTTTGAGTCCGTCTGCGTTTGTATTTTCCCAGGCTCTTTTAATGCCTAAGGGAATAATTTATAGGGCTATGATTTTGTGGGTTACTATGTTATGACCACTTATAAATGTCTCCTTAGGGCATTAAAAGGGCCAAGAATATGTAAATACAAACACAAAACAGAAACAAATACCTGCAACATGAAGAAACCTACAAGGAGAGAGACCATATGGCTTAACAATTCAGCTCCACTTAATGGCTCCATTCACCTCCAATTGAAATAAAAACATGTTTTACTATTGACCATGGTGAAAGAAGAATTGAATTCTAAAACCTCATCTGTAATGTGACAAACACCTAACTGTGTGTTTGATAGTATTCATACTAATGTATATTTTTTTATTATTATTAGGCATTAGTTCTTTACTACCAAATATAATTCCTTGTTCCATTTTCCCTCCAAGTTTAATAATGAATACTTTAGCTTTGGGCTGGGCTGATTAATAAGCTCTGTATGATTTTTTTTATGTTGGAGTAGTTAAAGGGAACTGTTGTCTGGGACACCTGATGGGAGTCAGGCGCTGTGGTTCCTGCTCAGTGTTTATGGAGAGAGATCCATGCTCCCACACAGAGAAATGTCACCTTTGCTGGGCTGACCTACCCTATGGGAGCACACACCTTATTGTCCAGAGCATTGAAGAATCAGTCATGGGCAAAACATTTCTTCTCAGGGCATTTTTACTTAATCTATGTCCAGTTCACATCAACCTCCTAACACATGGCTAGAGAAGAAAAAAGTCAGCAATAAAAAAATCATGTGCTAAAAACTTTCCCTCCCTCTTTTCCAGGCTTGACTTCCCCTGTATTTGTTGAGGTTACACTCTGTCCCATTTACTCTGGTCAGGTGACACAGGAGGTTTGGGTGCATAACTGTTTTTTCTGCTGTGTGCTTCACTTATTTATTTTGTTCTGTTGTGCTTCACTTCTTACAGCATTTCCTCTGCTGCTGCTTGTTTCTTAATATTTTTCTTTGCTGCTATTTGGGCTTCTTCATTTTTTGTTTTTATTTGGGCTTGTTTTGGTTTTTTTTTTTTCTACACTGCTTCTTAGTGTCTTCCATCTGGGGTTCCTGTTGGTCATAGTCTCTCAGGTGTCTTGTGGAACCTTTTGGTCCTCCAGAGATGTGTGTGGTGTGGGTATCCTGAGAGCTGCAGTCCCATGGGGGTGTCTCTGCTGCAGCTTTGATCATCTGTGGGCCACTGTCCCTCAGGGTACTGGAAGGTACCATGTCCTCAAAGAGCTAGCTACTCGCAAAATCTTTCTTGAGGGTTGAATTTTGAGCCATCTTGGGAATCCGGAGATGTTACAACTGTCCGGAAACTGGTAAATATCCTGATCTTCATGAAGGACAAGAAGGGGGACCCTGGAAACTATAGACCTGTCAGCCTTATTTCAATGCCCAGTAAAATCATAGAAAAGATTATTCTGGGAGACATTGAAAAATACCTAGAGGAAAACACTGTCATTGGTCACAGAGAGCACATCTTTGTGAAAACACAGTAATTGGTCACAGCCAGCACAGCTTCATGAGAGAGAAGTCCTGCTTATCAAACTTGATTTCCTTTTATGACAAGGTAACCTACCCAGTTGGTCTAGGAAAGCCAGTTGATATGGTCTTTTGGACTTCATCAAAGTTTTCAGTATTGTCTCTCACTGTATTCTGTACACAGAATGCACAGCTCACAACTGGACAAACACATCATGTGATTCGTGAGCAGCTGGGTCTGGCACAAAGGGTTATAGTCAATGGAGTGACATCAGACTGATGACCTGCCACTGGTGGGGCTCCATAGGGCTCCATCTTTGGCCCTGTGCTTGTCAGTATCTTCACAGATAAGTTGGATGCAAGACTCAAAGCAGTATTAAGTAAGTTTGCTAATAACACTAAATTGTGAGGAACTGTTGACCCTCTTGAGGGCAGGGAGGCCCTGCAGAGAGACCTCAACCAATCAAAAGACTGGGGAATCACTAACGATAAGAAGTTCATCAAGGGGAAGTGCCGGGTTCTGCACCTGAGCTGGGACAACCTTGATTTTGTGTGTAGACTGATAATAGGTAGCTGGAAAGCAGTGCCATGGAAAGGGCCCTGGGCAAGTTGAACATGAGCCAGCAGTGCCCTGGCAGCCAGGAGGGCCAAGTGTGTCCTGGGGACATCAGGGACAGCACGGCGAGCCGGGCAAGGGAGGAGATTGTCCCCTCTGCTCTGGGCTGGGGGCAGCCTCACCTCCAGGGCTGGGGGCAGGTTTGGGTGCTACAATATAAAAAAGACATTAAACTATTAGAGAGTGTCCAAAGGAGGGCCATGAGGGTGGTGAAGGGTCTGGAGGTGAAGCTTGATGAGGAGTGGCTGAAGTAACTTGGTTTGCTCAGCCTGGAGGAGGCTGAGGGGAAACTGTTGTGGTCTTCAACATCCTCATAAGGGATATTATAGGAACAGACACTGATCTCTTCACTCTTGTTACCAGTGACAAGACCTGAGGGAATGGTGTGAAGCTGAGTCAGAGGAGGTTTAGATTGGATGTCAGGAAAAGGTTTTTCACCCAGAGCATTGGAACAGGCTTCACAGGGAAGAGGCTGCAACACTAAACCTATTTGAATTCAAGAAGCAGTTGGACAACACTCTCAGGCACATGGTGTGACACTTTGTGTGTTCTGTGCAGGCCAGAAGTTGACTGGATGATTTTGATGTGTTCCTTCCAACTCAGCATATTTTGTGATTTATAGTTCTATGTGAGCATCTTCCTTCACATCTCATCTTGTGAAGTTTCTCTCCACTGTGAAGTGAAAGTTTCTGGTGTGCTTCTAATTCGTTTGGAATTAAGTTTCTAAAAATACATGGAAAGGTATTCCTTTGCCCTTTTATTCTCCACTGTTAGAAATGAGTAGACCACATGTATATATAGTGTACATTCACAAACTATTAGACTCTGAGATACTCCTGAGGTTGAGGCCATATGGACAAATGTCTCTCTGAAGAGAAGATGTCTTTTCTTTTATTCCATGATAAGATTTTGTTCATACCTACTTGCAAAGGCCATATGGGTCAAATCATGAGCAGTAATCCTGTACTGGACTAACTTCTTGGATTTATAGAGAAAAGTGTTAGATGAGTTAAGGTCTGTGATTAATGATTTAGGACAGTATTTTTCTATGAGGAGTCTGTGAAAGATAGTTAATGAAATTAAGGCTTTGCTTAGCTTATGTTTGCCATAAATGTCTTGCATCTTTTCTGCAGAATCTTTGAAGATCCAGAAATGGAAAAGGCCAAAAATCACTGCTTTGGGCCATTCTTCCTATTATTACATCAGAGTTTTTCAAATAAACCTATTTGAACTGGGACAGGAGGCTGTGTGAAAAAGTTTAATGGGGCTGAGGCAAACAATCCTACCTTTTTCCCACCAGAGAAAACTTCTACTAAATGGTATGAAAATTAAAAGAAGTGATGTAATCAGGAAGCTTTTTCAGCCACACTGATGGTTTGCAGAAGGGTAGGTGCCATATGAACAGTGCTGCATGAGCCTTGAAGCCTCCTGGCAAAGAAATCAGTTCTAAATGAAAAATTCTTGCCAAATGCACCCTGTCATGTTTTCCATCACTAGAACTGGATATTTGTGTATAATTCCTGTGGGATTGGAGGATGGTAATGTATACACACAGAAAAAGTTCAATTTCAAGTAGCTGCTAACATCCAGTAAACAATATGTTCCAAATTCCTTTCAAAGAATATACCAGATGGCCTTGTGACAGTCCATTTTTAACATCATAAAATGGGGAGAATCTAGGCCTGTGTTCTATGGGGCATTGTGACCAAGGCAGGCAAAACTCACAAAACCGCTGTTGGTACTGGAGAGGAAGAGAGTGGCAGGGCCACTCTCAAAAGCACTTGAGATGCACCTGTAAGTTCACTAAATTTTAAAAAAGAAAATAAAATCCCTGCTCAAGGTTTCTTGCAAAGCTTGACATGCTTGTGTTTGTGTTTTTGCATGCTCACAGTGAGCAGAACTTTTGGTTAGCCACATGGCAGCACTGAAATCCCTATTATCAACAATGAAGTTACAGAAGAAAATTCCTCTGTGTTTAACTCATAATTTGTTTCTCGACACAGAAGAGGGCATAAACATCAGCCACCAAACACACTGCAGCTCATCCAAACACACTGAATTCCCTTCTGGCTTTGAGAGTGCATGGAAGCATGTGGTCAGCCCTTTTTACTCTTAGACAGCCTTTTGCTCACTTGCCATTAATGTCATCAAGCAAAGGAACTGCTCAGTCTTCATTTAAAGAGAAAGACATGTGGTGGGCCATACTTGAGAGCCGAAATATTTATCCAAGAGCTTATGCAGTACTTCTGGATGTTAAATAAACAGACTTCAAAAATAATGAGAGTAACTTAAAAATCATGACTTGATGCATCATAGAATGCCCCATGCGTTCTCCTTGGACTTTGAACTTTTTGACATAAGGAACATTTAGGCATTTTTAAACCTCAGCATGAGAAACTTCATGTTGTGCCCAGATCACCTAACCTGTGGCTTCATTTTAACCCCATCAGGACAATCTTCCAGGATATCTTTCCCATCAAGGAGTGTCTTTGGAGGCCTGTGGAGAGAGATGCTGACTGCTTAAATTTTTTAGAAAGTAATCTGTAATTTCTTGGGCAAACTGAATGCTCACGGTAAGGGCTGAATGCTCCTCTTGTAAGCCATAAACTAATATTCTTCCTGAGCTGTGATTTTGAGAAAATGATAACCTACTGGATTCATGAGAAAAACTTGTGAGTTGCTAACACTGTGAAAAAGAAGATGAGAACAATCATACAGTTTTATTCAGATTACTTAGGGCCCTTAAATTCCTACAGCTGTAAGTAGAGTTACCTTACCCTCTCCTTACTTTCTCCTTACCCTCTTAATTTTTTCCTTTCTTCCTCCTTACCTTCTTCCCCAATCAAAAATGACGATTAAAAGTTTTGTTATACTGTGATTAAATACTACTAATTTTCAAGCCACAAACAGTACTCAGAAGTAGTTGCATGTATGGCTACCCAGTGTTTGTAAGTTGATTTTCCAGTGGTTTCCCAAAGTGCAAAACAGTGAACTTGTTTGCATTATTGCAATATGTCTATAGAGCAGCAAGATTGTTACTGACTGCACCTATTACACTGGATGGACACACTGGATTATGTGTACTCATTTGCCTTTGGATAATCTTGCTATTGAGAATCTTATGGAGTGCCTGCTAGGAATTGAAAATGCAGTATTTCCAGCCGTCACAATCTTCTTTTACCCTTATATGGGTAAAACAGGAACAGTTTTCTGACTCCCATCATTTAACTTCTCTAGGTGCTTCTCCCCTCTGCATGGAGGCTAAGATGCTCTTTTTAATGATCTTATTTGTGATTATTAGGTAAATGTGTGTGACAGATGTTGTTTAGCTAACAGCAGCATAAAGTTAAGAAAGGAAATTTTCCCATCACTTATAACAGAAATGGCCAACCTTGAGATGTGTGAAGAGAGATCGTTACAATTTTTTTGTTTCTTTGTTTTGTGGTTAGGAATTTTTTCAGGTTCAAAGCTTATCATTTGCATTGCATTACTGCTTTCAGACCCTGACTATCTGAACAATTCGGGAAGCAAGCACCTTCAGCAATTAATCTTGCTCTTTGGAATAGGAAATAATTTCAGTAGGCAGGATACAGTTTTTAAAATGAAAGCTGTCTGTTAGCTATCACTGCTAACATTGTATACTGTCCCACACAATCACAGAATCATTTAGGTTGGAAAAGACATCTGCAATCATTGAGCCCAATCTTTGACTGAACACAGCCTGGTGTGCTTATAGGCACAATCATAGACAGCACTAATTGTTATGTCCAGTTGTTGCTTGAACACTTCCAGAAGTGGTGACTACCACCTCCCCGAGGCAGCCCATTCCAATACAACCCTTTCTCTGAAGAAATTCATCCTGATGTCCAACCTGAATCTCCCTTGGCAGAGTTTGAGGTAATCTCTTGTTTTGCCACTGGTTGCCTGGAGAAGAGGCTGACCCCTGCCTGACTATAACCCCCTTTCAGTCAATTGTGGAGGCTGATAATGTCTCCTCTGATCCTCCCTTCTCCAGGATAAAGACCCCCAGCTTCCTCAGCTACTCCTCATATGACTTGTCCTTCAGACCCTTCACCAGCTCCAGTCCTTCTCTGGACTCACTCCAGCACCTCAATGTCTTGTTCTGTGGGCCCCAAAGCTGTACACAGCACTTGGTGTGTGCCATCACTAGTAGAGGGGGGCAATCCCTGCCCTACTTCTGCTATCAGCGCTACTATTGATCCAGACCAGGTTGCCATTGGCCTTCTTGGCCACCTGGGCACTCCCTGGCTCATGTTCAGCTGCTGTCACCAGCCCCCCCCAGGTCCTTTTTCCCCAGCTGGCTCCCTAACCTCTGATGCTGTCTAAGGTTGTTGTGACCCAAGGACAGGACCTGGCACTTGGGCTTGAACTTCACATTACTGGCCTCAGCCTGTCCAGATCTCTCTGCAGAGCCTTCCTGCCCTCCAGCAGATCAACATTCCCAACCAACTTGGTGTTACCTGCAAACTGATTGAGGCTGCACTCCATCCCATTGTCTAGACCATCAATGAAAATATTAAACAGGGCTGGCTCTAGGACTAAGCCCTGGGGACACCACTTTTGACCAGTTGGATTTATATCCTTTTTCACCTCTCTCTGGGCCCTGCCATCCCATGAGATTTTAAATGAGTGAACAGTGAATCTGTCCAAGCCATGGGCTACCAGCTTTTCCTGGAGAGTGCCATGGGAAAGAGTGTCAATGGCTTTACTGAAGTCCACGTAGACAACATCCATGGCTTTTCCTTCACCCACCAAGTGGGTCACCTGGTCATCAAAAGAGACCATCTTGGTTCAAGCAGGACCTGCCCTTCTTAAACTTGTGCTGAGGCCTGATCCCCTTGTTCTGCGTGTGCTGCATCATGGCACTTTGGATAATCTGTTCCCTAACTTTCCCTAGCAATGAGGTTGGGATGAAAAGCCCATAGATCCTTGGATCCTTCTGTCCCTTCTTTTGGATGGGCATCACAATAGCCAACTTCCAGTCAACTGGGACCTGCCTGGTTAGCCAGAACTCATGATAAAGGATGGAGAATGGCTTGGCAAACTCTTCTGCCAGCTCTTTCAGTACCCACAGGCAAATCCTATTAGAGCTGTGAGTGTTCCAGTGATGCAGAAGGTTACTGACTATTCCCTCCTGGTTTATGGGTAATTCATTCTGCTCCTCATGCCTGTCAAGAACCTCAGGAGGCCTGCTGCCCTAAGGATCACCACTCTTTCTGTTAAAGACTGAGGCAAAAAAGGCATTAAGTACCTCAGCCTTTTCCTCGCCCTTCCTGACAGTGTTCCTCTGCATGTCAAATAAAGGATGGAGATTTTTCCTTGGCCATATTTTTGTTGTCAATGTATTTATAAAAAAAAAAAAATTATTACCTTTCACAGAAGTGTCCAGATGGAGTTTAAGCTGAGCTTTTTCCTTTCTAATTTTCTCTCTGCATGGCCTAATGACATTCTTGTACACTTCCTGAGTCACCTTCTTCTAAAGGTCATAAACCCCTTTTTTCCTCTGACTTCCAGCAAAAGCTCCCTGTTCAGGCAGGCCAGTCTTCTTCCTCACTAGTGTGTCTTTCAGCATATAGGTATGGCCTGCTTCCATGTTCTTTTAAGATTTCCTTCTTAGAGTATTTTCAGTCTTCCTTTGTTTCTATGGACTGTTTCCCAGGGGACTCTCCAAGGCAGTGTCCTGAACAGGCCAAGGCCCTCTGGGAGGTAGAGGTTCTGTTGATCTTTCTTACTTTGGTAAGAATCAAAAACTGTAGTTTTGTGGTCACTATGCCCAAGACAGCATATCACCAGCATAAATAGCTAAAGCCCATTACTTTTTTCCTATAGGTCACAGATCATCCTTTGACTTTGTGCAGGACTTCAAACAGAGAAGTAAAAAGCAGGATCTAACAACGGTGAAATTCCACTAAGCTGGAGAAGAACATCTTTTGAACTTCATGAATAAAAGTTGAGTTTATATTCTAACTGGTGAAAAGCATTGCCTTGCTCTAAATAAGCTGTGAACTTTAAAAAGAACGAATTTTTTCCACATTTTAAAATCTGGCATCAATCTGTATGGCATATTAACAGAAAGGTTCATCATATTGGTAGTTTTATTAGTTGTGCAAGCAATTTAGCTTCTCTTGACAAGATAACAAGAGTGCTCTAACATGATTCCAACACTACTTTTTAGATACAGTTACAAATTTGTGAAGCAGTTTTAATATGTGTGATAATACTTTGCATTTTATCAGGAACAGTTACCTAAGCCAGAAGACTTACAAATACTAATTAAGCTTTACAAAATTCTTGTGAAGTAAGTGTAATAAATACACTGATGTTAAGTTTAGATGAAAGATTACCTGAAATGTTAAGCAATGTGCCAGTACAATAATTCAGGCCTTGATTAAATGATCAGAGCAATTTGATCCAGCAAATGCTCCAGGCCTTTAGGTTGCACTGGATGACAGTTCACTAGAACTGTAAATAGACTTAGAGCAGTCCGGAATATGTACAGAAAAGATGCCTTAATGTTCTCTGTCAGCAAATTGCAAGGCAGGAAGCCAGCCACACTGGAACCTACCAGAGAATTTGATGCTGGAGCAGTTGGATTCAGTAATGCAAACTAATGATACTTAATGTGGCATTCATTATATGAGAGGGTTCTCCAGCACAGACAGAAATTACATGGTTGTTTTGAGAGTAGGAGAATCCCATCTTGGGAAAGTCAGTTGAGTATTCAGGCTTGACTTTGAAGCCTTTGATGAGAGGATCATGTCTGGTCTGATTTCTGAGTGACGGGTTCATTAACGCACACACTACAGTTGATATGCTAATGGTCACATTATGCTCTGCTGATTTGCTTTGCCCTGCTCATTTAATTTCTTTAAAAATTTCAGTCCAGAGATGGAAGAGAAAAAGGCACAGTATGTTTTAAGGTCCAAAAAGAGATTTTGTTTGCAAACTCTCTTTTTATCAAGCAAGGCACCAGAAAACTACAGCAGCTCATCTAACTTAAAGAGGCCATGTAGCATGACAGAATACCACTCTTGCAGATGAAAATCTGTTAATGTCAGTGGAAGGTAAATGCAGATTAGCAAAGATTCAGTGTCACTGAGAACTGCAGGCCCCTATCTTCAGTCTCTTTGCTGGTTATATCTCTGGAAATAATTTGCTGCCGAATATGACTCTCTCTCCTGCTTTATGTGTTGATGTGACTAGTAAGTAGAAAAACTGGCTTCACTTCCTGCTAGGGAATTTTTCCAGAGAAGTGTGAAGCAAGTCTTCAGGAATTGCAAACTGATGGTGAAAACAAGGGTTGCTATGATGCTGTACTGACGCTCTTACTGGTAGGTGCCACAGCAGGGCTGGAACTCTGGGCAGCTCTGACAGGAATCAGGGTAGTACATTAATAGCATCATATTAATGCAAAGCATGCTTTTAACTGACCTCTTTGACTGAAGGTCAGTGATGTTCTGTGCATCTAGCTGGCTAAAAACCTGTCTTCGTAGGTGTTTACAACAGATGGCAATGAACATTACTAACACCATCATAATAAATGTTCAGAATCTTTGTTAATGCCACTTCCAAATCTCATAATTTTGTAGTCATAGTTTAATTTCAGGTCCCAGTGGAAAATCATCTCTCTTTAGTATCTCTGTTCTTAATTCTTGGTACATGTTTTTCTTTTACAAAAGAGGATGTAAAATTTTTAATCTTGCATTCGTAAGCAAGGTGGTCTTGCCAATTTCACAGACATAAAAACTAGCTTCTCATTGATGAGTAAAAGCAAAACTGTATAGCTCTTCTAGCTATAAAATTGAATTTTCTGATTTTCAAATATCCTCTCTTGTGTCAAAAAAATCCTACATTAATTCAGGGATATGTCATGGTATGGAAAAGGACACTGAGGTGTGATGCTCATTTATCTCCACCAATGCTACTCTCTTGTTTGGTGGCCTCTGGTGTGTGACCTTCCAGCTTAGTATGTTTGAACATATCCTTCTCTCTGCCCACTCAGACCCAACACACACACTCTTTCCCCCACATTAACAAAAAAAGGATTTCTATTTCTTTTGTTTAGGCATAAAGGGGCACTACAAGAATGAAAGTTTATTTGTGCATATTGAGGGAAAAGACAATAGGTAAGAGTCTGCTTGATGTGGATATTCTATGCTACTCTTCACTCTCTCTCCTCCCCTACCAAAGTGTGAAAATGACTAAAAGTCTCCACACAGAGGTACTGCTTTCCCCTAGGACCTTGGTGAGAACTGAAAATACAGCTCACCATTGATAATGGGTTTGAAAGTTGTTTTCTGTTATTGGAAAATGCACTGCTTCTCCTCAGCCCTTCCTCCAGTTTGGGTATATCTGTTAACTGACCAAGTTGCATTCTTCTTTGACTTGGATGTCTGAAAAACCTTCACCTTGGTCTACTACTGCATGACTCTGAGGTTGCAGCCTGTACTTTTTTTAAATGCTGTTGTGGCCATAAAACCTTATCAAGTATTTGATCTTGGCTATCTATTGTAACTGTCCCCAAAAGAACACTCTACTAAATATATTCACTTATAAATCTAAATTATGATTACAACACTATAAAATTGCCTTCAGCTGACTAGCTCAGATCAGCAGATAAGTTGCGATGGTTTTTACATGTATTTTATGGAGAACTGTATGCTTTGGATTCTTGTTGCAATGAGTCTAGACACAGACAAAAAAGAAATGCATATGGATTAGTTAATATTTGTGTGAACTCTTTGTGCTGTTTCTTCCATCTCTTTAGGTGATTACATGCATGGTGTGGTCCTAATGATGTGTAAGGTATTCTCTTCTTCAAGGCAGACTGTCCTTATATGCACTCTGTATGTCTTGATGATTTGCCTTCGGATCCGTCTTGCTAGCAAAGCATTTGGTCCCATTCTTTGTGCTCTTGGGAAGTCAGATGGATAACAAACACCTTGCTTTGCTTGATGCTCCTGTGCCCTCATTGAGCTTGATGCCCCAGCCAAGTGACATTTAATTTCCAATCTGTGTGGAGGTACGAGAGCTGAACACAGGACACCAGACATGTTTGTTTCATCCTTAGGCTGTCTTTGGTCCCTAGATCAATGCCGGGAGTGTAGTGAGACTCACACATATTCTGTGCAGGGCCTCTGAAACCTTCCTGGGAACCTAAGAAATCAGTCGCTTTAATGGGCTTAGACGATCCTTTTAACCATTGATAGCCACTATATGACTGTGTTAGAAGTTGTTTTGTGTGTGGCGTATAAGAAAACAGAAAAACTTCCTCAGAGCTCTTCTTATCATAGTAATTAATCATAGAGCAGTTGTTACTGAAAGTGCATTGTAATTTGGAATGGTTTGCTTGATAGTAACAAATTTACATAGAAAATGATGAAAAAAGCAAGACACCTTCTGCCTCAAACTCCTTTGTTCAGGAAGATTTTTTATTGCAGTTTGTAAACCAAAATAATATGACATATTCCTCCTACAGGGTAATTACCAAAATTATATCAATAACATACAGAGAAACAGAAATGGCACACAGACACAGATAGATGCAAGTCTTTGCAAATGAAAAGTAACAGAGATAGACAGAACCCTGAAATAAAGACAGTAAGGAATAATTTTCACAAGGAAAATAAATTTTACTAGTGTATACTTGCTTTATAGAGACTGGGATAGGAAACAGGCAGAAATACGAAATCCTGCTGCGTAGCTATCTAAGCTTGCAGACTTCTGAAACCTAGCTACAAAGCCTGCAGCGTTGTAATGCATTACAATATCAGAGAATGTGTAGAGATGAGAAAACCTAGAAAATTAAGGAATAGGGTGGTTTCAGAGGTTTATTTCTTGCATACAAGGCAAGGTAATGGATTTCAGTATAAAACAAGTGATGTGAAATTTGTTTCAACTGATCATTGTTTCACTTTTGTGCTGTAGTTTTCTAAAGGAAGTAAAAACCATGTCTTAACTATGCTATGTAGAACCACATCCTGGTTCTGGCCAGGACAGGGTTAATGTTTGCAGTATCCAGGATGGGCCATGGCCAGGATCCAAAGGTTATTCTATAGCACCTCACTTCATATTCTGGGAATGGTAGAGGGGGTCCTTTCAAGTCAGGATATAGAGGGCCAACTATTTTTGGGTTCCTCATGGCATAGTGGTGAGCATTTGCATGAGAATCAATTGCCTCTCTTGTGCTCTTTTGTAATTGTTACAGTTACTGTTCATTTTCTTATCCCACTGCTGTTTACAGTGTATTGTTCTTATCTCAACCTGTGATTTTTACCTTTGCTACCTCCAATTTTCCTGTCAAGCCTGACTCAAGGAAGGGAAGGGGAGGAGTGAACAGTACTGCGTGGCTTGGAGTGGTTTCAGTGGGAAGACTAAATTGGAGAGTACCATTCCTAAACTATGACAAAACATTAATAAAAATGGGTACAAGAGTGCTAGCATTTAGAACTTAACTAGTCTTATTATTAAGTCAACAGTGAGACTAAAAAATTAGAAAAACAAAACTACTATATTTTTCCAGAGGAAAGTTTAGTACCATGACAGAGCAGTTGAGAAGATAGAATAAAATATTTGAAGGGATAAACAAAATATATAGAATAAAATAATTGTTAGTAGCGATACTCATACTCGGAACAGAAAGTCACTGACAGCTTATCACTGACAGTAATGGAAACAGAGGCTGTTCCTTTAAGGAAGCTGACTCTGCAAAAACTAACAGACTAGACAAAGGCCTTATGAAACAGAGAACTAGGAAAAGTAATGCAAAGCAAGGAGCCACAGCCACGGACTCAAACATTAAATGCGGAGGAGAAATGTTAAGGATTACATAGTGAAGTCAAGAGTGTAAAAGATAAGAAAAGCAATACTGGCAAATGAAATGAATACCCTGAGATTAAGATAATAGAATTTCCAGGAGAGTGGATAGTACATGAGAGATGAGAAGTCAGTAAAGGAAGGAGAAGGGCCTCTAAGCACAGCTTGGATTAATTTACTGCCAGAAAAGTTAAAAACTACTAAAACTTCTTCCAAAGCTCTGCGCTTACAAAAGCAATTTAGCACAAATAGACGATCTAGCAAATTATGGAGCACTTGAAATATTATATAACAAACAAGTCTCCTGACTCTTAGAGTAACATAATTGTTAGCCTGTCAGTTCTTTGGGAAAGAACAGTTAACTTTCTTTGAATGTAGACCTAGCTTGGAAGAAGGATCTTACAGTGAAGTCCTTTCCTTACTGTGAGAGTGGATGTTTTATGACCAAGTGAGTTTGATTGAGCTACTGAGTTTTGGGTATTGGTCAGTCTAGTTCTATCCCTCAGGGCTGTGAGGCAGAGCTACAACTCTTAAGGCAGTCAGTTGCATCTCGAAAAGGAGGCTGGGTCTGCCAGAGACTTCACTGACAAGAGGCATTCCCAGCACCATGTTGCTTGGATGCATTTCCAGAAAGCCTACCTGGTGGTGGAGCTCTTGTTTCTAGTCTTTAGGGATAAAGCAGCGGGTAGGCGAGAAACTTGGGTTTAGCCAAGCCACAATCACTTTTACTCTGGAAAACACTAGACAGTTACAAAACAACATCCTGTACATACCCTCCTCCCCCGCCTAGTGTGATCTCATCTCTCCCGGGAGTCATGTTTTGGACAACATCTTTCCTGACTTTTCATCATGCATGTGGTAGTGGTTTGCCCTTTTTACTCACACGATCAACTTTTATCATGGTCTCTGTCGTTCTTTTGCTCACATTCTTCAACTGGGAGTGGTGTAGTTTGCATACTCTCCACCCTCCATTGGCTTCTCAACACAGTTTGTCAAAGCAATGCCTTTGCTGGTAGAAAACCCACTTTTCCAGCAAAAAAGAGATTATTAGAGACCAATGGATCTTGACTGCTTTCTCAAGCAAGCAAGGATATGAGTAAATGATATGTCAGAATGGCATTTCCAAAGAAGGAGTCATTCCTGGGATATTGTGGGTGGACTCCAGTGCAGAAGTACACTTTCAGTCTCTATATTAAAAAAGGAAGAACAAGGACATTTCAATGCAAATATGACGCACTGCTGCAGCATATTTTTTTTCCCCCACAACCCACCTGTTTTAGTGGTACTTACACATTAGCAGCTTCCTGATGTATTTATAAATGCTGCTTGTCAATTTCTAACTCACTTTGCTGTTCAGGCTCCTTCCAAGCCAATGGAGAAGTTGATGAGCCCTCATGTACTCCAGAGATTAGGCTAATTCTTGCATGGTCCGTATTATAATTCTTTCTTTTATTGACCTTTTTCATGTCAGTTTGACTTATTTTCTTTCTAAGGGTTCAATTTGTCGCTAACTTAAAGCCTCTTAGATTGGTCCAGATCATCATGAAGATGGATTTACATCACAGAGGAAAACTGCTACTATGTCTGGCTTTTGCTGAGATCCTTGCTGACTCTTTGAGAAGAGAGGCCAAAGATTTAATTTATCATGGGAGTGAATTCTTTTGTTACCTCTCCCATGATCTGGTCTCTGCTCAATGGAGGACTCCACCCAATGCTGAGTCTGGCAGTATTTCCAAGCAGCAGAATGATTGCATCAAAGAAAAAAGGAGGGAAAAGCACTTAAAATGTTATTTCAGTTTTCACTTGTAAGTGCCACCATGGGAATAATTTACTGTGATGATCCAAGCATGCTGTTTTTCAGTGGTATTTTAGAATTCTACTGTAGAATTGGCAAATTCTACAAACTGTCCTAAATTGAGATGAATGGACTAAAGCTGGAAATCTAGAACAGATTGGTCCAGAGGAAGGCGATGGAGAAGATGACAGGTGAACATCTTTCCCTTATAGCATTATTTTACTTGTTAAATACTGCTTTGCTTTCACAGAAGAATTTTTGGTAAAATATATTATTTCAGTGGGAAAACCCCAAAAAAACAACAACCAAATATTGCTTTGCTATCTTACGTCTTTTGGCTTTATGGGGTTTGTTGTCTGCTAGAAGGGACGCAGGAATTGTTTCAGCATACAGGGAAGACTGCCTGTTTTTCTACTCAGCTGGGAAAAGGCTCCAGTAATGTTGGTCATGTGTAGTAGAAAAAGAAAATATGTGAGTACTTTCATCTTTGGAGACCTATTCAAATTCTTTTGTTCTAATACATGAAGACTTCTTCTTTCCCCTGTCTTTTCAAACAGGCCATGGAGGCCTCTTTTAGCTGCATGCCAGGTTACATATATTTGAGTTTAAAGTGACTGTAGTAGAAAGAAGAGCTGAAACTGGGGAAAGAGCATTATAAATCATTTCTGTCTCCACATCAGTTTTGTCTCAGACATATTTTTGTCTCTATTAAATTGACTCTAGTGCCATTCATGACTAGCCCTGAGTTTGGTAATTTTCCATGGTGAAAACTAAGATGGATAACTTTTTAACAGCTGTAAGAAAACAAAAGTGATTCTGTTGCATACATCTGGACGAACTAAAATCCAGCTTTCCAGTCAATCCATTCTCCTGCTATTTTGAGAAATAATCATGCTGTCTTATTTAGGATTATTTTAAATACTCTAGGCTTATTTGCAAGAAATATTATTCCCTGATTTAGAACTCTTGCAGGCCTATTGACTTATATGGAGAGTGAGACTCATTGCCGTTGTTGAAGGTATGTAAATAGCAGCTGTCAGTACAAACAAGACTGCAAAGAACCTTCCTTTGGAGGCCGTGCATGAAGGCTGGCTGTTTACTTACTACTAGAAGGAAAGTGGCTAATATGTTCCCTGCAGGCACGGGTAAAACCATTCTGTCACAACAAGGCATCTCTCTGTCAGAGCGTTTGAAGGGATATTTGATCCAGGAATGCATTTTACCATTTTCATAGGTTATGAACCCTGCTGAATGCGGCGCAAAAGCTGAACACTTTTTGCCGTATGTAAAATCTTTGTTGCATGGTGTGTGTAGACAGTAGAGGATCACAGGCTGCTTGTGAGGTACACCAGAATAAAAAGATGTTGTTCTGTGATATACTGTGTTAAACCAAATTTCTGACTAGTCAACATAACTGAATCACTTCACTGGAAAATATAGCCAGCTGGCTCAGCATTTGGTCTTATAGAATCTCTTGTAATAGTATTGGTTCAGTCTGAGATGAACCGTGTACTTCTAATCATGCAGATACGAGATCAGAGCATTGCTTAAGTGATAGTATCAAACCATGGCAGCACCATGTTGAGGAGATGGAACATTTGATGTTTTACCCAGGAAGGTATCTGTGAAACTTACCTGGTAGAGTCAGAAAGCATGGAAGATTCTTGAGAAGGCAGTGAAAGGTAGATTTTATTCACAGCTGCTTTAAGCAGTGCTATGAGGGAAAGTGAAGAATTAAGTGTTTTCTTTATTTTTTTAAACAACATCCTCACTCCCAAAAAAATCCCCATGTGTTAGAAACTGACTGGATATTCAGAGAAGAAACAAGGAAAAGAAAATAAGCTGATTTATTTAAATAACAAATTATTTTAATTGCCCATTTAATCTATACAGTTGTCACTGTAAATATAGTGATACTTCCTAGTGTTGACAATAGTTTGTTCATTTGTGATGTATTGCATGGTCCATAGTATTGGTAGAAATCATGTTTTCATCTTGGTTCAAGCTATACTGTAGAGATGGATGCAGGCACATGCTGCTGGCTAGAGGGAAAGAGGTGGAGTGTGAAATGGTATTGTAAAAGCTGGTAATACAACTCCTGCATAGGTAAGTATCACAGTTAAGAGGAAAAGCAGTTGTTCCAGCAAAGTAACAGGCCTTTGTGTAAGCAAGACTTCAAAGTTACGGTGCCTTGCCTCATCCTATTTTTCCTAGGTTGGCAGGGTTTGCTTTCCTGGTCGAATGCACTCTGCTTGGCAAGCCTCCTGTTTCAATTTCAGCAGGGCATTGCCTCCTCAGGGCTTCTACCAATATTAGTGCATCCAGTGTTTGCTGCTACTCCTACCCCATCCACAGAAGCTTCAGGTGGGTTAGAGCTGAAGTGTAAATGTCAAGGAAAATCCCACATTCAATTCTACCTAAAGGGTAGTCATACCACAAACATGGTATAAACCGGTTACTTGAGAGCACACATCTGTGATAATATGTATCTGACAGGTTTGCTAGAATAATCCCATCTGTCCTATTTACAGCCCTGAAAATGCTCTGTAACATTACAGGATCAAAACGCTTTGAAGAAAATGTGACAGGGAAACTACAGATTTTGTTCAATTCTTCAAATTTTGAATTTCTCTCTTAACAGAAATGACCTCTGAATTTTGTATGTTTATTTTCTGCCATTTTCAAGTCCCTCTCTTTGTTGTCAGCTTATCTATATGTGGATGTGAGCCATTGATTTGTCCATTCTTTGTAGGTCTGTGGTTGAAGGCACTCCTCTTAAGTGTTGGGAGTCCTTCCTTTCTGTGTGCATGTTTCATTTTTCATCATTCATCATACTGCACTACCCTGTACTTATTTATACTTATTTTATAAGTTTTTCTTTTAAAATTTGGGAACTAAATAGCCTTAATACCTATTCTCTCCACACCTATAAATTTCCATAATTTCTTCTGCTTATTGATTTAATTGCGCTCCTTTTTCTGTCATAAAATTACTATGTTGCACATTTTATGTAAATATTATTAACAAAACTCTCCATGGACCTTTCACTTCCACATTATTAAGCAATTACTTCCCAAACAATTTTAGAGTGCTTTCGATGACAGCAAACTTAAGTAAAAAACAATATGTAAGGATTACAAGTTGAAAAGGTATGGGAATCAGTGTGGAACAGGAGGTGGTAAAATTTGGAAACTAAATATACTAGTTTGGAAATTAAAGAAGAAGAATTAAATTATTCAAAAAAAGTAGAAATTAATTTGGAAGGGAAGAAGAGAAATCAAAAAGCTCATAAATAGTAGACTGGAATCTGAATACAGAGCATTGTAAGGAGATAAATGTTTATGAAGAAAAAGAATGGCAAAACCTTACGAAATTCAGCCTCAGTTGTTGAAATATGAAATTTTTGCTATGAATGTGAATGAGAATTAAAAGAGGTCACACATTAGTGCCACCTGACACACCCCATTTGGGGACCAAGTGAGGGGATAGGTATTTGCTCCATGGATAGGGAAGGTATTCCATCCTCGGTAGTGTCAAGCCACCTTTTAATGACTACTTGGCCTTTTAATGATAACTTGATATCTATGTTGTAAAGCAGCTTTAGATCATTAAGATAAGACAGACACTTTCCAAGCAACACACATGTGGCTTTTAATTTTTCTCTGAAATCATCTCATCACAGACAGACCACAGCAGCAATATAAACATCTCTCAATGGTTCTTGAAAATGCAACACAAAGAGGTCAATTAACGACTGTAGGGTAACTGGAATGAATGAGTTCACCTGTTTCAAGGTGTAATTAGAAAGCAGCAATAACACCATCAGTGATGATCTGACATTTTTAAAAAACTATGTATTGATGTAGATTATGACCTTGATTTTAGTATCTTTAGTGATAATGCCAACAGAGCACAGTCTCAGCAAGTTAAAGCTTGCCCTTAAATGAGTAGTCCAAAGCACCTTTAGAATTCATCGATAAAGATGGGCCATTTTGGACACCTCTCTCAGGTCCTTATCTGGGGTCAGATCAGAACATCCAATCAGGTTTTTTGCACCACTCATTTTTAAATTAAACCTTATATAGACTAAAAATTAGCTCTTTCATTGTAACCTGACAGCCCAGGTTTAATGTTGTGAAAATCGAACAAGTCAAATGCAAGGTAGTCAAGACATAAGTGTAATGCTGAAGTGGTAATTATCTTTCATTTTCCATTCTATTTATTAACCTCCTAAAAGGAAGAAAACAAACTCCAATTTAGAGTCATTACCTCAGTGCTTACAAAAGTCCTGAAGTACTGCATGAGCAACCAGTAAATATTGGTCAGCTAAATTTTCACCATCTGTTCTATTATCCTCACAGTAAATAATCACTGTTGCAGCATTTAAATTAAAAACATGCTTAGAAAACTGTGCTTATTTTCAGATAGGTCAGCTCATCACAGTTCACTTCAGCTCATCAAGCTGTTTCACAATTTACTGACACGTTTTTCTACCTGGGAATATTATGAACAAATAATAAAACAGGTGTGCACACACTTAGGCACTGAAGAACACTTTTAAACCTCAAGAGTATATCTGCTTATGTTAGTTAGACTTTCCATAGTATTTTATACAACAAGTAATGATGAACTGTTTGGTGATTGTGACAGTGCCAGAAAGAAAAGCAGCAGCCTTTCTGTGGACTGCACAGGGACTCATTTCAGGCTCAATCACCTCATCGTGAGACCCATGCAGTTTATGTGGGGTGCATGTTGTAGTTTAAGATAAGTACTAGTGTAGTCACTGACATCCTAATATGATTTCATTATCTTACTTGTACAGTCCTGCCAACAACTGGATATCTAACCTTACACTGGAGAAGATAGAATTTATTTTTAAACCCACTTCCAATTTTCCAGTAATTTTGATTTTTGGCCAGTTTGAAATGTTAGGAATATGTAATTGGGAATGAATGGTTAAGATTATAAAATGATTGTGCATTCAGTCCATGGTGTTTTTAGTGAATTAGCCTCAGTGTTTACAAGAGACTTGCAAAGTTAAAGCTACAAAGCTTTAAAGTGAATTGCACCGTTTGTGTAATTCTCTGAGGAGGAAAATGTTTTTGCAAGGTTCTTGGCATAACTTTCTTTGGAATTGTTCAAGCCTTTTATTTACCAAACAGTGTATATTGTTAAAAGTAAAACTTCCTCTGTGCTCTAAATTTTGGCCCAGTTAATCTTTCATCAGCACTGAAAACAGAGCTTTAATTAACAGCTTTATCAGTTAACCCAGTCACTCATCCCAGTGCTTATCTGATACTGCATCCATACAGGCGTTTGGGGACAACAGAAAAAGGCCGACTTGTCAGTGGGACAGCTGAGAGGACCTTGGTGGCAGAGAGGAAAAAAGAGACCACAGAAATGGATGACATTAAATGGAACTTGATACAAATCCAAAAGGAATCATCTGACCACAGTAGTCTAGGGCAGGCATGGATTTCTCTGGTATTTCTCCCTGATCTTCTCTGGTATGTCACTCACAGGAATAGAGAGGAAGACAGTGGTCCCTTGCTGTGTGAATGTAGCATCTGGTGCGATTGAAGTCCTTTGCTGGGGAGGTGCTGACTGAGCTGAGAATAAAACCGTGGTGATGCTGTCGTCGCAGGAGCAGCCAGCTCAAGCCAGCATGGGGCTCTCAGCCAAGGCACTCATTAAGCTCTTTTGCTGTCTTCAGCAACAAAGATTTAGGGAGAAATCTGCTCTCCCCAGTTGCCTCTAATTTTTCTGCTTTCTATTGAAGGGGAAGAGGGTGTGTGTATATACGAGTGCAGCTGAAGGGGTATTATGATATTAATGTTCAAGTTGACTGAAAAATTGTATGTGCTTGCCTGTGAAGGGAACTGGGAAGAGTAATGGGTGAGGACTTTCTGGTGGATGGCCAGAACAGAGGAAACCCATGCTGATTTGTCTTAGGGATGAAAAGGGAAGACATCCTTGTTTCCTTGTAAGCCTGTCATCACAGACCTCTTGTAGCAGAAGGAGTCTTGTGCTCCACTTCATGATGCACTCAATCACCAGTTGTATGTGTCATGCAAGAACTTTGTCCTGTGCCTGGTGGACTCTGTGACCAGCCCCGGGGAGGGTCTGACCTGTGGTTTTAGAGGCCATGCCTAGTCCTTTAAGCCAAATAAATAACAATACCCAAGGACATAGGTAGAAGTTCAAAAAATTAGATGAATGAAAAGAATTGGTTTGCTTCAGATACCCTGCTCAACAGTAAACATGGAAAATAAAAAGTAAAATAAGAAAATAAGAATGGAAATATAAACCAAATTGCAAGAAATAAAGGCTATTTAAAGAAAAAACACAAAGAAAGCTCTTTTGGGGATGAGCTGCACTTTCATTTTCTTCTTCACTTTACTTCATTTGCATTTGTGAAGTGGTCTGTAATGCTTGCACTTGGTTTAGACTCACATGGCATCATTTGTGGTTCAGAAGTCTTACTCACCTCATTTTTCTCCCCTAAACAAAGATGTACCATTCATATAGTTGTAAAAATGTCTTGTCAGCAAAAAATCTGTAGTTCTTGCCAATGCAAGGAACTCTGATATTAAAAGCATGCATGGCTTCACTATCTTAAGATGAACCCATTAGCATGTGGCTGAAAAGTAAGTTCGAAAGAGAGAAATCGTGTTAAGAGGACGAAGTGACTACCTGGTGCCAAGAAGATATTTTATGCTTGCTCAAGTGGTTTTGATGAGTTGATAGCTGAAATGTTTATGCTTTTATTCACATAGATAGCATACTAAAGAGTTCTATTTTAAACAGCAGATAATCCAAGTGGTGCATTTAGTTCGTGATGTAACTGTGTCTGGTGTTCTAAGGCTTGGAGGTTTTCTCCTGCTCTTATTGACTTCTAGCTGGGCCCTGCAAAGTGAGGCTCTTGACTTCTTCTTAACATGAAAACAAAAAACAGGAAGACATGCACAGGCTGTAAATTTTCTGTTTCTGTTGATGCAGAATACAAATGCAAAGCATCATAATGATTTCCACTCCATTGCTAAATTATGTGTAGTCACAAGAGTTCTGCTCCTAAATGGAAAATGTGTCTTAGGAATGTTCACGTGTGTGACTTGGTAACATACAGGATTTAGTGAAGCCCAGTTCCAAACTGTTAAATTTAAGTGTCATTAACAACTTTAGGTGATCTAAAATTTTCTTATGTATTGTCACCTCCTTCAAACTGCTGCATTCACAACCTTTGACTGCTTGCCTTCCCCAATAACCCTTTTCTTGATTTTCTGATTCTTTCTCTTAAAAAAAAAGAAATAGCTTTGTTTCTACGCTATCCTTTAAAAAAAGAAAACTTCCTTTATTTCCCTGCCTGGACCAGTTATATCCCTGGCATCAGATCTTGGCTGTCTGTTGAAGACCATTGTTTATTTATATTCACTCGACTATTGTTAGTATTTTTTTTCACAATCTTAGAATGTGTAAGGGAGCTTTTATCATAAAAACAGTCCACATACCTCTTGCAGCCTCACCTTTCTGTGGAGGGATGTTTATTTTGATATAGCTTTTGATACATTCAAAAGGGGCAGCAAACCAGAGTAGTCAAAATAAAATAAGCAGAAAAGGAACAATAAAATATTCATTTGACTTCCATTTATCCTATCCTTAGCAACTTTCTTCCTCTCTTGCAAATCTTCCCCCCTAGTTAGGTTAAGTTAGCAGCCCATTCTAATAATTTTGATATGTATGTAACTGTCCAGACAATTTCAAAAACACCAGAGGCTGGTACAGCTAGTTGTATTAGCTGCCACTGTGGAACCTTTTATGGATGAACTTCCTATGCAAATGAATTCTAAATGTCTTGGTAGAAAAGCTGGTGGAAAAATTTAAAGTATGTAAACTTTTCAATCTTTGTCTCTGAAGGAGTGACATTTTACCAAGTCACTTGGTATGTTCTGTGATAGGTTATCTAGCTAATGTTATGACAGCTCCTCAGCTTGTATCATTTATGTCTATTAGTATTTGTCAAGGGCTGCTCAACAGCAGTGACTACCATGTGCCATCTGTTTGGGATTACTCATGACATCCTGGGATTTTGGCTTCTTGATGCCCTGGATCTAGGTCTCTCCTGTGACACAGAGATACAGCCATTTTTCATTCTGTCCTATTCAAAGACCTATTGCCAAAATTCTAGGGAGTGGCCTATGTATTACAGTGATTGCACACTCAGAGTAGGGAAAGGGAAATAAGCATTCAGTCCATTCCTGGGTTATGTCATTCATGAAAGATACTTGTCTAAATTATTCTTAAATGCTCCCATGATGGTAGTACCACAACTTCAGGCAACTGATTGACAGTGGTTAGTACTAGAAGGCTTATCCTGATGCCTTCTCAAATATCCCTTGCAGCTTTCCTTCTAGTGATCTTCCTAGAAGCAGCCTAGATGTTAGATTATTACTTTGTTTTCCATGAATCTACTCTTATCTGAGTTAAACAGTCCTGGGATCCTTCAATCACTTCTTCCAAGTCACATTTGTTCAGATGTCACTTTACCACTGCAGAACTCTGGATTTTGCCTTCATCTGTATCTCTACAAGTGATTGAGAACATATTCCTCCTGTTGCCTTACTGTAATGGAAAGACTACTTTGAGTCTTCTGCAAGTGAAATTGCCCTTTAAGTGCCTCAAATTGGCATTGATCTTTCCTTCACATGAAATTTTTGATTGCTATGGAGTTTGTGGTCTGCTATTTGTTGTGAAATGTCCTGTATTCCTAAACTTGTTAATCATTCCCCAAAACCACTGCCACTCCCTTGTCTTCTGCATTGGTTTTTTTATAGCATTTCTCTGAATTGGTAAGATCATATTGAATTCTTCCACATCTCTCAAGCTTGATCTTAATCGTAAATTTTAAATTCAGTTTCTTTCATCCTCCGTGCTGACCATTTAGTATCAGCCACAGGTCAAACTCATTCATAAGGCTCAATAGCTTTTCTTATCCATTTTAGCTCTTTTGATCCCATATTTTCATATTTTTTTTCAGATTAGGACTTACCACATGGGGATCTCTGACTAGATAATATCTGTTAGGATTTATTAGATCAGGCACAGCATTTTGACAACCAGTTAATGTTGGTCCATTGCACTACAAAGCCGAAAATGAAGGTAGCAGATAACTTTGCGTTGTATCATAACTATGCAAGCAGTGCCAACAAACATCATTACTGAAGCTAAGGCAGACAGCACATCTGCTTTCCCCTCACCTAAACAATCTCTTACCCATCACAGGAGAAAATTTGACAAGAACTTGGCAAGTCTGTCTTGGTTGTTGCTTATGTCCTCATTTCTTCAAGGTTCACTTGCAAACTGTTACCTTCCTATTTGCCACTAGTTTGGTTTTAGTTTTTTGTGTGCGTGGTGGTGGTTTTTTTTTGTTTTTGTTTTTGTTTTGTTTTGTTTTGTTTTGTTGAAAGGGAAGTTAAGATGACCCGACTAACATTCCACAGTTCATTTTTTTTCTGTGTAACTTTAAAACAGACTAAATATTTCCCATTTCTGGTGCATTATTGATTCCTGCAAACTTGCAAAGATTATTGGAAACTATGATGAATACTGTGAAGAGGCCTTTCAAAGTTTTTTAGAACTAGGTTTAAAGTCCAGATTATTTGAAATAACCTAATTTATCTAATAACTCTCTGATAATAATTCTATTAGTGTAAGAATGACTTGCCTTTTAAAATAATCTGAAACAAAGTAAACATTACACACTGTGATCTATATCATATTGAGTATCTTCTGTATTTCTCATTAGGTAGCAAGCCAATACTTTTCCTAGTTAACCTCTGATTCCTAATGGATTCCTAGAACCAATGTGACAATTTATTTTCAGTCCAGTGATTTTGCATCTCTACTATACTGTCTTGTCCACATGCATTTAAGGATGTTTATTACATTTCCCCCAAATAATCCCAGTCTCACTTTCTAAGAGAGTCCCATTCATGTGAAATTTCTTTTTTATAGTCAACAAACACCTACTATTTTACTGGCAATTTTCTAAAACTTCTTTGAAATGCTAGATTTTGTTATTTTCAGTGAAACAGAACTAGGACCTGATACTGGTTGAAGGTTAGCTAGCAGCCAGGGTTTCCAGACTAAAAGCAAATCTCATTGTCAAGAAAATATAAAAAAAGTCACAGTCTCAAAAACCAGTTAGAACTCAATACTGCATTGCCATAGCCCATTCAGCTAAATGTAGTCTCTACACTTTATATTTTGCCCCATAAAACACCCTCCTAAATGTTTTTAGTACACAGGAATGGTATTGATGGGCATTGGCTTTGTTTTCTCTCATGTGGTACTTATTATACAGTCAGTCTTTATATGATGAACTTTGTCATTGTATAAATGGTTTTCAGAAATTTTCTGTACTTTTAGTTTTGTTGTTGTTGTTTTTTTTTTTTTTCTTGTTGTGCTAAGAAATCAGAAAATACTAGTTTCTGTTTAAGTAATGTGTATAAAATGGAGGTTGCATTATGAGTGAAACTGAAACAGAGAATTTTTTACCTGATCTTATATGGCATTTGAGTGCTGCCTAGTCAAATATTCAACTTCTTTTGACTCTGGAAAGGCCAAACTATGGGTCTATTGAAATAAATACTTTTCATTTTTACTCCAGCAGGGACAAGATTTTACCTAAAAGAGTGTTCTCAACTATCTATATTTCCTAGCTGAGAATGACCACAGCTGTTGTGATTCAAGCAACAGAAATTGCTCCATTTTCACTTCAGTTAGAGAACTCTTTCTCCATTGTTACGTTGGTGATTAATTCATGTTTTTTGCCACCGAAGGCAACTGTTTATGAAATCCACAAGGGTAAAATGGCCATTCTTACTTTACTATCAAGTGTGTCACAACTCCTTCATTTTGTATAGCACAGATGTCAAGTGAAGAAGCTTAAATATGTAGGAGTGATATACTCCTACATGAAGAATGAGGAGATATATACAAAAAAAGCACAGAACAACAATGAAGTAGGATAGAAAGTTTTTGACTCCAGATTATTGAAAAGAATTGACTATTTTGTCAGATAAACACTCAAGGATAGCTCCTGGAAAGAGGAAATTTCTGTCTTAGAAATAGCAATACAGTGAGTAACCAAGTGGTCTCCAAGGAGTCCCACAAGACAACCACACTTAAGTGTGGCAGACTGGTGCTCTTAAACCTGTGGGTGAATGTGGAATATTGTGGTTTTATCTTTCTGTGATGTAATGCTTGCTTGTATGTATCTCCCAGATGTAGACCATTATAAGTAGAATTATTCATGGTTTCATCAGATTTTGTTAAATCCTCTGGGCTTTCCTGTCTAACCACATGTTGGTTATTACACTTTTTCCCAAAATCATCAACATGTGATATTTTTATGGAATAAGAACAAAAGAGAGCATAGCCTCATAGTGTTTTTTTCCCTCCTATTTTTCTTAGAAATACAAGATATTTGGTAATTTATATTTTGATAATTTATTTCTGAGTACATTTCATTTGCATGTACTCTCCATTAGGGTCAAGTCCTGGAGGTTTGTGACTAGATTTATCTGTTGTCTGTATTTCCGCAGGATGGAGAAAGGAAAAATGGCATGACAGATCTGATATGTCAAAAAAACCTGTATGGCAGATGCCTCAGCACCATGGCATGGATATTTGCACATCACCTATTTTGTTGCTGGAAACTGCATCAGATATATTTGTGATGTGGTGTGAAATCCTCCACAAAGCAAATTCAACTTGAAAACTTGAAGTCATCACCAAAGACTTGGTTCATGGTGAAGACCACAAAGAACACCAGGTGATCATTCCTGTGAAATGAATACTTATGAGAGTTCAGTCAATTCTATATATAGTCCTGATTGTCCAGCCTCCTGGGACAGCTAAGGCAAGAAGGGAGAGAATATTGTCAGACTGCCATTTGAAAAATACGTGCTGTCCATAGTGAGAGTATTACAGTTATTTTCTTTTGCCAATTAACACTGAATGTAGACTGTTTGGGCTCTACTTGCATCTGTCTGGAGAGTGATAATCAGGGCAGAATTCCAAATACTCCTCACTTGCGTAAAAACCTTTGTCCTGTTGAGGATGCCAGTATTTTCAAGCACTCTCTACAGTTTTCTCTCTTTTAATACAAAAGCAGATTTTTTTCATTAATGAAGTGCATACAGTGGGTAAAATATGTTAACATTACAACTATGTCTTCAGCACTTACATAAGTAAAAAGACCTATGCTTTTGCTGTGTCTAGGTGATACTACAAATAAATAAAAATAACTACTTCATTTCTTACACAAGTTGTATCAGATTCTAAGAGTGAAATTACAGTTTTCTTCCCCTTTCTTCTGGATTCAGTATAAAAAAATAAGGGTTTCTGGAGGATATTTAGGCTGTTCAAGAGATACTAGACTACTGTGCTTTGGCAGCTTCTTTCTGTTTGATAAATGTGTAAATCCATAATCTACTGTGTAATTTAGAGTTCTCACTTCCTGTCTTGGCACATTCTTCTGCTGAACTACCTGAGACATTTTTATGTATCATGTATGTTAATATTTAACATGACTTTTGAACTGATTGTGGTTTAGAATCAGGTAATGATGTGCTTTTAAAAATCAGCTTATCTGAGTTTGTATGCATTAGAATTATGTGAATCATAGGATTTTAGTGGGAAAATCATTTAGAGGTGTACATAGACAATGCGTTGTAGAAATACTTGAGTTCCTTTCCAAGCAGAGAATAGATTTGACCAACGTGTGTTTTGAATGAGTATGATCTGTGCTTTCAAGCACATCACATGCTTGGTCACTCATTGAGCTGATCACAGTTCAGTAGAATAACTCAAATCTTAGATATGCAAAAATACTTGATGAACTAAGCAAGTATCCCAGTTCAGTGAATATCAACTAAGTCCAATGAAAATGATCTATTCACAGGTGTCTGTTAAATAGAAAAGGAGCTTAAAACTCATCAAATTACTCACTCATAACAAATTATTCACTCAGTATGAAATGTGATCCACTTGCAAACAGAAAGAGCACTGTCTTTGGTAAAGACAAAATAATGAATTGCATATGTTCTGTTATTGCATCTATCTCCTGTTTTCCAAGGTACTTCCTAAAACTTGTAGATCTTTAGAACAGCCCCCATCCCCAAAGTGTGTTTTTCTCAAGTTCTTTTTCTCCTTTTATTTGGAAATATTTACAGATAATTACTATATAAGTGTCAAATATGAAATGAATGTTCCACTGATCATTCTGCTTGAATAAAAAGAAAATCCTCTCTGCACATATTAAAACCTACAAAAAACCCTACATTTAAATTATGGGAAGCTAGTGCCAATTCAGGACCTCTTTCAAGGTGCACTGAAGTTAAATAAAAAGACAAAGGAAGTTTGGAGCAGACACATATTCCTGAATTGGCTCCTCTATGACAGTCTTAAAGACTAATTATAGTGGCTCTCTGTTTACACTGATGGGCTAGAGCAGCCCAAAGGTTGAACTGGAGACTATATTCAAAGCCTGCTATAGCATTTGCCAGGCATAAGTCTAGGAAGTAAAATTTATGTCTGATTGAATTTGGAACATCTATGGAGAAGTCTTTTCAGGTGAATGCGAAGGCCAAAACCCTTAAAAAAAAATTAATAGTAGAGTTAACACATACACAAAATGATGTGCAGGTATTCGTATGATCTATTTAGACCTGCTTCAGTCTTCATTGAAATGGCTTTTTTCCCCCCTGATTTCAGTACATTTTGGAAAGCCTACTGTTTTATCCACTTTTTATAGTTTCAAGTATGACACTGGGTTTCAGAGAGGCTTGCTGCTCTGTTCTGCTTATCTAGCTGTGTCTGATGTTGATCACAGTACATTCTTAAATACACAGGAGGAGAGTCATGTCTGTAGCAGTGCATTAGTGCACCTTCAGGGATCAAAGGGATCCTCTTCGGTGTGCACTGGTGAGGCTTCCCTATGCCTTTGTGGCTTTGACTTGCACCTGCAAATGCCCCTTGGCTGTAAACATAACAAATCAAACATGCTCCTGAATCCTTCCTGAAGTAAAACGTGTTGTGCTTACACGTGCCCAGGCCATGAGTGCAGCTTATGTGGTTCTGACAGGCTCTGGGGGCAACAGGTCAAAGATCAGGATTTGAAAATAAGTTTCTCAGCAACATTACTTGTAAATTCTTACATGTGAGCAGCTCCCTACTTGTGTGGCAAGCAGCAACGCAGTTTGAAAAGGCACGTAAGAGTCTGTGTTTGCACATTTGACCCTCCTGCACTGAAACTGCGGTCCCAGCATGTAAGTGTGCCCACAGGGTAATTAGTTTTCTCTTCTTGCTTGCTTAGAGGCAGGAGGCACACAAATGTGGGGAGATCCCTGGCTCGCACCCCAGGGCTGTAAAACAGCCTATGTAGCGATTTCATGAGCAAGTCATATGGCACCTAATCCACAAATGTGAAAAAAGCGTATAAGTTCAGGGAACGGAGAAAGCTTTTAGGAAGAGAAAGCAGCAAAGATAGATCACATAACAGCCTGAATATGGGACATATCTTTAGATAAAGCTGAAACTGCAGCCAGCTGCTGCTAGGAGTCTGCCAGGGAGTAGGTGCCATGACTAGCAGATGTGCTTCCTCTGTTTGGTGTCTCTGTATTGCTGACTGTTGAGACCAGAAGTGCTTGAGAGGACAAAGAGAAATGGGTCAGTAAGGTCAAAGAATTCATATTTCATTGCTCAGAGGAGTGGTTATTGGTGCTTATTTCCCTTTAAAAAAAGCTGTTAAAATTATGTTTTCAGCTCTGACTGCACCAGACATCCACATTAGCAAGTGCAGCAGTGAGCACCTCCAATCCAACAGAGCACTCAGGCACAGCTTAACCTCAGTTCTCAACACAGCTGTGTTTAATGCCTCCTAAATAGTTCAGTGAGCAATCTGCTGAAATGTGTCTTTGTATGGTGTACACAGTGCATCCAAAATTAAGGTTTTTGTGGACTTTGGAGATATAAATTTAAATGTTTAGAATTTAGGTATTTAGACTTTAGAATAGCCAAAAAAAAAAAATCAGCCACTGGTTAACTATTCATCTGTTTACAGTAAATACCCTTGATTGCTTTCACAATTAGTCATCCCTGCAACTTTCCTACTCTAAAAACTAAAAAAGAAATAGATCTTAAGGTAAAATAAAAACAACTTCTGAAGTCCAATTAGAATATACAGATTCAGCTTTTTGCAGAAACAATTTTCTTTTACTTTATTTTTTTTCCAAATTAAAATGTGATAAACTAGTAGGAATACCTTATCTTGGGATTAAACTTTCACAAATATATTTCAAAATTGTCAGTTTGGTTGCAGATGATGAATATTTTAATTACTTCATGTACTAAGCTACTGGAAAAGTGTTAAAGTGATTAATCATTCTCATAACAAAATTTTAATCACTCTTCCTTTGTTTTAAGAACCATAAAGACATTACCTAATTTTGGAAAAAGACTTTAAATTACACTATTAGTGTTACTCATACCACTCATTTTGTAAAATTTTAAATTTTATTCAACATTAAATGCCTATAAATGCCTGTGGAATCTCATTGAGTTTTGGTTTTTTTTATTGATAAGTAGTTGGAGTGTAGAACTTGGATATGGATAAAATATTTTTCATCCAAGAATCACAAATAGTACTAAATGAAATTACACCTCTGAATCAGGTCTCTTTGTAAATTGCAACATTCAAGCAAATTGTAACATTCCTGTGTTACACTTAAATAAGGGACATATCTGTAAGTATAAGAGGTCTGCTTAAAGTCACAAAGCACACAGCTGGCAAGGATCCAAGAGTTTGCAACTTGACACTTCTCTATATAAATATGCATCCTATATTTCTATGCAACATCTACATAATAAACATCAGTTTCTTGTTGTTAATTACAATTATTTGAAACAAAAATATAGGTTTATTGCTTTCCTTAAAGCAGTGCTGATCTTTCTGCTCAGTGTGTACCTGAAAAAATTACAATCCTTGTATTGAAAGGAGGCATAATAAAAATATTCTGTTTTTTTTTTTCCTGTGCAGTTCAAGGTCATTACTCTAATCTTTTTTTTTTTTTTTTTTTTTTTTTTTTTTACTTTTTAACTCTTGAAAACACACATTTTTCAACTGAATAATGAATATTTGGGGAAAGTGTCACAACATACATATGTGTATTTGCAAGGTGTTTTATCTAGGAAAGTCCTATTACATTTTTCCTTCAGTGCCAAGACATCATAATGCACTGGCAATGTAATACAAGTATATCTTTTGCTGTGCTCCCTTAATTCTTTTTGTTTAACAGAGAGTGGTTTCCATCATTTGCAAGGTAAACAATAAAAACTCCCAGCTAATGCTATCTGATTCAATACTGAAAAGTGAGCTGAAATATTTCAGTGGAGGGCTCTTGCTTTGTACATTTGTATCACAGGATCCCAAAGCACTAATGGGAGCTTTACAAGGAGGGAAAAAAAGGTAGTAGCTGCCTACTCAAAGACATACCTTATCTGAATAGTGTTATTGTGAGAGATAGACTTGTGAACAAAAGATGGAAATTACAGAAACAGGAATCGGATATCACAGGTCCAGAATAAGAATGGTGAATAGAATATGGGGCAAAAGACTCAAAGCCTGAGTGGCAGCTCAAAGAAAAGATGGTATTTCATACATTTTCTAAACATTGCTTCTGTGCTTCCTTCAAAGAACAGTTCAAATCCCAGCTGGCTTTCCTAATTAAAGAACAGTGAGTGTTCTATAGATAGAAAGGTGTTTGTGTGTGAGTAGAAAGGGACTGGATTTTATTTACCCTTTTCTCATTATGCTGTTTTTTATGTCAAACTATGTGACTATTTGGGGACATAGCTAAAATGATGATTAGCTTAAAACAGAATAGTTGAAAGTTAAGCATTACCAATTTATAAGGAGCTAAGAGGAAGAGAAAAAAAGCAAATGTGTGCGGAAATAGGTGGATGCCTTGCAAACTGAATAATATCACTAATATCACTTATCTGACACTATAGTCTATATTAAATGCTTTGAAGCATGTTTTCCAATGTCTGTTCCTCTCAGCAATTAGTCCCTTGAAGTAATACTCTGTTGAATCAGGGACAGAAATGTTTTTGACACTGAGTTGTTATTAATTTGACAAACCTACTAGGTCAGACATCTATGACAGAGAAATACGCTTTTCAAAGAACTATCTCTTTTCTTAAATATGCTAGCTGCTCTTTTAAATGCTATTATTTTGGACTATGTTTCATATTCACAATATCACAGTCGAATGATGACTGACAGGTTATGAAAGCTGAGGAAACATGGAGGCAAGAACTGCTTTAGCAAAACATACAGGATTTGTACCCAGTGAAGTTATATGTAAACATAAAAATGAGAAGTAGTGGGATGGAAGAAATTCCTTTTATGTTGCAGTATTTTGCTGCACTATGTCACTCTTTTCCTCTTATGACAATCAGAATATCTAAAAAATTACATCTCAAAACATTTTCAGACAAATGCAAGAGCAAAAAATGAGGCAAGTAGAAACAAACTTTTCAAGATGACAGGTTCTGGTATGAGCACTAGCAAGAGACAACACATAATAAACTAGCTGTAGAAAGTGGTGGAGAAAACAGTATGTAGGAATAATGACATAGAGGTCTATGAAAGTGAGTTAAAGCCATCATAAATACAGTAAATGAAAAGCACAATTGTCTTATCCAGGAAATGCATGGTTACAATTTTTTTTGTTAAAAACCATCATGTTGAAGTAGGCAGTGAGATTCCTCATGTGCTGCTATCTAGTGAATTATGACTAGAGGAAATACTGGGCAGACTTTGTTGGTTGAGACAGTTGGAGGATATAGGCACAGGGGTGAGCAAATGATGAGGGACAGTTTAGAACCAGAAACTCAAATAGGGAAAAGATTAAAGGTTAAGGGTGATAAAATTACACATGGTTGAAATAAATGCTTGGCTTCCACAGCCATTGTTCATTAGAGGAACTAATTAGAAGAATATATGGCAAGGACTCTGAAAAAGGGAGAGTAACAAAGATAAAGTGTCTAGGAAGGCTAGCTTGTTTCATCATTATATTATTCCTCTAATTTCAGAGTGGCAACGAAACTACTTTCTCCAAGTTATTGTTTGTTTCCCTTTTTTCTTATCTGTTTGTAAAATCTACAGTGTTTTAATTTTTCTTGTAATACATTTTGAATGATATTATATATGGAACATGTTATATTAAAAAAAGATATGCTGAATATTTATAATTTCTTTGATGACACAGAGCTAAATTCTGTCAGTATATAAACAGGTGCAACTCAGTTTAAGGTCTATATTATTCATGCTTATTTATGCCAAGACTGAAATTGGTCCAGAGCACATACATAAAAATCTAGGCCTCTTTCTTGTGGATTCAGTACTCATGTATCATTAACCTAATACATTTCTGTTTTACAAGGGTTATACAAATTTCTGCTTCATTTTAGCAAGAGCTTGGAGGTAGCAAATAAACTGTAAAGCCTAATAAAATCCAACTTTCAGGCAAACCTTCTTGTATATAAAATTGAAGAGCACAAAGTGCCAAGGGCTTGTGTTAGTACCATCCATTTTGTTAACATTTTTCCAATTTATCTTGCGTTACGAACCCTCAGAGTACTATGTCTATTGTAAATATTTAAGCATTTCTGTTGACATAAAGATAATGCTGACAAATTGAGTTAACATTTCTGCTGAGGATTACTGACCATGTGTAGTGCAGAACAACTTTAACACCCACACCAAGCGCTGTGCTCATGCCAAACTCTGTTTAGTCTACAATACAGCAGTGTCCCTCAAATTAATTTTTAGCTTTGATTTACACAAAACATGAAACAACCTTTCTTGGATCAATTAATTGTTTGACTTTCCTAATACATTTCCATTTTAACTAGATTATGTCTGTATCACAGGACGAGTAATGGTTGCAAGATGTTAGTGCTCTCATGTGGGTGGGTGTCTGTGTGCACACGTGCACGGTGCCATTGCTCTTTCTCCAATTTACTACCTTCCGTGTTTTCAGTATCAGCCTACAGGTTACTCCTATCTGCTTGCATTTTCAGTCATACCTGACTGAAACGGGTAGTGTGCACAGCTGAAAGCATGAGAGGGTTGTTGATACGTATTTTGTCTTCCAAGAAGAAAGCTTTTGCAGCATCTTCTCTCTTTTGACAAAGCACATGCAGTGCAGAAATAAAGAATCCAGGCAGACATTTGAAAACATTTATTTCAGAAGTGTGGTATTTATACGCTGTAGTTTGCAATTTGGTGGCACTTGCAGGCAGGAGTCTTTCAAAATTGCAGGAAATTTGCATGTCGCATTTGTACCCACATAATTGGCATCCTGGACAGCACCAACATCTTTTGATTTGAAGAAGAT
Source organism: Zosterops lateralis (assembly GCF_965231275.1). Classification (NCBI taxonomy): domain Eukaryota; kingdom Metazoa; phylum Chordata; class Aves; order Passeriformes; family Zosteropidae; genus Zosterops; species Zosterops lateralis. The sequence continues at coordinate 15,953,924 of NC_139800.1, read as the reverse complement.
TATAACATCTTCATATATAGCCTCAACATACAAAAATATTGAAGCTCAAGCCATTTTCAGCTACACAATAATCAAAGTTGCTGCATGTTAAAATTTCTCTACTTGTGGAATTGTCTGTAAACATTATGAAATACATTAATTCTTCTGTGTTGATAGAATTCAAGAATGAGTAAATATCAAGCCTTGATTTCTCAATTTTGGACTGTGTAAACACTAACAGAACTGATGTGGATCAGGATGCCACGTTGCAATTTGGTTACACAGCATCCTTCCCTCTTCAACACAAATTCCCCACACTGCTTCATTATGTTAATGAGAAACTTCCAAAATGTGTTTTATTATGATGCAACTAAACCAAACCTTTTCACATGTTTTCCTTTCTTCAAATGACAGACTATATTTTCCACATTTACAATGTCTCCAATTATTATGTCAGTAACAGTACTCCTAGTAGTTCCAAGATGTTTTACAGAGGGGTTTTAAAACTCTTTTCCTAGCTTTCTAGTGGGGAGACCCAGGTGGACTGACTATCTGCCTAGTGGCCTAACAAGGACACAGGTCTCCTCCAGTTCCTAGCTATACTCCTGAACCCAAAGAGCTGTAAATCCTAGGACATGAAACAAGCATAAATCTGAGCCTGAAATCAATGTGCTTTCTTGAGCAATGAAAGCAAACTGAAATTCTGAAAATAATTGTAAATATCATATCTGAGATGCTTGTCCTAGGTAAAATATACCTTTGTTTTTGTTAAAACAAAGTTGAAGGACTTAACTGAACCTTTGTTACTTTCGTATGGATCCATACATGGGGCTTCTCTTCATGCAACCTTGGAGGCAACCTTGGAGTTTGAATCAGGAAGTTGTTGGCCTCTGATCTAGTGAGATAAGTACCTGGGGGCCCATAACACCAGTACTCAAAGGGGAAGGTGAAGGTCATGTGTCAATCCGAAATGAAAAGCAGCTCAGATGAAGTATGTAAAAACCTTACTGTGGCAGTTAGAGGTAGCTCATGTCATTTAAACAAGTTCATATATATTGCACTAGTTGGTATCAGCAATGGAGTTTTCACAACTTCGACCTTTCTTGGCTCAGCCACCTGATTCTCCTGATTACCTTATGGAAATCACAGCCCTCATTCTGAGAAGTAACTGTGGTCCTGTGAAGTCCTTAGCAGAGCATTATGAGAACAAATTAAATTTGCTTTGAGTCCTGAAGCAGGAGGAATATCTCTGCAGTGTAGAAATAAGCAGTCCTGATGAAGACAATTTTACTCTAACAGTAAAAATAAAGTGCTAATAAGATACCAGGTGGTTTGTTCCAGGATACCAGAGCTAGTTATAACTTGTGGTTTCCAAGACAAGTGTGTGTCTCTATATTTAGCCAATCAATAAAGGAATGTAGCTTAAGAATACAAAAGCACCCTATCTGTCAGAAATGAATACCTAGAACTTAAACATTTTACATTCTACCTTAATCACTTCTCTGGGAACTGGTATAGCACCTGAGCTCTTTACAAAGTTAATATGTGTCTGTTTTCAGTATAGCCCTGTAAAACTAGCAAAGAAATAAACAAAAACACACTGGAAGAAATAAGACATCCTTAGTCATAAAAAGATCAATGATATGATAACATCTAATTGCCAAGTTTTAATAGAAACTGTTAGAAGCTAATTGTACTCTAAGGGACGATTTTTACAGTTTCTTTACCTCAGCCATCTATTGTTTTGCTTGTCTTGTCTCCCACATCATGTATTCCTGTCCATTCTCCTTTTACTTTTCTGTCTTTCCATGCAAGTTCATTGCCTCCTTTCCTTAAAAACAGGAATTTGCCCTTCCCTTTTCTTCCTTGCCTGAGTGGAAGGAGCTTCTAACCACTCACACATGCCTCAGTTTGCAGACAAACAATGGTAAGGTATCCAGCAGTTTCTGCAGAAATCAGTGTGTAATTTCTTTATAAGATGCTCTTCTGCAGAGGCCTTTGTCCATGTGGTGCTCAAGAAAGGCACTTACTTGAACACTCAGAAAGTTGTCTGGTATGCTCTAAAGTGGCATCAAACAGAATGTCTCTCTCATTGGCTATCCTCCTGCTGACCAGGAAAACTCAGACCATAGAAATCTATGTTTGGACAGCTTTTTATAGGGACAAGTGCACTACAGTCACAATATCTTTGTGCACAGTATCAAGTGCACTACAGACACAAATAATTTCTTTGTGTTTGGGCATTAATAACTGCATAATGAATTCATTCTATTTGAGTCTTTGCATAGCTCTTTCTTTACAGGTCTTCCCTTACAGAACGTATAGCCTCCTACTTTGTACAAATAATTTCTACTTCTTTTTGAAATCGCTGCTCAAAGCTGCAGGGATCCTAGTCTAGCTAGGATTTCTAGGGATCTTTTCAGCTACTGAAAGAGTTTCAGAGATATTTGTGTCATAAAGTCTTAAGATCATACAAAATAAAACACATTCATTCACACATATCATGCTGCTTATTTTGAAAAGAATCAGGCTGGGAAAACTTGCATCTTTGATAACATCCTTCCTGCAGAGATGCAAAAGCAAAGGTTATGGCTTCTGGGAAAAATACTGTGTTAGTAGGAGGATCATTAAGCACATTAACACTGCCTTTAATGATCTTTACTAGGAACGAGGATTATTGTGAGTCTAAATTGGTGCTTTTATTGGTGACTGAAAAGAGGGAGTAATGAGCTTGGTACATCAACATTTACGAGCAACCTCTAAATGCCTGGGAGGAACTGAGCACACAGTGAAACTACAGGACTACTGCAGCAGAAGGTGGAAAGAAAATTGATTCTTCAGATAAAAAAAAATTAAACCACTTAAAATGGGAGAAGATCACATGAAAGGTTAGAGGGAGGGAGTAGATTTGGTGTTGGTCCAGACTTAACTTGCTGTATAATGTAAATTAAACTTTTCCACTAATGTTTTGTCATGTCTTTTGCTGCCTAAATGACAAAATACATATGAAGGAGCCTCTGTGCTGAATCTCAAAGAATTGTTTGAGAAGAAGAGCTGTCTACGTGCTGTTCTCTGTTGAGGCTTACAAAAGCATCTCACAAACAGCAGAAAACTCCTTTTCAGCATCCACAGACTGTATTACTGCTCAGTTTGTGGTTAACATACATAAAACCCATGCATCAAAACACACTGGTGGAATAGGGCTGTGTAGAGACTCATGTCAAAAAGGTGTGTTGATAATAATCTCCCTGTACAGAAGGTGCTATGGTTACACATGAAATATCTTCTGGGCAAGGCTCCACACCAAAATGTAGTGATGGGAGGAGAAATTCAGCATTAAAGAGGGCTGCTGTGGAGATGAAGCACAGACAGGTTGACGTTGATTACCAAGCTGTTTAAAATACAGTTAAACTCTTGAAGGAGGATAAACTGCAACAACCTCACGCATGAACATATGGAGAGATGGATGCATCAACAATACGGAGGAATTATGTACCATGGCTTAACAATAAGGGAGGTAGCTAAGAACAGTAGAAGACATTTTAGAGGAGGAAATCTGGCCATGAGAACTATTAGCCATGGAAAAATCCCCTGGGGAGGAGCAGGTATTCTGTCCCATAGGACATGAAAAGCCAGACCGGATAAAATGCTGCTAGGAATACAATAGGGGCTGTACTCCTGCACTGAAAGGCATTTAGAACAGAGGAGCCCACAGGTTATTATTTGCAGATCCTATCATTACTGGAAGGACTGATAGCTCTCCTCTACCTCCCCAAAATAGCACCCTGCTGCTCTTTTTGGACAGAGGGATAAAACTGACCCTTCCTGCCCAGGAGGGAGCCTCAGATACATGGATGCAGTTGCTTCAACTGGATTAATACCCAACTATATTTCTGTTGTTAGTGGAGGTTTTTTTTTTTTTTTTTTTTTTTTTTTTTTTTTTTTTTTAAGCCTGAAGTCAGATTAATCCTTCCCCTGTGCCATCTACCCAGCTTAACTGGGTACATGTTGGCTTGTATTTCAAAGGTTTACAGCCTGCACTGCAATTCAGACTCTTGAAGTTTTGATAAGATCTGTCATATTTTCAGAGAAATGCCAGCTTTCCTCAAATAATTTTACAGATTTTAATTGATCTAACTGTGCCACTTGGAGAACTGAGTGCTTATAAATCAGGGCAAAACTTGTCAAAATGCTTGAGCCTCTGCAGGAGGACAAAAGATGTTAGAATAAATGGAGCATCTCATTTTATTTGAAACATAGACAATTCAAATTCTTCAATTTTTTACCAAATGTATGTGCAATGTTAAAATTCACTGGCCCGGAGGAGAAATTCTGTAAAGCCATTCAGCATATCCTTTATTCATTATAGAGATGCAGATCTAGGATATGGAATTGAGGTTTCCTCATAGTTGCTTGATAAATGTACAAACCAGTAGCCGTGTAAGCTTTTTAATTAACAGAATTTTAGGTAGTGTAACTCTACCTATATATAGGATGGGAATAAAGCAACACTTACACCCTAGTAAATCTGCTGTTTTGGGAGAAGAAACTTTCTCTTCTACTCTACTTACACATATTCTCAGCAACTTTCACCAGTGGGAAGAATAAGTTCTTTTCCCAGATCCACTCAGTGGAATTCTTGATTTAGAGGGTTCCTTTAGGACCTTAATTGAGAGAGCTCCTTTAAGCTCATTTCCACTCAAAATGAGACTTTCGTGTATGGATGGTATTTTCACAGTGTACAGTGCACACTGCAAAAAATGGGTATTTCCAGATCTCCACCTTAATTTTATATGCAACCTGGAATTAATTGCTTTGGAGTGGCTTAAATCATTACTTTCATTTCTCCATTGCACACAATAAGAATGCCCCTGCTCACAGTTTTTGCAAAATTGTGTTAGTAACTGGACAATGATCTTTCCCATTTAGGAATAACCAAAGAAAGAAGGATGGAGGGAAATACTTCCTCTGTCATTTGATATAATAGAAATAATTGCTCATTATCTTAAAAGAATACATTAAAACCAAAAAGAAGATGAAATCATCCTTTCATCCTAGTTTAATTGGGAGTTATCCACTCTTTGTCTAGATGAATAGTATTTTAAGCTACAATAGGAAACAAAGGCAAAACTGCAAGGCTTAGGTTACAATCCTTGGATTTACAAAAAGTCAGTTTAATATACTTTTCATAGCTGATATAGGAGAATTTAATGATTCAAATTTTCTTCCTTCTATTGTCTTGTGAAAACAAGCACTGAGAAGAAAAAAGGTTTTGGAGACTTAGAGGCAAATGCAGTCAGTGGGATGCCAAGAGAATAAAATTAGCAAAAAATGCTGGAGGCTAAAAGTCACAGAATCCAAACCCAGAATGTGCCTGTCAGCACTGTGTGCTTTCACCCGCTTGTTGTCAGGGGTGTGGGAGTCACCAGGGACGAAAGAAAGAACATTTTGAAGAGAAGGGAAATAAATCAAGTGAGAGAGGCACAGTGTTGCAGGCTGCCAAACAGGTTGCTCCTTTTTTGAAGTGAATTTGGTGAGGTGGAGAGTCCTTCCAGCTCCAGGCCCAGAGACACAGTTCCAAGTTTTGGGACTTGGAGGAACCCCTGACACACCCCTTTGCCCCGGCCACGAGGGGGGCGGAGCTCAGGGTCCTGTGGGCGTGGCCAGGCCGCTGTCCTATGGCAAACGTCACCACTGGGGTGTGGCTTTGGGGAAAGGTGGGTGTGGCTTTGGGGAAAGGTGGGTGTGGCTTTGGGGAAAGGTGGGTGTGGCTTCTGTTCCCTCTGCGGCTGGGGGCGGTGCCAGCTGTGCTGATGCTCCTCCCTTCCATTCCCCCAAAACACAGCTTGGGGATGTCATGCTGAAAAGGCACAGGCAGTGTGGGAAGCATCCGCAGGGAACAGAGAGGTGGATGTGCTTCCAAGCCCAGCCAAATCTGCCCTGAGCTGAAAGGAGACAAGCTGAGGGGGGCTGAGGAGAGCCCTAGAGAATGGTCCAAAGTGGCAATGCCAGTGCCAGACACAGCCATGAGGATCGAGTCCAGCATCCAAAGCAGTGGTGTGGCTCAACACAGACCATCTGGCTTTTGGGGATTTATCCATCACTGTTTTCCATTGTGTCTTGCAGCACTCACGATCTTGTCTTTGTCTGGGGAAAGCCACATGGACACAACCTATGGGAGAATCTGACATCTTGTCTTTGTCCCAGTGGCCACACAGAGCTAAGTCGAGGTGGTGAACACCTTTTGCATGTAAAGCACTTTCTCAATTTGTATGCTTATTCTGCTAATATTGTTTCTGTTCTTGTGTGTTTCTTATTCCATTGCTTTTTTCTTTCAGTAGATTGTTATCCCAATATACAGTCTCTGCCTTTTCCCCTCTCTTATCAGAAGAGATGGGGGGAAGGTGAGAGGCTTATTTGGAGCTTAATTTTCAGCTGTTGTTAAAGCACCATATGATATACTACCAATTAGTAATCAGAAGAGATGTGGCTGTACAGGTTACTTCCAGAAATTGCTGAATCTCCCAGTGTCCTGAATTAAAGGCTCATAAGAATTTCAGATCAAAAGAAACTGCTTTTAACAGACAATTGCCTGAAATGTGACCCTTGAGAATGCAGCCATCCTACTTATAATTTATTTGATTTCATGTAATCAGTGTGTTTAGTGAATAGAAACAAAAACACGTGGAACTGTGAGAGGAATGCAAGCCCCAGCAACTTCAAAAAACTGACAAAATTAATCTGCATACAGACAAGTGTCCTAGAATGGGAGGAATACTAAGTATTCAGGAGACTTTTGACTACCACATGGTGCGTAGGGAGAAAAGCAGAAAACAGCTTGTAGGATGTCTGGGAACATGGGTTTTGTGCATGTAAAGGCAGCTGAGGATAGCAGGAAAGTGGGAAGAAAGGAGCACCTCTTCAGACAGCACATGTGGATAGGAGTCACATTGTGACAGGTGTGAGTGAGCAGGCTCAGTCCCACTGTGCCTGATTGTTCTTAATCCATATCTGCGTGTTGTGATCCAGAGATCTTGTTAGCAGAAATGTTTTGGAGCTCAGCAGACTGTGGTGGCTGTCAAATGGAGGAGACCTAAATGCTTCTGGGTTTGGGAAGTCCTTTGTGAAGGTCACTGGCCAGCCTAAGAGGCAGACATGGGTCGTATCAAAGTAGAAATCCAATCAGAAGGACTCACAGTACCATACCACCTAGGAAGAAGTAAGGGAAAGACAACATTTGGGATGCATAGATAGCCAGAAAGACAAGTAAGATATGAGGGAAAATAGATAGCAACACAGAAAACCAGTAATTTTAGGAAAAAAAATAGGAAAAGATGAAATATTGAAAAAGTATTCACAAAAGCAGAAAACATCTAGAAATCTCCCCCTTTCTTAACATGTAAAAGTCCTCATATGGGTGTATCTTTGCAATTATTTTCTGCTCTTTTTCGTTCCTTTTCGGAACTTACAAATGTGTACCAGGAACTTTGCAGATCTTCTGAAGCTTTCTTTTTGTCCTGAAGAGATTTTGTAGGTCCTGACCCTTTCTGAACAGATGTTTGCAGGGATTATTTCAGGAAGGATCCTAGAAAAATGCCTGTAAGACATGGAAGTAAAACAAAGGCAATATGAAAAATAGTTATATGCCAACAGAGTTTCTCAGTGCTGAACAGGTTTTGTTTATATAATCATCACAGCTAAGTTGTGTTTTATGTGCAAAGTTAAATTTTCTTTTTCCTTTCAATTCTTTCTTTTTTCATTTGTTCTTTCTTTAACTATATAATAAAGTTGAAATGTTACTACTATAATTTATATTTAGAACAAGAACTTCATCCTGTGCTGTAGCATTATCTCAGCTTAACTAGAATCTTATTCCTTCCTCAAAGAACCTCATATCTGCCTCAAAGAACCTCTAATACAAATAAAAAGGAAAAATAATAGACAAACTTGGCATTTTGGTTATGTATTTAGCAAATGTAACCACTGCTTTTTGGAAGTGGGCAGGAATAAGGTACAGGTTTCAAAAGCAAAAAATGTGTCCAGTCAGACACTTTTTACATGAGTTCACTTAAATGACAGTTTGCTAATGGCTGAGTTTGTTGTCATTTCTCTCCAGTGAGAGACAATTATGTTAAATTGTTGGGTCAAAATAGTCTATTTTGTGTGGAGGCCTCATTTGAGGACCAGGTGAAGACTTTGTGTGAAGGTCAGTCTGGCCTCCTGTATAGCACTACTTTTACATTACTTTTGAAGTGAGCCACTTTAGAATTCAGGAAGTCATAACAGTGTCTTTGATGTGATGGTCCAGGTTCCCATCCTTTTGCTCTTCCTTTTGTGATCATAACTGGCTACAGGTTATGTCTGTTCTCAAAGGAAAATATTTTCCTTGAGATAATGAAGTATTGTCCCACTCATCTGTTGTAATCAGCAGAGCAAGATGCAGTTCAAAAGGCCTGATTTATGTTATTTCCCTCTGTTAGTTGTCTCTGTTAATAGCAAAAGATTTTTCCCTTGCAAACATAGTAGTTCACAAAGATAATATCAGCAGAGTAAAAAAAGCCCCAGCAAATGAAGCCTGTGCAGACACAGATTTTGGGTCCATATGTATATCTTACATCTAAAAATTCTAAACAAAGACACTGAATAGAAGGGAAAAAGAAACATAAATATAATTTTTGGAGTTGAAGTGTAATAGCAATTTCATAAATATTCATTAATTTCTTTTCAGTGAATATTATAACACCTCTGAAATGCACATTTCACCTTCCACTGTCCTGTTTCTTTTACCCACATGTTGTAACTGTCATCTCCCAATATCTTTGTCTCTTTATTGCTTGGGGTTTTTTTGTTATTTTTGTAGTTTTTTTAGCTGAATGCTAATAGTCTTTGTATTTATAAACATAGATGCATGAGTATACACTGTCAAACGCAGCCAGAGGTTAGGAAGTCAGAATTATAGAACTAATTGATTTTTCCAAGCTTAAAAAAAAAAAAATTGCTGATTATTAGCTTGATATATATTATTACTATTATTACTAGAAAAATAGATATACATGTGACTTCTTTCTAAATTACTTTCTGATCACACTTGCTTAGAAAAAAAGATATTTTTTCCTACTGACAATTCTTCATGTAAAAAGTGGAATCTAAAAGCCAGGCTGCCTCTTCTATTCTTGCCCATCATAATTGTTCTGTGCTTGCAAATTAGATGACAATGCTGTTGCTGATGCACAAGGATGGCTGGAGGGCAGCTCCGTTTTCTGCACTGTATTTGGCTTTGCAGTGCTAACAGAAGTGAAACATTCCTTTTGTCAGAAAAAGCAGGAGCTACTTCTCAAAATCACACATGAGGCAAAGAGATATTGAAGGTACGTGACATTTCTACAGGTTTCTTTTTTTTTTTTTGTTCTACCTCCCACGTTAAAAGAAACTGGGAGGAAAAATTTGGAACAACTCTGCCATATAGGACACATTATATGAGGACTTAGCCCTTTTACCATTTCTTTAAATAAAACAGACCAGAACAAACCACATCAAAAAACCTCTCTCTCACTTGAGAGAGATTTGTTGAAGTGTATTGTCTCTCCCTGAAGCTTCTCTTGGAAACACAGAGTTTCCTCCTACATGGTTTACAGAACTATTTCTTCATATATATGATTCAGCTTTTCCTACAGTGTGTGGAGGGAACAGGGATGGTGGGGATGGTGGGCTCAGGTGGGCTTGCAGTTCCCACCTGCAAGAAACCTCAGGAGGCACCAGCTGGGAGAGGTGATTTTTCAGCTGATTGTTGATCAAAGTGGACAATAGAAGTCTTGATGGCTCTCACAACTTGATGTCTGTCTCTCCTTGTGCAGCTAGAGAAACTTATTCCCTCTGCTGGAAGATGAAGTCATGGAGATCATTATGTTCTCTCAGTCTTCAGTATGCTGGTAGCCACTAAATAGTGCTCTGTTCTTGCAGCCAATATTTCTGTGCAAGCAAAATGTTATTTACAGACATGAAAACTGTCTGAACCATCAGCCATTGTTTTTAACGTGATTAGTAACCCTAGATGTGTTAGCACTATTTCTAGTTTAAACTTTAGCCTGAAGTTTGGGAATCACAACTCCTTTCTTGGTATTTTCCTTTTCTCCTATCTAATAATCTTCCCAATCAGGGTTATGGCTGAGGGAGACTCAGTATTCTCACTTAATGATGACACTTAGATACCACAGTCAACATCCTGCTCCTTTTTGATATGTCTGCTTGCTTGCTTGTTGCAAGGCAACTAACTGCTCTTCTCTCCTGATAAATATTTCTGTTGCTCAGATCTAAGAACTTTCACTCATCCTTCTGAAAACGTCCCAGACAGATTTCTTTTAATTCTTTACCAAATTATTTACTGGCTCATTCTTTTTTCTCTTTTCAGACTTTATATGAAGTGTCTTTAGTGCTATAGAGTCTTCCTCTGCTTTATTTTCCTTAAAAACAAAAAAGGCTTTTGTCTGTGTTTGATAGAGACAAACTTTTGTCTGTGTTCTTTAACACCTGGACATGGTCAGTCTGATGGGAAGCTTTGTGGAAATGTGAGGAACACGAGCCAGTCTCTAGGTTCCTCAGGCATCATTGCAGGTGCAGTGAGACTTTGTGTATTCACTATTTGCTTTCAACCCATGGTATAATGAGAAATGACATCTGTCCTTCTTGGCCACCTGGGCACATACTGTCTCATGCTCAGCTGCTGTTGACCAGAATTCCTCAGTCCTTTTCCACTGGCCACTTTCCACCTTCTTTTGCTCCAGTCTGTGGTGCTGCCTGGGGTTTTTTGTGACCCAAGGGCAGGACCCAGTGCTTGGCCTTGTTGAACTACATATGTTGGCCTCAGCCCATTGATCCAGCCTGTCCAGATCCCTCTGCAGAGCCTTCCTGCCCTCCAGCAGATCAACACTCCCAGCCAACTTGGTGCCACCTGCAAATTGGCTGGGGGTTCACTTGATTCTCTCATCCAGATCATTGATAAAAGAACCAGGACTGGCCACAATACTGAGCCATGATAAATCCCACCAGTGACCACCACCAGCTGGGTATAACTCCATTCACCACCACTCTCTGGGCACAGCCATCCATCCAGCTTTTTACCCAGCAGGGAGCACAGCCATCCAAGCCATGAGCAGCCAATTTCTCCATGAGAACATTGTGAGAAACTGTGTCAAAGGCTTTACTGAAATCCAGGCAGACGACATTTACTACCTCCCTGTCATTCTCTAAGTTGGTCACCTGTCACAGAAGGAGATTAGGTTGGTCAAGCAGGACTTGCCTTTCCTAAACCTGTGTGGCTGGGCCTAATCCCCTGGCTGTATGTTCTGCATTGTGACACTCAAGTTTACCTGCTCCACAAATTCCCTGGCACTGAGATCAGGCTGGGAGGCCTGTAGGTCTCTGAATCCTCATTCTGACCCTTTGTGTGGATAGGCACCATACTGGCCACCCTCCAATCAAACGGGATCTCCCTAGCTAGCTAGGAGTCCTGATAAATGATGGAAAGTGTCTTGGTGAGCACTTCTACCAACTCCTGTAGCACGTCTGAGTCAATGCCATCCAGCCTCAGAGAACTGCGTATATGTCTGTGGTGTAGCAGGTTGCTGATCCTTTCCCCTTGGATTATGGGAGCATATCTGACGTGTTTTCCCTCAAATCTCTGAAGCCCTGGCTGTCTGAGTGGAACTTTGCACCAGGAATGGGGAGCTACCAAGGTGTAGAACATGCCTAGGCCATGTTCCGGGGTTGTCAACCCCAAGCTAGCAGAGCGATTTGTGTCCTGGATCAGGCAAAAGAGAAGGAAGAGGCTCTCAGTGTGAGATTCCAACTGCGGGTTTATTGTGGCTGAAGGGTCCAGGGAGAGAGAGAGCAGTGATCATGGGCATGCAGGGTCTTTTTAAACAGGGGTGGCACAAGGGATGGGTACAATACACTAATCAATAACCATTCAGCAGGGGAGGATCACAGGGAGTGGTTCACAGGATTATGCCCAAGGAGGAGATACAAAAGGAGGGTACAAAGCTGAGGAGCCAACAGGGTGTCGAGGAGAACAGAACTTTCTAGAACAGGGGGAAGGGATCAATCACTGATTGACAGGTGAAGGAGGGGAAAAAAAACCTGGGACAGAACTAATCCTGAAGAACTGGAGGTCAGGGACAAACCATTGGGGAAGACAAGCACCACAACACATATCCACTATAGTACTGACACCATATTAATGCTCTTTTTGACCCTGAACATCTTAGCCAGCTCTCCTTGTACACTCACGCCCAAATTATCCAGGCCTATGGATTTTAGGATTCATGTCTTTAATAAACATTGTGTTTGACACTTCTCCTTGTTATTTGTGGAAAGTGTGTTGCCCTCGTGATGTGGTATAATTATATAAGCTCATTTCCTTGCAGATGCAGAACAGAAACATTTATAGCCTAGATTTTCATTTGTTGGTTCTTCATTCTCATTAATAGCTTTATCTACTAAAGAGCTAAATTATTGTTATACTTTTGAACTGAAAAGTTTAATATCATCTCAGCAGTCTTCCTTGTTATCCATATTACTCTGGAAAGAAAGGTTTATAATATTTTTCATGAGACTCTAAGGTTTATTGTATGCTGATGGCTGCTATTTATTATTTTGACTTATTTTGATTATTTTTGCCTTACTGTTATACTGAGATATTTTAGACAAATAAGTTAATATTTTATGGATTTTTGATGTTAATTTATGTTTTAGTGTTTACAAACCACGTGTCCCAGGATCAGGGAATAAAGATGAACCTGAGGCCTCATCCAAATCCATAGGAGGGCCATCGCCTATTTTTTTTCTTAGTTTGTCTGCCCAGGTTCCCATCTGTAAAAGGGGAATAATTCTATTTTTCTACATTGATAGCCTTTGATGAATGCATTTTAAAGAATGAGCAAGTTCTTTAGTTAAGACATTATGTACAGAAAAGTGACACAGCACAGAATTTGAAAAATATCTGAATGTGAAAAGCAATTTATCTTGTTTGTGTTATCCTGAACAAAAAGCTATGTAGTTTTATGAAATCTTTGTTTCACATGGCTTGTTGCATGTGTGAAAGTGCGTCCCTTGTTTGGATATATTAGTTTAATTTGTGCTCAAGCTTATGCTTCAGTAAATCAACTACATAAACAGATATTTGGAGAGCAACAGGATAAGCAGTGATAGCCTGATTCTACACTCCTGTGAATTTAAATTGGAAAAAAAACATCTCTGAAGCACATGTAGTTGAATTAAACTAAAAACTTTATATGCTTTATATGAAAATGAAGCTCTCCAGTGTTTCCATTATTAGTTCCAAGACATTCACTTCTGCTTTCTCTTTACACATGTAATATCCTCCCTCATTCTAGTTTGTTTCTTTTTATGTAGGATTAGAAAGGAAAATGCAAGGAATTATATGATCACAAGATCAGCTGGAGTACATGAAGCGTGATGCCATTAAAAAGGTTTGAATACAAAAAGTTGAGGGCTTGCCAGTGAAATGGATGAGCATTTAGGAGACATTATTAGTCAGCCCTTGGAAAGTCTTGCAGAGACATCACAGGCCTCTTAGCAGAGGTAACTCCCATCCCATAACAGTGTGGAATAGTCTGGTGTTTTCTCTCACACACTCTGTCTTGCTCTATTATTTTTTCTACACTTTCAAGACATCTGTAATTGCAGTTAATCTATTGCACAAAATGTGCTGGTTAGGGATGGGATTGTTTCCATTTTGGGTATTGTGTTGTTAATCCAAAAATGCTCTCAGCCCTCCCCTATTTTGATGAAAATAGTGACTGCTCAACTGTCCACAGTGGGCAAATGAGTCTGGAATGCGCAAATTCAGAACAATTACTTATGCCCATGTTTACAGAAGTGTTGGAAAGGTCAATGGGAAGAAAAGATTGGAGTGCTGTTGTTGAAATGGAGGGAGTGAGAGGGAGGGGGATTGTTATCTCTTCTGCTGGATTCAAAACTCTATCCTTTACTATTCTGCTGCTGGGCTATACTGTGGTTGAGGTCTTACCCTGTAAATGGATAAGACCTCATTCCTTGGCACTCTCATGTGATGTTCAGAGCTTTCTTGTATGAAGGAAATTTGGTTTTGGAAAGTGTTTAATACTGTTTGGTTATTCAGTGGTATTAAAAAAAAAAACAAAAACAAAAACAAAAAAAACCCAGCAACAACAAAAAGCAAAAACCAAAATAAACGGGAAGCTTGTGACTGGAAAAGACAAGTTCTCTGTGTAATTTGAGACAAATATCTTGTCATTTGAAGGTCTTTTTGCTTTTTAGTTTACCACAGGATGCTGCAAGAAATTTCCTTCAGTGACTAGGAGCACATCCAAGACAAGGCAGGACTTAGCAGGTGTTTGCCACATGCTGTTGTGATGGCTGGGATTAGTTGGGTAACAGTGAGCAAACATCTGTCTTGTATTATTCATACAGACTTCATTTCAATTCATATCAATGTTCCTATCAGCATGTGACAGTTGATTTGGCTCTTCAAAGTTCAGTACCAGGGCTGATGGTATCCAGTAAATATCTCTTTCAATGCAGGGATGCAGTTTCTTCCCACTAGTGACAACAGGACTTACCAGGGCATCTGAACACGAAGAAAGGGCAACTTTACCAATCAGGATGTGTCAGGGTTTTTTCTTAAGTTTTTTTTACTTGGCTATACAAAGAAAATAAATATACAAAATATATCTTACCCAAAATAAAAGTTTGCAATAGTATACTCCAGTGGGAAATCAAAATATCAGGAAACAATTTTATTTTCTAATGTCTTGCCAGCTGCAGAACAGGGTCCAATAAGTAGAATGGACCTGGCTTGTTTGGTTGTTTCCTCTCTTTTGGCCAGATTTCTCTTGCTAGTCCTCTCATAGTCCTCTTTTAGGCTATTTTTTTTCCCCTACATAATAACTGGCAAACAGCAATCATGTTGAAGAAAGTATGTAGGGGACATTTCCTAATGTTTCATTGGCCTTTAGAAAGGAAAAAAAACAGCTGAGGTTATTAAAAGTGTCAATTTGTTATTTATGTAGTGAAGAGCAGTGTGATGTAGAAAAGGTAATTAACCCTGAGGGAATGTTTCCTCAAGATGTAGCTCCATTTTTTTTTTCGTCTCTGGTTCTTTCCATGGCTTATTTCAGTTCTCTTCAGGGAACTGCTCTGGAGCCTGCTTTTCAGAATGTGTTGAGAAAACAGAGTAGATTGGCTGATGTGCTTATATTTATTTAATTAAGGGGGTTTCTTTGTTTTGTTTTATTTTGTTCTAGGATGTAAGTCAAGATTTTAAAATAAACCTGTTGCTCTGAATTAAGATGGAAGAGTAAAATCTAGAAAGCATAGAAAGTCAGTCAGAAAAAAAATTCTGTTATCAATCAAAATATTTCTGTAATTTTAGAATATTTTGTTGCATTTTGTCTTTCCACCCAAGCAAGATCAAAGTCAACAAAATCTTCTTTAAACAACCGAAGGAAGTCTCCGTATCAAAAACCTAAACTGCTGATGTTAATTTAGCTTCTCTGACATCTGCTGAAAGAGCAACATGGCAAGTGGCAATCAGATAAGAAGACCTGTGGAGGGTATAAATGGTAACACCTTGATAATCGATTGACCAGCTAAAGGTGAGGCACAGTTGGATCACCTATTTAATAGCAGAGATGTGGTTGGAAATATGATAATCATCAGCATTGGCTGTAGCAACCATGAACCATTGGAGGTCAAGGAAAGTGAGTAGCAGACTTACTGTGGAGACACGGGGGTGGGACCCCATGAGACAGCTCTGAAAGGAAAAGGAGATAAGGAAATCTAGCGAGAGGTTAAGGACAAAACCATAGAAGCCTTTTGTCTTGTGAAAAGCATAGGTGTACCAGGAGCATAATACAAAGCTGTTTATTGCCAGTCATACTTGGGAAGGCAGAGTCCTCACCCTTTGCAACAACAGGCTGGGCACTGGCTGTGGGGGCAGCAGCATGTTGGAGAAATCCATGTTGGAGAAATCCCTAGGGCTTTAGGAGAGACAGAGAGCTGCACAGGAGTGGGTGCCCGATGGGGTTGGCAGCGGTGAGGGCTGCATCACCCCCTGCTCTATGAGCAAGGACACAGACACAGGGTGGAAGGACACAGGAGAGTCATAGGGGGATGAAGGCAGTGTGAGAGAGTCTGTCAGGGATGTGATGAGATGTGGGGGGATATGAGGATGAAGGGGGCATGGGAGTACATATGGCAGAAATGTGAAGGGGCATGAGGAGGCACAGGGGGTGTGAGGGTGTGTGTATCTGGGACATGAGTGAACAAGGAGAGCAGTGGCACTGGGAACACACGGGGAGGTAGAGGGAACATGGGGGGACACATAGCAGGCATGTGATGAGGGGTGGTATGGGTGTGGCACCGGGGACACAGGAGGGAAATGACAGCATGAAAGGATGGGGATATGAGGAGACATAGGGGTGATGAGACTGAGGACATGGAGAGTGATGTGTCATGGGGCTCTGAGGGGATGCAGGGAATAAAGGGGGCACACATGGCAAGAATATGGGCGGTTGGGTGGGACACATAAGGGCGTATCTCTATCATGTCCCCTCCATCCCTCCATGTCCCCTCAAAGTCTGTGTCCCTCCATCAGTACGAAGGACATAGTTTTGAGCCAGGTGAAAGATCTTTATGCCAGGTGCTGTATTGGCAGACTTCCTTCTGCCCTTGCTTTGCTAAAGCCTACACTTGTTAGCCTGCCAGCCATGCTGAGTTTACAATGTCAATTTGCCATGGAATCAAAGTTAAAGTGATTAAAGTTAAGTTAAAGTGAAAACTAATGGAAGTTCTGTTTATTGGCTGAACCTTGGTTCTACTCTGATTTTTTAGTATCAGATCATGATTTAAATTGTCTGTGCATTTAAACAGATGAGCCATCTGCAAATGCTCCCCTAGCTATTGAACCCTGGGGACTGGGAAGTAACTTGTGTTACTTTGAATAATTTTAATGGAAATTTAGTGTGGTTTTTTAATGCTTTGATATTTAACACCTATTATCTTATCTGAAAATTATTAAAATTAATTCACAACATGACTTTTGCAAATATTCTCAGCCAAAGGCACATTAGGCCCAGACAGATATTTTTTGTATTTTATCCACAACCAATCTAAGCAAGTTGTAAATGTCATTTATGAAACAAGTAGTTGTGATGATGGGTTATGGTTGCAGCCGTCTGCTTTCCTTCTGCAAAGAGAGGAACTCAGAAAGAAAAACACGTAACAAAGGACTCAAACGACAGTAGATGACATAAAAATAATTGCAATTTTTTTTTTTTTTTTTTAAATCAGATTGTTTGGAAATGGCCTATCCTTATGAGCTGTTGTAGTTCCAACTTGTGGATTGAAATCCCATTCCCTATGTCAGCTACTGGGCTATAAGGGATAAAAGTCTTAAAACTACAGAGTCAGGAATAAACATGCATCATAGACTTTCATACCAGATCTGTGTGGACTTAGTTGCTTTGATCTGTTGGGTTTGATTTTTTTTTTTCCTTGCATCTAAATGTTAGTAAGGATTTTACTATTTATTTAGGGATCTGACAATGACAATAATGGATGATTTGGGAAGAATGAGCAGTAGCTTTCATGCATAAATATTTTCAATTACTTGTCAAAATTGTAAACCCTCTTCAAGAAAATATTTGGCCAAAGAAGTTACATAGAGCCTGCGGCACATAGACAATCTGGTGATGGGTAGTTGTAACCAAGAACAGATTGCTAAGACAAGTCTGTATTTAGCTCTAGAGATGTCAGAACTGCGTAGGATTTAGATAGGTAAATGAATCAATAATTCTAGATTGCTGGTTTGATTCCATTTACTGCTGAACCCTGGTGATTGGAAAATAATGCATGTTAAAATTAATATACGTGCTATCAGCATTAGTCACATCATCTGCACAGAACATATAGTATTTGTAGAAAAACTAAAATAGTTTATAAACATAGCAAATTAGTCAGAAATTATTTTAAATGGACTATTTGTTTCTAGATATTTTTAAGGTCATAAAATTGTCTGAAATTCCCTTTAAAAATTGAGGCGGTATTGTTTCTTTATTATCTTTTTAGCTTGTCACATTGATCTTGTAATGTCACACGATTTCCTTAAAAATACAATCTTTGTATTGAAATTTTCATGGGTTAATGGTACAAAAATTTATTTCAGTATTTTTTTGTTCATTACACTAAATTACTGGATTTAAACTACACTTTATTATCAATGATACATATTGCATTTCTTGAAATGGTATTATTTACCACTGGTATTTTTTTTACATAATATTTTTTGGATTGCAAATATTGTCAATATGCAAATGTAAGTAATTCGGTAATGACAACTAGCTATTGCCTTAACTTTCATTTTTTTTCTGCTTATATATTGTACACATATAACTTAAAGTTCTGCTTTGTTGTGATACCATGGAAAGGCAAAGCAGATGAACAAGAATGGAACATAGCCCTCTGGATCCTGATATATTGAAATGATTGTAAACCTTGCCATTTGTATGTCTTTAGCATTTTTCTTTCCTTTTCTTCTCTAGCCTCACACTGCAGGTACAGGGGTTATTTTCTTGTTTCTCAACAAAACAGGGTTTTGGACCACGACTGGAGCTCCTAAGTGATATAGTAATAGAAATTAAAATAGATGTTTGTAATTAGAGAAACTGCATGGTGCTTCGAGACAAATATGTTTGGATCACACGCAGGAGTTTGTATCTTTGTTCCAAACAAGACATACATGTAAATAAATATTAATTCCACTTAAGTCTAGTGTGTATATAGAGTCATTCCATTCAAATCCATTAATTTACACCAGCCTAAAAGATTTTATTTACATATTCCTTCTTTGGTGTGCACCTAAAATCCTGAGCATATTCAAAAAAATCTTTTCTATCAAAACATCAGGAAAAAGTCCCCCAAATTTTATATTGGATCAGCTGCTGTAAATCAGTCTACTTTGGAAGAATTAGCAAATTGTTCCACTAGCATGTATTGTTTAGAGCAATCAGTCTCTGTAATCTCCGTTGCTTGTCATAGGAACATGCCAGCTATCGGTTTGGATTACAGTCTCATGATAAAATAGTTGTGATGAGCCATCTTACTCCACAAAACATGTGGACAATGATTTTGTGTTGATTAGTGATGATTGTTTTTTATGGTTGACTTCACAGGTTATTGATTCTTGGCTTTAATCTCAAAATAGCAGTTCTGGAGAAATTATTTCAATTTTTTACCTTTATCGTAACCATCTGATCCTCTCAGACATCCAGATTTTGGAGGCTTGTGATTTTTGGTGAAGAAAGAAAAGGACACTTAATCCTAGATATACACACCTTAAGCAAATGTCTCAAATTAAATTGATGCAACTGTTTCAGAATCAATTGAAACGTCTGCTCTTTAATCGGGAAAAAAAACGTGATATGTGAGTTTTTAATGAATCACATAGGTAAGGCAGTCGAAAAAGTTGAAAGCAATGGTTGGGTTTTTTCTTGGTCGGTATCTTTCACTGTTATATCTGTGCTTTGCAGCAGATGTGGTCAAAGGCATTCTACTGCATTTGAGCATTCCAGCTTCCTTGGGCTTCTTTGAGAAGGAAGGTATTAAAATATCTCAAGAACTCTTGCTTTTGGAAACTTCTGTATTAACAATGGTAAGTTATGGATGTTTCAGAAATCCATAAAACAGGAGTTGCTCTGGACTCTGCGTGAAGAGGTGACAGAATGGATAACAGATACTCTTTTTTAGCAAACACATGCAAGCATCAGTTGGACAGCTGGCAATGCAGCATCAATTAATTTAACAAAATTACAGTATTCTTGATATCTTTCCTGTTTTAAGCAGTAGCTTTATAACTGTGACAACCTAGGAGTTCATCTGCAGTTATGTTGTATCACTTATCTTGGGCTAGATGAAACCCTGCAATGTTCTTTTCTGACTTCAGCCCCTAAAAGCACTTTGTACCTTCTGCCAGTTTATTTAGATTGCTAATTAGCTCCTTATGCTAATCTTTGTTAACCCTGAGTCTACCTGGAGGTTTAGACAGAGGCATAACAAGAGTATTAGACAGAACAGGCTGTAGAAGGAATGTCTTAAATATAAAACCCATGCACAGTAGCTTTCTGTTAGCTGTCACACCATTGCCACTGAAATCTGTGTCAACATATGACATCTAATTAGCTCCTGGGTTTTTGGCTTTTCTATTCAGTGTGTCTTAGTGCATTAACAAAATAGCTGTGGAAACTGTGCTTATTTACCAATATCTGGATATTGGTGAAAAATAGCAGACTATCTAAAAGACTTTAGGAGGGCAGTTTGACCTTCACTGGTTTGGAGATCAGATAAAAAAAATAATTGATGGCTATCTCTTTGTTTATACTAACAAGGTTGTATAGGGATGAATTTTAAGACTCAGACTGTAGATTACAAACAGATTTTCTTCTGGGAGTTATATAATTCATACTTGCTACTTTCTTAAGGAAAACCAGGCAGAATTTTCTTCACTAGCAAGAATTCATAGCTTCCTTGAGTCAATGACCTTTATGTAATTCCCAAAGGAGGAAACAGGAAAGTTTGCTAATTTCCAGTAGCCTAAAAAGATGGATTTTCTTTCTGTCTTTAGTATGAGTTGTTTTATCCCTTTCTGAATACTAACAGCTATTTCTGATAGATGATTTTTTCAAGTGCATGCAGTGTCATGTATGGTGCTAATAGGGTACAGGTCTTTACTGTCACACTTCTGACTGAGGAATAAGGCAAAAGACATTCCTTCTTGGCATAGGCTTTGTCTAAAATATTATACAAGAAATTTTTCAATCTCATATAGACTGGACCTGAAATATTAGAATTTATCTATCTCTTGCCTAGTGTCTATATACGGAAATAAAGACAAAACAAGTTTCCTTAGTTCAGTTTATTATCTGAAATGCTGGAACACCCTTTTACTTTCTATCTTTGACCAAAAACCTAAATATACCTGGAGGACATGTTTAGACTGCTGTCAAACTGGAGAATATGCTGTGGTTCTTCCTTTTTAAATTGAGTCAAGTTTTCATGATTGGAAATCATAGAATGGAAGGAGGTGGCAAAGCAGAAAGGCATTGAGAATGTCCCTGGCCTAGAGCTGTTGGTATTCTGGCTCTGACCCATGTGTCATCAGCCACATGGGCACTTGTGTGTAAACAACTCACATTTATTTGTGCAGACCAGGTTTACAGACATTTTCTAGGCTCTGCTTTCTGAAGTGTTTTCCACTGATTATTGCTTCAGATATTTTTCCCCCAACTTCAACTTTTTAATCAATTTTACCCACAGATGCTGTTGCTGAAATCCTTTTAGAAAGCCAGAGGTTAGAGGGGCAGCAGCACAGACAATCCAGCAGACATCAATGTTTTGTAAAAGAAGTAGATAATCAAATGAATTAAAAAATATTCTTATCCTGCAAGAGCAACAGTGTTCGCAGAGACTGCCACTCAGCGAGGCTTGCAAATCAACACAACTTCAGTTTCATAGTTGACCAACTTTAAAAGTTGTTTATAGCTGTTCACATCATTGTTATGCCACATAAATTCCCTTTTATCTCTAGGTTCAGGTTTTGGATATGCTTTCTTCTGGCTATATTTCAAAGTCAGTAAGCCGACGGCTCATACTGCTGAAGAGGTTAGTCATAGCTTGGTCCAACTTCTGAACAATGATTAGGCTTATGATTTCTGAAATGTTTATGTGAGCTGTGTCTTGCATTGTTTATTGCTGTTGTTGACACTAACACGTATGGTCCAGATGGCAGAAGAAGATCTGCATTTGAGATTATGTGGTGTATTGTAAACTCGACTTTGCAGATGTACTTCTAGCTAATCAAAGACAGAGGAATTGCTTTGAGTCACATGTTGGAAAGTTAATAGGGATATTTAACGCAACTCTTCCATTTCCAACTTGGAGAACTTGACAGACACAAATAACTGGAGGCTTAACGAGACATTTCTGAAGCTACTAACAGGCTCCTTTCTTTGGAAAACCTTAAGTGCAGCTGAAGGAGAACTCTAAAAATTATTTACAAAATAAAATAGTAATTAATACCTGCTGGTGGGAGCAGACTTAATAAATACTGTCTGTTCTGAAAAGTGACCTAAACTAATTCCCTCACAAAAATCCAGTGAAATACAATAAATATGTGACTACTCCCATGTTGCCGCTGAGGACAAAGATGTAGACTTTCATAACATGGGGACGTGACTAAGCCTGGAGCCTTGTTACCACAACTTCCTTCTCAGTCTGTAGGGACAGCTAGATTCTTCCAGAAAGTTTGTCATTCTTTAGGGGCCGAACCACACGTTTCTCCAGAGAGTAACACTCTTCACTGTCCCTGACTTTTGAGAAAACTATGGTCTGAACCAAGTATTCTGGATTTGTGTTAAAAACATCCACAGAGAAGTGGGATCTAAGCAATTTGCTCAGGTGCCTAGACTTGTGCTTAGAATTTAGTTTTAGACAAGGAAGTAATTTTTAGTAAAAACCTATCAGAAGGTACTGGCATGACTCAAATGTGGTGTTCCCATTCTGCCAAGAAGGCCTGAAGGCAAGAAAGAAAATTTGTGTCTATCCTTAAGTTGACACTACTTCTCCAATGTCCAGTTCAATAAATTTTTCTGAGACTGTCTTTCGTGGAATTAACATTTATTTGCAATTTAATTTTTATTTCATTTTTAGCTTTGCTTACATGATTAGTATAGCTGCTAATGGCATCGGATAAGAACATAGGCTTGTGAATGGCAATGAGGTATTATTTCTTCTGGATCTGTAACAATGAAAACACCATCAAGAGCAACAACAGTGTCAGGTTAGTATTGTACCTCAGCTTGTAGCACAGGCCTAGAAGCTTTCAAGTCAATCTGAATATGTTGTATTCGCCTTCATGGTTTTCTTGATTCGAAATGAGTCAACCAAGACAGCTTCATAACCCTAGGAAATAAATAATTTTTAGGATTAATAAGGTGACTCAGAGATAATTTTTTCTCCAAGGATTACAAACAAAGAAGTAGGTAGGCTGGATTTCTGGGAAAGGTTAGGGCCTACAGCCTAGACTGGCTGTTGTACCAGACTTAAGAGGTTTCATCTCAATTTTTCTGTACAGCTTGTGCTTTATTCTTCATTCAGCAGCTGTTGGTTCTTCTCTGCAGGCAGGTGTTCTGTGCCCACCCCCCTGTTTTTGCTATTTCCATGGGTGGGGAACTGTTTACAATTCCTGTTACACTGAGCTGGATGTTCTATAAAGTACAGTTTCATTAGTCTTCTCTGTACTTTTATTGTCCTTCTGATTGATATGTGATAACATCTGATGTGATTTAGCAGAAGGAACATTGCACTTATTCAATGTAAAATATTTAATCTCTTTAGCTGTGCTAAAGAAGAAACTTTTCACAGAAGAAACTTTTCCTGTTTTCCACTTATCTCTCAATTCTCTCTGGACATTATATATGTTCAATATCTGTGTTGTTAATGAGAAAAATTGTGTGCATGCCTTTGTTCTACTGTTACAATAGTCTTTTTATGATGGAATACAATGTGAGTAATTTTTGTTTATAAACCACATTGCTTTTCAATAAATTGGAAATGCAGTTTACACAGAAATAAACCACAAACTAATTACCTACAAATGCAGTGCAGCCTCATTTCTTATGTTTTTCGTTATTACTATAGTATTGATAAACCATTAAGAAACAAAAAGGAATAAAGGAGTACTGCTTTTTTTTTAGTAGTTAACACAAGTTTTACATGTGTTTATGTGAAAAGAAGCAGGTGTTATGAATGATCAAACAAAATAAATCTCTGTAGCAAAACCACACAAAAGCCAAATGTATGCTCTTTGTTCGCACTCAAACATTTTGATTTATGAATGCTTTAACATGGTTATTCAGAAATCACCAAATATCTCCAGGTGCTGGTATATTTATGAAATTTAGTTTCCCCACAGTAAACATAGCAACTAGAACTCAATTTGGAATTCAACTATATATTTGAAATATGACCTCATAAAACTGGGTACATTTCACCATTTGTGTTTGCATATCTCCCCTCTAATATAAAATTGAATTATACAATCAGGCTGTGTGAAATGCACTGTTTTAATACCGAAGCATCTCTCTAATCTCCTTTGCTGTTTAGTATGATTAATTCTGTAAATATTTACAAGTTTGTTTCTAAGAACAAGAGTTTTAGATGAAGTAGAGAAAATAAATACAACAAAAGCAACAAATCAGGAAAGCAATTTTTCTTGGCTACATAAGCTGATTGGGTTCAGATTCTGATGAGTGTTGCAACATAGCAGTTGTGCAGAGGTAGGGTTTCCTTTTATCTTTGCCCCACAACAACTACCATTGTATGTACCAGCCTTTTCTGTCTTTGTCAGGACTTTTCTTTTAAGCACATTCTACAGCACCTCTTTGTAGCCAGACTGACAAGACAAGGCTCAGATGTTACCCAAAACTTCTCCATCATACTTTAAAATATCTTTTAAAGAAAATTTTTTTTCTTGTTTTGAGAGAAGATTTAAATAGTGATTTTTGAAAATCAAATTATCTGTAAAAGTGTAATTTATGTCTGTGTTTACATGTGAATTCTACCTATGTTCATTAAAATTGCAATGCTACCTTTTATCAAGACTGCTTTTCCAGCAGGGGTTACTTATTACGTGGGGAAGGAGTGCACCAGCTCTGGATGACAGCCCCAGCCCCAAGGAGGATGATACAACATGCAGTTGAGCCATGGAATGATTAAAAGAAGGGTTGGGGTTATCTATTTACCCCAAAGAGCAAAAGTTGAGGGAAAAATTTTTCTGTGCCTGACTCATTCACTTTGTTTCTCTCTGGCAGAGCAGAGTGGGTGGGGATGTTTCCAGAGATATTTCTCAAGCCTTGGACACAGGGCAATGGCTTCACCCGAGCCATTTGCCCGATCTCCAGAGTTACAGAACCTGTCATCAAGTTCATGGCCCTTGGATTCCAGCAAATTTTGAAGGGCATAGGACTTAACACTGGGTTATTTTTATGGCCAGATTCAATAATCTTAAAGGTTCCAACCTAAAGGTTTTCCAACCTAAATGGTTCTGTGATTCTTTGAAAATTTAGTCAGAATTGTCATGTGTCTGCAGAGATTCTTCTGAAGGAGAACAGTAGAATCCTCCATCAAAGTCACACAGCATCTAGGATGTAAACAAGGTCTAGAGTGTGGGACTGTCCAAGAGAATGAAATTTAGAACACTATATTTGGTCTGAGACAGAAGCTGTGTGTAAAATAAACAGGAAAAGCACTTTGAGAACTGCAGAAAGGACTTGTTGGCAGTGGGAAAGCATGGAAGCCTTCTGCTGAAAGGGAGATGTAACTGGACAGAGCTGGGTGAACATTGTTTATAAATATTTATCTGACTTACAGTTGCAAAATCCACTCTGACTTGTTCCCTTTCTTCTCTTTATTGCAAGAATTTTATGAGTAAATTTTTTTTTGGTAAAAGTATCCTTGGAAAAGGAATTGACCAATATGTGATGGATTTACCCATGCAGGCACATAGCAACAATATGCAAACCCATTTTGAAAATTTTATTTGTTTGAAGATCATGCAATTAAATGAATGGTAATGGTAAAATTATTTAAATTACACAATCAAGACCACTGAATTCTGCACAGTGTAACTTCAGGACTCAGAATGCACTGCAGCCTCTTATTTTCAGTGCCTCCCTATGTGCTAAACTATGAGGGTTTTTTACAGCAATTTCACTGCAGCCCTCTCAGCCTTTTTATCTGCTGTGGTCCGTGTTGCTACCAGCTCCTGTTTCTCAGGCATATGAGGCAAAAACTTTTTTTGTTTACAAGTGAGATGAGTTGCTATAACACCTGTCTTAAATTTTAGGTAAAACTTACAGTAGCTCTTAATCAATTTACACTGTTACCTAGCCTCTTAAACCTAGTTTTCTGGAGTTCCCCCTTTGCTACTTCACCCCATCACATGGACAGGAAAAGTTTTTTGAGACCTAAGCTTCAAATCTGTCTACACCACTTTCTTAGCCAAGTGGCTCTGCTTGTATATGTTTTTCTTTTTGACAGTCTGTTGGGGTGCAATGCTGGACTGTTTGTTTAGCTCCAGGTTGGTTATTTTCTTTATTTGTTTTACTTAGTCATTTTGTCTGACAAAATGACAAGATGGTAGCATGTGTTTCTTGAGGCAAGAACAGCTGCCTGATGTCATGTTTTAGGGTGGTTTATTTTCTAAACAAGATCCCAGCTGCTCTGGTGCTGGGTGCTATGAAAATTGAATTTCTTCTAAGCAGCTAGATGCATAATTGCAAACACAGAGCTATGCAGGTGTTTGTTAGCTCCCTTGTAGTACAAAGCCAAATATTTCATCTCCTCAACACCAGCTTCCTCAGTCTCCTCCTTCCACTCAAAATCAAGATTAAATACTTACACTCTTTAAGCCTTTTGTCAGGGAATGCCTGGGTGAATTGATATGTAAACTACAGATGCAGAAGATCATATAGCCAAACTGTGTTAGACCAAGCAACTTCTGGGCTCTTAAAGCACAGATATACACACTTTGGGCTCATCAGCTGCTGAGATCTTGGGTGAAAGCCTCAGACAGAAATATATCAGATCTAATGTTTTCCACAAGCTTACAGAATCCTCCACATCCTTCTTGGTTTAAGTACAACTTAAGTATAGCTGATGCTACTATAGCAATAGACTGAATGACCTTTCTTTCAGTCATATTATCTAGGATTACAGTTTGCTGTTTAAAGAAATTATCTGTGAAAAGCTGGTGGGAGAGTATTCTTAAAGTATTCTCTTGGTATCTGTTTTCTCAAGTTTCTGGTATGTTCTTGAGTCCACTCAAAACTGTTAAATTCCACCACTCTGAGGTTACAATATTTTCTCAGCTCAGGCTGGAGTAAGGGTATTCTTATGTTTTTCTCCCTTAGCCTCTTATGCAATTACATTGAGGAATATAAAGATATAAATATGTTGAAAGTATCTCACAGACCAAGATTTGCTGACCTGGGAAGTCTTACTGGTGTTATTGTTCTCAGATAAGTGGCAAAGAGCCAAATGTGACATTATGGGCAGAAAGAAGTAAACTTGTACATTCTTTGCACAGAGAAACCTATGGGGAATATGGTTGAACTTAGTTTTGTATAAACAGAAGTAGTTAAGAAGATAAAAAAGGTGCAAAGAATATTGCATGCTCCCCAAGGTAGGTGCACTTTCAAGAATAGTCTTGGGAGCAGCAGGCAGGCTATCTTTACCATTGCCTTGAAAAGATGTGTAAGGGGAACCTGGCAGATCATCCACAAAGGTGGAACTGCTATGGGGACAAGAGCGAAGGCACATTAGGAATGGTGGAAAAAGGACAAGTTCCAATACCTCATGATGAAGCAGAAGGAGTCTGTTTCAATATTAAATATGAAAATACAGAGATCATTAAATCTAGAGTTCTATGAGTTCAATGAGAGGAAATACATTGTGCTTGTATATGTGGGCAGGTAACACTGCTCAGTTTTGGAGAAATTATTAGGAATCAATTTCTGGCTACACTGTTTTTGTTAAATGACACCAACTCCCTCATAGCTTTAAAAATGTTCAAAAATGGACGGTGGCTGATAAAGGGAACACCTCAGAAGGACCTGGCAGAGCAAACTACCCTCCTACTCTTCATCTGGAAGATGTCATGCCTGGAGGCTAAGCATGGTATGGCTGGGCAATCCTTCCTGACAGCCACAGCAGGTTCTGCCTACTCTGTGAAGAAAACAGTGGCAAAGTTATGCCACAGTTCATACAAGTTATGGGCTTTTAGGAACACAGAGAAGACTTAGCTTATTGTTCACATGCTCTTCCTTATATTGACTAAAAAGAGGAAAGTTGGATCTGATGATCATTTAGGTAACAGAAAGAAAGGCAAATTCATGTCTTGTTCATATCTTTCTCATTTTCCTGAGGGCACAACTCTGCTCTTTGATCTGCTGATCCTATTTCCATTTTGAGATTCTGCTGTCCTTGTATGCATGGGAACATTACTGTAAATGTGGAGGTCATGTGCAGAAGAGAGATCTGCAAAGCCAAAAAAGAGTTCAATGTTGCAATGGCTCAAGAAGGTTTATTTTAGGGTGTTACTGCAAGGATATTTTCATATTTTATATTCAATAGGAAGGGAAGAAGAGTTACAGCTTTGTTTAGGTATAAATTGTTCTTTTGTTGAAATAAATAAAATTATCTCATTTTCTGTAGGCCAGAGTAGTATTGTTTTCGAGCACTGAGTCTGAGTAAACAGCAG
Organism: Zosterops lateralis; assembly: GCF_965231275.1. NCBI lineage: Eukaryota > Metazoa > Chordata > Aves > Passeriformes > Zosteropidae > Zosterops > Zosterops lateralis. The sequence continues at coordinate 15,925,573 of NC_139800.1, read as the reverse complement.
ACTGTTCTCATTCAGAGGTGAAATAATAAACTGTTTTCCCCCTTTAAATGTCCCTGGACTTTTTGAAATGACATCACCTGCACATTCATCAAAGCTCTGTATTTGGCTGGTTTGGCAAAAATTAAGCAATGACTTGAATATGGTCCAATTTGTAGAAAAAAATTACTTAAAAAAAATACATGTGTTTTAAATTTGCTTTGGAGGCTTAGTAACATAAAAGTTTTTATGCCATTATTTCCATACTTCTTTTTCCTCCTCAGATTTTTTGGAATGTGTATTGTGTAGGATCAGAAATGTTTTCTTATTGAAAAATCTGCAAATCAAGGAAATAAGCTTCTCAGAAATGTCTGTATTTTCACGATAACCTTGTTTGGAGGAAGGAATGTTTGCTCGAGGCCGCACTGTTGTTTCTGCCTGGTGGGTGGGTTGGTGGTGCTGGAACATTCCTGCAGACAGCTCTTGAGCAGACTGTGACAGAGAGTTCCCTGCAAACACACATGCAGCAGGAAAAGGGTGTCTCCTAGGTGCAGGATCAGACTCACACCCTGGCCTAGCTTTATGCCTAAATTTAATCCTGCCTCCCATTTGCAAAAGGCAATGTCTCAAGCCTCTGGGGCTGCCACTGGACAGAGGGGTCTGCTCCCAACCCTGCTGTGGGTGGGGAAGATGCCCCATGTCAGCAGCATTACACATGTGTCTTGGGCAGCTGGGGAAGCCAGTGTCCATTCAAGCAGCCTGGTGGCTTTGGCACAAGTGTGCTGGGTGTGCCTACCCACCTGCCTGCTGTTCAGTGTGGAAGAGAGGCTGTGTCCTGCTGACCAGGTCATGCCAGCGTCCTTGTGTCACACCAGCAGGAGCCTTTCCCTGGGCCAGTAGCAGGAGCTGCCTGTGAGCCCTCCTGTCTGCCTGGAGGATAGCAGCTGGCAGATTCTGCACACGGGGAGAACAGTGCCCTCCTGTCTTCTACCTTCTGGCACCAGCAAAGGGAAGTATCAAACAATTCACTAGACTAAATAAATATCTAGGTTTACTTTGGAGGGCCAATATAGCTTAACATAGGAAAAGTCCAAACTTCACTGTTTTTCTTGGTAATTAGATAATAAACATAAGCTTTTATTTTTGATGATTACTTTTTAGTTTGTGTAACATTACTGGACAATGGAAGACAGACTGTGGGCAAGTAACATTCCCGTATTAAATTAATTAAGGAGGCTGGGCTGGAATTATGTAATCTTCATTCCTCAAAACTGAGAGCTTGGTAAAATAATTAATTCTTTTCATAGCAGCTTTAGATTGGACCCAGAAGGCCAGCTTATTGCTGGAGTTAATGAAAACAATATTTTTGCTCTGTACTCCTGTTTAAAGTCAGAAGGCCAAAAGCTGTGGCCTCATTGAACCAGATTTTTCTTCTTGCTTGCACTTTAACACCAAAATTGTTGCAGTGGATCTGAGCAGAACTCCTATGAAGCTCTTAACTGAAGCTCAGACCCAACTTTGGGCTTTGTCAGAGCTCCATTGAGCAGTAGAGAGTAAAGAGTTTTCTGCAGAGCTGCCCTTAGCACCTCAGTAAAACCCTATGGACTCCACTGGATTTTGTCCTGCATCTGGATAGGGTTACCTTGGCTGCATGTCCCTTTTCTGTTTATTCAGTTTACGGTTGGAGTTGTTGGACCACCCATTTCCCTGACTGATGCTTGGAGTCTTCACCCTTGCTTGTTGCAGGAGCACATGGTCAGAGTACTGTGAGGTGATTAAAGAGTCAAACCAGAGTTTTTAACAGAGGACTTTGGCATAGATGAGGTATTTAGTATTTATCTTAGTATTTTGGTACTTGCTCATTAATTTTAATCAATATCACTGGGCAAGTTACAGCCAGAGATGTTTAGGTTGGACATTAAGAACAATTTCTTAATGGAAAGGTTTGTCAGGCATTGAAACAGCCTGCACAGGGATGTGATTGAATCACCAACCCTGAAGGTAAGCCAATACCCAACCTTGAAGGTATTGGTTTACCTTCAAAACGTGGCACTTAGGGACATGGGAAGTGCTAGGCATACTCAAAGATGTTAAGGGTCTTTTTCAATGTAAGTGATTCTATGATTCTATGACTGAGATCTGCTTTTTTGATAATCTAGGAAACTCTGACATCAGAGAAACCCAGGCTGGCATCTGGAAGTGAGTTAACATTACTCCAGTTTTGGGTGTTTGTACCTCCCTTTTTCCTGCTTCATTTCATTTGTGGGTTGGGTAGCGACAATCAGCCTCATAATTTTGCCTTACTAGAGCTGAAGTTACAGACCTGACAGAAAGCACCTTAAAGACTGCAGGTGGTGAGCAGCTTTTGAATTAGACTGTTTCTCTGGGGCGACTATTCACAGGGTGTTGCACCTGGATGAGCAAATATTCAAGATGGATGAAAACCTCTGACTGAATGATGATCTTTGACTAGAGAAAGTCATTAATTCATGGGCAGAGTTTAGGCCCTTTAATAAAAGAGATGCCTGGTGGGCTTCATGGCTGAATTGGAGAAGCCAAAATGACATTTTTCTTTTGAGAATGAAAACCATATACCTATAATCTGACTATATGTTTCACTCCTGTTTTCTGTTTGGATTAGTTTTCATTTGTACATTGAAATCAGATTGACTTCTGCATTCTTTATTCTGATCTTGAGTCTAATTTTATCTGCACAAGACAGGATTTTATTCCAGTGAGTTGTCAAAGAGTGCTGTGCTGGATCATGAATGTTGGTAGTCCTTCTGCATGTTGAATAAAACTAGGCCCTTGACTCCCATAGGAGTAATTATAAAAAAAAATAAGATCTATTCTTTCTGTGAGAGGCGAATAAACAGCAAATTTATGGGGCAGAGGCACTGCCGATGGCGGAGTCAGAATGCAGTGCTTTTTGCCTACTGTTCCAAATGAGTGAAAAGTAAAAGCTTTGTAAAAAGTATTTATGCTAACAGATGCAGAGGACAGACAGTACTTGCTTATTACAGTAAATTTCTCGAATAACCAGAAGAAGTTACAAATAAATTTGTGCAGTGAATTTATCTAAAATTGTAAAAGAAGGCTGACATGGTATGTTAGAACTGATGTCCTTTTTTCTTCTTTTGCAGTTGAAGAGTAAGTGACATGGGCATTTAGGAATAATTGTTAAAAGGAGGCAATTGGTCAACTTTAAACATACTAATCACTGTTACATTTTGTAAAAACAAACTATGATTCTTGTTCTCAGCAGAAGACACTAAGAAAGTGCTAAGACGTGGTGTTGGTGGTTTCATAAACCCCATATTAAGTTTAAATCTGAGAGGCATGAGGGAAAGTGGAAAAAACTAAGTGCATAGTAAGGAAGAGGACACAGAATTAGTGATAGATGCCACTGTAACCACTGAGAAAAGAGTGCCAAGAAGTTACTGGGAGGGGAAAAAAATGTGAATCCTGGTGGAATGCAAATAACAACTTGGGTCACCAAGCAGTTGTTAGAATCTACTCAGATGAATAGAAACGTATGTGACAGAACAGAAATAAATAAATAAATTGGGAGGGTAAATGGTGTGTCACTGAAAAGAAATCTTCTGATGGAGGATTGAACTAGGAAGACAAGAATAAATACTTAGAATCACAGAAACATAAAATGTCAAGAATCTTAGAAACATAGAATATCAATGTGTTGGAATGGACCTTAAAGATCATCTAGTCCCAGCCCTCCCTGCCAGGGGCAGGGACACCTCTCACTAGACCAGGTTGGTCAAGACTTTATCCAGCCTGGCATTGAACACTTCCAGGGTTGGGGCATCCACAGCCTTCCTGAGCAACCTGTTATGGTGCCTAACCAATCTCAAAAAAAAAAGTTCTTTCCTTATATCTAAACTAAATTTCCCCTCTGAATTTGTATGCATTATTCCCTGTCCTGTTGCTGAAGTTCCTGATGAAGAGTCTCTGTTGACTTCTTCAGATCCTGGCAGGTTGCCATGAGGTCTCCACACAACCTTCTCTTCTCCAGGCTGAACAGCCACAACTTTCTCAGCCTGTCCTTTTAGGGAAGGTGTTCCTATCCTCTTATCAGCTTTTTTGGCCTCCTCTGGACTTGCTCCAGCAGTTCCATGTCACTCCTAAACTGGAGACATCTGGGCTGGACACAGTGCTCTTGGTGGGGTTTCACAGGAGCAGAATAGGGGGCAAAATCCCCTCCTCTGACCCTCTGGCCATGCTCCTTTGGATGCAGCCCAGGATTCCCTTGGTTTCTATGCTGGGAGTGCACATTGATGGCTCAGGGTGAGTTTCTCATCAGCCACCACCCCCAAGCCCTTCCCCACAGGGCTGCTCTCAATCACTTCTCTGCCCAGCCTGTGGCTGTGTCTGGGATTGCCCCAATGCAGGTGTAGGACCTTGTACTTGGCCTTGCTGAACTCCCTGAGGTTTGCATGATCCCATCCTCCAGCCTGTCCAGGTCCCTGTGGATGCCATCCCTTCCCTCCCTTGAGTCGAGTGCCCCACACAGCTCAGTGCCAGCAGCAAACTTGCTGGGAGTGCCCTGATCCCACTGTCCATGTCACTGACAGAGGCGTGGAACAGTATCAGCCCCAGGACTGACCCCTGAGGGACACCACTGGTCCCTGCTCTCCATGTGGACAATGAGCTGTTGACCACAACTCTGAGTGTGGCCATCCAGCCAGCTCTTTATCCACCAAGGAGTCAATCTATCAATCCGCATTTCTCCAATTTGGAGAAAAAGCTGTTGTGCAGGACAGGGACAGAAAAAAAAAAAGTGTACTTATGGTACAGTATAGCCTTGATGTAAAAGGAACTGTATTATTGATCAATTGTCCTCAAATTTTGTCCTTATTTTGTCTTAATTCTATTATTTTGTCTTTATTCTTTTTTTGTGTGTGTGTTTTCAAACCTCATTCATGCATTTAGAAGTTTAAATTCTTAAAATGAAACATAAGCATATATTTTCTAAAGCAAAAATTTAGGAGTAATGCTGAACTGTAGTAGTGTTCTGTAGTAGATCTCATACCTATTTTTTAAATTTTCCTTCTTTGAGGTGTTCTTTGTTAATCTTTCATTTCGTCTTTTGCCTTCTGCATTTGATGGTCTCGTCGGGAGAATCCAGAGAAGTTTGGAGAAACACCATATTTTTTCTCATCTCCTTAGCCCTCCCCATAATTTACAGTCTAATGAAGCACAGATGCAGTCTATTTTATAAGGTATATGTTTCTAACATGAAATCAATGACTAAATTGGGAAGATATCTAGTAACTGGGGAAACTATGTAATTAATTGACTGACTATCGCTCTGTCAGAAAGTTTTGCTTTTGAAAAGCATTCCTCTGTGATTGCCTCCTTTGCCACCCTTGTGGTCTTAAAGTCCATACAAAGGAAAATGATCTGACTATAACTGAGTTAGTAACTAGTGAATTGCACCTTGTTGTAACTCGCATCTTAGGCATGTCTGTCTCAAGCAGTCTCTTGGTTCTGTGTTTCACCCTGATGTGAACACTGAGTATTTGGCAGCATCACTGAAGAGCATTCAAAAACTGTGAAATCTTCTTAAATTTGTATGAAAACTCCAGTTTAGAGCGCTAGATAGTCAGGAAGGTTTGTGCTAAATAGGTTATAGAAGAATACTCTATTCCTACTGTAAGCAGAAATGGTTATAGTAGAACTTCGATTTTAGAGAAGCCAGGAATTAGTGTGCTCATTCTCTCAGGAAACAATAAAAAAGTAATTAAAAAAGGTATTTAATTCCTCTATGTACCTTTTTGAAACAACTAAATATGATCTATTCCATATTAGACATGTGTTCAAGTTAATCCACCAATAATGATCTGATGCAGTGATGTGAGGTTAAATACCTGAAACTCCAAATGGAAATAAACTTTCTGTGACAAGTAAGAAGAAACCTCAGATTTAGACTACAGCGGGATCTATGGCTCAGCAAAGAAAATGTGCAGCAGGAGTAACTCTTTGTAGTAAATCGAGAAGGCACCTCAGCTCAACAGTAGCAACTGAGGCAACATCATTAAACCTAATGACAGTAGCTAAAAGCTGAGGTGATGTAACAGCCTCTGTTCCAGTTGACTGCCTGTTGGCATGAACTACAAGATAATCAAACAGATCCAGAATTTCTTAAATAGCCTCTTCCCTGTATTGGCAGTATAGCTGTTGTCCCATGTCCTTCATCAGCCATCAAGGAGTGATGCCTGTGGTATGGGTAGCCAGGAGTACTACACAGGACTGTGTATGTATAGCAACACATTGTGAGCTGTGGTGCCTAAAGTTGAAATCTGTGTATTTAAGAGAAAATGTGGAACTCCCTCACCCTTTATATTTGGATAGCATAATGACTTCCCTTACAAATTAACATAATGCAGTTAATACATTCCATGATCCACAGGTGCAGAGAGTAATTCACTCATTTAGTGACTTGTTCTCAGTATGGATACTATAGTAGAAAACACATATGTTATGATATCAAACAGAACCACATCAGGATGAAATTTTGGGAGATGCAAAGTCACAGACAAAGTCAAAACATGTGTCATCATTATGTCCTTCTAAGACTTTAAGGTTCAATAATGAGTTACTTAGCAACTGAAAATAACATTTATTTATTTATCTCCAACAACCGTAGTGTTACTATTTCTTCTTCAGGCTGGAGTAGACATCCAGACATTTGCTTTCTTAAAGATAAAAGCTGGTTTTTAATGATATGAATCATTGAGTTATAATCATTATTTAGTTGAAACAAATTTAATTCTTTTTGCAGGGATGATCTTGACTAAGTCTGAAAAATTAGTTACATAAAATGCTGAAATCTAGGGAAGATTAATGTCTATTAAAAGTTGTTGAGATGAGGAGAGTTTGCCTGGAATAGCCAGAGGTAAAGCACATAAAATTGAAAGAAGAACCTGGGGGGAAAAATTAATGGGTATTTCTTGATTGAAAACTACAGATGTCATTTCAGTCAAAAGTACCTGAGAATTCATGCCAGATTTTGGTTGAAAATTTGTTACTTTTTATTATTATTTTTGTGTAAAAGCAAAATGTTTAATTTCAAACTCCTTCAAATGAAATTACTTTCTTTATTGAGATATTTTGCTTTGAAATACGCTTGTTTAAAGGTAAAAACACAGAACTTAAATTTTAAAGGTAAAAAAACAGAATAAGTATTCTTTTCTTTTTCTTTCTTTCTTTCTTTCTTTCTTTCTTTCTTTCTTTCTTTCTTTCTTTTTTTCTTTCTTTCTTTCTCAGTTTACTTTAAGGACATGAAAACTTCTTTTCTATTTTGAGCTTCTTTAGATTTACTTTGACTTACTTCATCTGGTTTGATCGGGGAAGTGAAAAGTCAGTTTTTCACGCAGTTCAGTTTCTGAGAAGTCAGGAGGGGATATTGTACCTATTTTAGAAAATCATTACAAGAAATACAGTAAGAAAAGACTGTAGTAGTAGTAGTAGTAGTATGCCAGCTATTTTAGTCTCATGATGTGTAACTTGATTAAGGTTATTTCTTCAACTAGGAGTATTTTGTACCCTGGTTTACACTGTGATTGAAGACATACTTTTCTTACGTAAAACTGTTATGTCGTGTGAAATGTGCAAACTATAAAAAACACCTTATAATGAAGTCTGCCAAGACTGATTGAAAAAGCAACAGTTCAAAATGGGGTTGAGAAAATAATTCCGACCAGGATATCCTATTTTGCTGGTTTGACTGCTCTGATTGAAACCGTCTGTGAAGAAAACAGCCTTTGCGTGATAGGCCCAGATACAAATTAATAAGACAACACTGTGTTGACCTACTAAGCGAAAAACACAACAGCCCAATAACTACAAACAGACATAGCTATTTTACTGCTGTGCTAAAAACTTCCCTTCTCCCAAATTGTTTTGTGGTGGCTTTTTTTGGCTGTATGTGAATTTCCCTGTTAAAATGCACACTTCCCCAAACAATCCCACCTGTGAACGATTGCAGCCTTTAACCCTTAGGTTACATTTTCTCCTAATAGTTCACCCAAAGTGCGATTTTGTTCTGTTTTGTTTGTAAGCAGCTTAGTAGTTATATTACATAAACCCGATGGGATGCTAGGGAACTTGATCCCATGGGTCAAAACTTTAGAGGTTCCCAGCAGAGACTGATCACTATTGTAATCTTCATCAGAATTGTGTCCTGTAACAAGTAAGGGTTAACACATTTATCCTGTAACTTGAATAAAATTACCAAACTACAGGTAAGGACTCTGTACCCTCCTGAAGGAAGTGAAATACAGTTTTTATGTGACTAACACAAAATATTTTATAGCATTGGAGTAGCAGTTAATCTGTTTCAAGTGTGCCTATGACAGAAGAATCCAATGTTGCCTTTGTCTCTGCATGAGACATTACAAGCCTTCTGCCGCCGACATGGACACTGTGACACTCTGCACATCATATGTTTGACAATTTATTTCACTGAACTTGAGCAATGTTTTTTTCATTATCCCTGTGTTTTACTGAAGTTTTGTAACACTGCCTAATCTGTCTCTTAATGATATTTACAGCAGAGAGGGTATATCTCAAATGCCTTTTTCCAAGATAGTTGAACACCTGGATAGTATCAATCTTTTATTAGAAATTCAGATTTTTAACTCTATGGTTGCTAGCTGTATTTTGAAAAAGTCTATTTGTCAATATCAGGAGAATTAGACTAAACTACTGAGCATCCATAAGAGCTTCCAAGAACTGTTTTCATGAGTAACTATACTCACAGTATAAATACTAATCTCACTGTCCAACAGTCTGTTCAATTTATGATTTATTTTTTCCCAATTTTTAAATTCCGAATTCGAATGGATTAATAGTTTCCATCTTGAAGGTATTTTCCCCAGTATAAACAAAGTAGGCATTTTCCCATGAAAATAGCACTAAAAATTTGAACAATATCCATCCAGCATGAGGAAAACAGCAAGATGTAGTCTCCCTCCAAATGTAGAGCTCATCCAACCACATGGGACGCTAAGTGCCAAATTGATTGGTGCTCAGCAACAGGAATTATGGTGCCAGTAATTGTTAACCTAGAACTGTCTAGTAGTCTAAATTGTCTGAATGATATGGGGGCAGAGAGTGTTTAATTTCTGATCTATTAAAAATCCCTTCACTGGATTTTACATGCTATATGAAGCTGTAGAAAATAAGCAAACACCCCGCAGAAAAGCAACCAAACTATTACAGGAGTGTATAATTCAAGAATAAATTCTATCCCTTTTTATTTAATTTTAAACCTGTTTTTCAGTTTGACAGCTGCTGTAAATACCCAAAGTTTTTTCATTTCAGCAAAAAGAAAATTTCAGATGGTGAACAGTGTATACTATATTGGAATATATGTTGCTACAGAAATTGAAGATTCTGTTCCTGCTTTCACTACCACAGTAGTTCATGAGACATAATTCATCTGTCTCACTCATCCTTGATATTGTTGATATTAATTCAAAACCTTTCTTTGGTTTGGAAGATGGATTTTAACTTGGACTGCCATATTTTAAGACATATTCTGTGTCAGAGGGTTGAAAACATGTTAAAGTCTCATGGTGAAAATGTTTTACTTCTCTGGTGTTACATAAGAATTATTTGGCCAGAAGAAGTGTGGTGGTGACTCTGTGTACAGTAATGATGCAAAGACTCAACAGTGAAATACCTTCTCAAATGAAACTGCTGAAGAGTTTGGAGCAGATGTTTCAGCATCTCTGATGCCATTGTGGTTAAGTGGAAAATTACCTCCTTTTTTTCAGTAAAGCTATATGTGATTTAAACTGCCTAACATCAGAAGACAGTTAATTCCTAAGAACATTGTGGTCAGATTCTGAGGTTAAATGTGTAACCCTGTGAGGAAGATGAAGGCTAGAAATGCCTTTTTCTGCATTTCTTACCTTCTAGTTTCAGTCCAGGAATTTCGGTGTCGTGATTGACTTTCACCATTCCTATTTTAACTGGCTTATGCTATGATGAAAATTCTAGAGCCAACCTGACTACTGAGTCTCACTGAGGGGTCTTGAAACATCTTTCACAGAAATTAAGTTTTTGAGAAGCTCCAGTGATAAGCACAACAGAGCTCTCAGCAACACCTGCCCACTCATCCAATTCTTTCCTTTATGCCGCTTGTGACCAAAAACTTTCTCTGGCAGTGAGTAGTGAAATATCAATAGTTTTAACTGATAGCTGAAAAGTCTTTCTCCAGCTTCAGTGAGGTTTCAGCAGAAAATCATAGGATAATTCAAGCTGGAAGGCTTAAATGCAAGTGCAAGCTTAAATTCTTTGCTGATTGCAAGACTTAGCATTACCTGTTGTTCTAAAGACTCCTCTGTGGTACCAAGTGACTCACAAACATGTACTAAAAATTTCAGCTTCCCACATGATTGGTACATTACTGAGCTGGAAAGCAAAATCTGGAGAATTTATGGAGTGGCTCAGATAACACAGGAAGCCATAACTAGAGTGGAGTTTCTGACTTTCAATAATATTGACTCTTGACTCTACTTTTTGTCATGGTCATATCTGCCCCTGTGGGAATGGGAACATGGGTTTACTGACAACCAAACACATTTTTTGATTATGTAGCACTCTTAAGAATATTTTTTTCTAGTTCAGGTTAAAGAATTACACATTAAAGCATGTTTTAAGGGCCACTTGCTTCTAATTTCATGGAGACACATATATTTTCTGAAATTGTTATACAGATAATTGTAATCAAAGATAACAAAATTAAATTCAAACAAATAAGAAGATTCTAGTTGGTGAAGTATAGGGAGATCTTTCATCAGGCAAAATGTGTTTCTCTCTGTATAGAGTCTGACCAGCACAGCAGGACTAATGTTTATTCTAAGTTCAAATGGTGAAATAACATTTTTCATTACACAAATAAGCATCGTGTATGCATTATATGACAGTTGAAATATAGTGGGTGCTTCCAGCAGTCCAGTATTTCTAGTTCTGGCAATAGGTTGACATTAACCAAGAGGGGAAAATACACCTTCCTGTAACTCCCAGGCTCTCTTATCTAAATTTTCATTTGGCCAAAGTCCAGGATTTAGTTTATGACCTCTGATGGGTTCACAGTACAAAGCAGAATACCCACAAATCTCATCCTCATAGTTTTACCCATTTCCCTTCTATTATATTATTTCTCACAGTTGCTGTAAATTTCCATGCTTGTATTAAGATTGCACAATTTATTGGCAAAGTAGTTTAATTACTTGGTTTTTAAAAAAGATTAATTAATATTGGAAACCCATTCTCTGGGGATATTTATACAAGGAAATTTTAGTTTTAATAACTGGGAAAAATAACAGTGCGTAAGCTGAACTCCTTTTATGTGGCATATTTTGTAGGGGATTTTCCTTTCACATCTCATCAACTTCCAGTCAAATAGTACTTTATAACGTTAATAAAATGTAAGTGGAGAATATCTGATGACAGAAACATTCTTTTCTTAAACCATAAACTAAACTTAGTGTTTTAATATTATCACCTAAGGTGGGTACAATAAGATACCTTACACATTTTTCATTTATATGCCAAACTGTATTTTTCCTATTCCTTCTTATTATTAAAGTAAGATTCTGGCTTAATTTAATCCAAAGTAGTATGTTTTTTAAATTTCCTGAGAGAGCTATTAATCTGCAGGAGTAGAGTTTATCTGAGTTAGCTGAGGGACCTACTCTAAGTCAGCATTTTTCAACAGTGAGGTGGTAACCTCTCTGGGGAGAATTAAGTCTTATAATAGAGATTCAAGAAGGATCTAGGAAAATGAAAAACAGTTTTTCTTTTTTATTAGATATTTTTCTTCAGGGACCTACTAAATGCTGAACCATTTATTGAATATCCTGTAAGCATTTTGGTTTTCCTTCATAAGAACAAGAGAACAGCTGGCTAGCTGCTGTGTTCTTCCTAAGGTGAGTGAACAGCCAGCGTGGTTGGTGGGGAATTACACTTTCAGTTCTCAACAGGGATGGGCATCTCCTCTACCCTGCATGGAGGAGGGAGCTATGGGACAAGAGCAGGAAAGTGCAAAGGCTTCAGAACACTCAGGGGCCTTGAGAATTTGATAGTATTTTGAAGACATTAGGTCTTATGCTGTGACCAGTCAAGCTGGAAGTTCACAGAGCTACAAGGCACATGAACCTTATCCACAACACTGGAGATCAGGATCAGGTTCATTCTATGTTCTCTCCACCTGCTGGCATGGAATAAGGACTGTAAAGCTGGTTCAAAACATTGGCAGACACCACTTCAGTACCTTCTCAGTTCCTCCCTGTCTCATGTGCGACACACAGTCTAGCATTTGGCAGGTCCTTCTGTCTCGCTTCTGTGAAAGTGGAAAGTTCTTTGTACATGGCAAACACATGAAAGTAAATTTGTATTGAGAGTTAATTTGTATAATTTCTTACAATGCTGCTGCTGGGAAAATATTGCTTCGAATTTCATATTTATTTGGCTACCTGAGTACTAGGCTTTGATAGGTTCCTCACAGACTTCCTAAATAAACAGTGCCTGGGTTTTGGTTGGAAACTTGGATGACTTAAAAGAATCTTTTCCGAGTTGAAAGGACTGGGTTATCTCTGATCTTAGCTACTTAGTTTGTATCTATTTTGCAAACCCCTCTGTATCTTCCATGTCACTGCCTTAAAAAAAAAATCAAAAGATGAAGGTGCATTTATTTCCCTGTTTAGATATTTGTTTAGATATTTGTTTAGATAAATTAGTTTCCTAACTTATGCCATATGAGGAATTTTTATTTACCCATTATCAGTTGATCTGCTGACACTAATTTAAAGAGGAGTCATCTGCTCATAGTAGTGTCCAAGAAATAATTATATTTTATGCTGAAAATATTTCTTTGTTTAATGACTTCTGGATTGCTCACTGGATAAGACACTGGAGATCAGAGAATACTTTACCCTGTGAGCAAGTAGTGAAATTATAGGATCTGTACCCTTGACATTCCCAAACCAGAGGCAAACAAGGACAGAAGTAAGTCATTTAAGCACTCTAATGGCATGCTTAACAATGGAAGGGGAAAAATGGATGCATCACTGTAATTAAAATAGATTAAACAGACACGGAATTTATTAGTCATGGAAAAATCACAGCTTCCAGCTCTTGAGGAGACAGTTTCTGGAAGGCTATTTTTGTGATATGATTGACTTTAAAATGGAATCCACAGTACTCTGAGAATTATCTGGAGGCAAGACCAGCAAATGCATTCGAACTGTCATAGATCAGTATTGGGAAAAGGAATAATTTGCAAATAACACTTCCAACATTTTCTGAAATATGCTGCTACTTGGAAGCTACTGTAGTTGTCTTTCTTTCTGCAGGCCAAGAAAACAGGCAGTATTCTGTTTCTTTGTATGTAGCATGGGAGCACCAGGAATGTGCAGGAAGTTTGGATAAGGTGTAGAGTAAGTAAATGGAATAGGCCAGATGAGATCAGAAAAGTAGGAAGAAATCTAAAATTGCAAGTACAGCTGGTGAGGACAAGCACTGCTCTATCCTAACACTTACCAGATGATGCAAGCTTGATGACCATGAAACCTTCTCTCTCCCTGCCTTATAGTCAGAGATGCACCTGCTCCTACCTCAGCTCTTAAGTCAGATTGCTCTCTTTAAGTTAGTTTCTCCATCTGTCATATCAACTGTTTACTTGGGACTTTGGGTAAGGGAAGATTTTATCTTGACGAAATTTTTCCACTGGGAAATCCTTTCTTCTTTTATGGCTACAAGTGTATTTAAGTATATGACAACTATTACTACTGCTACTACTTCTATTACTACTACTACTACTACTACTACTACTACTACTACTACTATTTCTTGTGCATGCTGAGCTTCTTGCATTAAGGAGTCTCGGGCTCATCAGAGCTTTGAGAAATTGTATAACATTATATGTGTGATGCTTCATAAACAGAGTTTATCATCATTGATTACACGATGCAAGGAAGCAGATGCATTTTATAAACAAACAGCTCTAACACTTTTGAAGGGGGCAAAATACTTTAGGCACTGCAATAAAACTATCAACTATTATGAATCCAAGCCAAAGCACTAAATTAATATCATATTGTGTGAAAAAGAAGAGGCATGATTCTGAAGTAACTTATTTCAATATTTCAACAATTTAACTCTTTTGACCTTAAGAGAATTGGATGAGATCCACAAATGAGATTCATAAATGAGCAAAATATGCTCAAAGTTGAATGATACTTTTCATTGTGTGATGGCAAAGAGTGGTGGGCATGAACCTTTCTAAGAAGCTGATACATTTTTTCAGGTATCTTAGGACAAGCAGCAAAATTTAAAAGGAGATGTTTATTAGAATGTTTCCAATTTTAAGTCTCAGGATCCTACCAAAGACTTTGAAATTGTCAACATGGCCCTCTATAAGTTTATTATTTGCCTATGAACTGGCATGTGTTTTAGATTTGTAAGAGGAAGCTTTCTAATGTACACTTTCAGTGTTTCTCTACTGTAAACAACTCTTAAATACAGAAAGTTGTACTGTGAGCCAAGCTGGACTTTTACTGGTCACCAGGGTCAACTGCAGAACCAAGTCTGACCTTCAATCTCTGACTCCAATTAGTCAGAGAACTAATTTATTTTTCATTTTCCAGACCATTTGTCTTCTTGGAAACCACAGTGACTTATATAATTCCAAGAGTTACACTTGGAAAAAATTATTTAGTGTGTTAATCTGTATTTAGTTTTAACATGTATTCATACCAGTGATTTATACATTATGAAAGGTGCTAGTTTATTTGAATTAGAAGATTTTGTAGCTCTATTAGCGTTTGTGTCTGGAATGTGTTCTCTTCAGATTTGATTTTGATCTTTTTATGTTTTTGTAAGCATAGGTACATAGACATACTGCAGTACTTGTCAGGTTGTCACGTTTTAGCTATTTGGTTAAATTTTCTACTGCTCAATACTGCAAGAACTTTTGCAATGGAAGAACTTTAAAAAAAAATCAGTATATTTGAATTTGCACTTAAGTGCAGCTAGCTGTTCAGTGAATATTTTTTCTTTGTGCCTATTTGAGATACCATAGCTGTATGATTTCCAATATTAGCAAATCATATTCTGTGGTATTCCAACACTATTTTTCCATCAGGAAGAAGAATTAAATTTCCTTTGTGGTGCAGTACTGTGTACACACAATTATAATGAAAAATAACAAGAATTAAGCACATTGTTCATGATGTAGGATAAATAATAATTCTCTTTCTCCCTATATTCTAGATAGCATAGAAAATATATACATACATACATGACATGCAAAAGTCAAAGTCAGCAGTGGAAATTTAGAAAATGACAACCAAGAATAGTAAAATCCTCAGAAAGGGATACTTGCTAGGGTATTCTTACCAGCACCTCAGAATCCGGAATGTCCCAGAGACCAACATCTTGCATCCACATTGTTTGTTCTAGGTAGCTTGCCCTCATCCTGAGGCCCAGGCAGGCTTTTTTGTCTTCTGTGCTGTATTGCACAGGATAGCAACCCAGACACACAAGAATCATAGAGAGAATCAGTGACAGAAGGAACTACAGAAGGAATCACAGCATGTTCATATAGTCTAGACATAGCCTCACTCTTCTTCTGCTGAAAATGCCTTTGCAGTATAACTAATTCTTAGGTTAGGCTGTTGACTATCTTGAAAAAGAAAGGACCAGTCTGGGAAACATGCTTTTTTGTGAAAACACTCTGTCCTTGAGGCCCTTCTGCAGCTATGATGTCCTGGCCTTTCTGAAGGTCAAATCTGCAAGTCTTCAATTTCACCATTCCTAGTTACAAAACCTTTTCTCTGATATGAAAGTACATTCACTAACACATTGTGCTTTCCATAAATCTATTAAAAAATATGATTTAAAAATCTTGTTGAATGGTAGTAATTTATATGTTAATTTTATTTGTGTCAAGCTATTTAAAGTTTGTTTTTTTCAATTTCTAGAGCTAATCTTGGAACACAATGTCCAGGGAGACAGACGACGGAAGAATTTTGAGGTTGATTTCTAAAGCCTCCCAATTTTCCCATTGGTAGTGACTGTGGGATTTTTTGGAAGCTGTACGGAATGCGCTTTTTACAGTTTTCCAGTGAAACATCCAGAATGGGCATTCTCAGAGCCCTTTCATACTGTCTAGGTTAGCAGCCAAGCCTTCTCCCACTTTGACATTTTTAGCTCACTAGAGCTTCAGTTGGTAGATGCAGATGATACATCATTTTTGGTGACTTTAACAATCACCTTATGAAAAGTACTGCTTATGTTTTCTTTAGAAAAATGAGAGGAGAAAAGGGGTTAGTGTACAGTAGCAAGTCAGTGGGAAGATTCAACCTTGGAGTTTTTCAGATAAGCATTGGAAACAGCAAAATTAAAAGCTTTTGGGTGGAAAATTTGCATGTATGATTTAATGTTTTAGATATTCTGCTGCAAGCTATGGTTCAAGATCTCGCATTGTGATCCAGCTCCTTTAAAGGTGCCCTTGAGAGACTAATTTCTCATCATGCAAACACTGTGGTAGTCTGCTATAACAAAGTCTTTGAGGATCTTCTTGCAAGTCCTCTTCTGAGAGGCATGCTAGGATGGAGTTTAGACCCAGGAACCCACTGTGGTGTTACTGTGCTTTGCACAACTGGAGAATCGGGGAGATCCTGAGGCTGACAAGGAAATTCATGTGCCTGAAAGAATTGTCTTGAAGTCCAGGGGAAAAAGTAATATCTCAGTGATATATAGTCATCAATTCCATCCTTCAAACCTTGCTATGGTCTATCTACAATACAATATACATGCATATGACATCTACATCTGTTGAGAATACAACTCAGTCTACCTGACTCAGAAAATGCACTAACAACCTTAAAGCTAATAAGTAAAGTCTATTGAAAGTCTAAATAACCAAGAAAATGTGTAAGTGGATGTTGTAGAAAACAAGACATCATAGAACACTTTCATGGATAATGAGAAGAAAAAATAATGAGATACTGTTAGCCTCATTGTCTCCAAGAGGCAGTTGGGGATAAAAGACAATCTCATACATGGCTCAGGATGCTTCAAATACCTGATTCATTGTACTTGCAAAGTGATAATTTATGCAAAAATCAGCATGTGAAAATGGAATGTCATATGGATTTCCTTTTCAAAGTAGAACCACACCCGAGTATTGTATTAAGGACTAAAGACTTCAGATGAAATGTTTGTAATTTTCTTTTTCCTGTAACATAGCATAGAAATTTATGGAAAATAACTTCTGGATTAAGAGAATAAAGTCATTGTCAGTGTTATTTTTCCTGGAATATATTCCTAAAAAGCTAATAAAAATGTTTTGCTGTTTCCATCTTTAGTTCTGCATCTGTGCAAGAGATATTCAGAGCATCACATTCCTTATTTCTAATGACTTTGACAGATGTCCCTTTCAATCCATAAATTCCTGCATCCGTAAGTTCACTGTCTAGGATGTGGACCCTGTTTCTTTGCTTTAAGTTTCACCCAGAACAGTTTTTTTGTTTACCTTTTCCATTCTTGCTTTCCTTACTAGTGCACATTGTGAGCTCAGTGGAGTTTAGGATATAGAAAGGAGAAACCTCTGCCTGATTCCTGAAGATGGTGAGCATCTCTTTTGCACTGGATATAAAAGGAATTGCAGGGATTCTTTGTGTTTCAGATAAACAGGACTCAGTCATTTTATGCCATTTACTATTTTCCTGGATATTTCTAGTCATTTCCCACACAGTTATGGAAGCCAATCTGTGTAAAGAAAGAGTAAAATAATAAAGAGAATAAAAAAGAATGAACAATAGAGGAGCCATACAGAAAAGGTGTAAATCAAAGTGCAGGAAAAAAAATCCAAAACAATAAGAGAAAAAATAAAACCAATCCAAATAATAATAATATCAAAAGAATAAGAAACTGATGGGGAGAAGGTTTTTCAAAACCAACAGTATATGGAGGGAGAGAACCATTATGAACAGAATTTGCAAATGCATACTAGGCAGACATACAACTTTGGCTTAACAGCAAGAGAGCCTGAGGCTGACAATCCAACACTGGCTCAGTGTTGGATTCATATACCTCCCATATTGCTCAAAACTGAGAGTCTGAATTTACTAGCTCAATCTGCATTTAATATTTAAGTTATCAAGGCTGCAACAATGAATTCTCTTATTCTCAAAGCAGACACAGGGCTGTGGCACAGCTCTGTTCCCACTTAGCAAGGCAATGCAGTCATGGACCCAGTCTCAGTCCACATTGGGATGAGATCAAGTCACTAAGTTTGGAATGATATTTCAGCTCATGTGTTCCTCGGTTCTGGATCATTTACATCCAAGCTTTTGCTTTGTGTTCTGTCCCTTTTTTCTGTCCATTGCCTCTCTGATTATGGGTATTAAGTCTGGGGACTGAGCCGGGTTGTGTTGTATCCATACTCACTTCCATTGTTGGCAAATCTTTAATCATTTGTCTCCCAAAACAGATGGAAATGTTTGCTTACTACAGTCTTATGACAGGAATCTTGAAGAAAATAAATTAATTTTACTTTAGAGTGAAAGCATCACAGAAGCTTTTGCCAGTAGGAAGGAGGGTAGACATCAAAAAGTAGTTCACCAAAGGAGGATTTTAGCTTGAAGGAGGCTTCAAATCTTACTTTAAATCCTATTTTGCAATAGTTTTTTGGCCTGTTCATCAGCTACAGGAAAAGTTCATCAAGAGCTAAGTCTTATTGCTTATTCTATGGTGCAGGAAGAGCTATGATCAAAGCTGATCGTGTCATAAAATAAGGCAGTTACAACTGAAGGAAACAATTAAGTACAGATTCAGTTGACTTGCTAACTTAGTTCTTCTCTGTAATATATATTTTTTACTCCAAGCTGCTGGAACAGCTCAAAATAGCAAACCTAAGGTAGAATCCCTGTAGACAGTAACTGAGCTAGGGAGAAATATTTAGCAGAAAGATTCCTCTGAGACATACATATGGGTTGTTTTTGAACTGGATTTGTTACTTAGAGGGTAAGCTACCAGTTATTCTGTTTTCTGTTAACTTACAGGGTTGCTGTTTTCCGAGCATAGAAGTCTTTATTTTTATTTGCCATTAGTCTGAAATGAAACAACTCCAGTTACTTGCTACTGTTGTTGCTGCTGGCAAGAAAACTACTTTTACAAGCCATACAACTAAGTATAATAGTAATATCTTCCTGAGACTTGCTGTTTGACGCACCTTTACCTTATTTAGCACTGGGGCAATGCCAGCTGGGACCACCCATTCTTGGAAATATAAAGGACCAGCACAAATTGGAAAAATGTTGATTGTTGAATCATCGTGTGGTATATCCAGTTCCAGTTCCTCAGGGCAACACATAGAAGCAGCCCACATGGAATACCAGGTCACAGAGAGAAGCTCTGAGCCTGTCTGTGGCCCTTATTCAGGAAAACTTTTTTTTATTCAGAAATGGTGCTAATGTGTGCTTTAACAGTTAGCATGTGTTTTAAAGCCTTTTGACTTCAGTGGCTTTTAGACATATTCATAAGGTCTTGTGGGCTAAGGTCTAAGCCAGGAGACATCATCTTTCCCTGAAGAATTTTATGGAGCTTATGTGACCCTCTGCCAGTATTTCACAGATGCTTAAATTTCTTTGTCTTACTGACACTTCTGCAGTGACATAAAAGTTACTACTGTATTTTCAAGTATGTAAATATAAAAGTGGTACTTTTGGTTTACCTGCGTTAGGACAACAAACAGGCTTACTGAAATAAAAGAATCACTATTAGCTGATTATCAATACAGCTTTTGCCTAAAATAATCCCAAAGAGCTGTCTCAGGACAAAATGTGCATGTAGACCAACAAGGCCTTGGTTTCAACCGGAAATTGTGAGATAATTTAATCAGATTCATAGACTTGTCACTCCTGGTGGGAATTTCATATAAAGCACTGTTCTCTGGCTCAGCTTTCAGGTGCTTTTAATAGATTCCAACTCTAGAAGAATTAACAACTTTCATAGTACTTAATCTGTTATCAGGGTATGAAAATACTGACAATTCCTACAATGCATAAGAGTAATCAAGCATTCAGGTACTTAAATTTGTACAGTTAGGTATTAGGATAAAATTAAATACTGGGAAGGAAGACATCAGTGGATTAATGTGCCTTTGATGGTGGATTAAGTGTGCCAGTGCCACATTTAATAATTAAGGCTATTTGGAAAGAATTTGTTATTTTCATGAAGTAATCCTGTGCATAAAAGCAATCGCTGTTTGACAAAGTCACATAGGATATGTCATAGTCAGAAAAGTTGCATTAACTTTTGGAAGAGATTTTATAATATGTTAAGCTCTTTTCTTAGCACTGTTTATAAATGGACTTTACTGGGGTTCTCATTTTCCTTGTGGACATAAATTTCTTCTATGAGATGAATGTGTCTCTTCTAACTGCAAGATCTGTGAAATTAAAAATCTGGGAAATCTGTAAATATTTCTTGGTCTAACTAAATGAGGATTATAAACAAAACAGAAGCACGAAAATTCATTTTGGTAAGACCTCCCTGATTTCAGCAGTAACAAAGAGGTCTACTGAACTGGAAGAGAGCTGCAAATGGTGCTGGAGCATGTCCAAAGAATGGTAACAAAGCTGGTGGAGAGTCTGGAACATAAGTCTTATAAGGAAGTCTTATAAGTCTTATAAGTCCTTATAGCTGAGGGAACTGGGGTTTAGCCTGAGGAAAGCAGAGTCATGGGAGACCTTGTTGGTCTCTACAACTACCTGAAAGAAAATTGTAACCAGGGGCACGTCAGTTTCTTCTCCAGGGTAAGAAAGAGTAAGACAAGAGGAAGTGGCCTCAAGTTGCACTGGGGGAGATTTGGATTGGATATTAGGAAAAATTTCTTAATGGAAAGAGTTGTTATGCATTGGAACAGGCTGTTTAGGGCAGTGGTGGAATCATCATTACTGAAAGTGTTTAAAAAATATGGCACTTGAAAATATGAATTTGTGGCAAACACACTGGTTGTTGACAGTTGGGCCTGGTGATCTTGGATGTCCTAATGATTCCATAATTCCATGAAACATCCATGCAGCACTATTCTAGACAGTGAGATGGAGCACTCAGCAAGGCCTGAAAACTTTCCAGAATGTTTATATTTACATTTACATTTACGAATTTCAGATTTACACCTGCTAAATCTAACACATTTTGAAAGGACTCAGTGAAATGTTTTGATGCATAAGCCACCGTCAAAGATTAGGATTCAAGATGAAAGCTAACATGACAGATGATTATCCAAAACATGCCTATGCTGAAATTCTTACACCTTTCTTTGGTATTTGCAACTGGTATTTACAACCATCATAGATAAGGTATTGAACTTAGTGGTAGGACAACAGAATGGCAGATATTGGCAATACTTTGAAATAGTTTATAATGTTTTCCTAAAATATTTTCTGTGCTAGGAGGTATGAATATATTTGAATATAGATCTAGAGAAAAGAATGTGCTACATGGATAGTCTGTTAATTTTGGAGATTGTTCTAACACTTTTTATAAGGGGTATTCATTACAGTTATTTGGTCTCTGTATTCTACTAATGACATAACACTATAAAGAATAACATTTAGCATGGAATCATAACACCAAGATATGTTTTAATTATGAGGGGAAAAAATATATTCTGCAGGTTAGTAGGTTTTCCATATGCTTTTTCCTCTAGGTGTAACTGTACAAATTTATGTAGCATGTCACTAAAATACGTATATCCTTTACTTCTTTATGAAAGGCAATTAGAAGTAGTGAAAAGACAGTAAAAAAAAAAAAATAGAAAAACACCCATTCACTCAAGTCAATAAATCATATTTACTTCCAAACTGTGACTTTTAAAATTGCAGCAATATAAGCGCACTAATTTAAACATCTCTCCTGAAGGAGAAATGATCTTCACTCATGTAATAATACTGCTGGGACTCCAAGAAGGGAACACTTTGCTATTATTTTTAATTTTCTCTGACTTAAAAGTCCATAATGTAGGGCAGAAACATCATATAGCTAGAGAACACCAGGTAACTGAGGAGAGGTACTAATGCTGTGGGTGGAAACCTTGTTGAATAAGCTGCAGTTCCCACACTTCTGTAAGTTTTTTTATGTTAGTGGCACAGACGCAAGAACATATATGCTTTGTGCATCATGTCTGAAGGACATATTGCTGGTTTTGCTTATCTCTGTATCAGTTTGGCAAATCTTAATTTATCCATGAATAAAAGGGTCCTTTTTCCAAGGAAAAATGCAGCAGGAGACAATGAGCTATTTTATTATTCTCTCATCACCTTAGTTCTCTCCCTGCATTTCCAAGGGAACAATTCATGTGGAACAAACATGTGCAAAGAACACAAGATCCACATAAAAGGGCACCAAGCATCCTGTTTGTGAATAGTTGTCATGTAGTTGCAGCCAGCTGCCAGCATGTAATGATGATTTATGCTTTGGCTACCATTTGCTTGGCTTACTTGTGATTGGCTTTTAATCCTGCCTACATGGAACAAATGAACTGCTTTCAAAAAACATGGCACTTGAAATGAGCAGTTGTTAAAGCTTTTCCTAATCCATCCATCAGCTGAAGGGCTCTAACCAGTCTGGTTCTAACAGTGGTGAGCAAAACTTACCGAAAGCGTAGGTGGGCAGCAGAACACAGCTCCAAGATGAGTATTTGGGCAGAAGGATAAGCAGCCATGCCAGGTAATCATGCTGATTTTCCTATAGTGCTACAGAAGCTCTGATCAAGAAAGATCTTGAGAAGGATACTTTATCTTGCCAAGAGGATAATAGACAGAAGCACAGTATAATAGACAGAGAAGAAGGAAAGTTCTGACAGAGTACGTGTCATTAGCAATCATCTAGGCTGAAGACCTATGAAATTTGTTTGCGTGAGGCCTCTGCTTAAAATGGGCAGTAATAGCTACATGTAATTACCAAGTTTTCATTTGAACAATTTGGCAAGCTTATGAAACATGTGCAGAGGATTTCCATCATCTCATGTGGTCCTCGTGCTTGTGAAGGGTGAGAAACACTTAAACTGAAACAGTCCTGATGTATGGGTTCTCTGCTGGACCAGCATTCTTAACTTCATTTCCAAGGGTCAATTACTCTTGAGCTGGGAAGTTACGCTAATTAATTCCTAGCCAACATGGCTTCTTGGCTTACAAAGGAGAGCAAACAAAGCAGGAACAATGAAAACTTTCATAACCAGAGTGTTACAAATTAAAAAAACAAAACACCAAAACCCAAAAAAACAACCCAAACAAACCAAGAAACCTTCAAAATGTCTTATGAAGTTCAAATGTTGTTTCTGTGAATAAAAAGCCTTGGGAAAGAAACTTTCTACCCATGCAGCGGAGTAGCAGTGTATGTCTATTCCTGAACTCTCTGTGAACCATACAGAAAGTGCCTAGAATACAGTATCAGGCAACTGACCTTAAAATAACACCTACACTACATATAATACATGTTAACTGTGATCTGAAAAACAGAATAGAGGAAAAGGATTTTTACTCCTTTCATTATTATTTTTTTCAGAATAGGTAATATAAGAATTTCTCAGAGTTAAAAGTTATTATTTTAAAGGCTTCAAGATGTCTCACTAGATTTTTTCTTCCTGGATGTCAGCTGAACTACATGAATACTTCAGTCTTTAATTGTATATTACCTCTATTTCTCTGGCTTTCTAATTCCCTCCTTTCCCAACATTTTTAAATAGAAAGAAAAAAAAATATTCCTCTCCTTTCTGTCAAGAAAACATTAAAAACCTACAGTGCCAAAATCATAGCATAGATTCATATTAAACTTAAAGGGAAAGTTATAAACAATCAACGTAACATCATTATTTTCATGCAAGATTGAACATGTAGGTTGAATGCAGCAAACTGTAGAATATAATGTGCACATGTGTGTCCTCAGTGAACAGTTTCAGTGAGTGGAAATGTTTACTGTATAGGTAATTAAGATATTCTTTCAATTTTATTTCCACAAACGAATTACTGACCACATAAAGAGGGGCCTCGAAGCTACCGTTTCTTGGGTCAGGACTCTGTGTCTCATTTTGTGTTAAGAAAAATGTGGAAATGGCCAGCTGAGTTTACTATTAAGGAAAAAATTCCATTAAATAATTTATTCAAATAGAATTTCATGAATAGGAATAACTGAAAGATAGAGAATTACTGGAAGGCTGCTTAAATTTCCTTTTTGGCATATGAGAAGACCCCAAATGTGAGTTCTGAGAGCTCTGATTAAGCTCTCCCAGAAAAACCATTTACAATTTTCTCAGCTGAGACTAGGCAGGAATTGTAATGGTCTGAACTGGATGGCTTTTATCAGTTGCAAGTGAAATTATTTTTTTCAAGAAACAGAAGATTTATGCAATTTGCAGTGACTTCCCAGTCAGCTACCTTCATCAGTATCTACTTAACTACACAAAATTTTTAAGAAAAATGTAAAATAAGATATGCAAACCCTGCTGAGCTTTGAATATTGCTTATATGAAGCAGTTTTGATTTGTGAAGATTCTATCTTAGGTACCACCTTGAAATATGCCAGAAAGTGTCAAGCACTGGGAGAAGTGAAAGTAGGTAACATATATAATGTTTACTTACTAGACTAATTCAGTATAGTTGTAATTCTTTAATATTGTAACAAAAAAGGAAAAATAATAAGATACAGTTAAATCCATTTAAAAACACTTCTTATAGAAAGGTTGAAATAAAACAAGTAACAAAAACAACATGAAAAGTAATTATTAAAAGCTATGCAAAATTGGGGTATGCAAATATATGGGTCAGATTTTGTTTATTTTTTGTTTTTTAATTGAAAATTGTTTGAAAATGGCTTTTGGCATTATGCTCAAAAATTGCAATTCCAAAGACCACTATGAAAATCTGAAAATGTCGGGTTACAGGTTTTGTCCTTATTCCAGACAGAAAGCAGAACAATTATCTTCTCCAATAACTCTATTTCAAAAAGATTTCTCAGGAAAAAAAAGAAAGCATATCCTAACTCAGTTTGGTATAAGTTTAATTGAAAAGTTATGGACCAATTTTAATAGAGGATCATTGTTTTGTGATCAATTTCTAGATTAATAGCATAAGATAACTGTCAACTGGAAAATTCATAACATCGAGTGTTTTGTTGGAAGGCACATGAACAAATTCAGATACAACAAATATTTTATTCGTGCTTTAAAATATTTATATATTGAGCAAAGCTTTATATAAATCTCTTCATTAACTTTAACTGTTAAGATTTGGAAGTAAAGACAAGAGGAATAGAAAGTAATAGCTGGAAAAGAAAATGTTTTATTGAAAGAAGAGGCAGAACTCATGATGACTTCAATTTTACTGGAGCTAAAGTATAAATCAGTGTTTGGCTTTTAGACAACTGAAGAGAAAAATAATTTCTTCTTCCTATTTACTTGATATTTGAAAGCAAGAACTTCTTTCCTAGAATTCCATGTTTAAAAGGGTTTGTTTCTGCTTTTTTCCTCTGGTGTTCTTATCTGTTTCTTTGAATTATGAACAAAGAGCTGTTTCAATTTTCTTATGGCTTAATGGTAGGATGTTCCAGGATTTTATATGGCTGTTGTTTTCTTGGGACATAGCGAGCCCTTTTAGGCTTGCAATCATGAACAGCTTAAATGGCCAAAAGGCCACTTATCTCAGGATGAGAGTGTCTTTTTCCTAGAATTTGAAAAATTAGCCAATATATCTAATTAACTTTCAACTGTCTTGCTGGCAATCTTCATGAACCTAGGCACTAATTTAGGGTCTTAAACTAAATCATTGTTCTGTTAATTGCTTCTGACTATACTATAAGAGAAGTAAATATGTTGTGAGAGTAATGACTCTTATAAATAAGAGTTATTAACAGGGTCATTCATTTAGATTCAGTAGGTATTGGTAACTCTGGGGAAATTATGGTCTCCTGAAAGATGGCACTGCTAAAAGTGAGCAAGTGTGATAGAATATGTGGCAGGATGACCTGGAGTTGCAAAGTTCATGTCATTTTGTGTAAGTTCCTGAAATGCATCCCCACTGCTTTGTGTGAAACACCTATAACACACTGAAACTGATGAGTACCTATTTTCAGATTTGTTAACAGCAAATCTAAAAATAACAAAAAAAAAAAAAAAAAAAAAAAAAAAACACAAAAAAAACCAACCAAACAAACAAACAAACAAAAAAACCATTAAAAATTGGACTTTAGGGAATGATATATTTTATTTTAAGGATGGTTGTTTCCTATCATCATTATTCACCTGATTTAGAGGGTGAAACTAATGGAAGATAAATATATTTCACTGTGAAAATATTGGTGCCAAAATTATCTAAGTTGATAAATAAGACTGCTCAGTGCTGGTAATTTTTAGACTAATAAAATATTCATAATTACATTACTGAGATCAGTGGGGTTTTTCTTCACCTCTTTGCCATGTGCCACACTTACTGTAATACACGTGTTGTGTTGTGGGGAATGAAGAGCTCTAATTTTCTACTGAACTTTGTTTTTTACCTGTTAAACATCCCTGGATAAAATCCTTTAGCCCTTAAACCGTTATTTCTCTTTTGACACTTGTCCAACATGTTTGGTTTCTTCTTAGGGGTTTCAGCAGTTAAAAGGGCAGTGGGAGGTATGAGGCATGTGGATTCACCATGCTTTACACAGCCAAAGCAAAATGTAGCGAGCCTTGCAACAGCAGCAACAATATGCAGTGAGTGCTATTAATTACATTTGGTAATATATATAACAAACTGCACAATCCAATCCCTCAAAGGGTTCTGTTCAGTCTAGTGGGAATACTTATACATGTGAGTTCACAGGATTATGGTTCAAGTCTATAGTGCCAATAAGGCCAATTGCAAAATATAAAACAAATATGCAGGCAGAATCCTCTATCCACATTGCCTATCCACTAAGTTTCTTAAAACATTTTCAACAATTATTTGTGTTACAGATAGCTTTTAAAACACATTGTTCTCCTTTTAGTGCTTAAGTGCTTCAGATATCCCTTGGACAAGTGCAGATAATTAATTAAAACAAAGATTTCCCAGAGTCTCATGAATGCACACTTGTCAGGCAATCTTTACTATTATTTTAATCTCCATTGTTTCACAGATTGTTTATGTTAATCTTCTCCTGCCCTTTTTACTGTTCCAGGCAATTTTGTGGCAGAATTGAAAGTGGAGGAGACTGACAGCATGAGGCATGACAGCCGCTCAAGCTCTCCTAGCTTGTGTATGGTTTTATGTGCTTCTAATTATCAATGTGTGGGAGTTTTGACAAAAAAAGCTGGGCGTGTGGTTCCTTTTGTTCTTCTGTGTCTGTTGTGGTTTATATTTTAAATGGGACACAAATGTGATTTATAGTGATGCAGTTAGGGAAAATTGGTCTTTTCCAGGCAACACAAACATGAGCAGTAGAAAGAGTGCACGTGAACAGTATGTTCCTCTCAGTGGAGAAGAAACACTCTACTAAAGCTCACAGAGAGTGTAAACAACATGTGAGAAGCCCTCTTCAAAAAAGGAGAAAAAAAGTCAGTGGCTTACTTCCATTGCATCTAAAAATACATTGAAAAGCAGAGCTGTGAGAGATCAAAGAAAATAGGCTTTCAGCACAGTCACCCCGAACTGTGAAAAGCACCAAGATGGCATGGAAAGAATACTGACCAGCAAAGCACGTGTCATAACACTTGGGTGACATTCTAGGCAGCCCAATGCTGGGTAGTGCAGCTCAAAGTGATCCTGCCAGAAGATTCACAGGATGTGCTGCCCAGCTCCCTGTAATATGTGGAAAAGGTTTCCTGGCCCACAATCTCTTATCAGCCTATAGGGCGGGAGGACAAAGTAAGGTCACAGGTCTGAAAATGTGATGATAAAATTGTGTGATTTCGGAAAGGTAAAACGTAAGAGGAACAAGCCTTTTGCTTATGAAAAATCATTGCATAAACAGACAGACTTTCTTGTGATTTACCTTTTCTTCCAATGGGCTGCTAGTGAAGAACACTTCATATTTAATTTTGTGAAAATAAAGTATGAAGAAAGAAATTGGAAGTCTTAATATTTATCCAACTTCTAGCTCCTGATATATATTCTCAGAACAACTGAAAAAGAAATTGCAAGAAATCTGGTGGAATCCACTAGTTTTTGCTTCTCTTGTTAAATGGTGCATTAGACACCACATCTGAAGTTTGAGGTTTTAGTACAGAGGTGATCATCACAAGCCAGTTTTTGGAAAGGGCCAGTCTTACCCTACTCCTAAAGACTTTAAATTCCCTCAAAAAGATATAGTTCAAGCTGCGTATTTTACTACTGGCAATTAGGCAATCAACAATGTATGAACCTGAAATGAAACACAGAGATGATTTGTGAGAAGAGTGAATGCATGGATATATAACACAAAGGGCAAAGACAGGAACCAAACATTCAGTTAAAAGGAGTTCTTCTGAAGATAGCACTTTATAGCAAATATCTGAACTCTGCAAATCTAAGTCAGTGGGTGACAGATTGTCTACACAGGCATTTTTGTCTCTATTTAAGTATGAAGCATGATCTTGCAATGGGTTAAAAAAAATCTTGGGTGTTCCGATTCTCCCTGGACTCCTTGTTTGGGAAGGACAAGACTGGATCTGTGGATAACTCTGAGCCCTGGGAACTCATTTGTAAATTCTTTAGCTCAGAGCTAAGGAAAAAAAGAATGAAGAAAAAATGTGGTTTCAAATGAAAATGGATTCTTGAGTGTGGCAGTAAAAAATAAACAAGCAGTGCTACAAGTATACATTGTCTGCAATCTGCATTATATTTGCATACAGGAAAAGGCAGGGAAATACTTAGCTGGTTAGAACAGAGAGAAAAGTGAAAACCTATGTGAGGAAAAGTACAACTTTTTCAAAGTGTATAGATTTTGACTCTAAAAAGAGACCTGCTTCTTAGCAACAGAAATCTCTACAAAGACTTTCTCAAATTTTGCTCAGCTCCTTGTTTCTAATGTCCCCTACCTCATCACAAACACACAACAAAATGCTGTGCTATGACAAGAAAACTAAAACCACTTCTGCCTCAGGGTATGCATGCTTTACTTTACTGGATTATATTGCTTCATTCCTGATGTTTCATCCACTTACTTAAATCGTTCACAAAACATTTGATTTGTGTACATTAATGCAAAACACATTCAACTGGAAGTTTCATGCATTCTTACTCTCCCCACTTCAGGTATTTACTGTTTACAGCTGTGGAAATTTCGTACTTTGGCACCTTTCAATTCTGAAGTCTAACTGTATTTAGATTTTAAACTGACTGACTTAAATGAACAGGCCTTTATACATATGTGTTTTTAGGGTACCTTGAAGTATGAAAACTTACAGTCATTTTTGTTTAAGGTGGCAGCCAAGGTACACAGAATGTACAGCTTCTAAGTTCAAAATTTTAGAACCTCTAATAGCAGAAGAAATATTGAACAAATTCACCTTTTCTTTAAAAAATCAACTAACTTCATTAAATTTATTAAATCTTAATGAAAGTAGGAAGATCCTCTGAAATATGTAATGGCTTGGGCTATCTGTGGCCTTTCTTGGTCTGCTATTTATTTGCAGAATTTGATTTTCAAATCAGCACTGATATCTGCAACTGTATATCTCCTTCAGATTTTCTAACATGGTAAAATCAGTTACTTTCTGGGATAATAATTTATCCCAGCCCTGAAGATGCTCTATTTATTTTCTTGAACATTTAAGGTGGGAATGGACATTCTTTGCCTTCACAAATATGCAACTGAATCCAATAAATTTACCTGTAGTTGCACTGGGAGTGAACTCAGCCCTTGTGTCTTACACTTTTTTTCCAAATGATATTGACAGAGTATTTTAGAGTGAATGTAAGGGTAATATTTCTAACAGTCTTGTTTACTGCAGTAGAGCTACTGTGTTGTCTCCCAGAGATGCCACCTCTCTTCCCTGTCAAGAAAATCTCTGAGGCAGCTCAGGCACATTTCTCTGAAAGCAAACAAAAACCAATGGAGCCTTTTAAACTCCAAAGCTATGTTTTAAACTAAAAACATGAGAATAAAAAACCGCAGAACAGCAAATTTTAAAAAAGCACAGCCGTGCAGGGAGTGGATAACTCAGACGGAGCAACACTTTCCTGCAGGTGTCTGCCTGTGGGGCAAGGGGGAAGGATGGCTTGCCCCAGTCTGGTTCCCTGTCCAGACACCTGCAGTGCTGCCATGCAGCCTGCCCCCTGCCTCGGGAAAGGCCCTTCTCTGCTCAGGGCTGGCTTCTCACCTGCTCCTGCTCCTCCCCAGACAACCCACAAGCTTCCCCGGCAGGAAGCTTGGCCAGGCTGCCCACCTCTAATGTGACTACACCCTTTGGAATATTCCAGGGGCTGGAGCCTCTGCTGTCAGGGCAGGGCCACCAAGACCTTTTCTGCCTCTCTTCTCAGCTATGTTTTGGGCTGCATACTGCCACAGAAACGTGACCCTGTCCTCCAGAACTCCTGCATCCTGTTGTCCCTTATCTTTGTTTCTGGCTTGTTCCATCTGCCAGGCAGCACCCTTGCCTTACATTTTGCTGCATTTTACTATTTCTCTTTGATGCCAACCTTTTAATCCACTTTTCAATTTGACTTTTTTATTGTTGTTTTCTCCTTTTATTTTATTTTTTTTTTTTTTTGGCACATACCAGGAGATTTGTTTTCCCCTCCATCAGCCATCTGGTGTCTATCCATTATCACCTTTTGGAAAAGTGCCTGATTTTCATCGGGCCAGAGTCTGTTTAGTTTGAGCTCTCTGTAGGCTGAATTCCTGGAACTTGAACTAGCTTGAGAGTTTTGATTGCAGGGAACTGAGGAGTTATTTTGAGACCTGTACTGCAACATGGAAGGCAATGTAATTACATAGAAATAGGAGAGATCGTGAACTTAAATCCATCTTTTAGACATTTAATCTCTGCTGGAGTGAGTATATGGTGGGTTT
The DNA here is from genome assembly GCF_965231275.1 of Zosterops lateralis. NCBI lineage: Eukaryota > Metazoa > Chordata > Aves > Passeriformes > Zosteropidae > Zosterops > Zosterops lateralis. Next base: position 15,894,547 of record NC_139800.1, on the reverse strand, counting down.
TAATGGATATGCAAAATACAGATGAAAACTAATACGCAAGGGAAAGAAAATCAGCGATGCAACAAACTGAGGATGATTGCATAACAAATAATAAAGCTAACTTGCCCCTTTTTGGAAAAACTCACGCTTTGATCCACCATTATGTTTATCTTGAAAACATATTGTTTATCTAACAGAGTATGTGGCTGGCTTCTGAAGTCACTGTCATATGGTGAAAAGTCCAGTTTGCTGTGAGTAGGAACATTAGGAAAAAACTTGCAGGTCAGCCAGGATAAAGTGTAGAGTCAAACTATTGCACACTTTCCCTGGAATAAATGACTAGTTACAGGTCAGCACGTGCATGAGGATTCCTGGCAGTTAGAGAAGGTCACCATCTGTTAAAGGAAAAAACAAGTCCAAAATTTCATAAATGAGGTTAATCACCTTTTAACAGAGGACCCTAGTTTTTGCTCAGAACATTAGGGATTAGATTTAAGATGGCTGAAGGCTGCACAGTAGGGAAAATCTTGTACTTGAATGAAGGAAGCAACTAGCATGAAAATCCAGGCTTTAAAAGTCAAAGTTTAAATAAAATTGAACATAAACCTTATAAATATCTAATGGGCTTTGATATAATAGTGGTATTTAGGGATGGATTAATGTGTTCAATTTAATGATACCTAACAGATAGAAATACTAAGACTTCCTTCAGGGTTGGTGAAGTACCATGGCTTTGCCCAGAGAAGATGAATTTTGAACACTCTCAGAAGGATATGAATTTGCACTCAAGTAATTGAGGCTCATGTATCTGTTAATGCTCATCACTTAAGTGAATACTTAATTATTCTTCTTTGACTGGAGGAAGGATTTAGATGTTGGTTTTTTATGACTTAAAAGTCATAGAAAATAATTAAGAATACGTAGATGCCTAATCAAGTTAATAGATGTGGTAAGGGCTGGACAACGTACTTCTCTAAATAAGATACATCTACAGATCCTAGGGAAAAGGTTAAGGAATTTTAAATAATATTGTTCTTTGTAAGATTATAAAAGGTTTTTACAGAGCTGATTTTTATTTTTCTAAGGGCTTTGAGTTGCAGCTGTGGGTTTCAGATGAAGTGGTCCTCTTGAGTTCCTTTCCCAAGAAATTACAAACAATGTTCTTCACAGAGACTTAATATAAATTACCTGTATAATGGAATAACCATAGCCATAACATCACTGCACATTGCCCTATTTTCTGTATCTGACGAGGCAAAAACAGTGAGCATATTATTTCATCTGAGTAGTTTAGTTACCCTTCTGAACAACAGTTTCTGCTTGGTTAAGAGTTTTTCCTGTAGTAGGTAAAATTGCATTGGAAATTGATTAAAAAGAAGTTCTTCAAAGCCTTTGAGGGTATAAAGTCTTGACTGTCACAATTATTTAATTTTTAGGTTGCTCTTATAAATATAGACAAGTAATTTTTTTTTTTTTTAAAGTAAGCAAAATTGAAATAAGGTACCTGGTGAGGACTCCACAAAACATTGGCATAATAGGAATTCCAAATCATGACTTTACGGTTGCTTCTTGGAAGAATAAGCACCTATTTTCTATTTATTTCTATTTAGGATGTAAACCACAGTATACAATTAATTAATTTCCTCATAATTCCCATACTGATTTGTGAATTCTATTAAAAATTTCATGTTCTTATTTCAGTACCCACTGTATCACTGTTCCCACAGAGCCTTCCGGCTTGCTGGGCTCTGTCGTGTATGGTGAAGTTTTAGGCAGGTCTGACTCCGGGCAGAAGCGTGCTTATTTACGAGAAAGGAGCTACTCACACTTGGTGGTAAAGAAGATGTTTATTCAGGGCAGATGCCTAGGTGTTCCAGGCTTGAGTGTGTGTGTGAGAGCCAGAGACCAATTTTGGGTCTCTCCTGCCCTTATGAACAGGGGTGGAACTCAATGGAAATGAAGGGGTGTGACATGGCCATTTAAGGGTGAAAGGGGTGGGAAGAAACATGAAACTTTGGCTGGGTCATCTGGCCTGCCTGGGTTATCAAG